>NW_024465471.1:1200000-1854824 GCF_017591425.1 Ochotona curzoniae
TGCCAGTGCCATTCCTCCCTTAACCTGATCTTTTAAGGTTGTTAAAAAAAGACTACAACAAATCCACTTAGTGGTAAAAACTTGAATGTATTTCTTTTAGAATTTTGAATATGTTGAAGATGACTGTGTAACTGCTATTTTCGCACATTGCATTATAGTAAGGCAAAAATAAATGTATAAACATCTAAAATTTTGTTAAGGCAACTGGCACTGTGGTGTAGTATGCTAAGCCACAGCCCATAGTGCTGGCATCCTAAATGGGCACTAGTGAATCCCAGTTGTTTTACTTCTAATGCAGCTCCCTGCTTATGCACTTGGGAAAGCAGCAAGAGATAGTTCAAGTGTGTGAGGCCCTGCACCCCTACGGGAGACATGTAGGAAGTCCTTGGTTCCAGGATTCTTCCTGGCTCAGCTTTCCCTACATTTGCGAAGTAAACCAGCAAATGGACAATCTCTCTCTCTCTCTCTGCTTCTTTGTAACGGTCTCTTTCAACTAAATAAGTAAATGTTTAAAAAAATTGGAAGAAACAAAGTGGTTATCTGTGGACTCATTATTATCTGTGTGAAATATTTAAATTAGACAGGAATTTTTAGGTTAATACTGATATTAGCAACATTGTTGGCTACAGTCATACAGAATAAATTGTAATTCTATATATCACAGCATGTAGGACTTGTAATTTTAGAAGGTATAATTTTATTATGACTTCTAAAACTGCTAAATATTTAGGAATAATTAGAACTATACAGTTGGACTGTATGGAAAGAATTATAAACTTGTATATAATTGGTTAAAAAGCCGAGATGAAGCTAAATCCGCCCGGTAAGAGCCAATGCAACTCAGCAAGAATTTCAACATATTCTTTTGTAAGACTGACAGCAAAACTTTTTTTTTAAATTAAATTCTTCAATGATTCATAGATCATATAGAAGCATCTTCTTTTTCTTTTTTTTTTAAAGATTTAAAAAAATTTTTATCATAAAGTCAGATATATGGAGAGGAGGAGAGACAGAGAGGATCTTCCGTCTGATAATTTACTGGCAAGTGACTGCAATGGCCGGTGCTGAGCCGATCCAAAGCCAGGGGCTAGCAACTTCTTCCAGGTCTCCCAGGCGGGTGCAGGATCCCAAGGCTTTGGGCCGTCCTCCACTGCTTTCCCAGGCCACAACATGGAGCTGGACGGGAAGCGGGGCTGCTGGGATTAGAACTGGCGCCCATTTGGGATCCTGGCATGTTCAAGGCAAGGACTTTAGCCACTAGGCCACTGTGCCTGGCCCCTGACAACATAATTGTAAAATGTATGGAGCTGCCACTGCTGGCGAACAAAGCCCTTGGGCCTTCTGGCGATGAGCTCTGGGGCCTTGGGGGTTTGAGCCTATAAGGGCCCTTGTATTTGGCACAGGTAGAGGCGTGTAGGAACCTGAGAGTTCATGTCCAGGTAATGAATGACTGAGAACTTCCGTGGACATTGCTATTATTCTAACAGGTAAGCAAGGGTGCTGAGACTGAGTTCTTTGGAGCAGGGAATAAAAGGACCCTTAAGGGCTAGACCAGTTCACCTGGGTGGCCTGAGCAGGGGTAGTTAGCATCACCAAATACCACACACAAGCACATACTGAGTCTGGGATGAGAGCCTTCCTGGTAGGGTTGGATCAAGGTGCCCATCAGTGAGAGTTGGAACAGGGAATGGGTAATGTGTAGCTGGGCCATGACACTGAGCAGCATGTGAGTGAATCAGGACTGGAGGCAGAATTTGTGGGGGCATATGGGTACTTACTCCTGTGGAACAACAATCTCCATTGGCACATGAACAGGCCTGGCTGGGGAAGGTAAGGGGATGCCCCAGCTGGGTTGGGGTTCCTACTGATGACATGGACATGGCTGCTGTCATTCTTGGCATGGGTGTGGACTGGGTCTAGGGAGCACCAGACTGGGCTAGACTCCAGCACCCACTGGTATGCATAAGAGCCAGTATGAGTGCAGAACTAACTGGGCTAGGTCTTGGCTCCCATTGAATCACATGAGAGCTGTGTCTGGGTGTGAACTAGGTGTGGCGGGGCTGTATCACCCAGCAGTGAGACTTGGAATAGTGGTGGGCTGGTTGGGCAAGCCTGCTATTCCTGCCAGGAAAAGAGATGGACAAAGTCTACCTGGGACAAAGACCCACTAGTGTGTACAACATCTACCATGATAGAGGGGTTTGGGAAACTCCTTTCTCAGAATTCAGTCCTTATAAATGAGTGCAAGAACCAAGGTAAGGAGCAGCTCAGATCAGTCCAGGTTATAATACCCACTAGTATACATGTCGGTCAGGTCCAGGAGAGGGCCAGATTGGGCCAATTCATAACATCCACTGGCAAATCTGAGAACCAGGACATGATGCAGGAGGGGCCAGGTCAGGCCACAACACTAGCCAGTTCACCTCAGGGCCAGGACTAGGGGCTGGCTAGGCCTGGCTTGGCTGCAGAACACATCAGCACGAGCTAGAACCGGGGGCAGGCTGAACTGAGCCAGACTGGAGCACTCATTGGTGGATGCCAAGGTGGGAGGAGCCATGACAGTCAGGGGAGGTATGTGCTAAGTTCGTGAGCCCTGGGATTGGAAGGTCTAGAAGGGCCCGGGTTGCTTGGCCTGAGTCCTTGTCCCACCTGCGAGATGGGTACATGAGTGTCAGGGGCAGGGGGTCCAGCAGGGTCGCCTGGCCAAGTCCATGGCCCACCTGTGTGGTGGTTGCCAGGTCCATGAGCCTCAGGGGCGGGGGGTCCAGCAGGGTCTTGATCGCCTGGCTCAGGTCCTTAGCCCACCTGTGTGGTGGGTGCCGGACCCATGAACCTTATTGGCAGGTGATCTGGTGGGACCCGATTCACCTGGCCTGGGTCCTTGGCTCACCTATGCAATGGGTTCTGGGTCCATGAGTCCCCGGGGATGGGGGTTCTGACAGTGTCCAGGTGCCCTGGCCTGGGTCCTTGGCCTTCCTGTATGATAGGGACCATGTCTGTAAGAATCAGGGGCGGAGGGGTCCAGTAGGACCCAGGTTTCCTTGCCTGCGTCCTTGGCCCACCTATGCTGTGGGCTCTGGGCCCGTGAGCTTCAGGGTTCGTGAGTCTGGCAGGGCCTGAGTCACCTGGCCCAGATCCTTGGCACCCCTGCGTGGGTGCCAGGACTGTGAGCCTTGGGGACGGTGGGTCCAGCGGGGACAGGTTCACCTGGTTAGGGTCCTTGGCCCACTTGCGAGAACTGGTCCTCCTCAGAGGAAAAGATGGAGTAGTGGCCAGCTGGCTCAGATCCACATGGAGGATATGGCAGCCCATTGGGGCCTGCAGGGGACATCTGCACCATCCCAGAGGAAGGAGGACAGAACAAATCGGACAACTACTGCAGCCAAAAGATGACAGCAAATATCTGCGTGAATGGAGACTCTGAGGTCAACTATGTCAGCCAATGGACATTGAGAAGGTTCCCTCATTCTTGGATCAGCAAGATTGACAACGTTTCAGAATTATTGCATCCACCTAGGCAGAACCCTCTGAGTATGTGCCACATTATGACCCTGGCTTAAAAACGAGTGGGCATTCTCCATCCCTGGTTTCTGGAGCAGCTGGGAGGCTGAGTATGGCTTCTCCCCTTATCCCTTCTCCCCTGCCCTGGAACATGGAGAAACAGAAAATTTGGAAACAATGATCACACCCACTTTTCCCTAACCCTTAATCCATCCCACTCTGACAACTATGTTAACATCATCTAAAATTGAAAAAAAAAAAAAAAACACCAGAAAAAAAAAATGCCTGGTGCTGTAAACAGTAAGAATGTCCAAAGTACCCTAGAAAGCAAAGTTGGGGTGTGTGTGTGTGTGTGTGTGTGTGAGTGTGTGAGGCCAGGCGGGGAGGCTGCTGTCTGGATAACAAGCCCTGTGACAAAGCAGTGGTGGTTGAGAGAATGCGGACACAGAAAGAGCATTAGGAAGAGTGCATGGTTAGACGACAGAGGTGACAACATTGCATGTCATCAGGGAGCAAAGACTCTCTGTGATATAAGGGCATACTGTCCATTCATCTTACCAGAATGGAAATTTGGACTCATCATGGGGGAAAGCAAACACTTCTCTAAACTGCTATAGTTGGAAGAACTGAAAAAAGTGAAATTCTGTTATAACTTTCATTGAGACAAAGCTGACATTGAAACAGTACTGGGAAAGTTAATAACCTGAGAGGATGGGTCTTTACACAACTTCTTTCAACATTCCCAGCCTGATGGTTGGCCAGTTTCAGTTACAGGTGGTCATTGTTCAGATTCTGGCTTTGATCTTTGGAATTTATTGCTTCTTGGAATTCATTTTATCTATCTGCCTTCCTCAATTCCTAGAATGGCCTTTAAGTATGTAAGTTCAGTTCAAACTTTGTGGATGCCAAATTATACTTTTTTTGCAATGTGACAAAAGTGAAGTCACACTACCTCATATCATCCAAAAATTAAATTCCAAATAGCTAAGGAACTTCAGTATGAAACACAAGATGATACAGTTTTGGAAAGCAACATAGGACTGTGGGGAAGGCATTTCTCATGTAAGGTTTTAGTACATAGAATATGTACACAATTTGTACTGATCAACAAGCAATAAGCAAAATTATTAGCTAGAAAAATGGGTGAAATTCATTAATAGGAATTTCATAGCAGACAAATGATCTATCAATATATGAAAAGATATTCACTTTCATCAATTACTGGGAAAATAAAAATTAGAAAAACAATTTCTTATTCACTACATTGACAAAACATTTAAAGATTCATGGTTATTGCATGTTTTTATGGATGTGGCATTATAGCATGGTGTGTTTCTTAGAGAAACTTGCATATGTACATTATGAGAAACTTGCAAACATACTTATGCAATCATTGTTTAGAACAGAAAAACCCCAGAAACAATACAAATGTCCTACACAATAGGCATTATGCGGAAGGAGTGAACATCAGCATGGACAAATCTCTAAAAATAATGAGTAAAAAGAAAATCTCAGAAGACGGCTCAGATTTTGTAACATTTTAATGCAGAAAAGGTTATCGTGTTAGAATACAGGATAAGGGTTACTTTGGTGATGTTGGAGGAGAGAAGAGGAATACAAATTTATTCACTCTGGTTATTAGAGCTGTATACTTAATATCTGTGCTCTTTTCTGCATGTGTGCTATAATTCAAGGCTTTACAAATTCTAGGGCAGTGAGAAAGGGACATTTAAAGACTAAATAGAAACAGGTAAAAATTTTAAAAATGTACTGCCAACCACAAATGACAATAAATAAATAAATTAAACAAATAAATAAATAGGGCCCGGCGGCGTGGCCTAGTGGCTAAAGTCCTCGCCTTGAACGCGCCAGGATCCCACATGGGCTCCAGTTCTAATCCCGGCAGCCCCACTTCCCATCCAGCTCCCTGCCTGTGGCCTGGGAAAGCAGTGGAGGACGGCCCAAAGCCTTGGGACCCTGCACCCACCTGGGAGCCCTGGAAGAGATTTCTGGCTCCTGGGCACAAGTGTTTTGGTCTTCCACATGGGAGACGCAGAAGTTCCCGGCTCCTGGCTCCAGGCTTTGGCGCATTCCGGCCACTGTGGCCATCTGAGTAGTGACCCAGCAGCTGGAAGCTCTCCATCTGTCTCATCCTCCTCTTTGTGTAACTTGTCCTTTCTAATAAATAAATAAATAACCTTTTAAAGAAAGAACCTTCAATATTATCTTGGATTTTAATCTAACCATTCTACATTCAGCAGTTTATATAAAGGAATTACTTGGACTAGAATATTAAAGACTACAAAACCTTGTGCTATGTTTATTGAGTTGCTTCTGATAACCAAAATCAAATGTCCACAGAAAATACACCTGTTCTATTTTGCTATCACTTACTAAGTTGCCTCCGAAGCTGTCATTTGTTGGTTAGTAACAGAGTATAAGTAAATATCATTCTCACAGTTTGGCATAGACTGATAAACAGTGCTCATTAAGGGCTCGGTGCGGTGGCCTAGTGGCTAAAAGTCCTTGGGTTGTATATGCCAAGATTCCATATGGGTACCAGTTCTAGTCTCTGCTTGTGGCCCGGGAAAGCAGTGGAGGACAGCCCAAAACCTTGGGACCCTGCACCCACGTGGGAGACACGGAGGAGGCTCCTGGCTTCAGATCAGCTCAGCTATTGCCATTGCGGCTACTTGAGCAGTCAATCAGTGAATGGAAGATCTTTCTGTGTCTCCTCTCTGTATATCTGACTTTGCAATAAAAATAAAAGCCACTAGCAGAGAGCTGGATGGTAAGTGAAACTGCCAGGATTAGAACTGGTGCCCATTTGGGATCCCGGCTTGTGCAAGGCAAGTACTTTAGCTGCTAGGCTACTGCACCAGGCCCAAAATCTGACTTTCTAACAAAAAATCTTAAAAAAAAAAAAAAAAGATTGATAACCTGTCTCTGGCAAATGTCAGATGGCATCCAGTGGTCTTCACAGGGATGTCTCCTGCTGCCGTCTTGCCGTCAGCCTGTCATTCTTTAGGTTTTTACAACACTGTCAGGTCCTTAAGCCTCTGTGGGGTAGTCCACCTAAAAGATCACTCCCAGGTTTTTTTTTTTTTTTTGTTACCTCCCGCCACCTTTACTAATGTATAACTGGCAATAAAACTGTCTACTTATGTTGTACATCGTGATGATTAATACACACATGTATTGTGAAATTATGATGACAAGTCAGTTAACATATCCGTTACCATTGTCCATGTCACAGAGCAGGGAGAACAGCAGCATTCAGTCTATGAGCAAATCCCAATGTTTCTGGAGTCAGATGCTTCCTACACTTTTGCTTCTCCTTTGCTCTGGACTCCCTATGTCTGCGTGACTCCTCCATGTTTATCAATGTGGTAGCTACAGTGCCCTTTAAAACAAAATGCACTCTGTTTTCATTTACTCCATGCAAGAAGAGTGGATAGTAGTGCCTGCTTCACTGTGCTTGTGCACTGAATGATCTTAAAGTCATAACAGTAAAAGGAAATGAAGAATTTTAAAAGCTATCACTTGCATTACATTGATAACTATGAATAGAGACACTGATGATTATATGAGGAGGTGATGAAGTGACTTGTGTCACATCCACTGAAAGCATGAGCAGTTCTCCATCGTACCCCTCTCCGGGAGAGCCGTGCTAGCCCATGGCAAGGTTCCCGGTGGGGGCAATCCCAGAACCTATGAAACTGTGTCACATAATGCAATGTAATTCATAATAATAGAAGGTTGTTAGGACTTCTGAGGACAAAAAGCAGATTGAATATGTTTAATCCAGTATCTCTCAAATGTAATTAACTGCAGATCCATCTTGTTTTATAAAATTTATTAAAACAGAACTATAATATCATGGAATAAAAAAAAGATTGAAAGGAAATACACCAAACTGTTAACTATTCTTATTGCTGGATGGTGCGTTTATGGATAATTTTTTGTTATGACAAGGTTTTTACAATAAAATATGTATCACTTTTATAGCCAAAGTAGTAATAAGAATATCCACTTTTCAATCACATCCTTTAAAGGAGAAAAGCAAGGCAGGAACGGGCACCGGCCCACGGCTAGCAGACGGGTTGAGACATGCACATCCCACACTGCGGCAATCTGGATTGCAGTTTCCAGCTGCTGCGCACTCAGGCAGTGGCAATGGCTCGGTCGGCTCCTGCCCCCACGTGAGTCCCCTGTTCCTTGGTCTAGCTCTGGCTGTTGTTGAATGCATTTGAGAAGTACGAACCAGAAATGAAATCCGTCTTGGTCTCTCTCTGTGTTTCCTCCAAAGAAATAAAGAAAATATCATTAAAGAGAAAATGAAATAATTTATGGTAGAAAACCACTTTATTTTAACAGCCGATTGCTCCCTCATTTTAAACAAAAGGCACACACATTCTCCACTAACTTGAAATCCAGCAGACCGGACATCATGCTTGCCTTCTTCATTGGATCGGTTCACCTACAAGAAAACTGGGGGAAAAGGAAAGAAAAATAACGAATGTTAAACTGAGTCTAAATTCCTATATACTTTATTGGTCTGCGTGGCGTTACTATAGCTACTATTAAAGGCAATAACTTGGTGTCAAGATCACAGTTGGGTTTTCTCTTAACATGGACCGGGAGGCAAATGCTCTGTTGCCTTGAAGAAGAATAAAAACGTGCTTCTAGTTCAGCTGGGGCTGCAGGGAGAGGCAGAAGTGTTTATAAAGTGCCCTCTATTTCTGCAACATTTACAAAATTGTAATTTCAGCTATACTTTTTCTGTGGGATTATTTTCATTCTCTTCATCCAATACACTTTCTCTAACTTTCCCTCTGATTCTTCACTCGGTTTCCTCCTCCTTGATTTATCTGTCTTTTTTTCCATATCTTCCTTTCCATCATCTATTTGTTTCTTCTGCTTTGTACTTATTTTTGTGAAAACTTTACTTTTTGTATTGCGTTTTATTGAACTTTCATCTACTTTTCATTTTCTTGCTTTGTCTAACTGTATCTTGCCTGCTTTCTTGTATTTGTTCTTTTTTTAAGATTTATTTTTTATTTTTATCACAAAGTCAGATACACAGAGTGGAGGAGAGACAGAGAGGAAGATCTTCCGTCCAATGATTCACTCCCCAAGTGAGCGCAATGGCCGATACTATGCCCATCCGAAGCCAGGAGCCTCTTCCGGGTCTCCCACGCAGGTGCAGGGTCCCAAGGCTTTGGGCCGTCCTCGACTGCTTTCCCGGGCCACAGGCAGGGAGCTGGAAGGGAAGCGGGGCTGCCGGGATTAGAACCGGCGCCCATATGGGATCCCGGGCGTGCAAGGCGAGGACTTTAGCTGCTAGGCCACGCTGCCAGGCCCTGTATTTGTTCTTATTGCCACTATTTTATACATATTAAAACATGTGATTTCTATATTGCCTCAGCTTCTTTGGATACATACACATTCTCAGCACAGTGTCCTCTCCTGTTCTCGGAGGTTCACAGGAAGGAGTCAGTGAGTTCTCAGCTCTAACAGCCACACCCACAACTCCAAGAGAGGAATGCAAGTGTGGAAGGCTTTCCATGCAGCCATCTTTGTTGTCTAGATACTCCGGTGCTAGTTCATGTTGAACAGTATTGATGAGGACTACAGGAGTTATGGAATTGCATCATAAAATTAAAAATTAAAAAATGTTAAAATAAACAAAAAAATTCTCAAAAAAAAAGAAAGAAAACACGCACATGCACACACACACACGCACACACACACACCCAGACACAGACACTGCAACTCTCCAGGAGACCTGAGGGAGGAGAGTCACAGTTCTGTGAAAAAATGGGTTATGCCCAATTTCAGTTTCCTGATTGGTTCCTGTAACATGTCTCATTAGCATATCATTTAAGTTCTTTGATTAGCTGTAATTATTGCTCCCTGAATGGTTATTTTATTTATGTATTTATTTATTGGTGGGAAGAGAGCATGATGTCTATTTTTAAATTTTTATCGCAAAGTCAGATATACAGAGAGGAGGAGAGACAGAGAGGAAGATCTTCCGTCCAATGATTCACTCCCCAAGTGAGCGCAACGGCCAGAGCTGAGCCGATCCAAAGCCAGGAGCCTCTTCTGGGTCTCCCACACGAGTGCAGGGTTCCAAAGTTTTGGGCCGTCCTCCACTGCTTTCCCAGGCCACAGGCAGGGAGCTGGGTGGGAAGTGGAGCCGCCGGGATTAGAACTGGTGCCCATATGGGATCCAGGCAGTGCGTACGAGGTGAGGGTTTTAGCCACTAGGCTACTGCACCAGGCCCATAACATCTATCTTTAAGTGATTATCAGTACACTAAATAATGATGTAATAAGCTCTTGAGTTCTATCAGGTAATTTTTTAAAAAGATTTATTTTTATTATTTTTTTATTGGAAAGGCGGATATACAGAGAGGAGAGACAGAGAGGAAGATCTTCCATCCGATGATTCACTCCCTAAGTGAGAGCAACGGCCGATGCTATGCTGATCCGAAGCCTGGAGCCTCTTCCGTGTCTCCCACACGGGTGCAGGGTCCCAAGGCTTTGGGCCGTCCTCCACTGCTTTCCCGGGCCACAGGCAGGGAGCTGGGTGGGAAGTGGAGCTGCCGGGATTAGAACTGTGGCCATATGGGATCCCGGGCGTGCAAGGCGAGGACCTTAATCACTGCGCCACCGCGCCGGGCCCTATCAGGTAATTTTAAGAAGCAAAAAGCAGACTAAACAACTGTACAAGTCACCTTCAAAGAATTATGTTTTTCCCTATTAGATCTAAGAAAGAAAAAAATCAACACTGATATATATGTATATATATGTATGTATGTATGTATACATATATATGTTGCTTAGACGAAAAGACACAACATATACTTACTTTGGCCCCAAGAAGTGGAAAGTAAAAAGGATGAAATCTTTGGATCAGTTTTAAGTCTGGATGAAAAGGCTAACAATCAAAGATCTCTCCTATGTCACAACTCAGAAATAACTGAATGCCTTGACATAGAGCAAAGTGTGAACTTTGTTGAAGTTTCATATTCTACGGGAGCATCTAAAACGCCTGTCCATGGAAAAAGTGCCGCCCTCATCGAGGTGGTGGCTTTCGTGGCTTTCTGGCTGGATGTCACAGAAAAGGCCAAGAGTTTGGTTTGCAGGATAACTATCTCCTCCTAGGACTTTGCCCTTGCCACCTTATCTCTCTGCAGGCTGCACTGCTGCTCTGGCTTGCAGCAGCTGCTGTATCCCCTGCGACTGACTGACCCCTACTTTGCATTGTTACCCTACTCGTTGTTTGATCAGATCTGTGCTTGCTTTTCAGAAAGGGGCAAGTCAAAGAGAGAGCTACGTTGTGTGTAAAAAAGGTGGCACTGACACGCTTTGTTGGCAAATCCTCCCTTGGCGCCTCCACCCTGACTCCTGTGGCAGGGTGTCTCACTTTGCTCACCGTCCCCATCTGCATGGAAATCCTTCTACCTGTGACAGGAATGGAGATTGGTCCCATTGTCTTGCAACAGCATCAATTCTTTCTGAAACATTTACAGCAGAGTGGCGTAGGGAAGTGCCAGTAGCTGAGCCTCACAACAGCTGCATGACTGAGATGTGTCAATCACTAGTGAGTAGTTTAGTCTTTACTTCTGCCCAGCCATTTGAGAGTAGCAACTGACCAGATCTTCATAGAAGAGAAGCCAAAATTGCAAATCCTTCTAGTGCAATTGTCTTGCTGACAATCACTTAAAGGATATAGAATCAGATATATGGAGATTCCAGTTGGGCTTCTTTAGTTGATTATTAAGTATACTAGTCAGGGTAACACTCAGCGGGTTTATCAAATATTCTTGAGATTTTAGTTGTTTAACACAATAAAATTTTGTCTCTGGTGCATGACTCATTTCTACTAAATGATTCTGGGATCCCAGCTCCTCTATCATGTGATTCCACCACCATCATTTTTCTTTTTTTTAAAGATTATTCATTTGAAAGACAGAGCAACAGAGAGAGACCAGAGAAAGCTCTTTCATCCACTGGTTCACTCCTTAAAAGGCCACAACAGAGTCCAGAAGCCAGGAATTTCATCCTGTTCTCCCATGCAGGTGACAGGCAACCAAGAACCTTGGCCAGCTTCTGCATTAATAGAAGACTGGATGTTGATGGAGCAGCCAGGATTTAAAAAGTGTTCTGACATGGCATTACAATTGGTGTTTAACCCACTGCATCACAGTGTTGGCTCTGTGGCTCCACCATCTTGTAGGCTTTCATTCTAATCCATGTATGTATGAATGACCAACAGCCTAGACAGCTGTTAAGAGATGACAAGGTCTGGAACTGTCAGAGTTGACATTTGTTCACATTTTCCTGATCAAATCTCAGTCCCATGGTCCCAGCGTACGAGGAGGCTGAGACGAGATGCTCCTCTGTGAACACAGCCACCCACATTACTCATGATCAAAGGCGTTGTTTCTCTAGTTTTTGTAGGTGCTGTAGGCAAAGAGCCTTTAGTTGTTAGAAAAATACAAGCAGACTCTGCCACAGTCTGTCTCTCTGCTTACAAAAGTCCTGACTGCTGGCACATCCTTTCCTGAAGGTTCGATCCCACTCAGCACCATGTCCCAAAGTCCAGAGGACCTTGGTGGTGTTCGCCTCTGTACTTGATCAAATGACCTATGAACTAAGCCAAGTTATCTTCGGAGCTCCACACCCTAGATCAGCGATAGAGCAGAAGGAAGATAATCATCACAAATCACCCCATTTGGAAAGAGGAAGACTTGGAGACAAAGTAGACATTGCCCTGTCAGTATCTTGGGATCCTGTTGGGCAGACGGGGGTTGGGCTCAGTTCTTGCCTTTCGAGAAGAGCTCCCTGGCCTGTTGTTGACCATCAGGGAGGCTCTTCCGGTTCCTTATTCTCTAGGGCTTCGTGTAAAGCAAATGTTGGGGAGCATGCCTTCCTAACACCCTGGAAAGTTGCTGTCCTTGTCATAGAAGGGCAGAAGTTTAAGTACAGCACTGTTTACACTTGAGTTCCTCCTTGTCGTTTCTTGGACAATAAGTGTCTCTGAAAAGCTGAGTTGGGAGCGTTTAGTTTAGTGGTTAAGGTATTGGTTAACAGATCCAAGTTCAGTATTACACTACCTGGGTTCAATTCCTGGCTCCAGTTCTTTTTCTTTTCTTTTCTTTTCTTTTTTTTTTTTTTTTTTTTTTTTGACATTGATTTATTTGACAATCAGAGTTACAGAGACAGAGAAAGGGAGAGAGAGAGAGGAGAGGTAGATATGGAGAAAGGTTTCCATCCACGGGTTCACTCCCCAAATGACTAGAACAGCCAGAGCTGGGCCAGGATGAAATCACGAAGCACGACCTTCATTTGGGGCTCCTATGCAGGTGCAAGGGCCCAAGCACTTGGGCTATCTTCTGCTTTTCTCAGACCATAATCATGGAGCTGGATCAGAAGTGGAACAACTATGACTGAACTGCTGCCCATATGGAATGCCAGTATCATAGGCAGAAGCTTAACGTACTACACAACAACACAAACCCCCTGGATCCAGCTTTTGACTCAACCTTCCTAGTAACGCAAACACTATACAGCAGCAGCAATGGCCCAAGTGATTGGGCCATGTTACCCATGTGAGAGACCTAAATGGGGTTTCTTGGTTCCAGCTTCAGTCTGATGCGCATGAGTGCGGCTGTTGTACGTATCTGGGTAGTGAATCAGGATACTGAGTTTTTTTCTCATTCTCTGTTTCTCTGTCTCTCTCCTATCTCATTCTCTGTATCTCTGTCTAAATAAACACTTAAAAATAAGCTTACCTGCCTCCTAACATATCTGCTTCCAATCATTAGTTTTGTCTTGTTTTTGATCCTGCTATCATTTTGAGGTTATCCAAAACCAAAAGCTGATGTTTGCCCCCAGCCACAGGGGAGTTTGAAGTGGCTTGGATTTTTGAACCCTGCAAAAGTCTGCATTTCTTTTCAAAATTTTAGAAATCTAAAGCCAGAGTTAGAAGCTAGAGCCCTCAAAGCCAGGTACTCTATAATATGCAGGTGCTCCAGGCAGTGTTTCAACTACTGCACCAAACGCCCTTCCCCAAGCCCCAATTTCTACTCTCTACTCCCTGTTATCTATTCTTGCAACTTGACCAACAACTCCTGTACCTCATCTTGTCCCTCTGGCTTTTACTCTGACCCAACTAACTTGTGATTGTCTTACTTCTCTGTCACCACAGCAACCAGCACAGAGAAGTGCAATTAGTTGTCTGTTGGGAGATTCGTTAAATTTGATCTAACAAAATTTAATTGTTTTTTCCCTTGGAAATCTTGTTGTCTTAGTACGATAAATATTCTGGCAGTTTTTCAGGCAATTGAGAATGGCCAATGATACACCATATGTAGTTCCTGAGCCAAAGGGAAGGGAAATTAGTATTTAATAGAATAAGTGAAAGAAATGATGAGTTGCAAGTACTGGTTTGAATATCCCCTGTCAGTCTTTGGTAATAGATGGGTTGGAGGGGAATAAAGAGAGAGGGAGCTATCTAAAAGGAGACCACACACCTTTTGAATTTTGCTCCCCAGAATCACCTTTCTTAAAATTTATCTTGCTTACAAATGTGCAGATTGGTGTTTCTGCCCCTACCCCCTTCACATTCCCTCTCTCTTCTTCCCGCAGTAGCTTACGTGAGGCAGCAGAGGATTCCCATTAGTGTTGAGGTGATAAAAAAAGCAAAAATGGCTGCTGGAGGTAGGGAGCTCTTGATGAGATCACACAGATAATTTCTGAAGTTGCTAAGCCAGGACCTGTGCTTTCCTGCAGTAAGAGCATAGACATTCATTGAGTAGGAGACTAGGAAGCAATGGGTTGTGATTTACATCCACATTCAATTCAGATCCTTGCCCCAGATGTCATGTTCTTACAGTTGTCAAAACATAAAAATGCCCTCTTTGCAGTGTTGCCTCTAAGATGTTCAAAGGCTTTATATATTTGAAAAATACATCTTCAGGTGGATATTTGTTCTGTCTCCTTGCGAGTCAAATAGGAAAACTAGTGTCTGCCCAATATACCTTATGGATTGTTTTGAGCATATGAGGTATTCGTAAAAGAGGATCTTACCCTTTAGGAGGTGAAGGAGGAGAAGGTACCATGATTTGACTCCAAGAAAAAAGGAGCTTTGAGAGATTTACCATTTATCAGTGAAACATTTTCCAGAGCTAGAGCTCTCAAAAGAACCTCCCAAGCAACTCTGATTATCCCCTTGCATGCACTGGCTAAGATGGCCTTATCCAGCTTCGCACTGCCTAGGTTTGATACCTAGCTTCAACTTCTGGTCCCAGCTCCCTATCAGTGCAGACCCTAGGAGGTAGGAATGATGGCTCAGACACGTGAGTTCCTGCCTCCTATGTGGGACACTAGAATTGAGCTCCTGGCTCCGACTTTCAGCTTGGCCCAACTTCTTGTGGGCATTTGGGGGAGTGAACCAACAGATGGAAGATCTCTCTTTACTGGTTTCTCTGTGTGTCTGCTTTTCAAACAAACATTTAAAAAATTTGCCCCCTTGTTCTCAGAGCATTTCTGACACTCTGTGGAAGAATGGCATCTACGACTTTGTTTGCCTCTGAGATGCTTGATAAGGGGCTTGCTCAACTCCTAACCTATGTGCTTCAACAAAGGGCTCACTGCATCTAGTAGCTTGTTGAATCAAACCCAAACAAACCACTTTACCAAGGTATTTCAAAAAAGTTCATGGAAAATAGAAATTAAAACTAAGTTCAATTTGGTGCAAGAAATTTTAAGACTCAATTCACATTCACAATATAAATTCTCCATGAACACTTTGCTTTTTTGTGAGCATTATTTTTCAACATTAAATGACTTTTTCCTGACCTGAGACAGGAATCTTATCTCTTTCATTCTAACAGCAAACATACCCCTTGATCGTGGTTTCCACCCTGTTTTCCATCTCATTTTTTCTTGTATTCCAAAGGCAGATAAAGGTGAAGTAGGGGAAGCCACTGTCTCCACCAAGAGGCAAGTCAAAGAGCACAGCAGAAATCCAACGCTCAGTAGCTTCTGGGCTTCCATGGACTCCCACCTTCGCTGGGGCTGGCTCTGCCAAGGGGAGATTTCTTTGTCCTTTGCTCTTTCCACGGGAATTCAGTATGAAAAGTTAGAAAGCGGTGGTTTAGCTTTCATTGCCAAAAACTCCTTACTTATCACACATGCAAGGATAATTCACTGACTTACATGAATGAATCCTGTGATCAGTTTCCAAAGCAGAACGTATCTCCTTTCCAAAAAGCAAAACAAAGCGAATCATTACCTTACATTCCCGCCTACATTTTTTTGCTCAACTAACTTAGTAGAAACTCTTTCTGCTCTTCGAGCCAAAACCAGTGACATCATCTTCATTTCTTTGACTCCTACACCTCACTTATCAGGGAAAAAATTCATTGAATTTGCAGATGTATCTAAAATCTTGACACTTTATTCCACCCCCAGTGCTACCCACAACCATCTCTGTCTCCCTGCTTCTATTCTTGCCTCCACTGAACAACCAACCTATTTTGTCCGAGCTACTTCTCTGCTATTAGTCTTCTTTATGCTCACTCCAACTCAGCTTCGTTTCCCATAGAACAAGTTAAGCGTGTTCTTCCCTCGCAGTTTTCCCACTCGCTAGCTACTCTCCAGGGGACGCTTACCTTCAGATGCTACAATAACTTTAATGAGGATTTTCTTGAGATCACTTTTATTAAAATTCTATCACTTTCCAAAAAACTTCCTAATCGTCTTACTTACTTGATCTTTCTCCATAAACGCCATCAAAACTCAGTATTACATATAGTTTAACTCTTTCTTTTGTGTCAAACCTTTCCTTACTGTAATATAAGCTCTATAAGCGCAGAAATTTTTATTTTATTTATTCACTGCTGAACAATATTCAGCAATAGGGCATTAAGGCAGTCAGTAAATATTTTTTCTAATAATTGGGTGGTGAATTTCAGAAGATGCTCATTACATGACTCATCAGTCATCCCGACACCCTTTTTTTTTTTTTTTTTATTTACGAAACCCACATACAGAAGCTGGAAAAATTGAACTCTTACTTTCCCAGCCAGCCTTGCAGCTAGGAGTAGCTATATGACACAACTTTGGACAATGAAACATAATGGAATGTGATAGATGCTCTGGGAAAGGCTTTTTGCTACCTTGATGAAGGAGTATCATTTGGCCTTTGGGCTGCTTTGAACTGTCTAAAGAGTGTTCCCTGAAATTGTTGCAGTCTTCTTGTTACAATGAAGTGACGGCCACGAGGAAAAGTTCAACGAAATGACCTGATTCAAGGAAATGATTCTGATTCTAACAATTTCAAGCCAATAAAATGACATCCATGTCTGTTTTCTTCTAGACTGCTTGTTATAAAAAAGCGCTTCCATTTAAGCCATTGTAACTTGGGTTTTCTATTATTTAATATAGTTATAACATACACTCACTTATGGTTTCATGAGTCTAAAGAAATCTATGTCTGGTAGAAAGCCACTTACCTGAAAATTGACTTAGCACCAGGTATCCAAAGAAACAAGCATGTTAGACATTAATCTTGAGAATACAGCAGTCTTCAGTGGAAGCGGATCTGCATCTTGCTTTTTGGTCTTCAAAGTTCCAAACAGAACACTACTTCTTATGATATCATCTGCTGCATTTGATTCTTTGCAGTGTCTCTGATAGCTGGGTGTACAAACATCTTCTCATGCTTATGCATAGACATCTGTATTGCTATCAAAAGCCATCCTCACAAGTTGTATCCTCTTGAAGAATTCTAAGAAAAACTTTATTTTTCACATATCTACTACATATTAAAAAATAGTGTATATTTTTACACACTGAAACATTGATAAAGGTGGTTTTCTGTATCCACACAGTAAAGATTATGTAATATGATGAAATGGTTGTTCATTTGTATGCATTGAAATGACAGAGCAAGAAACTGAGCAAAAAAGTCCTAGTCTTTCTGTAGCTTAATCTCGGAGAACATCCTTTAGGACTGCCACGTTCTGTGTGTTAGAGATGCCTTCCTAGTTGCGTCTGACACAGGACAGAAATGTCACAAGAACATCAGAAAGATACCTATATCTCACATACTCCGTAGTCATCATTTCATGGGCAGCTAGGCAGAGTTTACACCTTTGCCACTGTGAATTGAACTGCAATAACCGTGGGACTACAGCTATCTCTTTCACATGTGGTTTTCACTTCTTTTTGATATATTTCCAAGAATGGTACAGCTGGGTCAAACACCTTTAAATTATATCTTTTATAGAAAATTATTTTGTTCACTTCAAGTTTCAAACTATATTTGTTGTAGCAGACTGATTTTGCTTGGCAATATCCTGATAATTAACTGGTTATGCTTTCATAATTAATTAGCATTATAAGATCATATACATTTTTGGAGTTAGCAATGATATTATGTGCTTTCACATATGATTATGCTAGCAAACAATATACAATCCTATTCTTCCACAGTATCTTCACTCCCCAAGTGAGCGCAACGGCCGATGCTATGCCGATCTGAAGCCAGGAGCCTCTTCCAGGTCTCCCATGTGGGTGCAGGGTCCCAAGGCTTTGGCCCGTCCTTGACTGCTTTCCCAGGCCACAGGCAGGGAGCTGGATGGGAAGTGGAGCTGCCAAGACACAGACTGGCACCCATATCGGGTCAGACATGTGGAAGGCAAGGATTTAGCTGCTGATTCACCATGCCGGGCCTGCAACTCCCCACCTCTCCTCCAACCTCTCTCTACTTTGTGCTCTGCTCCCAGATAAAATGCCATTTTTTCTTTGACAAATTTTATTTCACCTCTCATAAATCGTATCAGTTTTTACTCAGTTCAGTTTATTCTGTTATTCAGTGCCTCTGTTTTAAAAAATATTATTTTTATTTTAACTTATAGTATGAAAACATAGTCCTTAAAGGCATTCATCTCTATGTATAAATATTTTATTTAACTAATTACTGAGGAAAGCATCAGGAAAGCAAAATAGTTGGTTCCAAGAGCATTTGGGAAACAGAATTAGAAAGCCAAACTGAGATTAAGTTAGACATAAAGTGGTTAACCTTTTACAAGAAAGCAAGCTTTATTGCTTTTATTGCTAATGCCTCTTCCAGGCTATAAAACAAAACTACTTATTGATTTCTGTGAGTTAACTGCTAACCTTGCACAACTCTGTAATTCTCCAAACCACTTGTTCCTGTATCAGTTATACATTGTGTGCATGACTGTCCCCAAAGAAGTCAGATCAAAGTCAAGAAAGATCATTAGAACATGCTCCAAAATGGAAGAAAAGCTATCATCTTGTTTTTCTTTTTCAAGGAACTCCTGCTTACCTTAGCTGTAAGTACTGCACGTTTCCTGTAACTGCTCTGTGGCTATCTTTTAAAAAACCTTGAACCAGTAGGAAATGCTCTTCCACACGGCCCTAATGAAGTGGCAGGGGTGGAAGAAGTGGACCCTAGACTACCTTATATGAACGAGAGGCAAGGCAGGGCTTAGGCAGCTCAGCTAAGTACATGGAGCTGCAGTTTCCAGTCATGCTATAAATCCCCCGGTACATTTTTACTGCAAGTTTTGAGCAGGAAGTTGGGTTTGAGAGAGTGTAAAAGGAGTGCTTACTTGCTGTCTCATGGCACAGACAGCTGCGAATTCCCCTTATTTTGTTTGGGAAGTATTAAAAATGAACCCTTTATAAACCTATCATTATCATTACTTTTCTTGAACATCAAAAATTTCAAGACAACATTATTTTTTTGAAGTATACTGATAATTCTATATTCCCATCACCCTCATTTTATGTTGATTAAAATTAAGACAAAATGTGTTTATCTGCACATGTTTCTGGAAATACAATGATTTAATTAACACCTTTTAGAAAATATTTATTTTTATTGGAAAGGCAGAGTTACAGAGACAAGGAGAGACAGAAAGACACACAGAGAACTTCCATATGCTGCCTCACTCTGTACCCTGCTGGAGATGAGCAGTGTACAGAGCGAAGCCAATCTGAAGTCAGGAGCCAGGAGCTTCTTCTAGGTCTCCCACGTGGGTGCAGGGTCCCAAGCTTTGGGCCATTCTCTATTCTTTTTCAATTCATAAGCAGGGAGTTGGACGGAAAGTGTGTGTGGGGGGGAGGGCATATAGGGTGCTGGTACTTGCATGTAGAGGATTAGCCTATTGAGCTACTTCACTGGCCCCTTAATCAATAACACTTTAATGGAACTCTTGCATTGTCTCTGTTTTGCAGATCGTCAAAACGACTGAACTTTGATTTCAAAGTTGAGATAATATGAAAACATGTTTTCATCCATGCTGGACAAAGTTCATAAAGAAGTGAGAGTTTCATTTTAAGAGTATGAAGTCTATAGGTTGAGCATTTGGTGCAGTAGTTAAGGTACCACTTAGAACACTTGATGTCCAACAGCATGGTGCCTGGTTTCAAGCTCTGCCTTTGGCTAGTAACTCTAGCTTCCTGCAGTACAGATCCTAGGAAGCAGGGTGGCTCAAGTACTGGGGTTTCTGCCAGCCATGGGGGAGATCTAGATCGAGTTCTGGGCTCCTGGCTTCAGCCTGGCTCAGCCTTGGCTGTGATGGGCCTTTGGCGGAATGAACCAGTGGATGGAAGTTTTCTGTGTGTGTCTTTCTGTCTCTCTGCCTTTCAAATAAAATGACAACAACGTACTCATTTCATGTAGTTATTCTGTCAACTTCCAACATGTAACTTCTGCAACAGAGGAAGTGGTGTTTCTGTGAAACCTAATTTTTGAATGTGGCTTGGGCCTCACTTCTGTTTGCTTAGTCACATTGGGAAAAAAAAACTCAGCAGATGTGTAAGAGTTCAGCTGCATGCAACACCCCCAGGAAACTACTTTAAGTGATTTCAGGCAATGTCTGCTAGGGTTGGGCAGCTTAGACAATGGGAAAGGATGATGCCATGGGCAGTGTGGAGAGGTAAGTACCCAAAAGCCAAGTACAAAAGCTACAAGGCAAGCCTGAGAAGGACACTGGGCCTGGAGTTTGGGAACAATGTGGATCTGTGGAGGAGCAGCAAAGTAGAGCTAAGTGCCTCAGAGTTGCTGTGCTTCACAGCCAATAATCTCCAGTCTCAGAGCAATGTGGTGGACCCAGCTCTTGGGGTGAATTTTAAGGTAACGGGCCAGCAGAGGTGGGTCTAGAGAGTTCATCACAGGCAGGAAGGAGTCTTGATTTCCCTTAAAAACCTGAAAAAGATAGCGTTTGTTACTTGTCCAATAGCAAACACATTGTTATACTAGCACTCCCACTGCCCCGTCCCCAACCAGGTTCCTGAAATCCCATCAGTCATTCATTCATGTTCCTACCTTGATACGGTCCTCACCCCTCTTGACATATAATACAGAGTCCACCAGAAAGTGCAAGCTCTTTTCCCACTCCAATAGTCTACAATCAGGAAGTAGAAGATGACTCTAGGATTGGAAGCACCATGTTTGACTGCTGTGGAGCACTTTCTGTACTGACTCCTTACATCTGAAATATTCTTACCCACTTCCCCCAAATCTCAGTGAAACAGAGCACTCTGTATATTGCGCTTTCCAGACACAAAAAATGGCAGTTACTCCAAATACTCATATAAGTTACTATCACACATATTAATAGGTACTTCAGAATGAAAGCAGAAGTAACACATCAGGAAGTATAATCTAATATAGCTGGCTAACTTTGGCAGGAGAGATTGCATCAGGGAGAGAAGTAAGTGGGAAGAGAATCGAAGCTGCAAGGCATCTTGCCATGCTGGGACTTGGCAGCTAAGGCCACCTGTGAATCCCAGTCAACGTCTGAGATAATGAAAGTCTGAATATAAAAAAGTGCCATTCAGGGCAACTCTGCAAGGTAGCATGATTCTTGTGATTCTCTGGTAACTGTGCAGTAGAAATCCCAGCCAAATACTAAGAACAAGCAAGAGTCTGGGATGAAGAAGACCAGCATGAACACATGATGCCCTATCATGATGGGTGCTGACAAATTCAGTATGAGATCACACTGATACTATGGAACATTCAGCTATCAGAACAAAAGAAGTTGAAGCCGTACTCTTTAGCTACATTTCCGTCCCAGATTCCCAACCTTGCCAACTTATCTGAATCACCTGGGAACCTTTTTAAAAATAGGAATGGGTGGCCTAGCTCCTCCTCTTCATGAGATGTCTATTCCCTCCCCTAGATTCCCTTACATAGCAACCAGAATTCTTCCCAAAATATAAATCTGGTAATCCAATGAAAAGTTTCAGGTCATTTAAAATAAAACCTAACTACTTATTCTAGTCTCCAGGAAGCTAGAGTGAGCTTCTGGGCTTAAATTCAGGCTTTTATACTAACTCTTTCATAAGAATCACTTTTTGGGGCTGGCACTGTGGTAAGGCAGGTAAAGCCGCCATCTGATACCAGCATCCCATAGGGGTGCCAGTTTGAGTTTCAGCTGCTCTACTTCTGATCCAGCTCTGTTAATGTGCCTGGGAAAGCAGCAGAGGTTGGACCAAGTGCCTGGGCCCTTGCACTCCTATGGGAGACCAAAAGAAGATCCTGGCTTCCAGTTTTGGTTTGGCCTACATTGCAGCCATTCGAGAAGTGAACCAGTGGATAGAAAATTTCTCTCCTCCTCTCTCTCTTCTCTCTCTGTAATTTCACCTTTCAAATGAATCAACTAATTTTTTAATTTAAAAAGTCACCTTTTGAGGGCATGCCTTCAATGCCCTAAGACCCTCCCATGAGGCCCCACATCGTAAACATGGTGACTGGATTATGTCTCTGTCATCTTAGTACTGTCAAGTTATGCATGAATTTAAAGGCCAACTCATGTTCAACTGAAAGCAAGTATTCTCTAATTTGTCTGTTTATTAACTATTTCTGAGGTCCTTACTATTAAATGTTAACTCCACAGCATCAGAGATCTTGGTCATTTTGTGTCTTCAACATACAAAATATTTTTATGTAACAAGGCAAATTATGCTATCATTATTTAAGTAGTTTCTGTATTTGACAAGTGTTTTGAGAAACATTAACATCTCCTCTCAGAGGTTTATTTTAAATAAGTATTTATGGTATATTTGGAGGATTGTATATCTTTTGTGGACAATTCATATTATTTCCCCTCAAGCTTTTATTTTGAAAAAAATTATTAAAGAAATGGAAAGAATAATATATTGAATAGCCTTAAATATTTTGTCTAGATTCACCAATTGCTAACATATTTTGTTTCCCTCTCATATACACACAAATCTGCATACTTTTTCCCCTAAATTATTTAAAAGAAAATGATAAACATTATGTAATTTTACTGCTAAATACTTCAGCATACCAAGCAGAGTATAAGGTCATCTTTCTACATAATATTATACTCAACAAATACAGTATTAACACAATATTATATAATATTTAACATCATTCCAATCCTCAAAATAATATCACGTAATATACATATATATCCAACTCGGAATCTCATAAATGATTACACATTGCAGTTAACTTTTAAGTTTCCCTTAATCTAAAATATACTCCTAATCGATTATCTTTTTTTGCCCTTTATGACACTGCAATTTTTAAATTATTCAAGACACTTTTCCTGTAGAATTTCCATTAAGATGGTGTTTATCCCATTTCTTTATTATAAAGATAATAATTTTCCTTTCCTAAAACAATAACAACAACAAATAGCAAGCTTTCCTCTAAAGCTTTTAGTACTACCCCGTAAAAGTTCCTAAAAAATCCAATAATATAATCATGGCTGAAAAGTGACTTTCCAGTTTTGTTATTTATTAGCCAGGTTTCTTCTTTGAAGAGAGCCTCCCTCCTTTTTTTCTTTTTTCTTCTTCTCTCTTTTCCTTTTTTCTTTCTCTTTCCCTCTTTCTTTTTCTTTCTCTCTCTCTCCTTTCTTTCTTTCTTACAAAATACTTTTATAATTCTCTATGCTGTTCATATTGCCTCAAATTTGGTCAACAGTAAGCTCTACCAGCCAGCTTTTAGGTTCTTTTCACCCGACTTCACTCACCTTTAACTGTTTCCTTGCATTGTGCTACATTAAGATGTTCCAAGAGCACCAGGCAGTTTCCTGGCCCCACACATGGAATTTCCTTAAGTTCCATTTAGACACCAACTTACTCTGCTTATTGTCACTGTGCTGTGATCACTTATAGGCTTTATCAGTGCAAAGTGCTAGGATTGTTTTACTTCCTCAGTTCTTACTGATATTTATAATTTGATTCTAATATTAATTGTTTATATTAGTTTTTAAGGACTTTCATTGCCAATTACGTCAGACTTGGTGGCATAAAAATAAAAGAAATTCATTCTATCAAAGTTTAGTGGTTCAAGCCCAGTGTGATGGCTTAGTAGCTAAATTGTGACCTTGAATGCTTTGGGATCCCACGATGGCCCTGCTTGTGTCCCAATTGTTCCACTTCCTATCCAGTGCCCTGCTTGTGGCCTGGGAAAGCAGTGGAGGACGGCCCAAAGCCTTGGGACCTTGCATCTGTGTGGGAGACCCGGAAGAGCTCCTGGCTGCGGACCGGCTCAGCTCTGGCCATTGCAGCCATCTAGGGGTGAACCAGTGGATGGAAAATCTTCCTGTCTCTCCTCTCTGTAAATCTGCCTTTCCAATAAAAATAAATAAATCTTTAAAGAAAAAACCAAAATTTAGAGTTTCAAACTCTGAATCATGAATGAGGAGCACAAAAGACTGAATCATACACAGTGACACATTCAAAACTCAAATTTTTCACATTTAAAATGTGTTTGGAAGCGTATGCTCTGTCCACTTACATTCAATTGATGAAAATAAGTTCTACTGTTCTGCCCAAAGTTGATGAGGTTTTCAAGAATCAAGAACAATACAGTGAATATCACATACCTCATATGTCATTTTCTGTTCAGTTAGAAAATCTTAGTATTTTTTTTTATTATTCCAGCAATTAAGAGGTGATATTTATGTGACCAAGAGAGAGCTATTCAGCTAAGTTTCTTAGTTCTGCAGCACCATCTACTGTTAACAAAGTTGACTGCAACTTACGGTTCACAGTCATTGTTTTTACAGGATACTTAATTTTTATTACTTTTCTTCTTTCTTCATTACTGCTAATCATATGGACTTTGTTTAGATCTTCTGTCAGCTAATTCACTCCTTAAGTGGCCACAATGGCCAGAGGTGAGCCAATCCGAAGATAGGAACTAGAAGCTTCTTCTGGGTCTCTCATGTGGGTGCATGGACCCAAGTACTTAGGTCATCTTATTCTGCGTTCTCAGGTGCATTAGAAGGGGATCAGATCAAAAGCAGAACAGTCAGAATTCAAAATTATATCCATATGGGATGCTGGCATCACAGGAGGCAGTTTAACTTGCTATGCCACAATGCTGGCTTCAACATCTGGAAATTTCTAGAGTCAACTTTCTAGTTTTTTTTTTTTTTAAATTTCATTTTAGAGGCAACATAATCCTCATTTAGGGGAGTTACCCCAGTACATTTATCAAGTGATACAAAAGCTGCTAGTTTTGAGTGTGGCCCAGAACAAGAGAAGGTTCAGGATCGTGTTCAGGCCACCATGCAAGCTTTAATCCAGTAGATCCAATTGAACTTGAGGTGTCAGTGGCAGACACAGATGTATCTGTATAATATAATATATATATAGTACCATGTCAGGATCCTATCTGCACATTTCAGTACAGACCCTTAGGATTTTGTAGCCTTCATCTGTTGTGAAGTATTTTCCTTCTGAAAGTTCTTGGCTTGCTACTAGGTCTTAGGAAAAATTAATGCTTGACAACTGGCCACATAGTTACCTTGTGACTTGAAATGCCCACCATGGACTTGATGTTATCTGACCCACTGCACCAGAAGATTGAGCCTGCACAGAAACACTCATCAAGTAGAAATGGTACAAATGTGACTGAACTCAAGCAGGTAGTGAAGGCACAATTACATGAACAAGCAGCCCAAATTGTTGTTTTTACTACTCCATTGCCTTCTCTTCTCGAAGTGTGCACTTCTGTCTCATTGGAGAGGGGTAGACTAATACCTGTCAGCAGAGCAAGAGGAGCCCTCAGGGCTGGTTTACAAATGGCCTGCAACATATGCAGGCAGTATCCCACAGTGAAAGGCTACAGCACTAGGGTTGCTCTTCAGAGCGTCACTGCAGGACAATGGGAAACAGAAATCTTTTTCAGTGGGCAGAAATTCTGTTTTTCTGGTGCTGCACTTTGCTTAGAAGGAGAAATCACCAGATCTGTAATTATGTGCCAATTCATGGGCTGTAGCCAGCAGTTTGGCTAGATTTCCAGTGACTAAATTGGGAAACTGGTGATACATAAATTTGGAAAGGAGACATGTATGTAGACCTCCCTGAATGGGCAAAAAAGTGTGAAAATGTTTGTGTACTATGTGAATATTCACCAAAAGGTGACCTAAGAAGAGGAAAATTTTGATAATCAAATGAATACCAGTCAGCTTGTTTGTGGATACCAGTGGGAATACCAGTCAGCTTGTTTGTGGATACCAGTGGATAGCACTTTGCAGATACTTTGCAGAGAGCAGTCAGTATTGCTGTCAGTGGCCAATGCACTCCTAAGCAAAGGAGCTATTCTTGGTGACGTGGCGATTACATTTGGGCTCAGCAATGTGATTTTCCACTTATTAATGACTGTCTACAACCACTAAGTACACAGTCTGCCAGCAGTAGAGGCCAACACTGAGCTCCTAATATGACATCATTTCCCAACGTGATCAACTCCCTGGTGGCGGCTGATGACATTAGACTGCCTCCATCAATAAATGGGGAGACATTTTATTTTTATTGTAACTGATAGTCAAATATAGAATTGTTTTCCCAGGACAGAATTCTTTTCCAAAATAACCATAGGTAGACTTATGCAATGCCTTATCTACTGTTATGGTATTCTACTCAGCAATGCTTCTAATTAAGGAGCTCACTTCACAACCAAAGTAGTGTAAAAGTTGTCCCACACCCTTGGAATTCACTGGCCCTATCATGTTTCCCAACAATATTGAGCAGTTGGCCTTATAAAATAGGGAATGGCATTTTCAAGACTTAATTACAGAACCAGCTATGTGACAGTACTTTAAGGTGCTCAAGTTATGTTCTCTAGAAAACTTTATATGCTCTTAAGCAGTATCCAATATATAATGCTCTTTCTCCCATAGGCAGGAGTCACAAATTCAACAATCAAGGGAAGGATGGAAGTGAGAATGGTACTGCTTATCATTATCTCTAGGGACTCCAATAGCAAAATGTTTGCTTCCTTTTCCTGTGGTCTTACATTCCAGTGTCCTAGAAATCTTAGATCTAAAGGGAAGAATGCTTATGCTGAGTAATTAACAAATGTTACATTAAACTGAAAGTTGAGCCACTTTGGATTCCTCATGCCTCTGCATCAGTAGATGAAGAAAGGACTTACTGTGTTGGTTGGGTGATTTACCTTGAACATCTAATGGAAAGTTAGACTACTCTATCACAATGGATGTAAGGAAGAGCATTTTGGAATATAGGAGATTCCTTAGAGCAAATCTTAGTATTATCACATAGTATGAATGAAGTCAATGAAAAACTATAATATTTCAATCCACAAAGGACTACTAGTGGTCCAAGCCCTTAAGGAATGAAAGTTTGAGTCACCGTATCAGGTAAAGATCCATGACCCACAGAGCTGCTTGCTTAAGACAAAGGGATTACAGAGTGGAGAATGAAAAGGGTATTATGTCAAGTATTTCATCCTTGCATTGTTATGAATATGTGTATATCCACCTGTTTTCTTCCTTCTAGCCTCTTATA
Source organism: Ochotona curzoniae (assembly GCF_017591425.1). Classification (NCBI taxonomy): domain Eukaryota; kingdom Metazoa; phylum Chordata; class Mammalia; order Lagomorpha; family Ochotonidae; genus Ochotona; species Ochotona curzoniae. Next base: position 1,227,355 of record NW_024465471.1, read on the forward strand.
AATTTACATAAGATGCACTGATTTTTCTATCATAGTGTTTAAGAATCATTAATTTTTTGTAATATTTACGTTATGAGATTTCAAGAAACAAAATGAGTTAAAATTCAAGGATATCAATTCTTTTAGGGAATAAGTTAATGCATTTTTTTATTATACACACACAGGCTTTTAACATATTTTGTTAGATGGAATTATGATCTTGTTTTTTACTTCATTTGGATATTAAAAATTGTGTAAGGAGATGCATGTGAGTGCCCAAACAGATGGTTAATTCTATATGTCAACTTTCTGAGCCACAAGGAATCCAGATATTTAGTAAAACATTCTGGGTGTTTGCATGAGGGTGTTTTTGGATGAAATGACATCAAAAATTCATAGACTGAGTAATGTAGATTGTCATCCTTAATGTGGGTAGGCATCATCCAATTCGTTGAAGACCTGAATAGAATAGAAGGGATTGCACTCTTCCAAGCAAGAGGGAATTCCTACCCGATTGCCTTCAAACAGGAACATAAATTTTTTCCTGCCCTTGAACTTGAGCTAAAATATTTTAGCTCTTCCTGTGTCTCAAGTTTGTAGGTCTTCTGACCAGAACTACATCATTGGGTTGCTCATATCTTAAGCTTGTTGAACAATCCCATAGGTCTTGGAACTTAACAGCCTCAGTAATAGCATGGGCCAGTGAAGTCTCTCTGACACATACAGCTCCCCATTCATACATTATATGCATATAATCTCCCATGAAATATATGTTTTCTGTAAATTTCCTATGCATGTCCTATGAGGTCTGTTTCTCTGGATATCCTTCACTTATTTACGTACATAAAAATAATATATTTGCCCTTTTATGTTTGGCTTATCATACTTGGCAAATTTTCAAGGATCACTTATGTAATAACACAAAGCAAAGATGCAACATTTTTTAAATGGGAATTTCCGCTACAGTATCTGTTACATAGACTCTAGACCACCGAAATGCTAAAAGTAGAAGTCTTTAAACACATCTTAAGAAATCAGGTAATTCTTGTTGGGGGCGATGTTGATCTGAGACTTGAAGAACAAATCAGGCAAAAGGGCAATAGAAGGCAGCTAGAAAAATGTTACAGGTGGAGAAATTGTGTGCATAAAAAGTCTGGACATGTTATAAGTTTGCTACATCTAGGAACCTGAGAGCTTCGTGCTGTGGACAGAACTTAGAGAACAATGGAACAAGTTACAAGAGATTTACTGGAGACATTAGTAAGTGCTACACTACAGTTTCTTCTGGCTGAAGTTAGATAGTAGACTAGCTGAACTAGTAGTTTTCGATTATTTAGGGGTAAGACTTTATGTCACATCTTCCAAGCAACATACTTTTTGACTTATCTGTCAACTCAAAGTCAAGACTTGTCTAGACCAAAGTAGTTAAAGTTCAGTAGGCTGGGGAACCTGGGTTGCTGACAAGAATGTAGACATCTTTAAGCATTTGGGAGATAACTCAGCCATCTCATCCCTCTGATTCTAGCCATCATCTTGAATGACACTAATATCCAAAGAGGAGAATCGATTCTAGGCTCTATTCTACCCTACTCTTGGGCTTTTATCTCCTTGTTTAAAATCATCATGTTCTCTCAAAATGCTCCTCACAGTGTCCTGCTACTACAGATAATCAGCATACTTTATGTTGATGCTTAGGTCACATATCAATCTTTTTGTGTTCCTAATGTCAAACTCTAGAAGTTTTCTGTCCTTTCTATGAGACTAGAGTACCTTTAATTTGCCATGCTGAAAAAAGAAGCTCCAGTTATGGCCATCTTGACTGCTGGAGATGAGGAACTCTTTCACATACATGCTGGTAAGGAGAGATTTAACTCCCTGGGTGACGATTCCTGTGACTTTCATAGTCTTCCGGAAGTCTACTTGTAGCCATTCTCGTGGATTATTCACCTGAGGAGAACAACATTGGAGTAGTATCCTCTTTGTTACTACTTGTTCCCTGAAAGCCACAAACCCCTTCTTTATAATCAGAGAATCATTCTACATTTTCAAAAGATTTCTTATTTTTTTTTATATGAAGGGTAGGCAGATTTACGGAGAAAAGGAGAGACTGAGAGAGGGAGAGATCTTCCATCTTCTGGTTCAGTCCCCAAATGGCTGCAATGGACAGAGCTGAACCGTTCCAAAGCCAGGAGCCAGGAGCTTCTTCCAGGTCTCCCACTTGGGTGCAGGGTCCCAAGGCTTTGGGCTGTCCTCCACTGCTTTCCCAGGCCACAAGCAGGGAGCTGGATGGGAAGTGGAGCAGTTGGGACATGAACTGGTGCCCATATGGGATGTTGGTGCCTGCAGGTGAAGGATTATCCTATTGAGCCAAAGAGCTGGCTCCATCACTCTGCATTTCAATGATTTGTCAGTCTCCTTTATTAGCCTCTAAGGAACTTCAGGGCCAAAATTGTTCAAAACTGATTTCTGTATTCTCAGTGTCAGTCCATTAGTAATGCATTAATGACCTATTTTACTTGAGATACACCTTTGGAGGAGAATAGAAATATACTTAATTTTAAAAACAAACAAACAAACAATTCAGTGATTGAAACACCACAAAACTTGCAGATCTAGAAAACATCTGTGCCCAGTGAATTTTATACAACCACAACCCTTTTCTTTGAGATACTGTGAAACCTGGAAATAAAGTTAATGATTGGCATTTGTCTATAAAACTGGATTTATATGTCATAATCCTTTCACAGAGACTAGTCGAGTATTGGATAGAGACATTTTTGTTTTGCCCATGAGATTGTGGGCCTGTACTCAATCTTCTTCACATACTTTTAAAAGAACAGTTCACAAAAATACTGCTTTTTCAGTATTTTTGTTTTTTCATCAAATACATTTAATGAAATAGTCAAGGATTTCTTCTATTTTTACCCAACCTCTGCTCCCTGTTCTGTGTCAGTTAAGTAGTATATCTGTTACTGTTACCTGCGGTCTCCAGGCATTAATCTTGCCCTGGAGATTAAGCCGGGCTTTTGAAGGATACCAGGCTGCAAACATCCTGCTGAAGTAGGATGAGGCAGTAATTTGTGAGTCTGATATTACTTTACTTTCCATTCCCAATGGCATGCTGCAACCTCAAAGGAGAGGAAAAAGTTAGCACAAAGGTAGACCTCAGTGTTAAGTTTCACTGGGCTGCATCAATCAATGTTCTAGGTCTACTGTCATCACTGTCTCATTTCTCAGGAACTAACTTTTGCAAAGATTCTGTCATTGTTAACATGGTCTTTGTTTTATTCTCAGCTCTAACTTTGATTTTTCTTGCTAATAGTAGTGTAGGAGGTGGCAGCCTCTGTAGAACTCCTCAGCTAATAAAACAAATTCTTAAGTTTTCCCAGGACTGTGTCCCAGTCTGTTTCCTGATACTGGAACACCATGCCCAAACCCCGCCTGTCACCAAGTGTCGGGTTAGTTACAACAGTTAGTAACCCTACCTTTGGGTGGGAGAGGTAAGGATATATAATGATGTAGCACTTACTATTTAAATCACAGCCTATCAACTCCATGCGAAGAGTACTGCGGATGCTATAATGAGTTGGGTGTAAACGAATATACTGAGCAATAATTGGAGGATTAAAAGTATTGTGTTTTATCCCAGATGAATCCACATTGCCAAAGAAGACCTGTTGGAAGAGATTAACACAGACACAAGGGAAGTGAATACAGAATGAAGAACAATCTCTTCCAAAGACATGTTCCTTCCTTCTAATTTGGCTTTGTGTATTGCACAACATTATATGATATACAAATAAATTAATTCTGGCTAAACACAGATTAAGATGATACATATGAAAAAGAAAAGCACCAGGCAGAAGAATGGAACAAGGGAGATTAGGCCTGGAGCAAGTGAAGTAATTGTCTACCTTCATCTAAGCTGAGGACATTATTTGGAAGTTTGCTACTATAGCATGGTCCACAGGTCAGCAATAGCAGCATTAGTACATAGGAGTAATTATACATACAGTTTTGGAAGACTGACATCAGAAAATTGATGGAATAAGAAGTTCTTAGTTTTCAGTCACCTACAGAAACAACAATTTGGCAGCCATTTGTAGATTAAAGTCCCTTTGTGGGAGCCTTGGGATCCAACTATAAGGTTGAAAAATCCCAACAGAACTTAAGACCAAGGATGACTGCTTTGATAAGGTAAGCCCACATAACGATGATGGGGCTTCCAGCTATAGACCTGGCTACAGAACCAGAAATAGCTACACCCCAGTGGCTTCACTGTCAGCCCTATATTATTATTATTATTATTATTTTGCTTTTATTGGAAAGTCAGATATACAGAGAGGAGGAGAGACAGAGAGGAAGATCTTCCGTCCAATGATTCACTCCCCAAGTGGCCGCAATGACCAGAGCTGAGCCAATCCAAAGCCAGGACCCAAGAGCTTCTTCCTGGTCTCCCACGCAGGTATAGAGTACCAAGGCTTTGGGATGTCCTCCGCTGCTTTTCCAGGCCACAAACAGGGAGCTGGATGGGAAGTGAAGCAGTTGGGTTTGGCTGTCCTGTAGCACCCAACAACAAGAACCAGAATGGATTAAGGCTAGTCAGGAGAGGTCACTGTTCTTATGGGACAGGAGGTGGACCAAGTAGGGCTGGCCCATAGGAACAGTGGCCTTTCCTGACCAGCTTGGTCCGCACCAGACACAGCTTACACATGCCTCTACAGGGGCAGAGACCTAGCCTAGCCTGTCCTACACCTATCCTGGTTCTCACGAGCACCAGTGGGTGTTAGAGTCTACCCCAGTCCAGTGCATTCCAGACCCAGCCCACACCCATGCTGAAGGACCCTACAGCCATATTCAGACCAGACTGCAGCCCCCACCCAACCTGGCCCTCACGCTCACTAACAGGAATTACACCCCAGCCAGGGCATCCCCTTAGTTCTGCAACCAGGCCTGTTCCCATTTACAGGTCTTGCACATGCAATGATTGCTCTGACCTGGCTTGGCATAGCCCCTCATCTGGCTTAGCCCTCACCTTCGGATGCTATAGCCTGGCCTAACTGGCCTTCTCCCAGTCCCAACTCTTACTGGCAGGTGCTGTAACCTGGCCCTGCTCAGTGTGCTCCCATCCCTGGCTCATGCAAACTGGTAGGTGTGATAACCTAGCCTGGCATGATCTGCACTCCAGCCTGGTTTCTACATTTGCCAGTAGGTTAAGGTGTGCTCAGCCTGCCCAGTCTACACCCTTCCAAAACCAACCCACATACTTGCCAACATATGGGGCTACCCTGCCCAGCTTGCCCGAATCCTAAGTCTGGACCATGTGCTCACCCATGGGAGCTATGATCCTGTAGGGGAATTTCCCAGGTTCCCCTACTCGGCTCACTCCCAGACCCAGGTTTTACATGCACCAGTAGGTGCTAGGCCCTTGCCTGGCATACCTGCCCTTCCGTCTCAGTCTTTGTATGAGCTGGAGGATGTTGTAGGTCCCATCAGCCCTATTTGTATTTAGTCCTGCCACCAGCCTTATATGTCCAGGTGCCTGGGAAAAGCAACTCCCATTGGCACCTCCCATGACAGTCCTACTGACTGTATACCTTGGAACACCCCCTTAAAACCACAGTCTAAGGGTAGCTTTGCCTACCCAGGAACTTGGGAGAGCATGGCAGCCTATGCATCTAAAAAAGTTCAACTAATTGGAGCCAGTTGTGGAAACAAAAGTAGTCCATGATCCAGCTTCAGTCCTGCTCTATCACAGACTTGGGGAGTTTTTGTCTTAAAGGGAACTTGGAAGATCCTATCTATGTAAGGCCCAACAATCATAGGACTAGCTAGCAACACTGAAGCAGCTCCAGGCCCTACGGCATGACCTGCAGGTAATTCTGCTCACCCAGTGCAAGTTTCGCCCATCCACATCTCAATTAACAGGCCATTGTCTGGGGACCTGAATGTGGGTCCAGAGACTAATGAAAGGGTACACTGATCACAAACACCCAGGAAAACATGACCCCATCAAACGAAGCTCTAGTAGTCAACCCAAAAGACATAAAGATTCATAAATTTCTTGACAAATAATTAAAAACAATTATTTAAAGTTGCTTAATAAGCTATAAGACAACAGGTAGAAAATTTTAAATTTAAGAAAACAATATATAAATGATAAGTCAGAAGAGAAATAAAAAAAAAGTGCCAAATTAAATACTGCGCCAAATATAATATCTGAAATGAAAAACTCACCAGACCTTCAATAACAGAGTCAGCCATGCAGGAAACAGAAGCAGCGAAAGGGTGGATGTTTGGCATGGCAGCTAAGGTGCCACTTTGTATGCCCACATCCCAAGTTGCAGTGCTTAGGCTTGAGTTCCATCCCTGCTTTCACCCAGCTTCCTATTAATGCACACACTGGGAGGCAACAAGTGTTGGCTCAAGTAACACGGGAGACACAGATTGAGTTCCAGGCTACTATCATTAGCCTGGCCCAGCTGGCTACTGTGGCCATTTGGGGAACGAATCAATAAATGAGAGTTACGTATTTATCTATCAACTGTAAAGCATTATCTATATATATTTTTTTCGTTTTTTTAAAATTTACTTTTTTTTTAAATTGCAAAGTCAGATATACAGAGAGGAGAAGAGACAGAGAAGATCTGTTGATTCACTCCCCAAGTGGCCACAATGGCTGGAGCTGCACCGATCCCAAGCCAGGAGCCTGGAACCTCTTCCAGGTCTCCCACACGGGTACAGGGTCCCAAGGCTTTGAGCCATCTTCAACAGCTTTCCCAGGCCACAGGCATGGGAAGCAGGGCCATTGGTATTAAAATTGGTGCCCATATGGGATCCAGGGAGTGTTCAAGGCGAGGACTTCAGCCACTGAGGTACTACGCTGGGCCCCTATACTTTTCTTTTTTAAGATTCATTTATTTATATTCGAATGGCATAGTTACAGAGAAAGAATGAGAGACAGAGAGAGAAAGAGAGATGTTCATCTACTGGTCAGCTCTGCAGCCAGAAGCTTCTTCTGGGTCTCCCACAATGGTGCAGGGACCAAGGACTTAAGTAATCTGCTAGTAGGTGGGTCCCAGCCCTCTCCTGGGCGGAGCTTAGGACAATGTTTCCTGACCCACACCTAGGGATTAATTAAGGCCCAACAGCACTGTGCTGGTAAAGTTCCAGAAGGAATTTCACAATTAATGCCCAGAAATCTGTGCACCCAGCAATATCCCACAGAAGGGAAAGTGAGGAGAAACAGATCCACACTCATATCCATAAAATCTCTAATCCAGATATAGACAGGCTCTCAGTTCTTAGTGCCACTGTCTCATGTCTGGAGCTGTCTCTGCTCTTATACATAGAGAACACTGAAGAAGCTACCAAAAATCCAAAGAGAAGATAAAAACAACTCAAAAACAGCTCAAAAAAGTTGAAGGATCCAACATCAACGTGGAATAAACAGATACATGTCTTTATATACACTAGCAATGACCAATTTGAAAATAAGTCAGGGAATAGTTCATTTTATAACAGCACTGAAAGGAATGAGTGAGGAATAAATTTAGCAAAAGATACATAGGACATGTACTCTGAAAGACCGCAAGACATGGCAGAAACAAAATAAGAAGTCTTAAATAAATGGAAAGGAACTCCATGTTAATGGACTGGAATATTTAATATCAAGAAGATGGCCCTCATCTTCAAGGAAATATACAAATCTAATGCAGTGCCTGAATTTTTTGTAAAACTGGACAAGCTGGTGCTAAAATTGCTAAAATGGAAACTAAAGGGGCCCAGACACTCAAACAACTGCAATAGAGAACAAAGTTGAAGGGCTCAGACTGTAAAAGCTTACTACAAAGTTAAAGCACTGCCATCAGGATAAATATATGGGCCAAAGTGATAGGACTCAAAAGTCACTTACTGAGATACAGTTAATTTTCAACAACAGTGCCAAGAATGTTCGATGTGGAAAAGTCTAAACTCATCAATAAAATGGTGTTAGAACTTGGACCGCTAAATTGTGACATGTTAAACTATTTGTGAAATTCAAAATGGCACACAGATTTAAACCTAAAGAGTGAAAACTATGAAACTGTTAGAAGAAAACAAATTTAAGTTTTCACGCCCTTGCATTAGGTGACTGGTTTGTAAATATAACACCAAAAGCACAACTACAGAACTTGTTCTTTTCACAGAATGCACTTAACCCAAATTAAAATCATTGCTGCAGCAAAGGACATTATCTCCAAAGTTAAAGGACCACCCACAGAATGTTAGAAGCACTTTCTAGGGCAAATAACAGAAAAAGGTGTCTTTTACAAAATATAGAGATGCCTTAGATTTCCACAGCAAAAGGGTAGTGAAGACAAGAAACAGCAGGAAAGGTGCACAGTACAATCAAGCATTGGGGAAAGACGAGTTGAAATCATTCAGATCTAGCATTTCATACACACTGGGATGATGACTAGAAGCCAAAGAAAGGAAACAAAAAGAAAATAGGCTTTGTCTAAGACACAGAAAAATGATGATCCTCAAATATTGCTGCTGGGAATGCAAAAGGCTAAGGCTGGGTGGAAATAATTCAGCACATGATGTTTCCATATGCAATGTTACTTGAGATGTGAAAAGGAATACAGGATTGCTTTAAAGTGGATGAATCATAATGAAAACATCAAAGTCAAGGGGTTAGCAGCACGGTACTAGTGGCCTCCCATTCACTGTAAAACTACAGGACAAGATACTGGCACTTGGAGACTGTGGCTAGCAGTAGAGGTGATCACAGGCAGCAGAGGGGACAGCAGGAGCAGACAAGGAGAAAGGGGTGATGGAGAGTGAGTTCTCATGGCTACCGGGGCTTCTGTGGAGTGTGTTGGAACTAGACGGTAGCACCACACTGCGGTTCTCCTTCACGCCACCGAGTTTGCTCCCCTCTTGCCCGGACCCCTTGATGTCTCGAGAAGCCTTCGGCCCCGTGGAACGTGAGAGTTCTCAGGCAGAGATGAGTTGGCTCTTCCCTCGCTGCCACCGCGTGGCCATCCCGTGACCCAACGGCGCACGGCCTCCCAGGGGCCGGCCATCGCCCAGGCCGCGCACAGGAACGCCACCGGAAGTGCACGTGGCCAGGCCACCGGAAGTGCACGTGGCCAGGCCACCGGAAGTGCGCCCTGGTTGCTAGGCTACCGAGAGCCACTGCCTGAGCGGCACGGGCTGGTGGCTTCGAAGGAGGCCCAGTGAAGCGGAAAAGCCAGCGGCCAAGTCGTCACTGCCATCATCTCGCAGAGCATGCCAGGAGGTGGGAGCCGTCGACGGTCGTCATCCTCCCGCCGCCGCTGTCGCCGCCCCCGTCGCCGCCGTCGCCAGCGGGCCCGCTCCCGCTCCCACTCCGCCCGAGCCGAGCTGACCTTCTCCGTGAGCCAGGTGGAGCAGCTTCTGCGGGAGGGCCACTACGCCCAGCGCCTGGGCTGGTCTGCACCGCTCTTCCTGGCCGCCACCCTCGAGTTCCTGACGGCCAAGGTGCTGGAGCTGGCGGGCATCGAGGCCCACAACAACGGCAGCCAGCGCATCACTCCTCGGCTGTTGGACATGGCCATCCACAACAACCCCGTGCTCAGCGGGCTCTTCGGTACCACAACCATCTCCCAAGTGGCCCTGGCCCGGGGCTCCCGGTAGCTGCCGCACCCTGATCGCCCAGGGGCCTGGCCCCCCGTCCACCTGCCTCTCCTGCCTCGCCCCGCGAGGGTCCCCTCTCTCACAGCCAGCCAGGCCATCCCTGGCCTCCAGAGCGCCCCAATATTAAATGGTTGAAGCAGCCCTGGGCCTGCCTCAGTGACGCTGTGTTGTGGCCGTCCAACCGGGCCAGGGAGGGGGCGGGCGGGTGCCAGGGAAATCAGCATGGGGGCGTGGGGCAGGGCAGGGCAGGGAGGGCCTGGAGGCATGCTGGCCAGGGCAGCGAGGGCTGCCCCTCTCCCTGGGACGGTGTATAAGGGTGGGAGGGGCGTAAGGAGTTGGGACGGCCCTGGGTCTGAGCGAGTGTGTGGCCAGCCTGGAGTGCTGGGTAGCGGGCGGCGTCTCGGGGTGGGAGGTGCTGTGCACAGGGTCCAGATACGGAAGACGTCTGCCCGGGGCAAGGCGCAGCCTGCTTGGGGCAGTGCCCAGGGCAGGGGCCTCCCCGGGCAGGCAGCTCAGGACCTGGACCGAGGTGCCGGCCGGAGGCAGCGGGAGGCGACGAAGGACTGCGTGGGCGGGCAGAGGTGGACGTAGCCGACGGTGGGCCCGGGCTCCAAGCCGAGAGGGAACCAGCGAGCGGACTGTGGGCGGGGGCAGGGACAGGCCACCCCCGCGCCCTCGCGGAACGGACAGCAGTCCGGTCCGGATGGCGTCCGGGGGCGCACGCGCCGGGGCGCCGTGAGGGCGCCGAGTGAGCCGGCCGGGCGCCCCGGGTTGGCGCAGGGAGAGCGGGCGCGCGGGCGCTCGGCTAGGTGCCGCCCCATCCCTGGACGCGGCGGGGCCGGTAGGCCCGCCCTCGCCAGGCCCGCCTCCGCTCCCGCCCTCGGCCTCGGCTTGTCCACCGCAGGGGCAGGCCGGCGCGGGGCGTGGGCCCAGGAGGCTGGGCCCCGGGCGGTGCAGAGCCGCGGCGCCGGCGCCGGCGAATCGGGCCGCTGCGTCAGCACGCTGGGAAGGGCCGAGGGCGGCCAAGATGGCGGCGGCCGCGGCGGGCCTGGGCGGTGGTGCCGGCGCGGGGCCCGAGGCCTCGGACTTCCTGGCCCGTTACCGGCTGGTGTCCAACAAGCTGAAGAAGCGGTTCCTGCGCAAGCCCAACGTGGCGGAAGCCGGCGAGCAGTTCGGGCAGCTGGGCCGCGAGCTCCGCGCCCAGGAGTGCCTCCCGTACGCGGCCTGGTGCCAGCTGGCGGTGGCGCGCTGCCAGCAGGCGCTGTTCCACGGGCCCGGGGAGGCGCTGGCCCTCACCGAGGCCGCCCGCCTCTTCCTGCGGCAGGAGTGCGACGCGCGCCAGCGCCTCGGCTGCCCCGCCGCCTACGGGGAGCCGCTGCAGGCCGCCGCCAGCGCCCTCGGCGCCGCCGTCCGCCTGCACCTGGAGCTGGGCCAGCCGGCCGCTGCCGCCGCCCTTTGCCTCGAGCTGGCGGCCGCCCTGCGCGACCTGGGCCAGCCGGCCGCCGCCGCCGGACACTTCCAGCGCGCCGCCCAGCTCCAGCTGCCCCAGCTGCCCCTGGCCGCGCTGCAGGCGCTCGGCGATGCCGCCTCCTGCCAGCTGCTGGCGCGGGACTACAACGGCGCCCTAGCGGTCTTCACGCGCATGCAGTGCCTGGCGCGGGAGCATGGCACCCACCCGGCGCAGCCGCCGCCGCTGCCGCCGCCGCCGCCGCCTCCCCCGGGGCTCCAGCAGCCCGCCCTGCCCGCCGCGCTGTTCGCCTCCAACGCGGGCCCCACGGTGCCCCCTCCCGCCGCACTGGGCGCCTTCTCCGACGTGCTGGTCCGCTGTGAGGTGTCTCGCGTGCTGCTGCTGCTGCTCCTGCAGCCACCACCCGCCAAGCTGCTGCCTGAGCACGCTCAGACCCTGGAGAAGTACTCCTGGGAGGCCTTTGACAGCCACGGGCAGGAGAGCGGCGGGCCGCTTCCCGAGGAGCTCTTCCTGCTGCTCCAGTCCCTGGTCATGGCCACCCACGAAAAGGACACGGAGGCTGTCAAGTCGCTGCAGGTGGAGATGTGGCCGCTGCTGACCGCCGAGCAGAACCACCTCCTTCACCTCCTTCTGCAAGAGACCATCTCCCCCTCGGGACAGGGCATCTGATGCTCCCCGCCCCCCACCGAGTGACTTCAGGCCAGCCCCACGCATCCATCCGCATCCATCCGCATCCATCCTCTCTGGCGCGCGGCGCTGGGGCGGGGAGGGGGCGTGAAGACACCCTGAGTGGCCCCTTCTGCCGCTGGGAGAATCCGCTTGGCCTCATCCCGAAGCCTGTTTCCGCAGGCAGCGCGAAGGGCAAAGGCAGGCATCTGACAGAATCCCACGTGGGTGCCTTCTGCCTTCTCCGAGCGGGAGTGCCCCTTTTACCACCTCCCCTCGCTGCCCTCGGCCGCACACAGACTCGTGCTCTGTCTTCATTCCATAAGCAGGATCCCGCTCTGCACAGCTCTGCCCGAATGTGTAAGCCTCAAGCTCCATAGTGTCCTCGTGGCCCTTCATTTCTTAGCGCCCTTCGAGGTCTCTGAGACCGCCAGATTGCCTTCGTCCCGGCTGCTTCGGAGCTCTGGCGCCGGAGGCCTGCTTGTCCCTTGCCGCCCAGCTGTTGCGCGCCCAAGCTGTTCATTGAGGACTCCCGCCTCACGGCGCAGACTTGCCTCCTCCAGAAGACGTGACTACCTCCCTTGCCTATTTGTCCAGAAGCACAGCTAGGTAGTTAGCTGTCTGTCAGCTCGGGGATGCCGGCCTTCTTTGGAAACGTGCGGTGTGGCAGTGTAGGGCACGTGGGCCACGAGTCTAGGGCGATCTTTCACAAAGCAGGCGCGTCTGTGGCAGAAGTTCCAGTGACACTGCTAGTCTGGTCCGGCTTCACACTTCCGCACAGTTGCGGGTCTCTCCGGAGCGGGCATAGGCTATCTGCCCTAGAGCTTGCGATTTGCCCAACTGTGCAGAATCGTGGCGTGGCCTCTGATGCACTGAGCTCCCGTGAGGATAGGCAAGGCAGGCGTCCCTGTTCCCCAGCAACGAGGTGGTGGCCCACATCCCCAGGGCTTGTAGCTCCACTTGTTACGTCAGCTTGGTTCTTGTCTCATTTTGAGAATGAGCATCGGTACTCTGCAGAACAGAACCCTGCTCTCAAACGTGGGGCTCTGGCAAAATGCATCCTCTAGGCTGAAAGTTGACACAGGTCTGACCTGGGGTCAGGGTAGGGGTGTGGTCTGGCGATGGAGTTTAAGTGTCTTGTCAGGGCAGGCTGTTTGCGGGGTGGGGCAGAGAGGAAGATGGGTGGGGAGCTGCTAGGGCTTTCTTCCCTGCTTCTACCTCCCTCTCAACAACGTGGAGGGTATGAGAAATCCAACAGGGACACCCTGCCGCCTCCGCCCCCGTCTTGTGACGCAGGTGCAGCCACTAGTCACAGTGACCCACCGGGCTCCTAGGAAGGGTACGCTGGAGCCCTTCAGACTCTGGTCCAACTTACTGCAAAGGTGTCCCAAAGCTGCGTGGGCCTTTTCCAGCCGGTTACTCTAGCCCACCTCTACACCCACTATACTGCTCTCCACCTGGGTTGTGGGCTCGGGAAGCTCCCTCTTCCCCTGAAGACCAAAACGCTTAGGAGTCGTGGGGCATGGCTGATGATGTGCTTTAGATTTGGGCCTCAGAAACTTGAGAGCATGGCTAGCTGGAGCAAGGTCGGGTGTCAGGGATTTGGATGCAGTTCTCCCGTGATGCCCCGGGAGAGGGTATTGGGCCTCATGCTTAACATGCATGTCAGGATGCCTGTTCCATCCCTAATTCTGGCTCCTGATCCTAACTTCCTGCACATGGGAACCCTGGGAGTTGGTGGTGGTGATGGCTCAAGTAGTTGGGTTCTTGCCATGCATGTGGGAGACTCTGACTTCTCTGCTCCTGATTATTCTGACTCTTAACCCAAAAGCTGGAGAAGAGAGATCCTTGCTGTCTAAATTTTCATCAGTAACTTGAAATTGGGCCTGGGGTGATGACTCAGTTGTCTAATCCTCCACCTCAAAGTGACAGTATATCCTATACGCCTGCGTATATTTCCTGGCTGCTCCACTTCCCATCCAACTCCCTGCCTGTAGCCTGGGAAAGCAGTTGAGGATGGCCCAAGGCCTTGGGCTCCTGCACCCGTGTGGGAGACCCAGTGGAAGTTCCTGGCTTCTGGTTTCGGATCAGGTCAGCTTCAACCATTACAGCCATTTTGGGAACGAATCAGTGGATGGAAGATCTTTGTCTCTCCCTCTCTCTGTAAATCTCCCTTTCCAATAAATATGAATAAATCTTTTTTTTTTTAAAGTTAAAATTGTCGTGAAAATTTGTGATTGACAATGGTAGCAACAAAGCAGTGGTCCTTAAAGGGACTTGTGGTTCCCATCCCTGCTGTGATATACTCCTTTCATGAGAATATGTGGCTTATGAAAGAACTAGGCAAGCTATGGGTCCTAAAGGTTTGGATACTTGACGGTTAATGTCAGCTGTCTAGGCATACACTCCGCTGGTCGGATGGACCCACAGGTTTCACAGTTCACGCCCCTCTGGGCTGCCCCCTCCAAACGGGCTGGGGAACATGTTGATCTTTGTAGGCTGCAAATAGTTTGTAAGATACTTTTTGTATGCATGTATGTTTTTACAAGCCTTTAACCATATAAAAACCATTCTCAGACTCCATACAAAAGCTGCTTTCACATCAGATCCTTGTGCTATAATTTACCATCCCTGTATTCAAAACTAGAACATGGAAATTACTAAATATCTGCTAACAGAATAAACCTCAAGAGACTTAGTAATCACTTTATCCTTCCTAGTGTTAATAGAATATTGAGAATAAGTGACTTAGATGTTCAGATCTAGACTCTAAGAAACAAAAAAACAATTTAAAAGTTTTTAAAGTTTTGAACAGAGATAACCAAGAATTGATTCTTTGAGCAACCAATAGACAATATTTGTCTACTCTGATAAGCAGAAAATGAAAAGATATATGTACATTCTAAATTTAGGGCATGAGAATAGTGATATGAATACCATAGAGCTTTGCAGCGATTAGTCAAGGCCACAGAATGAGCAGCCAGCACAGAAAGCGCAAGGCCTGAGCAGTTTCCTTTCATTGAGTGAGTGATGACCATATTAGTTAAAGTATTTTAAAGAAAGGGTTTTATGGGGGAAAAGTAGAAATTTTCCTAATTTACTTTCTTTTTTAAAATTTTTTTTTTTAAGATTTATTTTATTTTTATTGGAAAGGCCGATATACAGAGAGGAAAGACAGGAAGATCTTCCATCCGATGATTCACTCCCTAAGTGAGAGCAACGGCCGGTGCTACGCCGATCCGAAGCCAGTAGCGTCTCCCAGGTCTCCCACACGGGTGCAGGGTCCCAAAGCCTTGGGCCGTCCTCCACTGCTTTCCCAGGCCACAGGCGGGGAGCTGGATGGGAAGTGGGGCTGCCGGGATTAGAACCGGCGCCCATATGGAATCCCGGAGCATTCAAGGTGAGGACCTTAACCACTGCGCCATCGTGCCGGGCCCCTAATTTACTTTCAAATTTAATATACCCTTCATGTCAAAACCTTACATAGGCTTCCCAAAATTTTGATGGTTATGCAAAAACTCTACACAAATTTTTGGAAAATTGGATCTGGCTAAATTTTAACTGTTATCCTATGCTGAGGGAAATTTTCTCAGAATTGTAGCTGGAGCCAGTTGTGCCCATTTCTTCCCAACTGTGAATTCAATGGCATCATGGCTGTAGATTGAATTCATTCTTGGTAGGAACATTTATATCATGGAAATCAGCAAATGTTACATATCAAGGCATCTAACATCTTTTCAGCTTTCCTGTGAGTTTGCTGTTGATCACTTGCCAGCAAAATCATTGAGGGAATGATATTGGTAAAGATATTGAGAAAATTCAGAAATGCAAGGAATCTTTTTAAACATGAGGGGAAATGTATACAATTAATAGTTATTAGCAGTGACTCATAGGATACATTTTCATTATTGTCAAAATTAAGAGACTGGGGCCTGGCGCGGTAGCATAGTGGTTAAGGTCCTCGCCTTGCACACCCGGGAACCTATATGGGTGCCAGTTCTAATCCTGGCAGCTCCACTTCCCATCCAGCTCCCTGCCTGTGGCTTGGGAAAGCAGTCGAGGACAGCCCAGGGCCTTGGGACCCTGCACCTGTGTGGGAGACCCAGAAGAAGTTCCTGGCTTCGGATTGGCTTCGGATTGGCTCAGCACCGGCCATTGCGGTCACTTGGGGAGTGAACCATTGGACAGAAGATCTTCCTCTGCCTCTCATCTCTGTGTATCTGACTTTGGGGGTTTGCATGTAGTCTACCTGCATGCCTGTATGTATGTATTATAATCACAAAAGTATATTTTGTCCCTACCTTGTAAATGCCAATATATTTTTATTTTTTAGTGAATGAAAATTAAGAGAACATTTTTTGTCAGATCAGGCTTCGTATTATCTATGTGGAATTGTGTTAATTTTCTGCAAAAGAGGTATGTCTGAAAGTGGAATTGCTTTTTGACATCACTGCATGATTAGATTTGTAATTATCGGATCCATTTTCCTTGACTCATGTATGTTTTGCCATGACGAGATCTAAGGCTTTGAAGCAACTCACTGGCTTTGAGGCAGCTAATCCAGTTGTAACTGAAAGGCTTTTCTGCAGAAAAGGGGTGGCTGCTTCAGGGTGGAAAGATTTAATTCCTCAGGCAGAGGAGGGAATTCGGAAGCTTGCAGGTCTCAGCCTTCGCCATGCAGCTGAAGTTCCCCATCCCAGATCTAAGATTTCCACTCCTCCCGACCTGTGCCCTAGTGCGTTGGTGCATTTCACTGGCACTGCAACTCTCTCATGCTTGGTCTTCTTGTCATTTCTGCCACATAGGTAAACCCTGTCACACTACATGATTGTACAGGATATTTGCATGTATATGCATATTACATATATATATATTACAGTATATACATATTACAGTACAGAGTATGCAGGGTCCATCTTGATTGTACATTTAATTGTACAGCTGTTCCTTTTGTATATGAATGTGCTTCAAAATGTTTATGGAAATCGTTTTAATTGAATTAAAAGTTTTATGTTGGTGCAAGTATTTCTGAAACGTACACATACACATAGTTTTTTTGCATAATACATATTTTCCATGAGTTTTTGAAGACCCTGCATATACTGATAATGTGCAATTCCTTTTTCTGTATATATACCTTTTAGAGATGTAAAAAGAAGACAGTTCGCTCTAATCAAGCGATCCCACAGTTGATGCCACAGCAACAAAGTGCGTTACAATGTCTACAACTCATGCCTAGCATCATTAGTGATCACCACTGATCACTCAATATCCAATCTTTTTCTGTTTCTTGAAAATATTAATATAGTCTTAGAATTGCTTTTTGAGAATGTTTCCCAAGGCTGCTTCTGATACCAATTACCGTATAAAGCAGGATTCTAACAAGGAACAAGGCATACTCAGATTAGTATAATTTGGGACAAGTGTAATAAAAGTACTGGTTAGAAAGGTGAGGCAGACGTTTGCCAACCTTCAACCCACAGGGACAAGGAAAGGGAATGGAAAGCTAACGGAGATTCTTGCAGTGGCCTGAATACATGACCACAGAGTCTTTTTGATATTTATTTCATTAGGAATTAAGATCTGTGTCTTTTGCCCTTAAGTCTGGGTTAGATGTGTCATTTGTTGATGCTGCAAAACTTAGCAGACTTGGTCAGAGATTTATCTTATTAGCTGTAGCACTCACATCTGGATCCCCTAAGATGACACTGAGGACCCAGATATTATGCAGCAGAGAGCAGCTACCTACTGTACCCTATTCAAAGTCCTGGACCCACAGAATCTGAACAGAACACGATAATGCTTTTTATGACACACAATTTTGGAATGGTTTGGAAATCAGCAATAGTAACTGGCATAGGTAGAGAAACGCAGTCTGATTGGAGCAGTGACTGTGAATAGAGACAGCTAACTTCTTTATAAGGAGGAAGTAAAGAATAGCTAGCAGAGTCTCACTTTTCCCTCTCCCCCTGATCTGCTAGTGCTCCCTATTGGTGAAATCTAACTAAATCTAGAGAATTAAGTATTCAGGCCTAATTCATGGAATAAAAATCAAGGTCAAGAAGCAGAAAAATAGATCTACAAGGGCAGAGGAAATTATTTTGTGCAGGATTATGTGAAGGTCTACTCTGGAGATAACAGAAGAAAATGCAAAGGTTTTTGTTAGACTGAAAATATAATTATTCTGAAAATTACATACAACTTTTATTGGAGAAGAAAGTAAAAATGGGAGAAGACCAATTAGGGATGTAATATATATTAATGATGTGTTCCTGGGCTGTGGAAACAGAAGGAAGAGATATGAGAGGCACTACAAAGGAAGCATTGACATGATTTGTGGATAAACTCATCAGGAGGCATAAAAGTAAAGGAACAGTAGACAATGCTGCTAAAGTTTAAGCCTGTTTAATTAATGCTCTTGAGCTCACCTCTATAGAATTCAATTATCAGGTCTTCGCCCTTCTTTTTTTGTGGAAAACACAAATCTTTATTTCCATTCATGGTTTTGCCCTCTAAATTCCAGTCTGATCTGCTGCCTGCTTCTTGTTCCCACCTGATTGGCATATTGTCGCATCACACCTAGGACATGCACAGAAAGCCTACGATCTTTTCGACCAAGTCCTGAATCATTTATTTTTGTTCATTGAGAATCTCTTCATTTTTATCATGCATGAGAGCCTTGATGCAAGTGCTGTTTGTTCATAGATCCAGAATATGTTCTATTGCTTACAGGTGCAAAAATCTTTTTAGGGTTAAGCTTGGAAAAACCAGGAGTATTTTTCCAATATCTGAAACCTTTCTTAATTGTTACTAATATAAAAGAAAATGTTGGAGATGGTCCCTGTATCTCTGCATGCTACCTGGTGGGCATGGCTCACAGCTTACCTGCCAAAGACCTGAGACACAGCTTCCAGCTGTGTGTGAGGAACGTGACCTCTGACATGACGGGAGTGCTTAAAGGGATATACGTGTCTTCTACTCAGTTACAGTGTCATTGTTGGGTGGAGGACTGTCGGGGACCACCCTTCTGCCTTCTCCCTTCCTAGTCTATATAACTTTGTGCTCTCTTTACAATAAATGGACATGCCCCCACCAGACTGTTGCCGGTAATTCTTGTGGCTGAAGAACACTGTCGCCTCACCCACTTGGTGGTCTCGGGGCCTGCTAGCAGGAAAAACCCTCAAGAAGAAAAGATCTCATGTATTCCACATATTCAATTATAAGAAGATAGCATACTTTCCTCACTTTCTCTCCCTCAATTTCCCTTTCGTTCCCCCCCTTTGTTTTTGCAATAACATCATTTTAATTTACTTTATAATGACAGGCTTAATTCACCACTGACCATAATGAAATCTTTCAATCACTTTTTAAAAGACTGATGCATTTGTTTGAAAGGACTACATACCATTAATGTCCCAGTAGAATTCCCTCGATAAGTCTGCCACTTCTTCCCATCAAGACTATACATGATGATAAATTGAGAGATGTAAAGACTGGACAACTTCTGACGAGCACCCTGGGTCTTGATGCCATGAATAATCATTGGTGTCAATAGATCCACCTACAAATTAAAACAATATTTTTATCCTGGTTTTAAATCCATGTTACCTCCTAAAATTAATTTTTGACTTAGAAGAATCTACATTGCTACAGATATCTCATAATACCTTGAACTGATCCAAACATAGATAGTGAAAGGTGGATTTGTGTTAACTTCTGAGATAAATGGTGGAAATGAGTACAAAAAATATATACCAAGTTCTCTGCTTTCCAGTAAACCAAGCCACAAATAGAGTCATTTCTTCTGCATTCACATTGTGCTACATTTAATGAAACCCACACAACCTAAGCTTTTGCCTATACCTCATTTTTGATCCAGTCAAAGCCAATTTCTTCCTGTCTGCCTAGACTACTAGGTCTATCCCAACATGAGTTCTCTCTGATAAAGTGCTACATCATCTTCAAGTGTTAGTTGAGGAACTATTTCAATTGGTTATCCTTCCCCGACTAATCCAGACAAATTTAGTGCTACTTCTATGCTTTCACTTCATTTTGGATATAACCTTCTCAAAGCAGAATATTGCACCATATATTAAAGGTTGTTTTGCTTGTCTTCCATCATTATAAGACTCACTTATTAAGGCAGTGGACCGGTTTGGGTCTTCTAACCTTTCTGTCTCCATGTGCTTGCTCATAGAGATAATATCAGTGTTTATCTCAAAGGGCAACGGGCTGAGGCAGGATCTGGCATATCCTAAACACTCATTATAGGCTATCTTATAGGTTCTCTCCAGCTCCAGTACATGATATAGTATCTTGAAGTAATACTGGTGCATTGAAAATGCTTTGCAATGAATGGATGAATGAATGCTGCAGAATGGTTAGAATGAGTTGAGCAAGAGACATGTAAGTTTCACAAAGGTGTCATACTCTAATATGCAAGTCAAAGTTAACACACTCTCATAGATACCTAATGAACCCATATTGAATGGGTTAATGAGGGTTTCCTTAAAAAACTCATTGACGGGCCCGGCACGGTGGCACAGTGGTTAAGTCCTCACCTTGCACGCCCGGGATCCCATATGGGCGCCGGTTCTATCCCGGCAGCCCCTCTTCCCTTCCAGCTCCCTGCCTGTGGCCTGGGAAAGCAGTGGAGGCGCAAAAGCTTTGGGACCCTGCACCCACGTGGGAAACCCGGAGGAGGCTCCTGGCTTTGGATCGGCGCAGCACCGGCCGTTGCGCTCACTTGGGGAGTGAATCATTGGATGGAAGATCTTCCTCTCTGTCTCTCCTCTCTGTATATCCGCCTTTCCAATAAAAAAATATATAATAAAAATAAATCTTTAAAAAAAAAACCTCATTGACTCCAAGAATATTTTTCTACTTACTATGTGTTGATATTGCTACATAGTTGAGTGTTAAGCCTGTGATTGTGAGTTGAAATGAAAATATGTAAACATTAGGGGGGTGGATAAACAAGGGAGGAGGGGACACAGACAGGAGAGAAGGTAGAATGGGTCTCTCTATGCTCCTAAATCTGTATTGTGAAATATGTGAAAAGTGTTTACACAAATACAGTTTTGAATGAAATAAGAAAGGAAAAGTATTGTAGGATCGAAGCTAAGAGTAGAATGGTAATTACCAAACACTGGAAAGGGAAAGGGAGGTGGAGGGTGGCGAGAAGTTGATTAAAAGATACCAAATTATAGGAGTAAGAAGTTATTGGGTTGTTTGGAAAGAAGAGTAATTATAGTAATGGCAATATACCGTATATTTCTCTATTGAAAAACCTAGGCATAGTTTTTTAATGTTTTGCCACAACGAAATGTTGTATGTTTAAGGAGACAGGCATATTACATCATGATTAGATATTACACAGTGAATAAATGTATCAAAACATCACATGGTACTCTGTAAATATGTACAATTTTTGCATCTGTTACAAAATTGAAACTGTGGGCCAAATTTAATCTATCGCAATTTGACAGAGTATAGCATTCAGGGTCTTGGTTATGCATGAACAAGACCCGATGTGCTAGTCTGATCAGATTGTATCCAGTGAGAGATGTAATTCCTCAAACAAAAATGAAACTGTTATTTACTAAAAATTAAATAGAAAGATGGGGCACAGCTAAATATGTAAAAATGTCTGCTGTATAGGGATCTGAAAATTATAACTATAGAAAAAAAATGGATGGGCCCAGTACAGTAGCCTAGTGGCTAAAGGTCTTGCCTTGCACCTACTGGGATCCCATATGGGTGCCGGTTCTAATCCTGGCAGCTCCACTTCGCATTCAGCTCCCTGCTTGTGGCCTGGGAAAGCAGTGGAGGATGGCCCAAAGCCTTGGGAACCTGCACCCGCGTGGGAGACCCGGAAGAAGTTCCTGGATCTTGGCTTTGGATCGGCTCAGCTCTGGCTATTGCAGTCACTTGGGGAGTGAACCATTGGATGGAAGATCTTCCTCTCTGTCTCTCCTCCTCTTTGTATATCTGACTTTCCAATAAAAATAAATAAAGCTTTTTTTTTTAAATGGAAGCTCCTCAATTAAAAAAAAAAGTCATAAAAATGGAGAATATGTATTTTGGCCAAATCACAAATCAAAAAAATAATTGGAGATGAAGGCAGTGAGCTTAAATTGAGTTGTAATTGGCTTTGTGTACCAAACAGTTGCAAGAAGATGAATAGTTTTGGCATTAGGAGGAATGCTGTTTATGTCTGCTTATCGATAACCTGTATTTTTCTCTGCTCCTTATTTACTATTTTATTCTTAGAAAAATACAGAAGGAAGACATGTAAGAGAATGTAGTCTGCCAACTAAGAAGAGCTGCTAGACTGAGAACAGGACGGAGGTAGAGGTGGCACTGCACGTATACATTAGTTTTTCTCTGAACTGCAAGTACCAGAAATAGAAAACATATTAGATAGCTTAGCAGAAAATTAAAAGCAGAAAAACGTTCTCCATTTCTTCTTTGGGCCTCTAGAAGAAACCTCACCTGTTTAGGCAAAGAAGTGCGTGTGGTATTGAAAGGACCTAAAGTTCTTAGAGATCTCAGACCTGATTGATCTCATGTTAAAATAATATTTTTGAACATGTTGGGTTAAATGAAATGTATTATTAAGGTGAAGTCAGCATTTTTTTCTTGTGACCACTAAAAAATGTAAAGTTACAAGTGCGGTTTACATTATGTTTCTGTTGGGCTACTCTACAGAAAATGGAGAAGTGAGAAAATCTGAAAGACAGTGTCTTTTAAAAGCAACAGAATTCACCTAAAGACACTGTCTTAGGTATTTATTCAGCAATGGAAGTCATGATTGTTTTGTACAAATCATAAGGACATTTGTGTTTCAACAGAAGCTCTTCATTTGTTTGACGGGATAGCTGCAATACAAAGGATATAATATATACACGTATATATTATAATAACAGCATACATAGACATTGATATAATCAGTAAATGATTGGTTAAATGTGGTATCTTTTTCGCTATTGATTAAATTTCTAACCTTGATCCAGGAAAAAGGCTCTTTGGTGCTCCAGGCATTGACTGATCCGGAATAATGAAGTCTGGCCAGCTTTGGGGCCCACTGTCCTTTGCCCAAGAAAGAAGAGAGAGATTAAATTCAACTGGATTGATACCAGAAACTTGGGAATAAAGTCACTGTTTTTAAGATTTATCTTTTTATTATTGGAAAGACAGATTTACAGAGAGAAGGAGATATATAGAGAAATATCTTCTATCTGCTGGTTCACTCCCCAAGTAGTCACAACAGCCAGAGCTGCGCCCATCTGAACCCAGGAGCCTTCTCCAGGTCTCCCATGTGCGGGTAGGGTCCCAGGGCTTTGGGCCATCCCCTACTGCTTTCCCAAGCCATAAGCAGGGAGCTGGATGGGAAATGGAGCAGCTGGGATACAAACAGGCGCCTATATGGGATCCTGGTGCATGCAAGGCAAGGACTTTTAGCCACTAGGCTACCATTCCTGACCTGAGAAGAAAGTCAGTTTTTGATAAAAATCAATCCTAGCTGTGGAGAAGATAGAGAAAGGTGTAAAGATTTTATAACATAGCAATACTTATTGTTATCTAAGGTTTTGCTAGTCCTTCTTACCCGTTGTATTTTTCTGAAATTTAATTAAACAATTCTCAAACCTCTTTTTCAGATACTTTAAAGTGGAAAGCTATCATATTTCATATGCCAAGCAAAACCAAGTGGCAGGCTGGATTTGGCATGTGGGCAATACTTTGCACTAAACCAATGTCCAAGAACTCTATATAGATTCTGTCAAGCTTTGTAATTACTGCTCTTGCACGGTGAAGAGAAAGAACTCAAGAGGAACAATGCTGAGTGTAGGGAGAGCATTTAGGGAGGCAATGGTCTTGTCCAGGGAGATTAAGGTAGACAGAGTTAAAATGCTCACACTGGGAAATGAAGAGGAGGAGATGGATTTGAGAGACACCTATGAAGTAGAATTAACATAAGCATGGAAGCAGATTAGTTATCTGAAGCTCTCCAGTAGGAATGAAAGAGATAAAATCATCGAGGTTCTTGAAGCAAAAATAGAAACACTTACCGTATTGTCCTGAAGCCGTAATCTGAAAATCTTGAATATGTCCAGAAGCCATCCCCAGAGGAATCTGACAATCTGAAATCAAACAGGAGGAGCACAGTAGCTAGAAATGCACAGAATTTAGCTTCTTAAATGTAAGCCCAGAAAAATAACAGAACAATCAAGGAACACTATTGTTTTTAGTGTTTACCATGTGCCCCAAACAGTACTAAATATTGTACTATGCTATATCATTTATTGTAACAGTTTAGTGCTAAAACTATTACTATTTTGCAGCTTATGATTAGAATTCGTGCATAAGTAGATTAGTTGACTCTTAGGATTAATACCCCCCACCAAAACTTTCTAAGTAATGTTTGTAAATTATCTGTAGTAACTCTTAAAGCTAAGTTCTACACTCTGCCACTGGAGATCTTGGAGTTTCACCAAGGTAAAAATAGGGAGGTTTTTGTTTTGTTTTGTTTTTAGCACTAATTCACAAAATGTTTAGTGTTTCAAACTGTTCAAAATGCAGTTGTCCTTTCCTGAAGATTCTGACGGTTTCAACAATATTCTTTTTAGATTTTGTGATTTTGTGTTTGTTTATTGGCAAAGCCAAGCAGCCAATCCAGCAAGGAGGGAAGTTGCATGACAGGCAGCGGGGTGGCAGGGAGCTGGGTGGCAGGGAGCCTCTGCTCACGACGACACTCACTCTTGTTGTACACCAGGAAGAGAGTGCTCATTCCGGCTCGCAGGTGCTCCCCAATAAGGCATTCGACGCGCCAGATTCCAGCTTTGGATGGTAGCATTTCCACTGTCTCAAAAGCACCTCATTAAAACCAAAACATAATGCGTTTCACTAAAAATGAGCATGTTATACATTGATCCACACAGAATACCAAGAGAAATATGCAAATTTTAGTTCCATAACTCCTGAATCCTTTAAACCCAAAGTGGTTGCCATGTGATTCCAACAGTTGGAGACACTGTAGATTAAGTTCTGACCTTCCCTTTCTGGAAAATCAGACTGAATAATACAACTGCATTAGGATTGATTCTGCTTCCTGGGTTTTTCAGAGGGACTACTGGATTTCCCATTGATTAAATCTAGGTGCTGAGGGAGACATAAGTCAAAGTTAGGTGTTCTTAGATCCAGTTCATTATGGCCGCTTAAAAGGGGTAAAATCCTCTAGCAGCAGGAGGAGGAAGGACTGAAGAATGGAGATGGAGCCAACCAGGTCAAGTGACTTCATGACAAAGGGTCCCAAAAGGGAATCTGAAGGATCCCTGAAAATTCATTACCTTAAGTACGTGCCAGTGCCAGCAGGGCGAAGCTAGCTTGCAGCGATGGTTTCTAGCAATAGGTAAGAACTGCTTTATTCCCTTACCTTTAACCGATCAAAGCTCAAAACAGCATTTAGCTAGGGGTTCAGAGAAGCACAAGCACTAAGAAAATTCAACTACTATGTCTCCTTTCTCAATGCAGTCTTCTAGGTGGTGCAGGCTCGAGTTGGGGGAATGAAAATTGAAGTTAAATAAAGTTCTGCATTTTGATTAACATTTTGGAAAGGACTTCAATTTCTGACTTGAGCTGTGCTCATTAATTAAGAATCAGTAGAGACTTAAGAGTCACATAGTTTGTCAGAACTTCGGTGAAGAACCATAGAAAGTTTCCCTTCACTATTAAACCTGTTTTAAAGAGACAACAGATGGCAAACAACGCCATATCTTGATTAACACCGTGAGTAGTAGTGTTTAGTCACTATTCTGGTTACATACATACAAACATATTGTTATTTTCATACTGGCGTCATGTGGGATTTGAGATGGAAAATAAGAAAATAAATAAATTTTTCCTAGCAATGTGCAATGACATTAGGTACCCATTTGTGCTGTTCTATTTGCTTTACAGCAATTTTTATGCATCTGAAATTCTTTTGTTCCTTTGCTAATTTCTTTCTTTGTATAACATTAAAGCTACTTGAGCAGAGCAGTTATCTGAGAGCATGGAACTTGTCTTCTTTGTTTATCTGTTGTGTCCTCAGTGCCTAGACCATTGAAAATAAACACAGTAGGCAGAAGAAAGAGCACAAACTGGTACATACCTGGATAAAGGTTGTAAACTGCCATTTTATATTCTTCCTTTTTCCGGACAGTGAACACATGCCCACTAAAATGAATAGAATGGATGTTTTCATTGCTGCCCATGCTGAGTAGATACCACCGGATCCTTTGATCCTGAGCCATCACTAAACCAGGTAGTGTATCCATCACATAGCCATTGATTGCTGGAAAACACAGAGAAGGTTGCTAAAATCCGTTGTAGAAATTTCTTCTCTTCCACTTCACCAAAAATGCTGATATGTATGAGAATTCTGCTCAACTCACAGTTTTCAAGTCTCTGACTCAAGGCCCATTTATCAAAGTGCATGCTACATTTGACAGTGAGTAATTTGTGTGGGGGATATATTACCATGGAAACGAAAATTCTCTTTAAAAATAGGATCTTCTATCTGGTTGTTACAGGGGGTCCTGCAGTTCCTTTCCATGTTTTCAATGAAGTACCAGCTCTTGGTCTCATCAAAGATAGTGAAAAACAGAGCAAATTCCTGCACTGTCACCTGTCTTCCATGAGCAGGATTCAGTGTGTTAGCGCGGCAGATGAGAAGGGGTCCAATCAAACCCGAGTGCATATCTTTTTCCTATGAACCAGAGTGGATTTTTCATCAGCCCTTATTGTACTCCAATCTGCTTCCCATCTTCCCAGAGTACAATTCATTCTTTTTGCTAGATTCTAGAATGACAGTTCTAAAACACAAATATGATATCACCCCCTTTATTCAAAGCTTTTAATCACTCTTAAGATAAATACAAAAATTCTTAGTAGACAATATAAAAAACATTCTTTTAAACTAGAAAGTGGCCAGCACTATGGAGGTCAGCTTACCAGATCAACATCAGAGAAATAAGCCCAGGCCTTGCAGTCAAATTCATCATTAGTGGGTGCCATGTGATGTTGCACTTCCCAAAAGTAAGTTTTGGTTTCATTAGGCTTAACAAAGTTTTTCCTAGGCTCAGCTCCTTGCCTTTTATCTTCCTTATAGGAAATCAGGCTAGAGTAAAAGGAGTAGGGACGAGAGGCCTGATTTTTGAAAGTGACCTGCATAGCAAAACAAAAAATGAGCAAGGAAACCCACAAGGATTATCTTTTAGATATTCTCAAGCCTTTTGCTTAAGGTTTACATTTCTAATAAGAACACTCATTTTTTAAATCTTTATTTGCATTTTTAATACCATGGAGAAAGTAGTACAGTGGATGGCAGCTGTTAGAAGTCAAACATAAAGGTCTATACAGGAATTCTTAAAAAATTTTTCAAAGATAGAGTGACATAGGGAGATGAAGAGGGAGAGGAAAGGGAGATTCCTTCCATTTGTTGGTTCACTCTCCCAAATGCCTGTATCAGCCATAACTAGACTAGGCTGAAGCTAGCAACCAGGAATTTTATCCTGCTCATTTATCTGTGTGGCTCAAGCACTGGCCATCTTTTGCTGTCTTCTCAGGTACATTAGCAGGTAGCTGGCCTGAGTGTCGGTGTTGCCTAAGTAGTTGTGCCACAAGGCTGGCTCAGGAGTTCTGAATTCTAAATTTAAGACATGAACTCAAGGTTGCAAAGGAGAAAGACTGAAGCATTTACAAACAACTCTGAAGTAAAAAGAAAAGATTCATGGGCTACTAATTAAGAATTTAAACCAACCATATTGCAAAAACCATCCCATAGAACACTGAAAGACAATAAACCTGGAAAAACATTTCACTAAAATTATCAATGGTTCATTTTTACTATATAAGGCTATATCACTCATTAGAAGAGTATTCTACTCTAAAAGAGATAAATTTACAAAGAATATTGATAGATAATTCATAAGAGAAAGAGGACATTCATGCATCTTTCATTCTGAGTATTTTATCCTAGGAAAAGGATTGTTATTAAAGCCTTATTAATGTAGTGAAAAAAATGGTTAAGTAAACCATGGTTTTGTGAATTCATATTATTATATAGCCATTTCAAAATAATAGGAAGCATTTTGAATGACACAAGCATTGTGCATGGCATACTATGTTGTGAAAAATAAGATGCAAAATTATAATTGGTATCATTTTTAGAACATGAGAAAATACATAGAAGAAAGGATACACAACAAAATTATAGATTATTTTATAATCAGAAATAAAATGAATATATTACAGTTTTCTTACGATTATATGATCCTTAACTCACCACAATATTGTCTTCAACTTCTGCTCTTATATATGGTCCCAAGATTCCTAAGTGTTCATTTAATTCTCCACGATATAAGGACTGAGTGAAGGAACCATCGGTAAATTCCTGGAAAACTACCTTCTTGAACTGAAGGGCACTGCCCCCCTGAACACTGGAGAAGAAGCAGAGGAAAAGCAGCATCTTGATGGACCAAATGTGTATAAATGCTTTACAACCTTTCCTTCCTTGTATTTGGGATAGATTTAATAGAATTGATGATAAACTGCAAGTATAATGGGGCAGGAAGGAGAAAACAGGAATGTAATTCCTTTAAGGTAACTTCCATGTTCCTAGTTTGAGCCAATGCATTTCACTGAAATGGAGAATCACACAGGAGGAGTAGGTTGGGATTCATTGTTTTGAACATATGAGATATCTTTGTGAGTTAAGATGGGAAACAGAGATCCAGAGTTCATTCACAAGAGATTCAGATGAAGATAATCTATATTTAGATCGTATTCAGGTAATACAAAAGGCTTATCAAAGAAAATGGTCAGTTTTTTAATGTACTTTGTTGACTTGATGTCTAAGAAGAATTTTGCATAGTTAGAGGGCTCCATCCTTATTAGCTACTGTAAGTTCCATAAAAGCAGGGGAATTTGATTTTGCCTGCTTTGTTCACTCTTGCATTCTCAGAAGTTGAGAATATTTGTTGAATGTTGGATGAATACAGAACTTAGAAAATACTTTAAATGTAAGGCAGCCCTAGGGTATAGTCCATGGACTCCTTTATTTACTAATTTTTATTAATATAAAGAGAACAGGTTTCAATTAGTTTATGGATACAACTCTAAAATTACAGTAGCTCACGCCATCCCTCATTCCTTCAAAAAATTTTTTGTGATAACATTATTTCTTAATTCACTTTATAATCACAAGCTTAATGTTCCACTAAAGAGTTCAAAATGTGAAAACTAGAAAGACCACTATTCCACAGGAATCTAGACAAGGTCTACAAACAATAATCAAATCCAAAGATATCAATTTCACTCATATACTTAAGGTGTGGCTTTATTGCTATTTTTGTAGAAAATGTGATGTTTATCTTGTTGGTATTTGGCTTATTTCAGTGTAATGATCTACAGCTGCATCCACTTTAACGCAAATGTCAGGTACCAGAGTCTGTGGGTTCACTGCACAGCATGAGGTAAAGGTGTGAATAGGTGTTGGAGAATAGCTGGGAAAGTGTTGGAGAGTCAAGGAAAAATTGGAAAATGTAACATAGAAAGTCAAGAGCAGGAAGGTCGGTTGACTGTATAATTATTCTCTGGCGTTTCTGTAGCAATAAAGGCACATAATGGTAGAAAGTAAGGTGAGAAAGTGACAAGTAATTAAGGAGGTATACTCTTCTCTAGGACCAGCATTATCTGATTGCTGCTCCTCTCTACCATCTTAGCTCCCACAACTCCCTGCCTGCCTGAATTCCTCCCTGTACTCCCTTCATGCTTGTCCTTGCTTGGTTCCTCAAACATGCTAAACTTGTCCCATTCTCAGGGCCTGTTTTTGCATTTTTTGACCCTGTCTATTTGGAAACATCTTCACTCAGAATTTCATCAGTCGTCCTCTTAGCATCATTTAGGTCTCCACTCCACAAGCAGAATTTATATGATCATCAATTACTTTCCACTGTATTATCCTAGTCCATCTTAAGAATAGTACCAATGATATTCTCTTATCTTTACACTAATCTCTTGCTGTACCCGGTAGAATATAAACTCTTATTTGCTCTACTCCAATGTCTACAGCTATTTCCAACATATAGTATTCCATAAATATCTGTCAACTGAATAACTGTCTTTGTGTTTATCTTGCAAATTTTTCTGTGCTGTCTCTTTCCCTGCCCAACCTGCCTCTGCTCCTGCATCCTCAATTCTTTATTCACACATTTCACTTTTTCCTTGCTGAAGGCTCAGGGAGTACTTCTATAATGCCAACAGATTGGTAGATGAAACTGACTCTTTTCCTGATCTCCACAGCATCTTCATGATCCTGACTCTTCCACCCCCTTGCAAACCCCTTTCCTCTCCATACCACCAGAGTAAGACTCATTCCGTTTGCATTTACCACACTTGCTCATTGTCATCATCACCTAACCTCCCATTTACTCCTCACTGCTATGTGGTTCTCAGTGTCCACTACAATTTTATTGCTGCACATCGGTTATCTTTCCTACCATTTAAGCATCCACTAAGTCAAAAGATAAATAATCATACCTGTTTCTTACAGCATGAGGGGATGTACCCATTCCATAGTCCCAAAGCCGTTCCACTGCAGCGATAAAATAGTGTCGCGTTCTCTTTTCAAAGCTGCGGGGACCCAGCTTTTCATCCTCACCATAAATGTAAAAATCTTCCCTCTTCATTTCAGATGAGATAGTATCATCATAGTCAATTTCTTCTTGCTGGGACTGTAAAATAATAAAGATTATTTCACTTTTTGGTAGAGTTTGAGAGCATAATCTTCCAGAGGTTTTTTTTTTTTTTTTTTTGCTTCGCCCAACTGGCTTCTTTTAGGGGCCTATCTTGTCCCTCATTTATTGTTGCTATTGCATAATTATTATTGTCCTTTGTCTGAAAACCTGTGTCTTTGGCGACT
Source organism: Ochotona curzoniae (assembly GCF_017591425.1). Taxonomy (NCBI): domain Eukaryota; kingdom Metazoa; phylum Chordata; class Mammalia; order Lagomorpha; family Ochotonidae; genus Ochotona; species Ochotona curzoniae. The sequence continues at coordinate 1,258,095 of NW_024465471.1, forward strand.
TCTCTGGGGGATTTCCAGCCTTATTTTGTTTTCCGAGTAACATATTGGCTGTCCCAATCAAGAGGGATCAGCAGCTTGGAGTATGTCTTTTCAGATGTTTCCCCATCTCATTCAGAAAGAGCACTTTTCCAGCTCTGTCTTATTCCACTTAACAACTCCCTTTGTTTTCTGAATGATCTGTTCCACATGATATAGGTGACCAGGAGATCCACTGCTAGTTACTTTAGGGAAAAGTTCCTTCTGATGAATAGGAACTTTAAAAAACCAACTCGATATTGCTAACTCGGGTAAGCCTGGCTGCAAGGGCACTGTATTATCAAACTTCTTGTACATGGCTGAGTTTGTGGCACTTGTCCCAGGAAGCCAAATCACCTTTAATAGTAATCCAGAATCACTTCTTTGGATGTTATGACACTTCATTGGACCATCTGATAAGGGAGACTGAATACCAACCCTTTTCTCCTCTTCACAGCAGTCCATTTGGGTGAAATATTTCGTGTTCTCAGACTGTCGGGTTGAGGTGTCCTCCACAATTATTCCATTTTGAAGTTTTGTTTCTTCTAGTGAAAGTCCAAATTGTTTCAATGTCTGTTTACCATGTTCAGCAATAGAATTCTGTAGACTTAGATTAGGAAACATTCTTAGGCTGTTGACATATTGATCTACCATTTGCCTGGTTTGACTTCCCAAGCCTTTTAAGTAGGTTTCCTCTTCTTCCTTTCTTTTTGAAAAACGGGTGATCTGAATTTCTGCTTCATGTGTTGAATCATTTAATGATCTGGTATCATCTAGGCCTAATTTTTGGCTAATGCTCAGTAAGAGAAGGTTTTTAAAAAAATTCTTAGTGTCATTCATTGTGTATTTTTGGTGAACCATTTCAGCATTTTTTGATGAAGTAATTTTATTTAACATATGATTTAGTCTTAAAGCTGTAGCATTTTTATCCACAAATATATCACCATAAATCAAAGATGTCACTTTTTGAAACTCAGTGTCATTTTTTAGTATAATGTTTTGCTGGACTGATGTGCTATTCTCAATCAGTAATTCTGGGCTATCAATGTGAGTCTCTCCATTAGTTGTGGAGTTGTTAGATGATTCAGTTTTTTTAAACAAAGTGGTATGAATCTTGAAGGAAGTGTTATCACTGACCAGTGAAGCAGATTCATGAGCTTTTTTCCCTTTAAATAACTTCTTGTTCTCTATTGATGATGCATTTTTTCCCAGTGAAGTTTCTTGATTATTCATTAAGTCTACCTCTAAAACCATGGAATCATTTCTATTTTTCAAATTCAAAGGCATACTAGGCTTAATAAGGATGGGTGATTTTTTATCAGATACACTGTTGCCCAAATGATTACCAAAAGCAACTGGCATATTTGGGGGTTCTAAGGAACCTGTCTTTTTATTTCCTGCTAAGTCATCTGATGTAATTGTTGGTGGAGTCATTACAGTATGTGACGAGCTAGAAGCTTTTAGATGAAGCTCATTAAATTCTACTAGTGTGGTTGTCTCCAAATTCTCATGTAGTCTTAACTGGAGTCCTGTTCCAGGTGTAAATGCTGGGCCCCCACTGGGATGGAGTTCTGGCCTGAGATAGAACTCTTTATATGGCTTTTCATCATTATCTAACACTCCAAGTGAATGAGCATCAGGAACAGCCTCATATATGGATTCTTGGTCTTCTGCTAAGGATAATCCATGTGGGGTTGAACTTTGTCCCAAGAGCATCAACAGATCACTGGAGGAGACATTTTGCACTTTAGCCATCTGTGTTTTCTGTTCAGATGGATAGTCAATATTATCTACATCTTTTTGTGGATTTGTGGTGGCTGTGAATTGCTTTTGCTTGGTTCCAGGACGCCTTGAATTCTGGGAGAAGCTTCTGGGTTCAATGCCATTGTATTCCTCTATGAAGTGTGTTTCAGTATCTTCGTCCTCGTCATAATCACCAGTGTTGCTGTCACAACTATAAACCCTTAGTAAGGCTGTCATGCCTCTATTCCGAAAGTCGGAGTTGTGGCACCCTATAACCCACAGACCTGAAAAGGAGAGAGAATATGACTGCTTTACTCATAACCCAAGTTGCAATAAGGTTCTGTGTTCAGGGCTCTCTCCCATTCAAACATAAATAAAACAACACTAACAAGTTATGGAGCTAAATCCCTGACACATGTAACAGTTTAACAATGGCAGTTAAGCTGGTTTTTACACTAGTGTTATACTATGTCTGTTTGTGACAACCCCCCCCCAAAAGGGAAAAAGGAAGAACAATAACAACACACACACACACACACACACAACCAAAACACCCCAAAAGAAAAAAACTCCAAAACTATGATTAAAAATCCCTTATTGAGATAAGGATGGAGAAATTCTAATAATAGTGCAAGGTCTTGAGACTCTCCACATATCATTCTCTGATGATGACAGTAACTTAATTCAGGGAGGTTTTTATAAAGACTAGATATTGGGCCCGGTGCCATGGCCTAGCTGCTAAAGTCCTCGCCTTGAACCCACCAGGATCCCATATGGGCGCCGGTTCTAATCCTGGCGGCCTCACTTCCCATCCAGCTCCCTGCTTGTGGCCTGGGAAAGCAGTGGAGGACAGCCCAAAGCCTTGGGCCCCTGCACCCGTGTGGAAGACCTGGAAGAAGTTCCTGGCTCCTGGCTTCGGATGGGCATAGCATAGGCCATTGTGCTCACTTGGGGAGTGAATCATTGGATGGAAGATCTTCCTCTCTGTCTCTCCTCTTCTCTGTATATCTGACTTTCCAATAAATAAGTAAATCTTTAAAAAAAATTAAAAAATAAAGACTAGATATTATTACTGCATGACATACTAGAACAGGTTCTAGAGTCAGATTTCCTGGGTTTAAATTCTCTCTGTAGCATTTTCCAGCTTTTGAGCAAGTAAGACCTATGAGTTGCTAAATTTCTAAATGAGATTAATATTCTATGCCATCACATGATGCATTGCGATCACATAACACTGTATGTAGCATTCACTGTAACAATTTTGCAGGATAAGTAAGTACATAATCTAGAATCTACCTGACACAGTGGATTTACATTGGTGAAAGAAATGCTCATTTCTTTTTTATTTTTTTAAATTTCATTTATTTATTTATTGTTAAGTCAGATATACAGAAAGGAGGAGAGACAGAGAGGAAGATCCTCCATCCATCCTCCATCCCAAGTGACCACAATGGCCGATGATATGCCCATCCGAAGCCAGGAGCCAGGAACTTCTTCCAGGTCTCCCACACGGGTGCAGTGTCCCAAGGCTTTGGGCCGTCCTCCACTGCTTTCCCGGGCCACAAGCAGGGGGCTGGATGGGAAGTGGAGTTGCCGGGATTAGAACCGGCGCCCATATGGGATCCCGGAGCGTTCAAGGCGAGGACATTAGCCGCTAGGCCACGCAGCTGGACCAGAAATGTTCATTTCTGACATGAACAGGATGAGCTCAGTTATGAAGGCAATGAAGAATAATAGACAGCTCCATCATGGTGAAGTATATCAGTGACTTTGTTGAACCCTTTCCAATACAAATATGAAGAGATAGAAAAAAATGGAACCTAAACAAATAATCATATTCACATGCAGCTTTTGAAATATAAGTCAGTTTTGTAAGTGGCAAAGCTGAGGAAATGGATTATGTAAATAAGTCTATAACTTTGATCTTGATGAACTGAGAAGTCAAGTCTGAAAAATAGAAAAGAATTCCTGCTAGCTAGGAACTAAATATTTTATGAAGTTTATTTAGAAGGAACTCGCCTTGGTGATAAATAGTAGCAAAAAGGAACAAGACACTACAATATAGAAGGAAAAAAGATACATTGTATATTTCATATATGAATTTGTCAGTTCACCCAACACAAAGCATCAAGGAATTATTCAAGTGGAAATAGGTCAATAGAAGTTAAAAAATCAGGGGCTAGCACAATGGCTCAGCTGGCTAATCCTTCACCTCAAACCATCTCAAATGGGCACCAGTTCATGTCCCAGCTGCTCCACTTTCCATCCAGCTAGCTGCTTCTGGCTTGGAAAAGCAGTAGGGGAAAGTCCAAAGCCTTGAGACCCTGCACCCTCGTGGGAGACATGGAGGTGGCTCCTGGTTTCTGATTGTCTCAGCCTCATCTGTTGCAGCCACTTGGGGAGTGAATCAATGGATGGAAGATTTTTCTCTTTTTGTCTCCTCCTCTCTGTAAATCTACCTTTCCAAAAGAAACAAATATTTTAAAAAGAAGCTAAGCAAACAGAAAAAAGTGGGAAAATGGTGAGAAAGAAAAAAAAATAATAAACAGCCATTACAGCATACTCAATATTAAACAGCATAACATATATATTATTGAAATCTCAGGCAGGGACAAGAAATAGAAACAGTTTAAGAAGAAATATCTGAAAAGCTGAATGACAGATATGGCTCCAAATGAATGAAACAACAAACCACAGACTGATAGTAGAGAACGTTAAACAAAACACACACACACAATATCCATGCTTAAACACATTATATTCCAAGTGCTGAAAACCAAAGGGAAATCTTCAAGGAATCCATATTTTTAAAAGATATATCATGTATAGATGATCATAGTGATCATAGATGAGAGCATATGAATGGCTACTGAAGCAATCACAGATATTAGTAAATGAATAATGTAACTAACCTGGGTTTTCCATTGACATGAAAACAGTTTCTCCTGAGAATGGGAATAGGGTAAGCGTATCTTCATAGACCATCTTGTGTTTGAATGTATATCCAGAGAAGAATATAGATAGGAAGTCAGTCTGTGCTCCTACACTTAGAATGTACCAGTATGCCACCTCGTGCAAGCAAACTGACAACTGTAGACTGGCAAAGACATAGCCATTGATGCCTGCACAAGAAAAGGAAAGCAAGAGGGTTAGCAGTATCCCAGAATAATTGTTTTGAGTTGTGATTGCCATAATTATGTTATTAAATAATATAAGTATTATCTTGTACCCAAGAAGAGATAGCTTTATACCTTCCTAAAAGTACATTGTTAATACTTGATCAGTTTGCCGCAAATCCCACAGTAAGGTACAGATCTTTTACCTTTTTGGTTAAATTTACTCCTAAGTATTTTTGCTATTAAGATTGTTTCCTGGGACTGACTCTGTTACATAGTACACTAGGCCTCCACCTATGATGCTGGCATCCTACATGGGCTCAGGTTCACGTCCTGGCTACTCTACTTCCAATCCAGCTCTTTGCTTGTGGCCTGGGAAAGCAGTGGAGCATGGACCAAAGCATTGAGTCCCAGCACCCACATGGGAGACCCGGAAGCTCCTGGCTCCTAGCTTTGGATCGGCTCAGCTCTGGTCATCGTGGCCATTTGAGGAGTGAACAAGTGGATGGAATATCTGTCTTTTCCTATCTCTGTAAATCTGCCTTTCCAACAAAAATAAGCACACAAAAAATAAACATTGGTTTCTGTGTTGCTTTTTTGGATATTGCACTGTTGGTGTAGATTTTGCAAGCTCATTTTGTACTCTGCACATTTACTAAACTTGTTTATTCTGAAAATATTTGGATGGGAAGGGTTTCCATATACGAGATCATGACATCAGTCATAGAATTTCCTCCTTTCTTATTTGGATTCTTTCATTTATTCTTCTTATGAAATTGCTCTGGCCAGTGTCACGTTGACTAGAGCTTGAAATCTTGGGCTTCTAATTTTGTTCTTGATGTTAGTGGAAAATCTTGGGGGCTTTTTGCCATTGGATATACTGTTAGCTGTGAAGCACTAACATTTACTGTGTTGAGATATACTTCTCCCATTCATACTTTACTAGACGTTTTATTATTATCATTATGGTACAGTTCCATAGATCTTAGGTCCCTGATATGGGGCCTGCTCCAAGGGCACTGCTCAACTGGTTTTGAGAGTTCAACAGTTCTGAATTGCTGCCAATCTCACCACTCTAAGCACAATGAGGTCGTTGAAGAATCCACTGATTGACATAGTACATCTCCGTTTGCCCAGTTTTTCACTGCCAACATATGGCTGGGATAGTTGATTGATTTGTTCTGTCCTCTGTTGTGGTGCCAGGTGTCCTCTGCAGGTTCCGATGGACTGCCGTATCCTCCATGTGCACCTGGTTATGCTCTCCACTGCTCCATCTGAGCCGCTGAGGAGGCTCGGCTCTGGCACTTGCACTTCATGGCAGATCATGGGTTCTGAATCTGGCAGTTCGACTGGGGGATCCCCAAAGAAACTTTGTCTGAGGTGATTCCAGGCCAGATTCTTGTGTGTACTAGCAAGTACAGGGCCTGGTACAGTCCACCGCTGTAATCAGCTGGTGGTTGCAATTGCCGGATCGGTTCTGTTTCCATCCCTGTCTTCCACTGGAACCAATGGGTGTTGCAGTCCAGCCTGATTCTGTCCAGCACACATTCAGCCCTCACATAAACCAGTGGGAGCTGCAGCCTAGTCAGAGTGACCCACCCCATAACCCCCACCAGGCCTGCCCCCTGCCTTGGTTCCCATGCTTGCCAATATGTGCTGCAGACGAGTCCAGGCCGTCCCACATCCCATTTGGCTCTCATACATGTCTTTGGTCATTGAAGCCTAGTTCAACATAACCAGCTCACTATCCAGGCCACACACATGCTGTTGGTTGCCCTTTTGTCTAGCCACCTCTGACCCCTGCTCTGCAGTGGGAGTGGTAACCCAAGAGGGAGGAGTTCACTATTTCCCCCCAGGCCACTCCCACTCCCAGATTATGCACTCTCCATGTGGTTCTGGAATTTAACTTGACAGATTTAGCGTCCAGTGCCAGCCCCTGCCAGCTGATGCTGCAGCAAGGCCCAACCAACCCTCACTCACTCTAATTTTTGCTTGCATCAGTCAGAACAGTCAGCCTAGCCTGGCTTTTCCCTTATCTAGCTCATGAACAACTTTTGGCTAAACAAGAAAAAACAAAAAATATATCTCAGGACAAGTGAAAATTAAAACATTATATAGCAGAACTTGGGAGTAGAGCTAAAGCAGTTATAAGAGAGAAGTATGCAGAAATAAATGATTACATTAAGAGAAAAGAAGAGCCTCAAGTAAGCAAATTTTAATCTCAAGGCACTTTAAAAAGGACAAAACAATTCCAAATTTATCAGCAAGAAGGAATAAGAAAGATTACAGTAATAATAAAATAGAAAATAGAAACAATATTTTAAAGGTAGTTGTGTTTTTGAAAGGAAAAAATAAAATGGACAAGTACCTAGACAAGCTAAAGAAAACTCGACAAGGCTCAGATAAAGCAAAATTTTAAGATGAAACATTTAACCAAGATCACAGAAATCAGAAGAACCATCAGAGACTGTGAACATGTAGACGCCCAAACATGATGCCCTAAAAGAAATGGAAACTTCCCAGCAATATGCAACCTATCAGGATTAAATCACAAAGAAATAGAAAATCTGAGATCTCTACTTGTATATAGACTGAATTAGCAATCAAAAGCCTCCCACCAAAGATACTTTTTTATTTGCTTTTTAAATTTGTCAGCTGATCGTAAATTCTAAACAAAAGATCAAAAGATTAGAAAAGGCCAAAAAAGAAAAAGGAAAAGGGTTATGATTCAAAGAGTTACTCTTCCAAATACTATTACTTATAAAGCTTTGATATTTGTGACAATTTATCATTGAAACACAAATGGGCAAAATAATATTACTTAGGGAGTGCAAAATCATGCACTGTACTTTTAGTTTGCTCCGCTGTATTCTTAATTTCTGATATATCAGCTTTCATCTGATTCATTTCCAGTGTGACATATTCCTTGAATTCCTTGAATGCCTGCTTTACGTGCTCGTCGTTGTTGATAAGAAGCTTTATAACAAGTGTTTTGAATTCTGTATCCCCCATTTTCTCAATGTCTTCCTTAGTGAACTCTGAAGTTGGCAAAGGGTTTTGCTCCTTTGCAGGGGAGTCTTCAGTAGTATTCATTGTGCCTCTGTCTCTTCTTTTGCTCTTGGTCATTGTACTTCTGGTTAGCAGAGTCTTCTCCTTGGGGCAGGTTTCCAAGCTGTGTCACCCGCAGGTCTGCAATTTGATTTTACTTACTGTGGTTGGTCAGGGCTCTTTGTTTGCAGTCACTTGTGCCACTCTCTCCAGTGAGTTCCAGGTCTGGGTTCTTATGTTAGATTTCTACCATGGTCTCCATAGCCCCAGCTCCTGGCTCACCACTCTCCACTTTCTGTGATGCCGTGCTGAGGCTGCACGGTTGTTTGTGCAACCTTTCTCCCACTACTGGTTGGAGCAGGTCCTGGAATTAGGTAGACACCATGTGTCCTATATAGCTAGGTTGTTGTTGTTGTTGGTAATCTTGCCGCAACCTGTCAGGTGTTATGTCTGGGGGACACATGGAACTATTTTGACCCATACAATGCCATAGTCGGTATTATTTTCCTGTAGGACCACTGCAATGCACTAGTTGAGTCGCTCCCAGCTCAGCGCATGTGCAGCTCACTGTTGTCCCTTGCAGTCTTAACTTCCTTGGCACACCGTACAAAATTGCACCTGATGTGCCACTAGTGAAGTTCTTGATCTGCTGGCTGTCAGGTCTAAGGGCTACCTGGATCCATCTTGGGTGGAACCTGTAGGATGCCACGTTGTTGCACTTCACTGAGCCAGAAATGAATTCACTCCCAGCTCAGTGCATGTGCAGTCCTGCCCCATAGGCCTTGCCTCCTTAAACCAAATGGCGCCTGATTTGGCTCTAGGAGGTGGACTGGGCTGTGAAATCCACCCTGTTCCCACACTGCCCATCTGGGATCTGCCACTCTATCTCTGCTCCTGGTCAAATCAAACAGACCAGCAGGACAAACAGTTCTTTGAATGGGTTCACCTCCCATGCTCCCAGTCAAAGTCCCTTCCCACCTGGTTGCTGGTGGAGTTCTGGCTGCAGGTGCAGTTCAGATCCCTATTAGCTGAATGCTGCTGGGGTGTCAGTCACTGCAACACCACACCGTTGTGTCCGCTGCTTTCCTGTGTCTGTCAGTCTCCAGGTACCTCTCTACCACTGTTCATCTTCTGATTCCTAGAATGTGCCCTCTCTGCTTCACACTGGCTAATGTTTCTCCATCCGTTTAAATGTGTCTTTACCCTGTTCTTTCATCTTGATTCCCTAGATAATTTTTTATCATATAAAGTGTTGAATTTTGTTGAATGCCTTTTCTACATCTATTGTGATGATCACATGATTTTGTCCCTCATTCTATCAATATTTTGTTCTACATTAGTTGATAGTGTGTGGCCAAACCCTTTTCATATGATTTAGGTTTCATATCTTGCAAAGTGTTTCTCATGTGCTTTGTCCTTTTTTTCTGTTGTCTTTTTATACTGACTTGTAGGAATATTTTATATATTCAGAATATAAATTCTTTGCATGGTAAATGTATTGACAACATCTTCTCCCCATTATGTGGGTTATTTTTGCTTAATTATTAGGTTTTAAAAAAATTTTTAAAGGTTTATTTTATTTACTTTAAAGGCAGAGTGACAGAGAGATAAAAAATCTATATTGGGTGGTTTATGACTCAAATGCACAGAACTGCCAGGTCTGGGATAGGCTAAAGGTAGGAACCAGGAGCTCCATCTAGGTGTCCTACGAGGATGCCTGCTACTTTCTTGGGTGTCCAGCGCCAGGAACATGAATGGAAATGGACCTCAGACATTTTAAATAGTGGTTTAATCCATTGTGCCACAGCATCCATTCATAATAGTATCTTTCAATGAACATTCTTAAGTTTAATAGTTTAACTTATTACTGTTATTTTGGTTAATATTTTTGTGGTTTCAGATAAGGTTTTAGTCTAATCATCTTTGTTTCACAAGTAAGGTCACCCTCAAACTGCCTATATGTTATCCAGTTTCCTTGTAAGGATTTAAGTGTTGTGAACTTCCACATCTGGTAAGTTAACGACAAAAATGTTATCAAAGTGCTATTTGACAATCAGAGTTCCTTATTGATATTCTCCTCTTACATAGTGACAAAGACACCTTTCTTAATTTTCCTCCCATCTTTCTAGTTACTCTTCAGTATCAAGCAGATTCATTTTCTATTGTTGATTGCTGTTAAAACTCAACCTCACCAAATTCACTGTGCCAGCAAATGAACTCCTTATTCCATCTCCCAAATTGGCTTCTTCTCTATTTTTCACCTTGTCAATTCAATAAGTGGCACAAGCCACTCTTAGTTACCAAAGTCAGAAAACTAATAGTCACAGTTGAGTTCTTACTCAACATACCTAATCAGTTCTAAATTCTATGAATTCCTTCTTTAAACAAATCTCATACATCCCTTCATCTTTATTCCTTCTTTAATTTTTCTATTGCTTGTGGAATCCATCTACAAAATAAACCCCAATCCTATCACTTTAAAAACACAAATAACAAAGCAAACACATATCTCTCAAAACCCTTATTATCCTATTCTCAACCCCTTTGATTTGTTCTATAAGCCACTGTTCATTTGGCAGCATATTATTCAGGCTCCAAGTATTTGCATATCTTCTGGGGTATTTTGACTTCTTGGTCTCCAGCTTTGTTCCATGATATACCATGCTGATATTTAAAAGACTATACAGTTATCCACTAGTATTGTATGAGAATGTTTTACACATAAGGCCACTAGTATTAATGTTCTTGTAATTTTGTGAGTCTGATAGGTATAGTGTTATGTCATAATATTATATTTTTGCATTACTCTAAAGTAAAGTGAAATTGAAAATTTCTATCACATTTGTGAACATTAACATGAGTATGCAGAAACATACAGAGGGGAAGCCATGTGAAGATGCAGGGAAAGTATAGCCACCTACAAGCCAAGGACAGAGGTCTTAGAAGAAACCAAGCTTTCTAACACTTTGATCTCAGACTTCTAGCTTCCACAATTGTGAGATGATACATCTTTTGGCACAGTGATATTTTGCTATGGTAGCCCCAGCAAACTGATAGAATGTATGGATGTATTTATATGTTATTATATTCTCATGGAGAAAATATGTTTTAATATGAATTACCTAGGATAAACTGGTTGATGGAAAGAAATAATATATAAGGAAATGGGGGAATAGGAAGCAGCCAAGTAAATATCTAAAAGAAAAGTTTTGACTGGATTTTTAAGTATGCATTGTCAGATCACAATTATGCATTGCTATGATTATAGACTATATAATTCTTGCATGGCATATGGATTCATTATACTACTTGGATATTAGTTTGGTGGTGTTTGATTCCTCTTTATCCAATATTGATAGGACTCAAGTGCTGTTTAACTCACTGTGCATAATGTTGGAGGCTTGGAACTCTGGATCTTGTGGTTGCCCTCCACGTGCCTCAGGGAGAAAGCGTTGCATATTCTCTGTGAAGTACCAACTCTGATTCTCATCAAATACAGAAAACAGGATGACATTTCTCTTGTCTGACATCATCTGTTAATTACATATATTTTTCATGTTCATCGCAGAAGTATTAGCCAAGAAATTCAACCAATATTATCTTCATCAATTGAAAAAGAAAGAATGTACATATAATCTTTGGTATTTATACACAGTGGAATACCCTTTAGCTATTAAAAAATAGATGAAATTTTGTTATTTGTGAAAACATGGATAGAATTGGATGTCATTATATTAAAAGAAATAAACCAGGAACAGAAAGACATACCATTCTATCTATATGAAAAATCTGAAAAGGTTGATCTCATAGAAGCTGAGGAGAAAACAGTGGCTACCAGAGGCTGGAGAAAGTTGTCAGCAAAGAGAGATGGCAAAGGCTGATCAGTGCAGCTCCAGCTATTGTGGTCACTTGGGGAGTGAATCTTTCTCTCCTTCTCTCTATCTGATTTTCCAATAAAAATAAATAAATCTTGAAAGAATTAAAGTTGGGCATTTGATGAAGTGGTTGGGATGTCTGAAACTCATGTTGGAGAGCCTAGGTTTGAGTTTTGATCTACTCCCCACTTCAATTTCCTGTTACTGTGTGCCCTGGGACGGGCGGCAGGTGACAGCTCAAGTACTAGGGGCCCCTAATACCCAACTGATAACCCAGATTGCGATCTCAGATGCTGCTGAAGGCATTTAGTGACCAGCAGATGGGGAATGTTTCTCTCTCTCTCTGCCCCTTTCTGAGTAATAATAATAATAATAATGTAAAGGAACATTACATATATCTTAAAGTAGGAACTTGTTGTCCATGATAGAAGTGATGACATGAACACTTACTTCCATTTATTCTTAGGATTACTATGGCATATACCAGAGCTGGAAGTGGGAGGGTCTCAATTCTTTTGAAAGATTTATTTATTTTTATTTAAAAGCAGAGTTACAGACCGGAGAGACAAAGAGATGTTCTATCTGCTGGTTCACTGCCCAAATGGCTGCAATGGCTAATCTGAATCCAGAAGCCAGAAGCTTCTTCTGGGTTTCCCACATGGGTGCAGGGTCCCTAGGACCCTACTTTCCTAGGCCATTAATAGGGAGCTGATCAGAAGTGGAGCAGCTGGGACATAAACTGGCACCCATATGGGATCCTAGTGTTGGCAGGTGGAGAATTAGTCAGTTGAGCCACCATGCTGGTAATTATTAAGTTCTTAAAGAAGCTATTTAAATATGACTGATACCTTTCCTAAACTAACATGTGGCAATTGCCCTTCCACAATGCTACCAAACTACAAAAAATAGAAAAGCAGGAATCCAATAACAGAGATAGAGAGAACTGGGGCCAGCCATATGGTCACCGGTTTGTGTCTCAGATGATTCACTTCCCATCCAGTTCCCTGCTGTCAGTCGCCTAGAAATAGGTGGTAATGTGAAACTAGGCAGGATCAACTAGAGAAAGCTAAACCCAAGACTGAAAATGAGTAATATAGAACAACTTTCAGTCTCAAAATCTAGCAGATAAGTTTATTATAACAAATTTAAATTCAGTAGCAGCTGAGCAGGACCAGGCTTAATTCCCTTAATTACCTATAGTGTAGACTATGTTATCTTCTGTTGGCTATGGGGAGACACAAACATTGAGAGGTGATTGAAATTATATGGTGGTTCATATGCATCTCCTTCCATTTTCAGCTTCAAATTCAGCACTTAGAAAAGGAAGAACATACCTGATTTCCTCGCTGATCTACAGATTCTTTGTAGCATATGAGGAGAGGACCAATGAGTCCTGAGGCTAGATCTCTGTCTGGATTGATGAAACTAGAATAATATCTTGTCAGGCACCGAGGATCTGATTTAGTTGGTCCATCTTCTATGGTCACTTTCCATTTATACTTGAATATTTCTCCTGGCAGAATTGGCAAATCCTTCAAATGTTTTATGCCTATCCACATCCAAACCAGCAAATAGTTCAGTTAGAGTATAATAAACTGCATGTTGGTAATATTAAATTAAATTAAGATTTTCTTGAAGCTTAATACATATATTAAGTTTGGCTCCCAGGTATTTTCAGACATAGTAAACTGTACCCTAATCTAGACATAAGTAGAGTGTAACCTAATATGAAGGTACATCCTTGCAACAAATAGAATCTCAATCAAAGCAGCCAAGTCTCCAGCCCATTAGAATCTGATGTGAAAATATGACCATATAAGGCAAATGCTGACTATAGTCAATCAGGTTATTTATGTTTGCCATTTCCTATTATCATGCACAAGAGCTAAGGTACACATGTTGTCTCTGTTAAAAAAAAACGCTGCTAAATTTAATTTGTAAAGTTTTCTTTGTTAACAGTAATGTTGTTAACGTGACAAGGATTTACCAGCAATTGGAAATTGAAATTTTACCCATTTTAAATTTAAGATTAACACATTTTTTCCCAACACTGGAAGTGGGTTCAAAATGAAGGATAAAAACCATACAATTGTCTCAATGGATGCAGAGAAAGCATTTTTTAAAAGATTCAAAATTCTTTCATGACAAAAAAATCTTTTAAATATTGGATATAGGTGGTGGGTCTCAGGACGGGGCGTCTCATGCCTGGATCCCGGACAGCCGCCATGGGCACAGCCGCCATGTGCTGAGCTGTCCCCGGGCCTGCTGGTTCCGGGGGCCGCTTCCTTTGGGGTGAGTAGACCAAGGGGGAGGCCTCCGGGACTGGGCAGGCCCGGGACCCACCCGCCGCCCTCATGGGGCGGTGAATGGGATTTGGGAGGGGCGCGACCTTGGGCCTGGGTTATTTAAACCTCCAGCAGCCGCCTGGCAGCTGGTGGGTCTCAGGACGGGGCGTCTCATGCCTGGATCCCGGACAGCCGCCATGGGCACAGCCGCCATGTGCTGAGCTGTCCCCGGGCCTGCTGGTTCCGGGGGCCGCTTCCTTTGGGGTGAGTAGACCAAGGGGGAGGCCTCCGGGACTGGGCAGGCCCGGGACCCACCCGCCGCCCTCATGGGGCGGTGAATGGGATTTGGGAGGGGCGTGACCTTGGGCCTGGGTTATTTAAACCTCCAGCAGCCGCCTGGCAGCTGGTGGGTCTCAGGACGGGGCGTCTCATGCCTGGATCCCGGACAGCCGCCATGGGCACAGCCGCCATGTGCTGAGCTGTCCCCGGGCCTGCTGGTTCCGGGGGCCGCTTCCTTTGGGGTGAGTAGACCGAGGGGGAGGCCTCCGGGACTGGGCAGGCCCGGGACCCACCCGCCGCCCTCATGGGGCGGTGAATGGGATTTGGGAGGGGCGCGACCTTGGGCCTGGGTTATTTAAACCTCCAGCAGCCGCCTGGCAGCTGGTGGGTCTCAGGACGGGGCGTCTCATGCCTGGATCCCGGACAGCCGCCATGGGCACATGTGGTGAGCTGTTCCTGGGCAGCCAGTGCGCCATTTGCTGCCAGGCTCTGCCTGCTGGCCGCCCGGCTGGGGAGCTCTGGGGATTTGGTTCTTTGAGTTGCTGCTTAATTCGCTCCAGGTTGAACCCATTGTGTTTCTTGGACCTGAAACAGGCAGTAACTCTTCCTTAGCAAAACTTTCAGTCACTAATAATTCTGAGCACCAAATAGCAGTCATGCAGAAGCTAGGGCTTGGGGCCTGTCCTGCAAAAGTAGCTCCAACAGTTGGCCAATGTGTCAACTGGTAATGGAACAGAGTAGATTAGGCACGACTGAACAAACCTTAGCCCACAAGTAAAACTAGAAACCAGGAGGGAGCAGAGGTCTTGCCGAGCTAGGTTCTTGTACCTGCTGGTCTGTTGGAGCCAGGGACGGTAAGCCACAGTGTCTAAGGCAGAGGTCGGGACAGGTGAGGAGCTGTGCCAAGCTGAGTCAGAGCATCCATTGGCAGGCAAGTGATCTATGGCTGGGAACAGACCCAGTTGGGGAGCAAAGGGGACAACCCTAGCTGGGCTGAGGTTCCCACCAAGAGGCACATGGCCTGGAAGGGGAGCTGCGTTCTGATCTGGAAACAGTTGTAGTCTCCCTTGGCACAAGTGTGGACTGGGATTGGATGCACCGAACCGGGCCGGACCCCGACTCCCCCTGGTGTTCTGGAGGACCAGGGCAGATGTGGGATGGACTAGGCAGGGTCTCAAACCCCTACTGAGCCATGTGTGAGCCATATGTGGGTATAGACAAACCATGGCTGGGCTGGAACATCCAACAGCAAGAACCAGATTGGGTGGAAGGCCAGTCAGGAAAAGCCACAGTTCCTGTTATTACAGGAGGTGGACTGAGTAAGGTTGGCTCATGGACCCACTGGTAAGCGTGAAACCTGGCATTGGGAGAGGTTCTGATGGAGGAGCCTGGGCAACTCCTCTGGCAGGACACAGACCCGGCAGGTAAACGCAAGAAACATGATAGGAAACAGCCCAGAAAAGGCCATGGAAAGCTACCCACTGGCATACAATTGGCTGACGTGGGGGCAAGACCAGGCTGAATCTGTCCACATCATCCACTGGCAAATCCAGGCACCAGTGTGGGTCGACCTAGGGTTGGTCGCAACAAAGACTAGTGCACATTATGGAATGCTGAGGTGAGGTGGCCTGTACCGGAAGGGACCGCAGTGCCCTACCAGCCTGAGAACAAGAAAGGAAGTGGGCAGCGCCGGCAGGGGAATAAGGGAGGGTTCCTTTGCAGGACAGCTACTTCCGCAGGAGAGCATGGGCTGGGATGGGGGCAGACCAGACTAGGCAGAGCTACCACACCTGTGGGCTTCGTGCGGACCAGATCAGGGAAAAGCCGGGCTGGGTGGATTATTCCTACTGGTGCAAACAAAATTAAAGTGGGCGAGGGTTGTTTGGGCTTAGATGCAGCATCAACTGGAATCTGGGAGTGGGAGAGGCCTGGGAGGGAAGTAGTGGGCTCATCCCTCTTGGGTTACCACTTCCACAGGACATAAAACTAAGATAACTAAGATAGCGGCTGGGGTGGAATGGGGTGTGGGACAGACTGGATTACTGCTACACTTACTGGCAAACCAGGGTAGGGGGTGGGCCTGGTGGGGGTTATTGTGGGTCGCTCCAACCTAGGCTGCAGCTCCCGCTGGTTTATGTGAGGGCCAAGTATGTGCTGGGCAGAACTAGGCTGGACTGCAACACCCATTGGTTCCAGTGGAAGTCGGGAGTGAAAACAGAACCAACCCAGCAAGTGCAACCACCAGCTGATTGGAGCGATGGACGGTGCCGGGCCCTGTACTTGTTAGCACATACAAGAAGTTTCTTTGGAGATCTTCCTAATCTAAATGCTGGACTCAAAACCCTAACGAAGAAAAGAGAGAAGACAGAACGGGTCAACCAACCATCTCAGCTATGATGGACTATGTCAATCAGTGGATTTTTCAAAGCCCTCATAGTGCTTGGAGTGGCAAGATTGACAATGATTCATAACTGTTGCAATATCAAAACCACTTGAGCAAGAACCTCAGCGCATGCCCTACATCCGGGATCTGGGGAGGGTGGGAAGATGGGTGGGCCTTCTCCCTTAAATAACCCCCTTTAAACATGAAGATAACAATATGGAAAACATACTAGTCTTATCCACTTTCCTGTAGCCCTTGAACCTTCTTACCCTAATTAACTATGTAAAGAATGTCAAAATAAAATTTTATAAAAATTAAAAAAAATAAATAAATAAATATTGGATATAGAAGGTATATACTTCAATACAATAAAGACAACATGAAACAAGCCCCACAGACAATGTAGTAATCAATGGGGAAAATCTGGAAGCATTTCCACTAGTATCTGGAACTAGACAATGTCTGCTCTCATTATGTTATAAAATATAATTCTGGAAGTTTTAGGCAAAGCCAGAAAGTAAAATGGAGAACTCCCAAGAGGATATAAATTGGAAAAAAATCAAGTTAAAATTAATCCTATTTGCAGATCACATAATATTTTAATATAGGAGAACCCAAAAAATCTGTTAATAGAATATTATATCTGATAAGAAGAACTCAGCACAGTTGTAGGACACAAAATTAACACAAAAATCATTGGCATTCTTATATAATAACAATGATCCAGCAGAGAAAGAATTCATGAGAACAATCCCTTTCTCAATAACTGAAAAACATTTAAAATACCTTGAATAAAAGAGTGGCACCTGCCGGCATGTGTGTGGACTGGATAGTGGGGCTGGTTGGGTTGAACTAGGCTTCAATGCCCATTGACATGCACGAGAGCTGAATGGGATGTGGGACAGAATGGACCAGTCTGCTGTACATATTGCAAGCCCATATGGGAACCAGGGCAGAGGTGGGCCAGATGGGGATGATTGTGGGTCACTCCAACTAGGCTGCAGCTCCCACTGATTTACGTGAGGGCTAAGTGTGTGGTGGGCAGGATTGGGATGGGCTCCAACACCCATTGGTTTGCATAAAACACGGGGTGGAGTCAGAAATGGCCCAGCAATTGCAACCACCAGCATGAGCGTAAGTTGATTGGGTTACAGACTGTGCCAGATCCTGTACTGGCAAGCACACACAAGAATCAGGTCTGGGATCACCTCAGGTGAGGTTTCTGAACTGCTGGACTCAGAACCCCCAGCCATGGAGAGAATTGCAGCTTCCATGGTCTGACTATGGAGTGCATGTGTCAGAGCTGGGCCTCCTCCGTGGCTTCAATGGAGCAATGGACGGCATATCCAGGTGCACATGGAGGACATGGCAATACACTGGAGCCTGCAGAGCACACCTGGCACTACTTCAGAGGACAGAACAAATTGTTCAACTACACCAGTCAAGCATTGACAGTGAATAGCTGGGCAAATGGAGACTCTAAGGTGGAGTATGTCAACCAGTGGATTCTAGAGAGATTTCATCATGCTTGGAGTGGCAAAATCAGCAATAATTCAGAACTGTTGAACTATCAAAACCTCTTGAGCAGGGCCCTCAAGCTTGCCCCACATTGGGGACCTTGGGATGGCATTGGGTGTCTGTCCCCCATCCCCGGATATGGAGGCCGTTAGGAGACTGGCTGTGGCTTCTCCCCTTATTTCCCTCCTTTCCCCATAAGCAAGAAGGAAAAAAAGGGAATGTGGAAATAATAGTCTCACCCACTTCCCTTTACACTTGTGCCCTAATCAACTATGAAATAATCATCAAAAATTAAAATAATTATCTTTTAAAAATACCTTGAATAAAGTTAACTAGAGATGTAAAACAGCTCTACAATTAATAAAAAGGGAAAAGACACCAAATTCCACGTTCATGGAATGGAAAAATTAATGTTATCAAAATACCCATTTTACCTAAAGCATTTTTTAGATTTAATACATTTCCCATCAAAAGTCCAATGACACTCAATACAAAAATTTTTAAAAACCCTAGAATTCATATGGAAGCAAAAATACTATGAAAAAGCATCTTAAAGAAATCTCAAACTGCAACAACAAAGCTGGGAGCATCACAACACCAAAATTCAAGTCATATTACATGACTGTTATCACTTAAATGGCATGGTATTGGCATAAAATTGGAAATGTGGACTACTAGAACAGAGAACCCAGAAAAAAACCCCATGCAGCCACAATCAAGTAATTTTTGACAAGTGAGCTAAGATCATTCACAGCAGAAAGAACAGTGCTCTTCAACAAATCAGATCTCCAAATATAGAAGATAGAGACAAGACTCCTGCTTTATACTTTAGGCAAAAAACAAAAACAAACAAATCAAAACAGATCAAAGAGCTAAGCCTAAGATCCTAAACAGTCAAACTGCCAGAGGAAAGTTTAAGGAAAGTTTCATAAGCCTCCAAAAGTGTAGATTGAAAAAGCAAAAATAGACAAACGGGACTACATCAAGCTAAGAAACTTTTGCACAGCAAAGGAAACAATTAACAAAATGAAGAGACAACAGACAGAATGAGAGAAAATATTTGCAAATTATGTGTCTGAATAAGGATTGATATGCAGAATATTAAAGGGGCTCAAGAAACTCAACAATAAAACAACAAAATTAAGAAATGAGCAAAGAATATGAATAGACATTTTTCAAAGAAGTACAAATGGCTACAGACACATGAAAAAAAATGCTCAAGATCACTAGCCACCAGGACAAAGCAAATAAAAACCACAATGAGGTAACTATCACCTCACTCAAATTGCAGGGCTATTATCCAAAAATTTAAAAATCACAAATGGGACACAGCGTGGTAGCCTATTGACTAAAGTCCTTGCCTTGCATGTGCCAGTATCCCATATAGGTGTCAGTTCATGTCTCGGCTGCTCCACTTCCCTTCCAGGTGCTTGTTTGTGGCCTGGGAAAGCAGTAGAGGACAGCCCAAAGCCTTGGGACCCTGCACCCATGTGAGAGACCCAGAAGAAGTTCCTGGCTCCTGGCTTCAGATTGGTTCAGCTGCAATCATTACAGACACTTATGGAGTGAGCCAACAGATGGAAGATCTTTATCTCCTTCTTGCTGTAAATCTGATTTTCCAATTTTAAAAATCTTTTTAAAAATCACAAATGATGGTGAGTTTGTAGAGAAAAGGGAACAGCAATGCACTGTTGATGAGGACGTAAGTTAGTACAACAGTTTTGGAAAACGGTGAGGTGATTCCTCAAAACTCTAACAATACTTCTATACGACCCAACCATCCCACTCCTAGGAACATATCAATGCGAGTTAAACCACCATATAAAGAGGTACCTGCACTCCTATGTTTACAGCAGCTCAATTCACAATAAAGGATATGTAATTGACCTAGATGTCTGTCACCTAATGAGGAAAATGTGGTGTGTAGATGATGAAATATTACTCAGCCATAAAAAGAATGAAATCTTGAAATTTTCAATAAAATGTTGGAATTAGAAAACATCATGCTAGATTAAAGAAACCAGATTTAAAAATCCAAGTATCACATATTTCCTCTTATATGTGCAAGCTAATATAAATAGATCATACAAATTGCTTGGCTGTCCTATTATTTGGTATATTTTCATAAATATTGCTATCACTGATTTATACTATCTAGAAGACAATAAATCTCTTTTCTTAACTTGATGATATATGTGTACATACATAATTCCTTCATTTGAAGTGCATGTGGCAAAATGTTAAAAATGTTAACCTTAAACTTTAAAAATCCAAAAAGAGATTGCTTATCAAAAATATGCAGGCAGCTAGAAATTATATTCAGAGAAAATACTGACTTGAAATGCCAACGCCTCTAGATTTTAGGACACTTGTATCAGTTGCATTGTGTTAGTTGAACATCAATAGGAATAGTTACCTTTTGGCAATTTCCCTGAGTGCAAAGGACTCACATCAGTGATCCCATGAGGGTAGATGTTATATGGTCGAGTTGCTTGATTCTTAAATATAATCTGAAAGTACAAATGAGATCAAAATCAGGTCCTAGAGCAACTGGGATCAGTCAGAAAATTGTGGCTTATCTCTGGAAAATCAAAAGTTTTCAGGAAGTAAAGCCTACATAAAATTCAAAGCATTATTTCTGTGAAATTGCTCAACAATATACCTTTAAGGCTCTTTTTATTTTTTTAATGCATTATGTCAAGGGTCAGCATTGTGGTATACTGGATTAGACCTCCACCTGCAATGCCAACAACCCATATTGGTGCTGGCTTGAGTCCTGGCTTTTCCACTCTTGATCCGGCTCCCTACTAATGTTCCTGGGAAAGCCACTGAAGATGAACCAAGTGCTTGAGCCCCTGTATCTACATGGGGGACCTGGAGAAATCTCCTGACTCCTGGCTTCAGCTTGGCTCAGCCCTGGTTATTGCAGCCATTTGGGGAGTGAAGCAGTGGATGGAAGATCTCTCTCCCTCTCTCCCTCTCTCCCTCTGTCTCTCCATCTGTTCCTCTTTGTAACTCTGCCTTTCAAATAAATAAATAAATAAATAATGAAGAATGAAATTCAGAATGTCAGGTGTTAATATTGTAGTAAAACAGGCCAAGCTGCCACCTAAAACTCCAGCATCCCATATAGACACCAGTTCAAGTCCTAGCTGCTCAACATCTGATCCAGCTCCCTGCCAATGTGCTTCAGAAAGCAGTGGAAGATGGCCCAACTGTGTGAGCTCTTGCCATTCACATGGAAGAACGAGAAGAAGCTCTAGGTTCCTGGTTTTACTTTGGAGAGTGAGCCATTGGATGGGAGATCTCTCTCTTTCCTTCTCTTTCTGTCACTTTATTTTTAAATAAATAAAACAAACCTAAAAAAATCATAAAAATACATGCAACAAGATCTTGACTAGGTAAAAATGAAAAATATTGTTAGGACCAAAGAAATTAAAATGCAAGTAGCAAATTGAGAAAAATATTTTGAGAATAAATAGCAATGTGCCAATATCCATAATGTATAAAGGCCTTTGAGAAATAGAAAGGGAATCATACAAATAACCAACAAACAATTTTACAGCTAACCAGGAAAGATAGATGGGAACATGTAAATATTTTGCTTAGAAAGTTGGAGAATTTTCTAAAGACTTATAATATGTGTTACTGAGATTAGTGTGGGAAAAGGGAAAGAATTGTTGAAGTCTTTTATCTAGCGAAACTCCACATGTGAGAACCCTTATGGCATTTTTGAGCAGCAATTGATGTAATCAATCTTTGATCTCAAAATTTCTTATGAAGAAAATAACACTGTATTTATTTGATCCACTGTTCATTAACTATGGTACATTATAAGGACCCTAGGTCATGGATTAGTAAACATTTTCTGAAAAAAAAGTTGGAGAGTAAATATTTTAGCAGTGGTGGCTTAATAGATAGCACTAATTTTTTTATGGTATGCATTCATGTGTAAAATGTTGATATATTTATTTATTTGAAAGAGAGAAAAGAGAGACAGATCCTTCACCCACTGATTTATTTCCCAAATACACTAAAATTTTTAAAAAATGCCATCAACATTTTAAAAGATTATGTGTTTTGGGGACAAGGTTGAGTTATTTGGTGTTTTAAAACTCAAAAAGCTGGGTCTGGCATGATGACTTACGAGCTAAATCCTCATCTTGCATGTGCCTGGATCCCTTTTGGATGCTCGTTTGTGTCCCAGCAGCCCTGCTTCCCATCCAACTCCCTCCTGTAGCCTGTGAAAGCAGTGGAGGACGGCCCAAAGCCTTGGGACCCTGAACCTAGAAGAAGTTCCTGGCTCCTGGCTTTGGATCGGCTCAGCTCTGGCTGATGGAAGATCTTTCTCTCTTTGTTTCCTCCTCTCTGTAAATCCACCTATCCAATAAATATAGATAAATCTTTTAAAAGAATTTTTATATTTCAGGCTTTTTCTTCTTAGCCAATGTCAGATAAGTGCAACAACTTACCAACAGTGTGTCTCCAACTTCCCCATAAAGTAAAGGTCCCAAGATTCCTGATTCATATTGCACAGTTTCATGAGTCTTGAATGTTTCATCTGTATACGGCATAAATCGGACTTTTTTGTATTTCCTACCAATCTGTTGAGGACCATTGTTCAAATACTCACTTTGATAACTTCTATATGAGAGATAAAAAGTTGAGACATTTAAATGGAAATCTAAGTATCTAAGTAGAATAAAAGCAAGCAGTAAAATAGCTGATATGGTTTGATCAAAGGCTAGGGTGAGAAAATGCATTGCTGATGCGTATCTTCAGATACATTATGTTAATCTCTAATTCTATCAATACCCTTGCCATTTTATTTCCCAATTGTGCATATCATTGAATATGGCTTATGGATTCGTTGGTTTGAATAACTCGGAAGAACCTTTTGAGTAATGGGAAGAGTGCCAGGCTCTTACTTGTCATCAGGTGTAGGAACTGAAGGAGCATAGTCCCAGTCCACCTCTTCAGCAGCAATGTAATGTATCCAAGTTTTTGGATGCTTCTTGGCAAATGAGCGGATTTGGATAAAGGAAGCAGAGTTGTCATCATCAAACGTGAACACGTGCATTTCAGAATCCTTGCTGTTATAATCCTCCTCTTCCTTGTGACTTTTCATCTGCAGTTGGGGTTCCTCTGGACAAGTGTCAACTTTGACATAAGCTTCCATGCCATCTGGAATCACACAAACTAAAGCTAAACTTCTGCTCTTGATTTTTTTTTATTTTGTTTTAAATTCTAAAACTTTATGTGAAGGGAGCAAATTCCATACATTTCATATACATGGTTTTAAGAACATAGTATTTCCCACCGTATCCTTTCTCCTACCCTATCTTCTCTGTCCTTTCTTATTCTCCTTTTAATTTTTGCAATTACATACTTTCAAATTACTTTATAATCATGTTTAACTTGCCACTAAATAAGAAATTCAGCAAGTAGTAAAAAAACAACAATAACAACAAAACACCATGCCTCAGGAGTATAGACAAAGGCAATAAATGATAATCAGATCTCAACATGTCCCTTTCTGACTTGTTTCTCTTAGTTGACCTTCAAGGTTCTCTCCTAAGTGTTCTCCTTTCCGCACCAATACCACTTCTTGTCATCATCTTGTGTAGATTTATTCCCCTCTGCCTGATTCTTCTCCATGTATGCTTCATTCTTTTCAGACCTTGTTCTGTGACAGGGTGAAAAATTATGGAGTGCATTCAACAGTAGCCAGTTGGGTTAGATTGACCCTCTTCCTCTAAGGAGGAACCAGGTCCTGGGAACTGAGCCCTAGGAAAAGTGGAACCAACTTCTAAGAAGTTAAACTGTAACTATAACTACAGAATTGCTCCTCTTGGCTCTAACCTGCTTATTGTAGCTTCTGTACCCTTGCTTGCTTGCCAGCATCAAGGCCACCAGGACGTGGCTTTCCTTTAAAAGCTCACTACAACGACAGCTTGGGACTGTCTCATTCAGACCTGTCCTCAGTGGGGGCAGTCCCTAACTGGCTAATAAAGACAGACTCCCCAAATTCTAAATTGGCTTGGGTGGTCTTCATAACATTTCATTTGCCTTCATAATACACAAGAATATTTCATTTCTGCTTGGCTTTAAGTCTATTAATCTTCCACCTAAATTTATAAACCAGGACACTTAAAGAATTACTTATCTTCAACACTAGGGAATGTAACCTAAGCTAGCACCCTGTCCCCAGAGGCTCCTAATGATTTCTGTCTTTGCTTGATTGAATTATAATGCAAATCACTGATATAATAACATCCTATCAGGAAAGATATTAGTTGGAATAAATTTCAAGACACATTATAATTTTACAAATACATGAAAGCATAACTTTTAAAATCTATGTATTTTAGGAGAATAAGTAGCCTATGACAAGTCTATTCAACATTCTTAGTCTCTTTTTCATGTAGGTTATAATAATCCATTTCCTATCTATATCCTAGGGCTATTTTGAAGACCAGATATGAAGGTACTTCAAAGAGTTCATGGAAAATAGAATTAAAAATAAGTTTCTGGGCAGGCATTTGGTATAAGTCATCAAATTGCTTAGGATGCCTGCTTTCTATATTTGACAACTTAGTTCAAGTTTTGCTTCTTTTACCTCCTCATAGTTCCTTGCTAATGCATACCCCCGAGGCAGCAAGTGCGCTGTTTGGGATTCTTGGGAGACCTGGGTGGATTTCCCAGTTCCTAGTTTCAACCTGGGTCCCCTTCTGGCTTTTGTGGCAAATGAAATAAGAATAAACATTTTGTGTAAACAATTTTGAGATTCGTGTATAATTTTTCATAAAACTCATATTAAATGAGCCTTTGGAAGAGCTGTCACACATGTAAGATGCGAGACCTGATAACTGGATTGTGAAGAACAAGCAGGATTCGGGGAGTAACAAGCAACCAATCCTTACACATAATTCAATATGGATAGAAATAAAGACTGTCATGGAAATAACAACCAAATGCTTTGGTTTAATGTTGTGTATCTGTTGAAATATTTCATATACCCCACAAAAATATGCACATATTGTGTGTCAACTAAAAATTTTAAATGATATAATTTTTAAATGAGAGTTTTTGTCTAAGGCCAAAATATATGAAGCAATTTTTTTCTGAAAAAAAAAGAGAATTTTAATCAGTGGAGATATGCTGTTAAAAGATGAAAACAAAACAGACAATAACTTTTTAAAATTTATCAGGCTGAAATTGGACAACGACAAGTAGTCAGGATTTTGTTACTGCGGCAGCTTTCTGTTCATATTTCTAGGGCCATTCTTATCCAGTTTGACACTTTGTCCCTTCATGTCTTGACAAAGTTCCACAAATATTTTACACATTGAAAAAATGATAAAATCATATTTTTATCTTGTGGGTGGGCTTCTTGTTTTTCTTGACTTTGTTTGCCTTTCTGCATGTCATGACAGCAAGAAGGCCTTACCAGATCCTGCAACCTTAATATTGGACCTCACAGCCTTCAGAACAGTGAACCGATACATTTATGTTCATTCTAAACGACCCCATCTGCCATATTCTGGTATAACATCAAACTTTGGCTAAGACAGACTTCAACGATCATAACAGAAGAGCAAAGAGAGATAATAGATCGATTTGAGAAATTTCTGTTTTTCTGTTGTTGCTTTTGTTTTGTGGCTTTTCACTTGGTGGGATTTATAGTGATTGTGTAGTGGAGACTGACACGTCCAGATGTGAGGATATGGTGCAGTGTGCATCTCTACTTCTGGATTGAGGATGAATTCCCAGTGGAACTGTTGGATGTGTCTTGACAATGGGATACTGGACTCTGCCATTGTCTATGCCTGCAGTGATGGACTTATGACTGTTTATGAGGAACTATGCTGTTGTAATGATATGGGAGAGGTCAGTGGGGGGGGAGGGACCTGAGAAGGAGGTAGGGGAAATCCCAGGGCCTCTGGAACTGTATTGTAAAATGGTAATAACAAAAAAACGGGAAAAAAAGAAATGTTAAATAAAGAGTTAGTAGAATAAATACACGAGAAGACAAGTGAGAGTGAAATGATCTGTTTCTTCTCCCCACATTCACCATTTCTTAATTCCCCTGGTGTCTCTCAGCTCCTGCCAGGCAGCTACAGAACATTTCAGCTGTCTGGTGTTTCAAAGGAAACACGGTACTGCTCTGGGTGTCATTACTGATATCCTGAAGCTCTCGTGGCTGCAGCACAGGCAGTGTTCTTTTTGCACTAGCTTCCTCACAGAACACCTCTCCAACTGCAACCTGAAGTCTCTGCCTTCATAGATTTTTTTTTATCTGCTTTCCTTTATCAGCGGCATTTATCTATAGATCCATTATCACTGTGAATACTAATAACCTCTGAAACCCATAGAATCTCATTCTATAAAAGGCATCCTCTGCAACACACCATATTCTTGTATATTTCCAGTGCATTCCATTAAAAGTGGAACTAGATATTTTACAATACTTATTTTTAAGATTCAAGAGAGTACCATGTTGGTGTGAAGAGATATGACAAAAAAGTAAAAACTGTCCAAGATCCATTAGGAGTGTCTGAGCAGTGAGGAAGGTTATCGGTGAGATCTCCAAGGAGGCCTGGCGATGATTCCTCACAAGAAATGTATGACCTTCGAGGAATACTGAATGCACTTCAGGAGTAGTGCCCATTCCAATCACATGCCAATAGACTTGTTTCCTGTGGCATCCAATCAGACCTGCAAAAAGAGAATCCAGAGCTATAGGTAAGAGGTAAAGCATAGTAAACAAGTGGACCAAGGAAATTGGGATTATCAAAACAACAATTTGTGCCTAGGTAATCAATGGGCATTCCTCCTTGAAACTCCCTCCTCTTGGACTGTAAGCCAACATCTTTCTAGGTTTTGTTCTTATAATGTTCAGATCACTCATTTCTCTTTTTCTTTTTTCATTATTTAGAGAACACTTTATTAGTTCTGTAATCAAACCCACATAGATAAGACCTTACATATTTAATAGAATGTGTTACCTCTGTACAAATGGGAAAACTTAAGTTTAACATTTCTAGATCAATATGGCTTTTAATTTCTGTACAATGCCAACTGCACATGGTAAATTGGGATTTTTTTTGTCAAAGTTAACAGCACAGAATTTCTCTTTATCTTAACTGACCTTTCCTGAAACTACACCTGTATAGCAAATCACTTTTTCAACATTTCCACCTATATGTCTCACAAAATCAACATTTCCCAAGCCAAGTTTACGGTTTTTCTCACCGCATCCTCTTCTACGTTCCTTATCTCAGTGAATGATATCATTTTACATTCAATTTGCATGCAAATAAGTTATTCTTGGCACAAATCCTCAACTCCTATAACCAATACAACACCAACCATGGCAGTGGAACTAACCCACCTAGCCATATACCCAGCTCCCACAGCATTAATTGCAAGGGTACAGTTGTCTTTTAATTTGGCTCTCAAAACTTTCCACTACAGTATTCACTCTCGCTAACACCACCATCTTAATGCAAGCTGCAATTAAGTCTTGTCTGAGCCACTGAAATGACTTGTTTATGGTCTCCCTACCTCTGGTCATTTTCCCTTCCAAGCCTCTTACCCACCAGAAAACTGGTGCAATATTTTTTTGCAATTCAGATTTGACTACAGTATCCTCCACTCTAAAACTTGTCAGAGGTTGTCATTATCATAGTGTCAAAACTTTCCACCAAGGGATAGGAGGCCCTGATTATTTTGATTCTTGGTTCCTCTCCAGGGTCATATCACATTGCTTCATTTGCCTGTCATTGATACCATTTCAAAGCTCATTAAAGTGGCAGTTTTTTCACAGATGCTTTCTCTGATTCCTCGACCTAAGTCAAATTCCTAAACCATTCACTCACAGAAAATTATGTACTGCATGATCTCATGTCTGGAATCTGAAATCACGTTCTTATGTAAGTTGAAGGTTACCAGAAGCTGAGGAGGGTGTGGAGAAAGTTGCTTAAGGGCGCTAAGTCACAGGCAGGAAAAAGTTCTACTGTTCTACAGATCACAGCAATGCGATAGTTGTCTGCTTCTAAACATGTGTTGTAGAATGTGTCAAATGTAGCTTTATACAAGTAAAATTCAAAAGGTAAAAGAAAGGATTTTTTAGTGTTTAACCATTAAAGAATGATGAGGGGATACAGTTACCCTGCAGTGGCATCACAAATGTGTGCATGTCCCCCAAAATAATATAATTTTAATGTCAAATAAATCAAACTTGTTTTTCTAATTCTTAAAGTATGCACATCCATTCTGGAATTACTGGGAAATATGCAGGAATTCAGAGGAAAATATCCCTCCTCATCTTTCATTATTTTCTAATTCTTATTCTTCCAAATATTTCATTTACTAATATCAAGTGGCTTCTAAGGCCATCTAAAAATACTTTTATTCTTCCCCCAAAGCTGATTTATAGTTTGACTACAAATTCTCTTTGTGCTGTGTCTGAAATTACATGATGATCATTTTCGGTGGAGAACTGTTGTTTATTCTAATGGGAAATTTTAATATGAAGACACATCTTCTAATTACAAATATTTTAATTCTATCAGTTCTGGTTTTTAAAACTTTGCATTTTATTTAAGAGGCAGAGAGAGACAGACAGAGGCAGAAGCAGAGATGGCGAGAGCATGTTCCTATCCGCATGTTCACGCTCCAAATGTCTTTGGCAGCTGGAACCAAGGGTTATCAAGCAATTCATATCTTTTCTTGTGGGTTCCAGGAATCACATTATTTGAGTCACTGCCTGTTGTCTCTTAAGGTGCACATTAGCAGGAAGCTGGAATCAGCACACAGAGCCAGGACTCAAACCCAGGCACTCCAACAAAGAACACAGACATCCTATTTTTTTTCAAACGCTCATCTGAAAGGCAGAGTTACAGAGACAGAGGATATGGGGAGGGAGAAAGAGAGAGATCTTCCAATGCTGGTTCACTCCAAAAATGACCAGAACAGCCGACGCTGGGCCAGGCCAAGATTAGGAGCCAGGAACATATTCCAGGTCTCCCACCTGGGTGCAGGGGTCTAAGCACTTAGTCCATCCTCCACTGCTTTCTCTTGTGCATTAACAGTGAGCTGGATTTGAAATTGAGCAGCCAGGACTTGAAACAGTGCCCAAACGGGATGCTAGTACTAGAGGTGGAGGCTTAACCTACTGTGCTATGCTAGCTCCAACACAGACATTTTAAGAGCATCTTTACCCTCTAGGCCAAACGCATACCTCTGATTCTGAAGTCTCTTTTAAAATATATTCTCAAACCGTTTTTGTTTTACTTTCTGGGACATATTCTGTATTCCACTTATCTGTATTCCACTTGAGTTTTTATTTTGACAATTGCATTCCTTTCTTTTAAAATATTTATTTATGCGAGAGAGAGGAGAAAGAAGAGGGGAGAAAGAGAGAGAGGAGAAAGAGAGAAGGGGGGAGAGAGAGAGAGAGGAGAGAGGAGGGGAGAAAGAGAGAGAGAGAGAGAGAATCTTCCATCTGCAGTTGGGTGGGTCTAAACTCAGGAGCCAGGAGATTCTTCAGGGTCTCCCATATGCGTGTACAGTGATAAGGCTTTGGGCCGTCCTCCACTGCTTTCCTGGGCCATAAGCAGGGAGCTGGATGGGAGTGAGGTATCAGGACATGAACCAGTGCCCATATGGGATACCAGCACCACAGGCAGAGGCTTAGCCTGCTACACCATGGCACTTGTTCATTGTTTTATTTATTTTCCTTAGCATGGCTTTTTGATATTTCAAGGTCTTCTTGAGTGTCTGTTCACCCTTGCTGGTCCACTCCCATTTTCAGCAAAACGGAAGGTAAATCTAATCGTGAGTGGTGTGTGAATGAACAGGCTTTCATTTTCAGATACCTGAAAGAGGAAATGTCCACTATAGTTGTAGATCCCAAGAGGCCAGGATTTAGTGGGGTGCACAGCTGTCTGAAAACCAAAGAATCCCTGGACTTGAACTCAGGGAATGCTGGGGGTCATTGAGCATGCAGTACGTACCGGGCAAAGACCTGTTGACATAGCCGTTGACCGTGTGCATCTTGGGCCACGCCTCAGCAGTTGCAGACTTCGCAGGCAGAGTTCCTGAGTGCCAACTTTGCCCTGAAGAGAGAAGAGGCAAAGCAAGGTTTATCTCATGATTGACTCTGCCTTTCTCTCTTGGGACAAAGATGGCTGCCAGCTTTAAGCATGCTGTCACTGAAGGAGGCACCTTAAGCATGAAGCAAAAGACCATTCACAAAAGGTAGACAATTCTTGTTCAAATTGATGCCCTCTTCCTGTGGAAGAATGTTCAAGAAGTTCATGAAATATGTGAAAACATGAAATGAAAAACTGCGCATAGATTTCAAAAATCGTTCACACCAAAGTAAGCTTTTCATTCCATTTTCCATGGACCTTTCCAAGTCCTCTCATATTTGTCTACAAAAACAGGTGGGGAGGGATAAGGACAAATAATAAGCCAGGGAAGGAAGACTATTTTTCAGTGTGTGCCATGATGATTTATGTATTGAAATCCTTCTAGAGTTCTAGGACTGGAATGACAAGTCTAGGTCTACTTTGGTGAACTTTCCCTAAATGCTGCAGTGAAAATGGAGTGTCACCCTTGGAGCACTCTTCCTCAGATCCAGGTTTCCAGGGTTTTATGACAGCTGCCCCACCACCTGTTTCCATGTGCGGATGCAATTTGACAGCAAGGAGACACAGGAAGAAAAAAAAAATTGAAACATTTATCCCATCCACCTTCTTCCATATCCTAATCAGAGACCCACATGGACATGCACCCTTCTCAACTATGTAAACCCAGTTAAAAATAAAATTAAAACGTTTTAAAGAAAATGAATTGGCAGGAAAGAGAAGATAGGGGCCCTGATGAAGAACACGGCAGTGTAAGTGGATATATAGCGATAGCAAGACGATGTCATTGAGAATTGTGTGAGAGGAGGGATATGGGGGCAAAAGTTCTAACAAAAATAGAGGGCTTACACTTGGAAGCTCACAAACCTTCATCAAATACAGCAAAAAGCAGTACAAATTCGTGCAAGGTCTGACTCCTTTCCTTGGCCAGAGTCCCTGAAAGAAAATGGGAGCTTTTTTAGAATTTTATCACACGAAATTGCCACTAGGGGAAGACATTCTTCATCAACTGCTTTCACCAGGAGCATGTATCAGTACAAAATGGAGTTCTTGCTGTTTGCTTTTGTCTCTTGTTAACTTTACCACAACATTGTTTATTGGGTCTCTAATATCAGTCTTTCTAAAACTATGTAGAGGAAAAAGCAACCTATTTAAAAGTCAAATTTCTTGCAGACCACTACTTTTACACAATATAATAAAATGAATTTCTAGAAAAATGAAATTTGAAAGACATGCAAATTACAGGCCCAAATAAACACACACACACACACACATATCATAACAAGAAAGGAAAAGAGAAAAAAGAGAAAGTTATGAAAACTGTTCATGGAAAACATGCATATATGGAATTAATATAAAGCACTATTCCTCTTGTAACTGTTTCACACTTCTGCAATTATAAGTAAAATATTATAAGTGAGCTGCAATTGTGTACATTATTCATGCACACTCACATTTTAAATTAGATATGTCTAAATTTTTAAAGGTTTTGATTTAAATGAGGTTGCTTTGTGCTTTCAGTGGATGAGTTTCTCTTTGTATGTATATTTGTGGGAGGTTTTGTTGGCATGCTTATTTTGAGTAAGAAGTTCATTCTTTATGATCACAGCCCATCAGAAAAGTTGGAAACCATGTCAATGCCAATGAGATATCCCATCCTTTCTTATTTGAATCACTTTGAAACATAAAGCTGATCTGAGCTTAAAGCTCAGGCACCAAGCTTCAGCTAAGGGCTGTTAGGGTTGAAGAACTTTGAGTGAGGCATAAAGCAAGCAGTTTTTACAATATAAACACTGTACATTTTTTAGATGATCTAAGTTTTTAGTTTTTAGAGCAATACTAAAACATTATTCTTGTTTAAATTTTATGTTTTATTCACTAATAGTACATGGAATATAATTGAAATTTGTGTGATATCACATTTCAGTTATTATAGGAGTTTTTTTTCAAAAGAGATTTTTAGAATTTTCTTTATGGCCAACCATATTTTCTGGAAATATGCTGTCTTTCCAATGTAGCCTTCCTTAACGTGAATTAGCACACTGGCTCAGATTTCCAGTACTGTATTGAATAGGAGTAGTTCAAGTTTGCTAATCCTGCCTTGTTTGCAATCTTGGTTTTCACAACTGCAATGTGGGCACTCTAGCAAGCAGAGAAATTTCCCTTCTATTCCTACTTTGTTGAGAGTTCTTTTTTAAAAGTTTATTTAACTTATTTACTTATTGATTTGTTTTGCAGGTACAATGAGAGAGAGAGACAGAGAGATTGTGAATGGCATCTTCCATCTGCTGGTTTACTCCTAAAAATGGCTGCAGCGGCCAGCTAAGGCCAGGCTGAAGCCAGGAGTCAGAATTTCCATCAAGGTCTTTCATACAGGTGGCAGGGGCCAAAAACTTGAGCCATTATCTGCTGCCTCCCCAGGGTGTGCATCAACAGGGCATAGATCAGAACAGAAGCATGAACTAGAACTCATATGGCATGCTAGTGTTGCAGGAGGTCAGGTTAATTCACTCTACCACAATATCCACCAAGAATATTTTTGTTTGTCTTTAATCATGAATGGATGATG
Source organism: Ochotona curzoniae (assembly GCF_017591425.1). Taxonomy (NCBI): domain Eukaryota; kingdom Metazoa; phylum Chordata; class Mammalia; order Lagomorpha; family Ochotonidae; genus Ochotona; species Ochotona curzoniae. The sequence continues at coordinate 1,291,081 of NW_024465471.1, forward strand.
TTTTTGTCAGCTGTTTTTTCAACTGCATAGATTGATATAGTCATGTAATTTCTATTCTTTATTTGTTAATACCATGAGTTGCATGCTTGTTATAACTTCTGAATCAGCCCTGCATTCCTTGTGTAAACCAAAATTTGATATGATAATACGTTGTGTCTTACTAGCTAACTCTTTTGTTGAGAGATAGCATGTCCAAGTTCATGCAGGATATTTATTTATATCTTTGACTTTGCTGTTGGACCTTGACGGCTTGTAAAAATGAGTTGAATTTAATAGAAGTAATCACTCCTCTTTGATTTTCTGGAAGAGGTTGTGTAGAATTGATTTTATTTTTTTTTATGAATTTGTGATAAAATCTCCCAATGAAGAAATCTGAAACTGGGTAATTGTTCCATGTTGGGATTTTTAAAAATTATGTGCACACTAAATATTATTTCCATTATCTTTTTAAAAAAGATTTATTTATTTTTATTGGAAAGGCAGATATATATAGAGGAGGAGAGACAGAGAGGAAGATCTCCCATCCAATGATTCATTCCCCAAACGACCACACAACAGCTGGAGCTGAGCCAATCCAAAGCCAGGAGCCAGGAACTTCCTCCAGGTCTCCCACTGGAGGGTGCAGGGTCCCAAGGCTTTGGGCCGTCCTCCACTGCTTTCCCAGGCCACAAGCAGAGAGCTGGATGGGAAGCAGGGCCGCCAGGATTAGAACCGGTGCCCATATAGGACCCTGACACGTGCACGGTGAGGACTTTAACCACTACGCTATGGTACTGGGCCCTATTTCCATTATCTTTAAGTGTGCCTTTCAGTAGCACTGAGCACACCAGTGTGTGCTTCCTATGGAGTGACTCCATGTTTCTATCTCCATGCAGTTGCCAATTCTGAATATTGCACCTAAATTGTCAATAAGTCTGTGCCTTTTATTTTGATTTCTTTAGCTAGCTAATATTTTCAAAGTACATTTATTATATGCATAGTGCCAGTACTTCACTGTCTAAATAACATTCGTCATATGGATTTACTCCAATTTGCTTTCCCACTCATCAGATGCTAAACATTTGTTTATACTCTTCAGTTATTGTGATTATGCTATTATCATACATACATACTTTTTATTAAGCCTCTTTTTGTAGTTCATTCACATACGAGTAAAACTGTTAAGTGGTACAGTAATGGTATGTTTGATATTTTGAGGAACCAAGCAGCTGCACCATTTTACATTCTTACCAGTAAAGATTGAGGTTTGAACTTTTACTGCATTCAGATCAATACTGGTTTCTTTCCCTGTGCTTAAATAAACCTTAACCCAGGTATGCGCAGGGTGGTGTATCATACACCTTTTCACTGGTTCGTGTCCTGGTTGCTTCACTTCCCACCCAGCTCCCTGCTTGTGGCCTAAAACAGCAGTAGAGAATGATCCAAGGCCTTGGGATCCTGCACCCATGTAGGAGACCTGGAGGAAGCTCCTGACTCCTGGCTTGAGATTAGCTCAGCTCTGACCGTTGTGGCCACTTGGGGAGTGAATCAGAGGATGGAGGAATTGTCTTTCTTCTCTGCAAATCTGCCTTTAAAATAAAAGTAAATAAATCTTTAAAAACAAGCAACTATACCCATCCTAGTGAGTAGAAAGTGGTATTAATTTGCACTTTCCTAAAATTCTTGAAGTTGTACATCTTTTCATGTGCTAGTTGGCCATGAGTGTATTTTCTCTGAAGAGATATTTATACGGAGTCTTTCCCTGTTTAAAGTAGGTTGTGAGAACACTTCAAAAAGTTAATGGTGGGGTGAATATTTGCCTAGTAGTTAAGAAGCTGGTTTGGGTACTTGCATTTTATGTTGGAGGGCTCACATTCAGAGTTTGAAGCTTCTGTGAACACAGGCCTTTGGAGGCCCAAGTGCTTGGGTCGCTCCCTGCCACCGAGGTAGGAGACGTAGATGAGTCCCTGGCTCCTGGCTTCAGCTTGGCTTAATCCTGACTGTTGCAGGCATTTGGTGGCCTGAACCAACAGATAGGTGTGCTCTCTCTCTCTGTCTCTCTCTCTGCCTTTCAAATAGAAATAAATATATTTTTAAAAATTGGAAAAAGAGGATGTCAAATTACTTATGTTTGCAGAAGACATGATTCTGCATTAAGGCAAACCAAAAGACTATACTAAGAGATTATTGCAGCTCATAACAGAGCTTGGCAAAGTTGCATGATATAAAATCATCACAAAAAAACTTAGTACCCAGGTTGGGCACCCATACAGGACCTGCGACCCCACCAGCCACTTTTGCTTGGTAGGAGGGGCACAACCTAGTTTTCCAAGCCAGGAATTCACAGCATTGACTGCTTAAATGCAGCTGGCGCCATCCTGGCTTTAGCAGCCGGAGTGTCAATGGTGCTGGTAGAAGCCTGCTGGCCTCCCAGCAGCAAGCTCTGGGGCCTTGGGGTGACAAATTGCTGTCTAGGAACATCCATGGATAAGTGTGGATGCGGAATAACTCCTGACAGGGCCACTCTACTTGCAGGTAAGCAAGGGGAATGAGACCTGGTGGTTTGGAAGGGAGAGACCTGAAGATGCATACCGGTCTGACTGATGCATCAGGCCACATGGGAGTCCTGAGTTGGGCTTGTTAGCTGGAATATTGCTGACTGCCACATGCCAGCCCACATGAAAGCTAGGGCTGGGGCCTGTCTGGCAGGGCTAGACCCCAGTACCTGACTAAGTGTCAGAACAGGGGATGGGTCACATTAGGCAAGGCCATTACACTAACCAGCATGCAAGAGAACTAGGTCTGGGGATAGATTCTGTGGGGGAAGTGTGGGCCCAACCCTGTGGAAATACAAGTCCTACTGGTTAGCTTGACTTGGGGTGGTCTTGTGTAACTGCAATCCCTGCTGGCACGCCCAAGAACTTTAGATGGGAACAAGTCTGCCTGGGGAGCTAAGGGGACACCCCAGCTGGGTTGGGATTCCCACCAGTGACCATGAGAACTGGAATGAGGGTGGCAGGCTGGCCTGGCCATGGCTATAGCCTCCCTCAGTGCGGGTGTGGACTGGGACTGGAGAGTGACAGACTGGGCTACGCTGCAGCACCCAGTGGTACTCATGAGTAACCAGGTTAGTATAGAACAGGCTGGGCTAGGTCTTGACACTTGCTGAACCACATGAGAGTTGTGTCTGGGCATGAGTCAGGTGTGGCTGGGCTGCAACAACCAACAGTAAGAATCAGAATGCCTGTGGGCTAGTTGAGCAAGGCCACTGTTCCTATCAGAACAAGAGGTAGACAAAATCAACCTGGGCCAAGGACTCACTGCTGTGTGCGAGATCTGCAACTGGGAGGAGACCAGACAGAGGAGCTTGAGAAACTGTTCTGTCAGGATACAGTCCCTGCAGGTGAGCACAAGAACCAAGTTTTCAAAGGATGAAATATAAAATATAACTGGCCATCAAAAACACAAATACTCAGGATCACCAGCAATCAGGAAAATGCAGATAAAAATCACAGTGTGGTTTCACCTTGCCCAGTTACTATGCCATCACCCGAAAATCAAACAAGAACAAATGCTGGTGAGGATCTGGAAAAAAACGCACTGTCATACACTGTTGGAACTGGTACAGCCACTATGGAAGACAGCATGGAGATTCCTCTGAAATCCTAAAATAGATTGATCATATGACAGCCATTCCACCCTTGGCTGCTTATCCAAAGTTAAATCCGAATATAAGAGGATTATTTGTACCCTCATGTTTATTGAAGCTCAGTTCACAACGGCTAAAATATGGAATCATTCCAGATTTCTAATAACTGATAACTGAATAAAGAAAATATGATTTATATGCACCATACTCATTGAAACAAGTTAGTTCCTTGTTAATGTCGTATGCTTTCCTTGCTAATATATGCACATGAGATGATTAATGTTTACAGCCCTTTTAACATATTTTTGAGAAACAACGATTTTTCTACTTACAACTTGTTGAATTCTTTATTGAAAGGTTAAGACTGTCACTGAAAAATAAGTTGAAAGTATGCTATTGTAAAAGTTAACAAAAATAAGAAGAAAAAGGGAGAGTAAGAGCGGGAGTGGGAGAGGGGAGGGTAGGAAGTACCGTTACACTCTTAAATATATATATGTGTGTGTATGTATATATATATGCATAGATATATATATACATATTTCGTTCACCTTATGCAATTAAAAACATGAGAAAAAAGCTAAAATTTCCTCCAGTTTGGTGGTATTTTAAATTCTAGTGTCTTCTCTGTGTCTTCCTGTTGTACTTTCTTTTCAGAATTTTCAGGGAGCTGGGAAGTATATTTTGTCAAGATTATATCAATGAGTTTAGTGAGTGATCAATGGTAGAGTGTGTTTATTACATCTTACCTGAAACTATAAATTCTGTTTTCTTTTTAACTCAAATTTGTCAAAGAATTATTTTGATTTTAAACTTATTTATTTATAAGTCATTCAGAAGTGCTTATGATTCAATGATTTTATTTTTCATTAGCCTTTAGATTCCGCAAACAACATGCTGTGATTTTAGCACTTTATCAACTAAGGGTATGAAATTGAACTCAGTATGTGAAAATACATGAAGTGGCCTTAGAGATATGGTCTCAAAGACAGATGTTGGAACTGAAGTTGCACTTCAACTTGAAGAGCCAGCATCCTATATAGAACCATGGGTTCAAGTCTTGCTGCTCTGCTAATGCACCTGGGAAGGCAGCAGCAGATGGCCCAAGGGCCTGGTCCCATGCACCCGTGTTCAAGACACACCAATCCCAAAATGCCAGATATCATATATTTGCCTTAATATAATACTATGTCAAATCTAAAAATTATATCTTATCACACTTCCTAGCTGTCTATACCATACACAATAAGATCTTGTCATGTAATCTATTAATCAATAATTCATAAGAGACTGATTGCATATGTTCACCTGAGATTGTAAATACCCCTTTAAGCACTGTTATTACTACTACCCATGGGTAATGATGATCTAGTCTGTACTATATTCCCATTAGAACCACACGGGTTATACGCTAGCATGAATTTCTGCAGGAAGATACTGGACACTCTTTTGCACCACCCTAGCATCACATTGATACCCCTGCTATGAGTTTGACAACACCATGGAGATGAATAGTCACTATTTTATCATTTTTTTTCTTATTTTCCTTCTCATCCCGAGGGGGATAGTACTTAAGGGGAGGTATAATGGAAGTGCCGCAGAAATAAATATGTGCATAGGCAGAAACAGAAGTTTATCCCTGTACTTCTAATACAATGATGGTTTCACAGCGAAACAACAGATAAACCCCTACATTGTTGGGAGACACCTCAATGGCAGTGTGATGGGCTGCTGAAGGCACTACTGAAAGACTGGCGGGGAGAACGATGGGGGCAGGGGAAACCAGTGCTTATTGAACGGTGTCATAAAATAAAGAAATTTTTAAAAATTAAGAAAAGACACAGATGGAGTTCTGGGCCTGGCTTTGGCCTGCTCCACCCCCAGCTCTTGTGGCCATTGGAGGAGTGAACGAACAGATAGAAGAGAAGTCACTCAATTGCTCACTCATTCTCTCCTCTGTTTGGCCTCTACCCCATGCCCAGCACTGACCACTCCCTGCCCCGGCCCCGTGGCCAGTACTCTGCCTTTGAACTACATATATTTTCAAAAAACTAATGCAGTAGAAATATTACTACCTAATTTTGGAGGATGATACAGATTTCAGTGGGGACTTTGGGAGTGCATTAGGATTAGAAAAGTCTATTAGGTTGGAGTTCCCATGATTGGATCCTGGCAGCTGTATAACGAGAGAGGAAGAGAAAGTAGTCTCTGTCTCTCACCGTGCGATGCTCTGGGATGCCTCAGGAATCTGCCATCCAAAAGGCTATCATTAGTGCAGCTCCTCAACTTTTTATCTTTAAACCTCTTTGCTTTTATTAAAGTACCTTGCCTCCAGTATTTTGCAATAGTAATAAAAGCTAATACAAGGATTCTCTTAGTTCTGGGCAACTTCAGAAGATAACCTGGAAAAGGCCACTAAGTCAAGACATTTCCAAATTTCATGAGACCCACAAAACTTAAAGATTACGAATGATTATTATTATTTTAAGCAACTAAGTTGTAGTTGGAACAAGAAAAAAGCTCACTGAAGCTTATTACACCATAAAGAAACAAGATTAAAACAGATTATGCAAGGAGAAGATGATGGCAGTCTACACAGGAGTTAAAGTTCCTCATCATTTTCGCTTGTTGGAAGAACTTGGAGAAGGACAGAAAGGAGTAGGTGATGGTGTGGTCAGCTGGGCCTCACAGACAATGAAGATATGACACAAGGTGGACAGGCATAATGGGGCCACCAAGGACACATTACCAGAACAGGATACAGAGCCTGAAAGTAGAGTGTGGGCCTAACTACCCAGAAGCTCCACGATCAGTTATATTTATGACAAAAATTAATATAAATGGGACAAATAATATCACTGGAATGGTGGATGCACAGAGCAAAATTCCAAGAGCAAAAAGTTGCACTTCAGGAGCTGAGGTGTCTAATGATGTCCAAAGGAAATGTGAAGCTTCCACAGCCACCCGAAGGACAGACATACAGTAATTCATTTTAGTGGCTCTCAAACTTGTCTTAAATCAACAACCTTCTACTCATAGTAATGTTTTGATTAAACAGCACAATGCAAAATACCCACATATTCAGTAAGGAATTCCAGCTGGCATACGTAACCAGGATATTTGTAAGAATATATTTTAAATATATATTTTAAATACATATATATATACCCATTATGTTTTCAGGTAATAGGAGGAAAAATATGGCACAATTTGTCTTTCTCTTGTTGAGGCACCGTCATTTAAATATAAACCTGGAGTGCTCCAAGTAGGATTCGGGTTTACAAGATGCAAGCATGGTGAGACGTGCCAAATGGCAGTGGAAATAGGTGTTTCTGAAAAAGAAAACTCCCAGGAAGGACAAGCAGCAGTGACATGTGCATCCATCCTGCTTAGTGACAGAGCTGCAGCAGGAACTGTGTAAGTAGCAAGTACAGTGAATGCCGTCACAAACTGTTGAGTTTTGAAATGGTGTGAGTGCTATTAGTGGTATAAAAATATGTTCAGAATTGTTTTTGATACCTGCATTTATAAATTTTAAATTTATTATAAAGTACCTGTATGTATAACAAAAGCTGTTCCTGTGTGTTACACATAACAGACATGGTAAATATTCTTTCATATACTTTGCTTAACAAACCATGCATTTAAGTTTAAGAAACATCAACAAAAAAGGAAATAAATGTGTGGATATGTGATTTTGAGATTAAAGCTAGTCCTAAAATGTAAGTAAAAAGTGGAATGTGTCCTTGGAGGCTGAGCCATTTCTATATGTTGGCACAGTTTATGTACAATACCTTGTCAAGTAGGAAAAATTATAATTGTTGTAGTTTTCATTTATAAGCACTTTTTAGTATAGTTCTATTTTGTGTATTTCTTGTGATTTGGAATTTGCAGAGTATTTCACAGAACATATTAATTTTTAAACTACTTTTTGGGCAAGGAAGAATCCCAGATATTAGAATTTGAATTTTATCTCACCAGAAGCAATACTAAAATTATTTTTGATTCCTAACAAAAAAACAAATTATGCAAAATATATTTCCTAATTTGGTTTATGCTGTCAATTCTGTAAGTTAAGAACAGGCTTGGATAAAAGTTTTTCTTTAGAATAACAAGTTAATAAATAGAAGTAAATGCTTACCTTTCTCATATTTTTGTATGTTTTCAGTGTACAGGTGACAAACTAGCTACCAGACTCAGTCTTTATGTAACCCTAAATACTTTTTGAGTAGAAACCTCATTCTGGAACTTGCCGGCTCTTGTTGCCAGCTTAGCTCATTGTGGTTGTATACAGCGGACAATTTTTTCCTCTCAGTTTACTTTCCATTACATTTGCTTACTTTCCATGGACAAGATGATAGGAGGAAGAAGTCTCTTCCAGAGGAAAGAGCACAATATTGTTATGAATAGATTAGGTTGTTTGTACTTCTCTGCCTATTTCATCTTAATTACATGCTAGTTAACACTTACCTTCTCTACATACTAACAGGGCTCCAATCAGACCTGAATTCAGGTCTTTCACTAAGTCCACATGAGAAAGATACGAGTAGGTGAGACATGGTGGGTCAGAGGTCATTGGACCATTCTCTTTCAGGATCTGCCACACATAGGTATGACTCCCACCAGGAAAGATTTTATCATCTTCTTTCTCCCTTTCACTGGTCTGATCATTGTATTCGGCGCCTAAAGCAAAAAAGGATAAAATTGTGATTTATAGTCTTATGGTGCACTCCAAGAAACACATTATGGTTATTGTCACCAATAGATTCCATATAAGAATCAGATTTGCTGCACAACTTCTTTTGAAAGGCTAGGATGCGTGCTTCTTCCTCTCCAAAACTGAATTACACTCCTTTCCTAGGAAAGAACCCCCTTTGCTGTTATTTTGGCAGCAAACATGCAATTTCACATAAACGAATTGTCCAACAGTTATAACATCACTCAGATTAATGTAAAGTCAATTCTAGCCAGTGTATAATTTCATTATGAATAATTATATATTCATCTGCATGCTACAATGCAATCACTGCAAAATTTAAAAAGTTAGTATAAACCTAATGAAACTCCAGTGAATTTCTTATATATAGGACATCCACAGTAACTAAAGATTCCATTTCTGCAACTAGCAGTTTCACCTGTAGTCATATAGGAATTTACATGAATAAGAAATGAAAATGGTGCCCAGCACAATGACTCAATTGGCTAATCCTCCCCTTGCAAGCACTGAAATCCCATGTGGACACCAGTGCATGTCCCAGCTACTCCACTCCCCATCCAGCTCCTGTTTGTGACCTTTCCAGCAGTAGAGGATGGCCTGAAAAGCCTTGGGACCCTGCACCCACGTGGAAGACTGTGAGAGATTGTCCCTGGATCTCTACCTGCTTGGCCTATGTGGGAAGCCACAGGTATGTGACGCACCATGTCCCCCGGGGGAATCCCCTGACAATGGTCTTGACTCAATGAGATCTCAAGCTGGCCTGACCGCTGACCATACAGGCAAAAATTGTGGGCTGCACCCTAGCCTCCCTTCTCTGCCCTTGTATGGGCTGTGCTGGGACTTCCTTGATAAGCAACTCTGAGAAGTTAAATGAGACCCACAGCCTACCTGCCAGCCACACATGGTGAATATGACCTGAGGCATACCTGTGAGCCATGCATGTTGTAAGTGACCTACTACATGATTGGAGGGTCCAGAGAGATTGGCATGCCTTCTAGCCAATTACAGTATCATTGTGTGGGAGGACTATTGGGAGATAAGACACCTTTCTGCCTTCTCCTTTCTTAGTCTATGTAAGTTGCACATGCTTTACAGTAAATGGACATGCTCGGTCAGACTAGCCCCAGTTGTTCTTGCTACTGCTAAACAATGTCACCTCACCTCCTCTGTGTTTTGGGGGGCCTGCTGCTCAGGAAACCCCTGAGAGGAGACCCAGAAGAAACTCCTGGCTCCTGGCTTTGGATCAGCTAAGCTCCGACTAGTGAGGCCATTTGGGGAGTGAACTAGCAGAGAGAAGATCTTTCTGTTTCTCTATAAATCTGCCTTTTTAATAAAAACAAATAATTTAAAAAAAGAAACACAAATGAGTTTTTGCATTTTATACTTATCTAAAATTAATAAAATGATAAACATGACAGGTAAGTATATCGTGTACAATTAGGTACTTTGAGTTGGAAACCGCAGTGATTTACATATTCACAAGTTCACAGATTCTTCCCCAGCAGCAAATATTTCAGTGTATCTAGTCAAAGTCTTCCAGGATTCCTTTTTTTTCTTTTTACCAATTTTGTTTCTTACAATTCAAATTTTCTTTTGGCCCAAGATTTTATTGCAAATATGTCAGCTCATCTGTTAGCAGCTTTTGTTATTTTATTTGCTTAATGTATTTTTCTACAACTTGTGGGTTACAGTCTTCATATTTTTTAGCTTCTGTTTTTAGCTGTACACTTTGTTCCCACAGTGGAAAAAAAACCTCTTTTGCTCTCATGGTTCATGTCAGCCACTTTTAGTGCTCTAATGTTTTTCTGTAGGTTTGTATGCTCTGGCTTCCTCAGACAATCGAGATTCCAGAACCTCCAAGTTACTTTACCTTGCATGGAGAGCTTTGCTGGCAGAAGCCCTCTCACAGTCAACTGAGTTTTTGCCATCATAGCAGTAATGATTTTTTTGTTGGGAGCAATCTTCTCCATGTCTTTTAGTTGAGATATATCTTTTATCTTAGAAGAACTATTTCCATCATACAGGGTCTGTTTTCTTGTGCACTCAGTCCCTTTTACTTTGACATGTCACTAGCAGCTGGGCTTCTGAAGGTTGGGTTAGTTCTGCAAATTAGTTTTTAATATCCTGTTTGCCCCCAACTGTAGGCTGCTGCCCAGGTTGCAGTGTACCTAGACAACTGTTACACTGCTGGCAGAAAAACAGTCAGGCCTGGGTGTTGGGCGGGCCGGCCAAGGCAACTCCACTTGTCAGCAAGTATATGGGTTGGTTTGGGGGGTTCGGGTGGGGGCAGGGATGGGCCAAATCTCAGCACACTGGCATGTGCGGGAGCCAGGCTAGAGTGCAGGTCATACTGGACTAGGCCAGGCTATCTCACCTACTGGTTTGCATAAAAGCCAAAGATGAGGGGCAGACCTGGCAGGACTGTACTGCAATACCCACCAGTGAGAGTTGGGACTGGATGTGGACCATATAAGGCCAAGCTGCAGCATCTGATGGCAAAGACCAAGACAAGAGACGGGTTATGCTGGGCAGAGCCAGAGCAACCACTGACATGTGCAAGATATCTGGCTGGAAGTGAGCTTGCTTGTGGAGCTAAGGGGATGCCCCAGCTGGGTTGTGGTTCCCACCGGTGAACATGAGAGACAGAACTGGGTGGCAAATTAGGTTAGACATGACTGCAGCATGCCTTAGCATGGGTGTAGACTGGGTCTGGGATGTACCAGACTGGGTTAGGCTTCAGCATCTGCTGGTGCTCACAGGATCCAGAGTGGGTGTAGGATGGATTGAACTAGGACTGTGCACTCACTGAAACATGCTGGAGCTGGGTCTGGGGTGGATCAGGTAGGAATGGCTGGACTGCAACATCCAACAGTAAGAGCTGGAATGGGTGTGGACTGGTCAGGCAAGGCCATTGTACCTGCCAGGACAGGAGGCTGACCAAATCAGGCTGGGTCAAGAATCCACTGGTATGTACAAGATCTGCAACTGGGGGGTGACCTGACAGGAAGCTTGAGAAACTCCTCTGTCAGTACACAGTCTGCAGATGAGAACAAAAATCAAAGCTGGGAGCAGCCCAGACCAGGCCAGATTATAGTACCTGCCAGCATACAAGTGGATCAGGTCTGGGGGCAGGCCAAGTTGGACCAGTTTATAGCATCCACTGGCAGATTTGAGAACTGGGATGGGGTGCAGGACAGGTCAGATTGGGCCTGTCACATTAGGGCCAGGACTGGGGACTGGTTGGGCTGGCCTAGGCTGGGCTAGGCTGGGCTAGGCTTTAGCACCTGCCAGTATGAGCTGAAATGGGGCAGACCAGGCCAACCCAGGCTACAGCACCCACTGGGGAATACCAAGGTTAGGTGAGCCATGCCAGTCTGGACCACAACACCCACCAGCACAAGTAAGACCCAGGATGTGGGGCATGCTTCATAGGGTATCCGTGGGAGCTCCCCTGTTGGGCCACTGTTCCTGCTGGTGAGTGTGAGAACTGGAACTGGGGGCAGACAAGGCTGGCCAGGACCACAAAGTACACTGGCCTGCATGTGAGTTAGGTTAGGGGGACAGCCAGGCTGGGCTAAGTGACCATATCCACAGGTGCATGCATGAACCAAAGTGCAGGCTGGTTGGGCAGACTAGACCATAGAACCACCTGAACAGTGCAAGATCTGGGGCTGGGAGTAGACCCAGTAGGGAAAGTCTGGGTACTCTCTGATGGGCTGCAACTCCCACTGGTGAGCATGAGAATCAGGGCTGGAGATGGGCATGACTAGACAGACAGTGGCACCTGCCAGCATGTGGGCTGAATGGTGGGGTTGGTTGGGTTGAGCTAGGCTCCAATGCCCACTGATGTGTATGAGAGACTAGTAAGATGTGGACAGACTGGAACAGTCTGCTGTACATACTGACATGTGCAGAAATCATAGCTGGGAGTGGGCCTGGTGGAGGTTAGTGGGGGTAACTCCAACTAGGCTGCAGTTCTTGCTGATGTGTGTGAGGGCCGAACGTGTGGTAGGCAAGGTTAGACTGGGCCACAGCATCCATTGGTTTGTGTATGAGATGGGGCTAGGGACAGAACTGAACAAGCGACTGCAACCACCAGCGTGTGTGTGTGTGCACTGATGTAGCAGTGGGCTGAGCCAGTCCCCACACTGGCTGGCACACACAAGAGTCAGGCCTGGGGTCACCTTTGGCAAGGTTTCTTTGGGGATACGCCCAACCCCCAACTGGACCACTGGACTCAGAACTCCAACCACAGGGAAAATCACAGCGTATGAGGTCTGACCATGGACTGCATGTGGCAGAACTGGGCCCCCTTAGTTGTTGAATCCTGTACAGCAGACAGCACACCCACATGCACATGGGGAACATGAGAACCAGTTCACTGATGCCTGCAGAGGACATCTAGTAGCATGGAGGGCAGACAAGATTGGACAGCTCTCCCAGTCAAGCTTTGACAGCGAGTATCTGGGCTAGTGCACACTCTGAGGTGGACTCTGTCAGCCAATGGACCTTGGAAGGATTTCCTCAACCTTGGCGCTATGAAACCAACAGCATGTCAGAACTAGCAAAGCTACTTAAGCAGTATCCTCGGAGCATGCTCCACATCGGGGACCCTGGGATGACATCGGGTGGCCGTTCCCCATCCCCAGGTACTGATCCAGTAGGGCTGCTGGGGCGTGGCCCTCTTCCCTTTTCTCCCCACTTTTCTCTGATATGGGAAGAAAAACAGAAATTGGAGGCAGCTGTCTCATCCACTTTCCCCCATTCCTTGACCTTCCCCACACCAATCAATGGTTCCTACGGGCATAGCATCCCTTTCAATTATGTAAACATCCTCAAAAATAAAATAAATTTATACTTAAAAAAAACACAAAAAATCATTTGACAGTCTACTACGGTTTATAACCACCTTCCTGTTATTTAAGATTCCCATTTCAATGATCATTCTAATATCCTTTTTAACTGAAGCACTTCATAGTTTTCTGCTTCATCTATTTGCATACTGTGTGTTTGTTTAAAATATTCTCTTTCAGACATGCATTTATATTTTGTATCTATCATACTCTACTGTAGGTGAAATCTTGAAAAATCAATAAGATATATACATAAGAACATATGGATGACTATATTCACAAGATTTAAGGAATCACAATATAACTCACACTTCACAATGCTCATCAATATTTGATGAGAAGTCATCTCATCTGTTAGGTTTCATTTCATTACTGCTGCTTTTGATTTGCCAGCCATGTAGTCAGCTCCGTAGCTGCTTTCCAGGGGCTTGCAGTGCCTCTGTTATGCTCTCCACGATCATCCTGGGCATTAACAAGGCAGGATGTTCCCAAGCAATCAATGCAGTTAAAACATTCACACTGTTTTCTAAAACCACAAAACACTGGCATTTTTATAATAAGTAACCTCCTTTTTCAAGAGGCTTTTCATGTGAGGTCGAATTACCTTTCCCCTCTACTGCATGAACATGCCATAGGCTCAGATTGTTTTGTCTGAACATTGTTTTTGCTAAGGTAACGTAGAGGTCCCTGCGCGGTAGCCTAGTGGCTAAAGTCCTTGTGTTGCATGTGCCAGGATCCCATATGGATGCCGGTTCTAATCCCAGCAGCCCAAACACAAACAGGCACTCATATGGGATCCTAGCATTTGCAAGTGGAGGATTAGCCAGTTAAGCCACAGTGTAGGGTCTATTGTACTTCTAATTTAAGTTCTTTAGGTTCCACATATGAATGAGATCATGTGATACTGGTTTTTCTGTAGTTGAATCATTTCACTTAACATAAAACCTCTAATTCCATCCATGCTATAAATGATACAATTTTGTCTTTCTTATAGTTAATATTTCATTGTGTTCATACCACATTTTCTTGTTCCATTGATCACTGGATGGACACTTGAATTGGTTCCCTCTCTTGGCTGTTGCAAATTGTGCTTCGATACACATACAAGTGCAAATGTCTTTTCAACAGATTGATTTAATGCCCCCTGAATACATAGCCATGAGTGGACTTGCTGGATCATACGGTAGTTCTAATTTTAGTGTTTGAGGGAGCTCCCACTGATTCCCACAGTGGCTGCTCTAATTTACATTCTTACCGACAATGGCCAAGGTTCCCTTTGCTCTGTATTCTCACCAATACTAGTTATCTCTTATCGATAACAGTGTGAGGTGAGATGATAGCATATTGCAGTTTTGATTTGTATTTCCATGATGACTTCATGTTGAGCATTTTTTCCATGTTGGACATTTGCATGTCTTCCTTTGGGAAATGTCTATTTAAGTGTGCTGACCATTTTTGAAATTTATTATTTGGTTGTTTTGCTACTGAGTTGTTTGAGTTTCTTATATATTCTGATTATTATTTCCTTGTCAGATGTATAACTTGTATTTCCTCCAATTCTATAAATTGTCTTTCAACTCTGTTGATTGTCTCATTTTTCATCCAGAAGATTTTTAAAGATTGATTTTATTTATATTAAAAATGGAGTAACAGAAAGAGATGAAAAGAGAGAGAGAGAGATTTTCCATTAGCTGTTTTGCTCTACAAATGACTGCGACAGCCAAGTGGGCCAGGCCAAAGTCCGAACCCAATGGCTTCTTCTGGGTTTCCCATGTAGGTGGTAGGGTCCAAAGCACTTTTATCATCATCCACTACTTTTCCAAACTGCTAGAAGTTATATGTATCTATCAGAAATAGAGCATCAGGATGTGAACTGGTATCCTTATGAGATGCCAGGGTTGCAGGTGATGATTTTACCCACTATGACACAATGCAGAAACTTTTTAAGAATTCAGGAAATTTGATGTAATTTCATTCTTCTATTTTTGCTTTTGATATGTGTTCTTTTAATGCCCTGATTTACAATGTTCTGAAGTGTCTCCTTGATGTTTTCTTCACAGTTTCAAATTTCAAGTCTCACACTTAGGTCTTTAATCCATTTCTGAGTCTTTTTTCTTTGTTTTCTTTTGTTTCTGCCCTGATGAGAGATAGAGGTCTAGTTTCTGGATTGAGTTAGACTCATGCTGCCTCTCTCTAATGCCCCCATAGTACCCAACGCTACGAAGCACTGAGAAAAAGCTTTTCCCTACTCATAACCCTGGAACTTCCAGTGGTTGTATTTGTCATTATCCTAGAATGTCTCCCTTGAAAATGGAACCAAAAAGAAGGAAAATAGAGCTGAGATGGAAGGGGGAAAATATTGCAGGTGCATAATTTAAAATTATTTACTGATTTATGAACCTTATTTAGAGGAGGGAGACTATCTCCCATGTACTGTCTACTCCCCAAATAGTGCAACAGCCTGCACCAAAGAAAAATCAGGAAGTGAGAATCCATCCAGGTCTCGCACAGGGCAAGGGGTGGAGGTACGGTTCTAAGCACTTGAGCCATCATCTGCTGCCTCCTAAGTCACGCATGAACAGGAAATGGAACAAAAACTGGAGCTGAAACTCAAGCCAGGCACTCCAATATTGAATCACTTAAATCTTTGTATTCAGCTATACCCTGCTGATTTCATTTATATTCATTTTACATGAACAAAATTTAACATAATTTATATGTATCACAAGTATATGTATCATACCTTTATATGTATGACAGATCACAAGTTCTGGAATTACTATAGGTTTTAATCCTCTACAATCTTGAACTCAATACATGCTAGTCCCTGCTGAGGATGTAATTCCAGGTGTGAAACTGCAGTGAGGCTTGTTCCTCAGTGTGATGGGACTGAACTGGTTATCACAAAAACAGGTTGTTACTTAAAAAAAAAATAAAAAGAGTCCAAGTTTCCTAGATCATACAATTCCTCTCTCACACAGAAGCCCCTGCCATTAGGTCCTGGTCAGACGCTGATTCTGGCACCATACTCTTGGATACCCAAACTGTGAGATACATGTATCTTTTAACTGTAGAGTGCTCAGTTGCAGATACTTTGTCAACAACACAAAATGGACAAAGATAGACACTATCACAAACACACATCTCAATCTTCCAGTGCTTAGAATGACAATAATAGGATATTTGACTCACCCTCCGAAACTTTCCAGTAAGACACACCAACAGCATGAAGACTAACAGGATGAGAAGCCATGTTCTTGAGTATAATGACCACTGTGTCATGAACCTCAGCCTGAATGGTGGGACCCAGCAGACCTGCAAGAATACGATGTTGTCAAAGGGCAATACAGAAAACCTAGTATGACAAGAGTGAACAGCAAAGCCACAGTGGAGAAGCATGCAATGCCACAAAGAATGCTAATTAAAAATGAGTTACTTTTTAAATTTTACTACTTTTTATTATTATCATTTGATGATACAGCTACGTAGATCCTGAGATTTCCCTTATCGCATTCCCAAGTCCCTCCGCTGCTCACTGAGTTCCCCTATATGATTGCTGTAGTATCATTCTTCATACACAGTCATGTGTCCATCATTGCAGACATGGACAATGGCAGAGAGTCCAGCATCCTATTGTCAAAACATAGTAAACAGTTTCATTGGGAGTCCATCTTTGTCTGGAAGTAGAGATGCATACTGCATTGGATCCTCACATCTGGATATGATAGTCTCCATCACACAGTTACTATACATCCCCTTAAATGAAAAGCCACAGTACAAAATAAACAACATCTATTTATTGTCTAGAAGAGACACACTTCACCAACAAAAATCAATGGAAACTATTTTGCATGTATTTTGTTGTTTTCTGTTGGTTTCATCTCTTTAAAACACTTTATTTTGATTAAATCACTCAATGACTCATAGGTCATACAGCAGCATCATTTTCTTCAAGAAGGTTCTTGATTTTCATTTCTTCAGCTACACATTGAGCATTTTGTAGTATATTATTTAACTTCTTGGTGTTGTTAATTTCTTTTTTTTCCCTTTCTATTGTTTATTTTGTATTGTGGCTTTTCATTTAAGGGGATGTATAGTAGCTGCGTAATGGAGACTGTCATATGTAGCAACATGTCATTTAACTTCATGGCATTGTAAATTTCTATTTTTCTCTTTATTGTTGATTTTGTATCATGACTTTTCATTTAAGGGGATGTGCAGTAGCTGTAAAATGGAGACTAACATACCCAGATGTGAGGATACAATGCAGTATGCATCTCTACTTCCAGACAAAGATGGACTCCCAATGAAACTGTTTACTATGTTTTGACAATAGGATGCTGGACTCTCTGTCATTGTCCATGCCGCAATGATGGATATATGACTGTGGAAGAAGAACGATACTACAGCAATCATATAGGGGAACTCAGTGAGGAGGGAGGGAATTGGGGAGAGGATAAGGGAAATCCCAGGGCCTATGAAACTCTATCATCAAATGATAATAATAATAATAAAATGTTAACAAAAAAAAGAAACAAGACACTCATTTTCATGATTCACATTCTATATTTTTCATTACCCATCCAGGGTGTCCTGGGCTTGGCGACATTGAAATGCTGATCTGTGAACTCTACAAACACAGTCTTTTTGTAGATGACTGACTTGTTGAATGGAAAAGATCTCGGCATTCTAGGAGGAGGAAATCTGTATGGAAAAAGGAAACACTTATTCACTCTGTGGATTTTTACTTGAATCCATTTTTCCCAAATTATGTCAGACACCAGCTTCAGGAAGGCCAGAGAATATCGAAAAGAATAAATTCAACCCCCCCCCAAAAAAAACCCAACCAAAAAACTATGATATTCAAACTTCAGAAAAAGTCTTGTAGGCAACTAAGGGGAAAAAGGAATTCTACCTCAGAGGGCCTGGCACAATGGCTCAATTGACTTTCTCCCTCCCCCCCATCCCTGCCCAATAGCACCAGTATCCCATATGGGCACCAGTTCATGTCCGTGTCCTGGCTGCTCTACTTCTCATCCAGCTCCCTGGTTGTGCCCTTGGAGAGCAGTCGAAGACGGCCCAAAGCGTTGGGACCCTGCACCCACGTGGGAGACCTGCAAGAAGTTTCTGATTCCTGGTTTCTGGCTCCTGGCTTCAGATCAGCTCAACTTTGGTCATTGCGGCCATTTGGGAAGTGAACCAGCAGATAGAATATCTTTCTCTTTCTGTCTTTCCTTCTTTCTGCAATGCTGACTTTCAAATAAAATAAATAAATCATTTTTTAAAAAAATGGAGAGCAGAGGAGTATACATTTCTCACAGAAGCTAGTCATGGCTTCTGACACCGGCATCCCACATCAGAATTCCTGCACTCCAGTTCTGGCTGCTTTTCTGATTCAGGTTACTGCTAATGTGTGTGCCGAGAGGCAGTAGATAGTAGTTTAAGTATTGGATCCCGGCCACCCCTTTAGAGACCCAGATTTTCTTTCTTTTTACAATTATTTTTAAATTTTTATTTTGTTAAATTTTTTTTACAATGCACTTCCTTAGGTTCAGGGATTTTCTTTCCACTTCCCAACCCCCCCTTATTTCTACTATATTATTTTGATAGGCACAAGCCCATCATCCTGCTATTTAATTTTATCCTAGACATCATAGGTATAGCGAGCCTAGCATCCTATTGTCAAGATGTATTTAACAATTTCATTGGGAGAACCAGATTTTTAAAAAATTATTTTCACTAGTTTCCATGATACAGGTATAAGGGACTCCACCATTTTGCCCTTCCGTTTCTCCTTCCCGATTTTTCCTTTCTGCCATTTTTTCCCCATATTATAGTAGTACAATTATTTAGTAACAGTCACAAGTTTAACATTCAGCTATTTAACTGCATCATGTCATTGAACAGAGGACAAAGGCAGAAAATCTACTATCATATTGTGAAGGTGTATTTAACTACTTCACTGGAAGTCTTCCTTTTATTCTGCAGTAGAGATGCCAACTGCAACATATCTTCACTTCCAGGCTTGCTAGTCTCCAAAACATATTTGCAGATTGAATTTTATAAGTATTTATTGGGAAGTCAGTCAAGAAGAAGAAAAGAAGAGAATAGTTTTTTTTTTTTCTTGTAGGCTTTAAGAACTTATAAAATCACCCAAAGAAGTACTTGAAAACGATACCTGTAAAAGTGTTCATGTCCCATTTGCTTTTAGACAATTTCAATGTATGCTAGGACCATTGCCACACAAGCTGAGCAGACACAATGGGCAGTAAATTATTGTTTTTAAGATATGTGACTGAGAGAATCAAGATGGCAGAATAGGGTAAGAACACGTTTAAACAGATGGAGAAACATTATCCAGTGTGAAGCAGAGAGGGCACATTCCAGGAAATAGGAGAGGACAGAACAACAGCAGAGGGGTACCTGGAGACTGACAGACACAGGAAAGCAGCGGACACAACGGTGTGGTGTTGCAGTGACTGGCACCCCAGCAGCATTCAGCTAATAGAGATCTGAACTGCACCTGCAGCCAGAACTCCACCAGCAACCAGGTGGGAAGGGACTTTGACTGGGAGCATGGGAGGTGAACCCATTCAAAGAACTGTTTGTCCTGCTGGTCTGTTTGATTTGACCAGGAGCAGAGATAGAGTGGCAGATCCCAGATGGGCAGTGTGGGAACAGGGTGGATTTCACAGCCCAGTCCACCTCCTAGAGCCAAATCAGGCGCCATTTGGTTTAAGGAGGCAAGGCCTATGGGGCAGGACTGCACATGCACTGAGCTGGGAGTGAATTCATTTCTGGCTCAGTGAAGTGCAACAACGTGGCATCCTACAGGTTCCACCCAAGATGGATCCAGGTAGCCCTTAGACCTGACAGCCAGCAGATCAAGAACTTCACTAGTGGCACATCAGGTGCAATTTTGTACGGTGTGCCAAGGAAGTTAAGACTGCAAGGGACAACAGTGAGCTGCACATGCGCTGAGCTGGGAGCGACTCAACTAGTGCATTGCAGTGGTCCTACAGGAAAATAATACCGACTATGGCATTGTATGGGTCAAAATAGTTCCATGTGTCCCCCAGACATAACACCTGACAGGTTGCGGCAAGATTACCAACAACAACAACAACCTAGCTATATAGGACACATGGTGTCTACCTAATTCCAGGACCTGCTCCAACCAGTAGTGGGAGAAAGGTTGCACAAACAACCGTGCAGCCTCAGCACGGCATCACAGAAAGTGGAGAGTGGTGAGCCAGGAGCTGGGGCTATGGAGACCATGGTAGAAATCTAACATAAGAACCCAGACCTGGAACTCACTGGAGAGAGTGGCACAAGTGACTGCAAACAAAGAGCCCTGACCAACCACAGTAAGTAAAATCAAATTGCAGACCTGCGGGTGACACAGCTTGGAAACCTGCCCCAAGGAGAAGACTCTGCTAACCAGAAGTACAATGACCAAGAGCAAAAGAAGAGACAGAGGCACAATGAATACTACTGAAGACTCCCCTGCAAAGGAGCAAAACCCTTTGCCAACTTCAGAGTTCACTAAGGAAGACATTGAGAAAATGGGGGATACAGAATTCAAAACAGTTGTTATAAAGCTTCTTATCAACAACGACGAGCACGTAAAGCAGGCATTCAAGGAATTCAAGGAATATGTCACACTGGAAATGAATCAGATGAAAGCTGATATATCAGAAATTAAGAATACAGTGGAGCAAACTAAAAGTACAGTGGGGAGTCTCCAAAATAGAAAGAAGGAGGCAGAAGAAAGAATCTCAGAATTAGAAAATATTTTCTGTCACCAGGGGGAACCAATCAAAAATCTGAAAGCAGAGCTGGATCAGGCCAAAAAAAGTATTCAAGGATTGAAAGACACTGTTACAAGGCCAAATATAAGAGTTATGGGAGCCACAAAAGGTGAAAAAAGAGAAGCTGGGTTTAAAAATGTATTTAATAAAATAATAAGGGAAAATTTCCCAAATCTAGAGAAAGAATTGGGAAACAACATCCAAGAGGGACACAAAACTCCCAACAGGATTGACCAAAAAGCGATCTTCACCAAGACACATGATCATCAAGCTCTCCTCAATCGAACATAAGGAAAAGATCTTTAAGTGTGCACCTGAAAAAATCAACTGACATATAAAGGAATACCAATTAAACTCACAGGAGACCTCTCACAGGAAACTCTACAGGCCAGAAGAGAATGGAGTGACATATTCCAGATTCTAAAAGAAAAGAAAAATTGTTGGCCCAGGATAACGTAGCCAGCAGAGCTTTCCTTTGTCTTTGAAAATGAAATAAAATTCTTCCACAGTAAAGAAAAGTCACAAGAATATGCCTCTTCCAAACCTGCCCCACAAATGATACTTCAAGATGTTCTCTTGACAGAGAAAAGATATAGCGCCCACCAAAACCAAAGGCAAATGTGAAGAACATTCCAGTAAAATAACAACAAAAGACTAAGCCAATGAGCAACTTATTGATGAAATGTCAGGACCAAATTACCACCTATTTGTATTAACCCTGAATGTAAATGGCTTAAACTCGTCAATCAAACATCATAGATTAGTAGGCTGGATTGAAAAACAAAACCCATTTATTTGTTGTTTACAGGAGACCTATCTCACCAATAAAGATCACTGGAAACTACATCTCATGGATTCTTATTTTTTTGTTAGTTTCATCTCTTCAAAATACTTTCTTCTGATTAAATTTTTCACTGACTCATAGGTCATAGAGCAGCATCATTTTCTTCAAGAAGGTTCTTGATTTTCTTTTTGATTTATCCAGTGACACATTATTCATTCAGTTGCATGTTAGTTAACTTCATGGCATTGTAAATTTCTATTTTTCTCTTTATTGTTGATTGTGTATTGTGGCTTTTCATTTAAGGGGGTGTATAGTAACTATATAAACGAGACTATCATATGCAGATGTGAGGATTCAATGCAGTATGCATCTCTACTTCCAGACAAAGATGGACTCCCAATGAAACTGCTTACTATAACTTGACAATAGGATTCTGGACTCTCTGCCATTGCCCATGCCCACAATGATGGACAATGACTGTGTATGAAGAACTATACCATAGTAATTATATAGGGGAACTCAGTAAAGGGGAGGGAGTTGAGGAGAGGATAAGGGAAATCCCAGGGCCTATGAAACTCTATCATCAAATGATAATAATAAAACTAAGTAAAAAAGTTTTAAAAAGATATATGAGCAATGCTGGGAACACTGTGTGGGACATGCTATCCCTGCTGCAGATTGCCTGGTCAGTGGGAATGGCTGAGGGTATGCTTGACCTGAGAGGAATGACTTCTGGGGGTTTCCACAGACTGAGCCACTGCACTCATAGGAAGGCAAGGGAGCTGAGATGGGGTAGTTTAGAGGGGGAAACCAGAGGACATGTCTGGACCAAGCCAAGGGACCCACCCTTGTTGAGACCTGGACTGAGACAAACAGCTTTGCCTGCCACCCATTCCCACATGCAAAATCTGGGGCTGGAGGGGCTGCCTGACTGGGCTAACCCACAGTACCCACATGCTAGTGTCAGAACAGAGAGTCGATTAAGTCAGGTGGGCTACAGCACTGGGGCTGGCAGCAGATTCTGTAAGGAACTTGTGGGCCTACCTCTGTGTGACTGCAGCATTCATCAGTTTTCATGGAGAGTAGGGATGGTGACAAGATGATTCAGGCTGAACTGCTGGAACTCACCTGACACTCACAGGAGCTGTTGCTTGGGGGAAGCTGGGCAGGGACAGATTGAAACACCCACCAGCACATGCAGAGGCTGGGACTGAGTGCCAATCATGCCAAACCAGGGTGCTGCACATACTGGCAAGCATGAGAGCCAGGGCTGGGAGCAGGCCTGGTAGCGGAACTTGGGGAACTTCCCTACTAGGCTACAGCCTCCTTGGGGAACACATATTCAGGGCTAGCAGTGAGCCAGGCCAGGGAAGCATTTAGCACTTGTTAGAATTGTGTGAGCCTGGTCTATGGGCCAGGTTGGGCTGGGTCCAGTTGTAGTACATGCTGGCATGCATGACAGTAAGACAAGGTGATGGCCTTGCATGGCTGGGCTAGGCCGCAACACCCATTAGCAAGAGCTGAGACTGTATGTGGACATCAGACTGGCTTGAAGCATGTACAATACAAGGCTAGGAATAGAGTGAACCCAGACAAAGAACTGCTCATCCTACTGGTCTGCTTGATTTGACCAGGAGCAGAGATAGAATGGCATATCCCAGACAGGCGGTGTGTGAACAGGGTGGATTTCACAGCCCAGTTCACCTCCTAGAGCCAAATCAGGTGCCATTTTGTGTAGGGAGACAAAGGCTATGGGACAGAAATGCCCACAGAAATGCACTGAGCTGGGAGTGAAGTCACTTCTGGCTCAGTGAAGTGCAACAATGTGGTTTCCTACAGGTTCCACCCAAGATATGTCTGAGTAGCTCTCAGACCTGATGGCCAACAGAACAAGAACTCTAGTAGTAG
Organism: Ochotona curzoniae; assembly: GCF_017591425.1. Taxonomy (NCBI): domain Eukaryota; kingdom Metazoa; phylum Chordata; class Mammalia; order Lagomorpha; family Ochotonidae; genus Ochotona; species Ochotona curzoniae. The sequence continues at coordinate 1,314,779 of NW_024465471.1, forward strand.
CACAACAGGTGCCATTTTTACAGTGTGGCAAAGAAGTTAAGACTGCAAGGGACAACAGTAAGCTGCGTATGTGCTATGATGGGACCAAACTCAACGATTTTGGCATCATACGGATCAAAATAGGACTATGTGGCCCTCAGACCTAATGCCCCGACTACACTAGGATGTAGCACCCACCAGCAAGAGTTGGAATGGGTGTGAACCAGTTTGGCAAGGCTGCAGTGCCTGCCTATTAGTGCCAGTACTGGGAGAGAGATGTCAGTTTGGGTAACAGCACCCACTGGCACATGCAAGATCTGGGACTGGGACCTGACCTGGTAGGGGAATCTAGGAAACTCCCTTGCTAGGCTACAGCTCCTGCTGGTGAGCATGAGAGCTGTGGCTGGAAGTGGCAGGTAAGAATCAGTCCATAGCATTGACTGGCATAGGCGAGAGCCACAATGAGGTACGCCAATATCCACCAGGTCACAAGAGAGTTGGACTCTGAACTCCAACCACAGGGAGAATCCCAGGGTTTGTGGTCTGACCGTGGAGTGCATGTGGCAGAACTGGGTCTCCTCTGTAGCTGAATCCTGTGCAGCAGACAACACACCCAGATTCCCATGGGGCACATTACAACCAGTTAATTGATGCCTGCAGAGGACATCTAGTACCATGGAGAGCAGAATAAATTGGACAACTCTCCCGGACAAGTATCTGTGCAAACAGAAACTCTAAGGTGGTCTTTGTCAGCCAATGAACCTTGGAAGGATTTCCTCATTCTTAGAGCGATGAGATCAACAGCACTTCAGAAGTATCAAAACCACTTAAGCAGTATCCTCAGAACATGCTCCACACTGGGGACCCCAGGATGACATTGGGTGGCCATCTCCCATTCCAGGGTACTGAGTTGGTTGGGCTGCTTGGAGCAGCCCTCTTCCCTTCTCTCTTGCACTTTCCCCAGATACAGGAATTAAAAAGGAAATTGGAGGCAACTGTCTCATCCACTTTCCTGCATTCCTCAATCCTCCCCATTCTAATTGGTGGTCCACATGGGCATGCATCCTCTCAACTATGAAAACATCATCAAAAATAAAATGATTTTTAAAAAATCCAAAAATCATTCTTTTCAGGAACAGAAAAAATGATACAAAAATTGATACAAAAGTGGAAGCAAAAAACACCACGAATAGCAAAAGCTATTCCAAAGAATAATAATCCAGCTGGAGGAATCACAATTCCAGACCTCAAGACATACTACAGAGCAGTAGTCATCAAAACAGTCTGGTACTGCTACAGAAACAGAGAAGAAGATCAATGGAACAGAATAGAATCACCAGAAGGGAGCCCACACATGTATAGTCAACTAACCTTTGACAAGATCTGGTCTCTTGAACAAGTGCTGTTGGTACAATTGGATAGCTACTTGTAGAAATAAGAAGCAAGACTCCCACCTTTCACTTTATACAAAAATCAGCTCTAAATGTTTCAAGGACCTATTCTGCACCAGAAGCCATAAACTATTAGTAGAAAACATTAAAAGCAATCCGCAAGATATAGGCATTGGGAAAGACTTCTTTAAAAAGTCACCAAAAGCACATGCAGTCAAAATCAAAATAAACAAATGAGACTACATCAAACTAAGAAGTTTCTGTACAGCACAGGAAATGATCAACAAAGTGAAGAAGCAACCATCAAAATGGGAGAAAAGGCTTGCGAATCTCATAGCTGATAGGGGACTAATATCCAGGATTTACAAAGAGCTTCAGAAACTTAACAACAGCAAAACAAGCAAGCCTGGAAAGAAATGGGGGAATGAAATGAACAGACATTTTTCAAATTAAAAAATTGAAATGGCTAACACATTATAAAAAAGCTCAGGCTCCCCAGCTAATGAAGAAATGCAAATGAAAACCACACTGAGTTTCCACCTAACTCCAGAGAGATTGGCCTACATTCATTCAGAACTCTATTAACAACACCTCCTGACGTGGATGTGAGGAGAAAGTTACCCTCTTTCACTGCTGGTGGGAATGTAGGGTAGTATGACCACCATGGAAATCAGTATGGAGAGTGCTAAGAGAACTGACAACTCATCTACCATATGATCCAGCTATCTGGTTTCTGGCAATATATCCAAAGGAAATGAAATCTGCATATGAGAAAGTGACCTGTAATCGTAAATTTACAGCAGCACAGTCTACAATGAAGTGAAGACATGGAAACAACCCAGATGCCCGTCAAATGAGGAGTGGATAAAGAAACTGTGGTAAATCTGCTCTGTGGAATACTACTCAGCCATTAAAAAGAATGAAATTCTAATATTTGCAACAGCATGGTCCCAACTAGAGACCATGATGCTTAGTGAAACAAGTCAATCCCAAAAGGACAAACACCATATGTTATCTCTGATTTAAGGCAGCCTTCATGCAAAATACAAAATCAATAGATATATAGGTAAACATGTTTGTACATATATTCTCATAGCTGAATTGTGTAATAGAGACTAGCATAGAGAGAAGTGACGGTGCAATGTAGGATGCATCTCTACTCGTGAATAAAAGGAGGACTCACAACGAAACTATTAAGTACATCTTCACAATAGGATGCTGCACTTTCTGCCTTTGTGTATACCTACAATGCACTTATACGCAGAATAATGGATTTATTACTATTGTTGAAAGACTGTAATATTGTAATAATATAGGGGAAATCAGTGGAAAGTGGGGAAAGGAGAAACCTCTGAGACTATGAAACTAGGATTAGATAAATAAATCAGTAAATAGGTAAGTAAAATCTTGTACAATGGCAAAATTCAGAAATAACATATAAAATAGTGAGCACTTTAAACCTATCAGTTCAGCACCAATTTCAATGAAGCTAAAAGTTGTCAAAATTCAAGGAGAACCTGCCTCTTAAATAGCCAACATTCACCCTCTAAGCAAAGTGCTAAAATAAAATACTAAATAAAAAACAATCCATAGTCCCAGATCAAGTCCTAGGCATTCCTTTGTGTGCCACAAAGATGGAGCTGGCTTGGTGCTCGCCTCCTTCTTTCAGGATATAGCTCTGCATCTCACTCTCCTAGGGTTTCCAGCAACACCAGAGAAGCCACTGTAGCAGTTCTCAACACCGATGACCATGACATATGACTTTATGTACTGGCTTGAGGACAAAGGCCAGACTACTGATAAGGAAGCTTTTCCAGGAAAAAGAGCTGATTTAGAGGGGATGAATAGACATCTGTACAGGCCGGAAGGCACAGCAGGCTTCATGAACAGGTCATCAGATCAAACCCATGACCTGTGCGGCATCCCCCAATGACTGGCTCACTGAAGAGGGAACAGAAAGGCTCCAAATTTCATTTATAGTTGAGTAAGATTGGTATGCTGGTACAAGCCAAAACCTGACTGCCATTAAACTAAAACCCCACTTAGAGGTGACTTTGGTAAACACAGGTTAAAGGAAATCTGCCCAAATGAGCCAATTCTTAGTCAATATTGTTGATTTTCCACTTGACGTAAAAAGAGAAATGGCTTGAGATTTAAATGCAAAAGATCATGGACAAATGGAATTTGGATTTAAGTTTGTTTTGTCCCCCAAAACTTTTGAAAATTACATATAGATTCCTCAACTATACAGACTAATAAGAAACACCAAATGGCTTACTGTCTGGTAAAGGGTCTAAAAATTGGCATAATCCATTCCTGTGCTGCCAAGCTGTGAACTAAGAGACTACAGTGGCAATAAAGATGATTTGTACTTGTTATAAACAGCCTCACCCATCCACTGAAAGGACAGACTCAAACTCACAAAGTTCAGCAAAAGTGAGACTTTATTAATGATCTTGCAAGATCTGATACCTAGTGGGTCAGCATATCCAGGGTGGTTTACAGCAAGCTATGCTGAGTACTACAAAGTGACAATATTCCCAGCATTTGCTTCAGCTGTTTTGGCCACTCCTAACATCCTGTTTGCCTGGGAACTTTCAATGGGCATGTAATCTAGCTATTATGCTGGCTAACTACTTGTCTGAAAACTATTAGGCTAATTAGTTGTCTACTCACAGCTAAACATCCTACTTTGAAAATAATGTTTGTTTCTCACACATGGACCCAAAAATGTGGGTTCCCATGACTAGTGTGATTTAGTTACTGTTGCCACTAAAGTGACAACATTTTTGAGTTACCCATATGACACAAGCAATCTCTCTCAGTGTTAAGATAACAGCGTTGGACTTTTTCCATGCCAATAGAAAGAGACACATAATCCAAGCAGTTTCCACTGGTTTCTGAGAAGACTCAGGCACAAGTCCAGAGACAATGATTTTGCTATAATCTAACACAGTGTCTTCTCTCAATATTTGTTACTACAGTGAACACAAAAGGCACATATGGCAAGATTAGGGTCAAGAGCCCACAGAAATACTTTTTCTTCCTCTAAGACAAGAACAAAAAACAGCATAGATAAACAACATTGCGGGACAGAGAAACAAAAGGCCTAGCAGGATACATTTCTAGGCAAGATTTTTAAGAGCGACTTTGGTTCTGCTCTGAGCTGCAGGAGGAAAACATACAATTTATTTGTCTATCTTAGTTTCCTCACAATAAGTGACAAAATGTTCCAGGTTCACAGACTTTTGTCTTACCTAAATTTTGTGATTTTTTTTTTTTACTTGTGTACTTCCTTTGTGACTCAGTATGAAGATCCTGCCAAATATATTTGGCAACAACTGTCCTTGACATGAACTGTTCTGTCACATTTTATCTAAAACCAATCAGAAAACCTATTCTGTTCCCTGACCCTTACTCAGGAGAAGCTGAGCAGCTGCAGGAATAGATAATAGAAAATTGAGTTTTGCCAATTGTTTATTTCAGACCTTGGCAAAGGCTTTCAGGATGTGCTCACATTCAGTTTGTCCTATTAATCAGTGTCAAGACAATCTAGATTATACAATGGAATCATCAAAAATAAAAAGTCTATGAAAGTTCCTGGTCAATGCATGTGAGTGCCTGTCCAACAAAAGCCTAGAAGATGATTGACTTCACTTAATTCCATTTTACACTCCAACTGTTCACTGGGCCTCGGGCTGTATGACAGATGGACACTGCAATAGAAAGCACAGTGCAGCCGGGTCTCTGCTTCGTCATTAACAATACTCAACTGCAGGATCTAAAGGATGTACAAAAACCTCAATGTGAGCTAGAACTATGAGATGCTAGAAGAATGTGTAAATTGTTTCTAAGCTTAGATTTGGCAACTAATTTTTAGACATGACACAAAAAGTGAAAAACCAAAGGGAAAAACAAATAGGAGTTCATAAAAATGAAAATTTTATGCTTCAAACAATATTATTAGCAAAGCAAAAGATGTTCATTATTTTCCTATCACAGATGTTGTAAAAGGGTTGTGGCAACTACACATAAAGAATATTTTCAATGTCATACTAAAAAATGCATAGCCCAATAAAGAAAGAAATGATGATTTTTCCCAGATATACAAATGGACACCAAAAACATGACAAGATGTACAATATCATTATTCTCAGATAAACGCAAATACAAATCACATTGAGATAGCACTGTATTCCCTTATGATGGCAAAAACAGAAGATTGTGAGTGGCAAATGTTGGTGAGCAAGTGGAAAAATTGGAACCTTCATACACTTCCAGTGGAAATGTAAAATGATTAAAAAACATGAAAGTTCATTAAGTAGTCAAATACCCTATGACCTAGCAATTCTATTTCTAGCTATATACCTAAGAGAAATGTAAACATATGTCCAAGTAAAGACTGTACATGAATGTTATTAATAAAATTATTTGCAGTAGTGAAAAACTGGAAGCAATCCAAGTGTTCATAAAGAGATTAATGGGTCATAAAATGCAATCCATTCATATAACAGAATGGTATTCAATTATAAAAAGGAACACAGTGGCCAGAGCAGTGCTTTAACAGGCTAATCCGCTGCATGTGGCATTGGCATCCCATATAGGCACCAAGTGTCAGCTGCTCCACTTCCCATCCAGCTCCCTGCTGATTTCCTAAGAAAGCAGTGGATGATGGCCCAAGTCCTTAAGGCCCTGAACCTTAAGAGAGATCTTAAGGGAGATCTGAAGGAGGCTCCTGGCTCGTGGCTTCAGACCATCTCAGCTCTGGCTGTTGCAGCTATTTGGGGAGTGAGCTAGTAGATGGAAGATTCTCTCTGTCTCTCTCTCTCTCTCTCTCTCTCTCTCTCTCACCTGTGTGTGTGTTGTATGTGTGCAACTCTTAATTTCAAGTAAAAAAATAACTATTAAAAAATAAAATACAATGAACAGTACTGATTCATACTACAACATGTAAGAATGCTAAAAAAAAATATGGTACATGAAAGGTGCTTAGATACAAAAGGCCGTATATTGTAGGCAAAGCTGTACAGACAATAAGTGGACTGATGGTTGTAAGAGCAGGGAGTAGGGGAATAATTGGAAGTGAATGCTTAATAAGTAGATTTCTTTTGGAGAGCAATGAAAAAAATATTCTGGAATTTGGTATAATGATTGCACAAATTTACAGATATACTAAAAACCAATGAAGTAGACACTTTAAAATATATTTTATGATACATGAATTATATTTCAATAAAAAATCAGATTTAGGAAACCAAAAAAGAAGTACGGAAACTGGTGCAATGACTCAACTGGCTAATCCTCCCCTTGCATGCACCAGGATTTCATACGGGTGCCAGTTCATATATTGGCTGTTCCACTTCCTATCCAGCTCCCTGCTTATGACCTGGGAAAGCAATGGAGGATGGTCCAAGTGTTTGGAATCTTGTACCCATATACGAGATCTGAAGGAAGCTCCTGGCTCCTGGCTTTGAATTGGCTCAGCTATGGCCATTTTGGCCACTTGGAGAGAGAAACACTGGATGGAAAATCCTTGTCTCTTTTTCTCTGTGTAAATCTGCCTTTTCAATAAAAACAAATAAATATTTTTAAAAAGAAGTGTGAATTTTACAATAAGTCATATCTATAAAAATGAATTTTAAAAGAGTCAGGAGATAGTCCAAACTTTATACTATCAACAATTTGGTAAAAAATGGACTCCCAGTGAAACTGTTAAATACATTTGGACAATAGAATGCTAGACTTTCTACCATTGTCTATACTTACAATGTCAGATTCACTTAAAAGAATGATGGACTTGTGACTGTTGCTGAAGGGCTGTACTGCTGTTATAATAATATAGGGGCCCATATAGGGTGCTGGCACTTGCAGACAGAGGATTAGCCTGTTGAGCCATTGTGCCAGCCCTGGTATGATCAATTTTATTCAACATTGTACTAGAGGCTCTTGTCAGTGTAGCAGGACACAAAAATGAACTAAAGTAAGTAAATTTGGCATGATTAAAATTAGCAAAAAACACATCAAGTGTTTATATATACAACAAAATATATGCAAAAAATGTACTGCTAATTGTAAAGAATTCTACAGAAAAAGTGAAGGACAGCTGAATAAAGGAAAACTATAGTAGAGTGTTGCAGTGAAATTTTCAATATTGTTTTGATGCTAGATTTTCCAGTCAAAATACTAGTAGGCTACTTTGTGCATATTGATGAGCTGATTATGAAACTAATTCAGAAACATAAAATCATAAATATATCAAAGGAAAGCTTCAAAAAGAACAGTTGGCAGTTTTAGAATGACTGGTATCAAATTTACTATAAAGTTACAATAATCAAAATAATGTGGCACTGGCATAAGCACAAATATACAGAGAAATTGACTTAAAAAGTAGCATAGACCTACTATAAGGGCCTATCCTCAAAAAGCTCTAGAATATACATAATACAATGGTTCAGAGCACCTGTGCTCCTAAGGGAAAGACAAATTGAAAGTATTGTGAGATATCATCATGCAGTTATTAAAATGACTAAAATTAAACTCTGGCAACATGAAATGTTGTCCAGCATGTAACTGGCACTCTGATGCACTGCTGATGCTGAATGAGCCAGCCACATAGAAGAGTGTATATAGTAAGATGCCACTGATGTAAGATTCTAGGACAGTTTAAACTAAACCTCTCATTTCCAGAATGCAGCTTTCTGAGGCCAACTATGATAAGGAGACTCACTTTAAAAAGTTGTTGAAGCGTCGATAGAAATGTTTTACATGTTGATTAGGGTGGTGATTATGTAAGTAATTGAATTAGTCAAGGCACATCAGATTGCATATTTAAAATCAACAATTCACTTAATGTACATTATACCTGTAAGAGGCAAAGTTTGGCCCTCGTGACCTTCTCATGTGCGTATCGTACCGAAGAATACGTTTTGCCAAAGAAACCACAGAAACTTTGAAATAAAGTTTGTTAAGCAGCTGACCCAGAGATAAGAAAGTTGTCCTGCAAATCCAGGAAGGCCCAATGTGATCTCATGAGCCCTTCAAAGTGGAAGAGATTGATAAAAGATGAAAAATGTAGTAGAAATTTAAGTCAGAAATTCCAAGTAAGGGAGAGGATTTGATATACCATTGGTGGCTTTATATATGGAAAGTGAGAGAGGAACTGAATTATGACCTCAGAGGCAGATCCTCCCCCAGTGCCTCCACTAAGGAGTGCAACCCAACCCAAAACCTAGGCACAAATTGCTTTGGCCTGCTATGATACAGAGTAGAGTAATCAGCTAAGCCAATCTAGACTTCTGATCCATGGAAACTGAGCTGATAAATTCTTGTTGCTGCAAGTTGATAAGATTGAGGTAATCTGTTACACAGCCATAGCAACCTAATAAGATACTCAACGCTGATGTAAATAATATTTTTAAAGATTTACTTATTTTCATTTGAAAGGCAGATTTTACAAAGATAGGAGACACAGAAAGAGAGAACTATCTTCCATGTGCTGGTTCACTCCTCAAGTGGCCACAACGGCTAGAACTGAGCTGGTCCGAAACCAGGAGCCAGGAGCTTTCTCCGGATCTCCCACACGGGTGCAGGGTCCCAATGCTTTGGGCCATCCTCCACTGCTTTCCCAGGCTACAGGAGGGAGTTGGATGAGAAGTGGAGCAGCCGGAACATGAACTGGTGCCCAAATGGAATGCTGGTGCCACAGGGCAGAGTATTAGCTGGCTTTGCCATGAAAATCTCATGATGCAAATTTTTGAGAAGCAAATAAAAATGTAATTAAACTCATACTCCTAGATAACCCTTGGATAAAATGTGAAATAAAAGACAATACTATAAACTATCCTGAATACAATGAAAAGAAAGCCCCTCATAGCAATGTATTATATACATTTCATAGTGTATTTGTATATCAAAATGCTACCTTGTATGCTTCAAATATATGTATAATTTCTATTTGTTTATTTCAATAAAACTGAGGGAAAAGAATCAGCTGAGAAGTGACTTAGATTCTGCATGAGGCCTGTGAATTCGCATTTTGATAAGCTCCCTGGGTGAGTCCCATTCATTAAATGAACTATTAGAGATAAATGTTTAGGAAAGTCAGGATCTGCTCAATGAATATTGATTATTCTTTCTGTTTCCACACTCTACAGATCAGAAAACTGCTTCTCCTGAAAAGTTATCTTGCAAAAGTTAAAGTTAGAAGGATAAGTCCCTGGGAAAAACAAAACCACCTGAGGTTTTGTGCATTAATGTATGAACAGCCAATAGAACAGCATGACTTAATATGGCAATATCTTTTTTGTCTGCTCAGTGAACCAAACTGATGGGATACAGAGAAACATGTAACTGTGAATGCAAAGGACAAAACAAAAAGAACATTTTACTTTTCTTAGGTATTAGGGAAAAATGTATCAAAATAAGCCAAAAAGACTAAAAATGGACAATTGATTAACAAAAAATCTAAAAATAAATTTTAAGTATCCCCCCAAAAAACCCAAACTTTAAAGCTTATTCTTTGAAAATGCCACCACCAACAACAAAATAGACAAATACCTAGCAAACTTACTGATGAGAAAATGATGAACATCAGAGATATTTGGAAAAGTCATCTAACCACAGATAACATGAAGCAAAATAATCACCATAGTGCTATTGGTAACTCTGAGGCAATAAAATTGAAGAAGTCAAGCAAATTATTTCTTAGAAAGGCACAAAATTATTAAAGCTGATCCCTGGGGCCAGCGTGGTAGCCTAGTGGCTAAAGTCCTTGCCTTGCATGTGCCTGGATCCCATATGGGCAACGGTTCTAATCCCAGCATCCCTACTTCCCATCCAGCTCCCTGCTTGTGGCCTGGGAAAGCAGTGGAGGACGGCCCAAAGCATTGGGACCCTACACATGCATGGGAGACCCAGAAGAGGCTCCTGGCTCCTGGCTTCTGACTGTCTCAGCTCCAGCCGTTGTGGCCACTGGGGATGGAAGATCTTTCTTTTGTTTCTCTTCCTCTCTGTAAATCTGGCTTTCTAATAAAAATAAATAAATATTAAAGAGAAAAAAGAAAAAGAGACAACCCAGTTGATTCCCCAAATGGTTTCAATAGTCAGGGCCAGGTGAGGTTAAGATCAGGAGCCAAGGACCCAGCTCAGTAGCCTAGTGGTTAAAGTCCTCACCTTGTACATGCTGGGATCCTGCATGGGTGCTGGTTCTAATCCTGGTGACCCCGCTTCCCATCCATCTCCCTGCTTGTGGCCTGGGAAAGCAGTCAAGCGTGGCCCAAAATTTTGGGACTCTGCACCTGCGTGGGAGACCCAGAAAAGCTCCTGGCTCCTGGCTTTAGATTGGCTCAGCTCCAGCTGTGGTAGCCACTTGGGGAATGAATGAGCAGATGGAAGATATCTCTCTATTTCTCCTCCTCTCTGTAAATCTGTGTTTCCAATAAAAATAAATCTTAAAAAAATGCTTTTATTTTTTTTCAAATTAATGTTTCCTTGAGTTTTCTAATAAATGCTGTGGTATGAGGATATGATGCAACAGGTTAAACACATTCGAAAAGAGCTAAAATTGTTGTGTTTTTTTGTTTTGTTTTTTTTTTTTTTTGGCTGATGACAATTTGATGAATATGCTGATTTAAAGCAGTGTCATGTAGATATTATTTGATCAATGGGGACATTACAACAGATCATTGATCTGGATAGAAATAAAACCAGACAGATTCCTCTTTCATATCATACACAAAAATAATTAACAGATAAATTGAAGCTGTGAACTTAAAAAGCAAAACAGCAAACATCTTGCAGCTTTGAGGTGTGAAAGACATTTTCACCAACTCTGACGATATGAATAAAAAGATATACTTGATTATAAAAATCAAAAAGTCTTCTGTTAAAACAAACAAAATCAATAGACAAACAACAGATTTTGGGAGAAGTTTCCACATGACAAACAGTTAATAGTTGTAATAAAAGGACTTTCACAATTTTTTAAATGAAAAGGGCCAAAGAAAGATGGGTAAAGCAGAAGACCAAATTCCCCAAAATAAATCCAATGACCCACAAGCACTTAAAAAGAGGCTCAATCTCCTTAGAAACAGAGCATAATTAAAAAAAAAAAAGATTGAAATGGCACTCTGCTCCAATCAGACTGGCAAACATTTAAAACAAGATAAAATTATCGCTGATGAGGTCTCAGAAAGAAGGGCTCAAGCATAGGTTGATGGTACAAACACGTGAAGAGAACTTAAATATTCCTTTAACCCAGCAATATACTTCCTGAGGATCTGTTCTATAGGAATATATGCAAAAGCACATTAAATGGAATGAAGTACAGTAATGCCAATTGTCTCAAAGAGAATTCTTTTAGATGAGAAGTGCATGTATAATATCCCATATTTGTTAAACAAATAAAGACCATAAAAATCTATATCTGCTAATTAATTATGAATGCATGTATATTTATGTTGCCATTACAAATGTAAATTTATGCAATACATGCTTACAGAAAACAAAATTATAATAAATTATTTAAACATTCAACTCAATAAATACAAATAGGACTACAAGATGTAGGAATGAATTGATGGAAGCAAAAGTAGAAACTGACATCAGTGAAAGAAAAAAGGGACTGATAAATAGAACCAAAATTCAAGAAACCTCTAAAAGGGTGTAAGGAAAGAGAGAACATATACAACACAAGGAATGAAAAAGAGATAAAACTACAGACACCGGACAGCTAAATGAGACTGTTGATGCAACTGGATACTAATATGTAACCAAACCTTGGAAACAATACATTGCTTTCCAGGAAAATATATCGTCTCAAAATTGACTGAAAAGGAGATTGAAAAAAGGAATAAGTAATACTGAAAAGGTTATTTAATAATCCATGCTCCCCCAAAGAACCAGAAAGTCTGAAATATGAACATCTTCTGAAGTCCTGATCAATGTTATGTTTGCAAAAGAAATAAACAAAAACGTGCAAACACATCACATGGACACACGTAACAAAAGACTAAATTTGTGTGTAACATCGATTGGATGTAGGGAAGTTTTGTTGTCTTTCTTATGTTCTTCAGCCTTTCATCTTCCTTAGATTATAGAGTGGCAGCATGTGACAAAAAGCAGAGAACAAAACAGAACAAGTCTCAACCAAGAGGTCAGATATGTTAAGAGCTGGCAACCTGCATTTCTGTGAATAGTGCAGAGGTGTGCCATCAGGACTTACCTGAGCGTCCCAGCCACTCTATCCTACTCAGTTCTGACCCTGAGGAGACACTAAGCAAATGCCTTTACCTTGTGTCCACATGCAGCTCAGCAAGCAGGTCACTGTGCACATAATCCCAGGACAGTTCTACTGCAGCCAAGTAGTATTTTCTGGTGGCACTAAAGCTCAATTGTAAAAGGCACAGAAAGGAACAGGTGGCGATCACTATTTGCATGGCTGTTCAATGGGAGAATCAAAAGATTCTTTTCTAAAATAGCTTTGGCTTGCAGGAAAGAGAGGATTTAGTGAAAAGTCCCAACTTTTTCTTTCTTCCTTTCTTTCTTTCTTCTTTTTTTTTGTAGAGGATTTTAGGGAGTTTACCCAGTTGTTGACACTAAGCAGTAGCTGAAAGCATTGCTTCCTTTCTGGCAGAGGGAAGCCGCCACAGGAAGATCTGAGGAGGGAAAGAGGAGGCTGAGCTAAAGTTTAACCCATTCACCTCTGAGAGCAGTAGGTGCACTTGAACTCTGCTTAATCAGAACCAGGAATGTATGGAGGCACAAACAGGAAGAAGAGGTCAAATTGGAGAGGAGCTTTCATTCCTGCCCTCTTCCTCAGCGGTAAAAACAAGGCAAGCTTTGAATGCCACTGAAGATTGTAGAACCCACTTGCACAGATAAGAGAAACAAATATCCTGCTAGTCTCCACGCCATCACACAGCCACCACTAAGTGATTCTTTTACGCTATGAAATAAGTCATGTCACTGTGCTCAGAATTTTCCACTGGTTTACAGCTTCCCTCAGACTACAATCTCATGCCTAAACCATGGCTACCATGCTGAGTCTACATACCCCTTCTCCTCACCGCTCTGGTCTCCTATTCCTGCTAACCAGCCTCCATGTTCTTCCTCAAAATGCGACACATTACCTTTCGTCTGCTGGGAGCACACTCATGCTTCAAGACCAAGACAACTACTTCCTCTAACCAAAGTGTCCTTGGGTGGGTTTTTGGAGCAGCAGTAGACAGCGCTTGGGACACCTTCATTGCATATCAGAATGCCTGGCCTTGTGTCCTGGCTCAACTTCCAATTACAGTTTCTTGTTCACGTGCAGTGTCAGAAGTGACAGGTGATGGCTCATGTGCTTAGGTCCTTTCACACTCACATGATTTACCTGGGTTGAGTTCTCCACTTTTTCATGGCACAGGTGAGACTCTTGAGGACATTTAGGGAGACTGAATCAGGAAACAGGAATACTCTCCCCAGCCTGCAACCTTTTAAAATCAATACTCATTAAATACGAAACAGAAGCCCAGGTCTCATTCCCATACAACTTTCAACTCTCAGCTCCACTCTGGCCTGACTGATAAGCTTCCATGTGAGCATGTTTACTTTGTAAGTTCTGTACTGCCACTACCGACATTCGTCTTGACTTTGTTTTTCTTGATAAGTGTGTGGCATTTATTTATATTTTGTATTATCTAGTGCTTATCAAGTTTGCTTGCTTTCAGCCCAAATATAGAATAGATGAGGGAGACATGTTTGTGGGAAAACACAAACAATTTTGAAAATCACGCATAGTTCTTTTCATAATACACATTTCCCATTAACTTTTTGACAAATCCTCAAATTTTGGCACATCAAAATTTAGCCATGTTGAGCTGTGGTCAGGGAGGATGAGGACTGCCGCCCAAAGTTCTCAAACTATATGAGCTGGTAAGAAGAACTATGACCAGATTACTAGAAGATTATCATTGAGTCCAACTGTGTGCAAATAATAAATTTGGGGGCTGATGGTGAGTTGTTCAACTTTGAAAAAGTAGCTAGGACCTCCTCTTTGAAGCCTGGCAAGCTTAGGCAAGTCATCCACGTGTGCACGGCTTGTAAGCAACAGCATTCACGCGTGATGATTCTAGAAGTCATGCTTCTAGTCACCATACTATATCCCTAGTCACAGTCCCTAAGTCGTGGGTGTCACAGTGCAACGGGAAGATGGAAAGGTAAATGGGTATTGCCACATGACAATCAACTCTGCCAGGGGTTTCATTATACTTAGTCTTAAAGCAGTTTCTGGAAGCTGCTGCTGAATTCCACCTACCCCCGCTCCCCACCAAGATTTATTTATTTTACTTTAAAGTTAGAGTTACAGAAAAGAGAGACATAGAGATTGATCTTCTACCCTCTGGTTCACTCCCCAAATGGACACACGTCTGAAGCCAGGGGCCAGGGACTTTGTCCAGGTCTCCCACGTGGGTACTGAGTGCCAAGGCTGTCTTCCACTGCTCTCCCAGGCCACAGGCAGGGAACTGGATGGGAAATGGAGCAGCCAGGACACGAACCAGCACCCATAGTGCATACTGGCACCACAGGCGGAGGATTAGCCTGTACACCATCGCAGCAGCCTTCTAATGATGTCCTTTATACCTGTGGGCCTTGAATAACACAAGCTGTTTCGATGACAAGAGGATTGTAAGGGTGGAGTGGGTTCGTGTGAGCGCTTGTTTTCAGTGCCTGTCACACATTAAAGAGTCGCCCTAGGCCCTGCAGACACAGACGCTCACTTGTTTCTCTGACTTGTGACCTCACTAAGCAGTGACCAGAACACACAGAGTTGCCCCTAAAGAACCCACCTGCAGGCCAGCGGGCAAAAGCCTAGGGAATGGCAGGATTGCCCCGACCCTCAGAGACTTTCTGGGCATGCGCGGCTGACAGGCGGGGTCCAGCCACACCCGGCTCTGTGACGCGACCTCTCCCGGGGGAGGGAAGGGGCAGCGCAGCATCTGGTCCGCCCTCTATTGCTGCCGCCGTGGGAATGGAAACATCTGCCCCACGTGCCGGAAGCCAGCTGGTGGCGACAAGCACGGCGCGCCACACCACGCCCCACCGCGCCGATCCCCTGCGCGAAGCCTCGCGAGACAAGCTCGCCGAAATGGCCGCGTCCAGTCAAGGTAAGGGCTGGCCCGCCAAGAGCCACCTTCTTGGGCTCCGGAAGCAGACGAGCTTCCTGCCTGCCGGTCCCTACAAAACTCTCGGGAAAGCCGACGGACTAGGAGCGAAGAGCAAGGAGAGTGTATGGGTTTTACTCCTTCCTGACCCAGCGACCTCTAGGGTCCGGTCAAGGTCACGCAGTAGGCTGGGGGGTGCACGGCCCCCTGATGATGCTTTCTCTAGCTCATGCAGCCTTCCAGCGCCGCTCTCCACGCCGAAACCAGGCAACTTTGTGTGCCTGTTCTCAAATGGCCGGTCCGTTCAGAAACTGCGTCATCTGATGCTTAGGTCGCCTCTCCTAGGGCGCTAATAGTTTTGAAACACTAGCACACACTACTTCTCCATGCTTCTTTTTTTTTGTTTGTTTGTTTGTTTGTTTTGTTTTGTTTTCTTTTTTTCCCCCATGGCTCTGGTTAGCAAGGAGATGTTGCTAACTGCTTATCACATTCCAGTTTGTACACGAATTAGTTACTACCATTATTATCATTGGAATTAATCCTGGAAAGGCAAGTAAAGAAAACTGTTACAAGCCAGTCTTAAGTATTACTGACGTTTTTTCCTGCTCCTTTTAGTTGTTTTTAAATTTTAAAGGAAAAGGACTAATTCTACATTCTTTAGCTTTTTATTCTCTAATAAAGACATTAATAATTATTGGCTGTAGTCTGGTTTTTCCAAAATTGTAATTCAGAATTTCAGAGTTCATATCCTATGTTTAATAACATTCAAAAGCTCTCTGTGGAAAAGTCTCTTAAATCTACTTACAAAAGCTACTGACTTATTATAAAAGGAAATCTCTTATTATTTACTCTCTTAATTCTTGTAGGACACTTTGAGGGAAATTTTGATTCGCTAGATCTTGCAGAATTTGCTAAAAAACAACCATGGTGGCGCAAGTTGTTTGGACAGGAATCTGGGCCCTCCTCTGAAAAATACAGCGTGGCAACCCAGCTGTTAATTGGAGGGGTCACTGGCTGGTAAGTATACTGGTCCACCTCTTATTACTGCAACTTGACTTTTACAGTGTCACAAGAACACCCAGTGGTGGGTCAGATGCTTGTATCGGTGAAGGTGGTGTTTGGGATGCCCTAAATATATAGCTAGGTTCTAGTCCTGACTCTTCTCTGCACTCCAGCTTCCTCTTTCCACCTATGGAGTGAGGAGATGATGGCTTGAGTTGTTGAATCCCTGTCCCCGATGTGGGAACTTCTGGCTTCTGCTTGCCCCAACCCTGGCTATGGCAGGCATCGGAAGAGTAAACCCACAAATGAAACATTCTTGCTTCTTTGGTTCCCTCCTTCCCCCTACCCTTTGGTTTTTCTCTCTCTTACTCTCCCTCTGTCTTTCAAACAAGAGTGAAAGTAAATTTAAGAAGGAAAACAAAGCACACTGGCTTGTGCAGCTAAGTCTTAATCTCCCGCAATCACTGCATTCTCAAATGAGGAAAGTACTCACATGTCTGATCCCTCTTCGTTATCTGTCAGTCCGTGAGCATTTCTCCTCTGCAGTCTTTGCCTTCATCCGCACTCCCCGACTCCCTGGAATCTACTCTTCATGCTGTGGTGAGAGGCCTCTTTTACAAATGGAACCTAACAGTTATAAGGTTTTTAGTGAACACTATAAAATTTTAGTTCTAAAGTTCTTAGTCAACAGTATAAAATTAGTGAGTAGAAAAGCCCAGCTAGGGTTGGGGGACGGGTGGAGTTGGGCTGTGGCAAAGTGAGCAGGTGTGAATAGCCTGTCAATGTGACTGATGTAAGTTGGTTTTTGTAGGTGTACAGGTTTCATATTCCAGAAGGTTGGAAAATTGGCTGCGACAGCTGTAGGAGGTGGATTTTTTCTCCTTCAGGTATGTATGTGAAATCTTCTTAAATGTTTGGAAGTTCCATTTGCCCGTTGAGTAATGTGGTGTCCATAGTTGCAATGCAGTCTTACCTGTATTACTCTCAAGTAGTTTTTTTCCACTTGTTTTCATGTCCTATGTTAAATGTTAGTGACCATTTGCACCAAATTTTATCAATTCCCAGTTATATTTCACCTCTTGCTTTACAATGTGGGAGCAGAGGTACAAACTCTTACAGCTCGCTGAAGATGCGCTGTATGCACTTTCATACCACTGGGACCTAAGGACACCCAGCGACAGAACTGTAGTTTCACATGGTCTCTCTTGGTGCTGTGGCTGGGCAGATTAGACTTCACATAGTGTGAGGTCCCCCATCTACACTACTGTCTGTTTTCTCTCTCCTTCAGGTACAAATGGCAGTGACAGCTACATTCTTGTGACTTCCCTCTGCACCCTGTCCCCAACTCCATATAGATGAATATGCGGCAAGCAGTGTACTGGGAGTTCACAGCTAACAGTTGGACATTAGGGCTTTAGTTTCTTTTCCATACTAGCATTAACTGATTTGTTCCTTTACCCAGGATTTGCATTGTGTGGAAAAAGCCCAGTCCGTACCTAAGTTGGTGTGATTTGGCATTTTTTATTTCACTCGTTAACTTCTGCCTTTTTAACACAGTATCAACCCTTGATATTTGCTAAAGCACATTTCTCTGTCTTATTCTAGGAATATCCTGCTACTCTTCTAATTTACCTCATCCATCTAAATTTTAGTTCAGGTTTGTTTTCAGTTGCTTTCAAAAATCTTGCTGAGGGCCTGGCATGATGGCTCAATAGCTAAATCCTCCCCTTGCAAGCACCAGGATCCCATATGGATGCCTGTGCGTGTTCAGACTGAGTTCCTGCCTTCTGATTTTGCCTGGTCCAGGTCTTGCTATTGGGAGCATTTGAGGAAAGAACCAGCACGTGGAAGATCTGTCTTTAGGAAAAAACAAGACGAACAGTAGGATAGACAGGGCATGTCAAAGCAACACAAGAGCCAAACTGAAAGAACATACATTAGAACCACGTGACCATCTATAAAGATACTAGAAGAGGGTCCAGCAAGACAGTCTAGTGACTAAATCCTTGCCTTGTACGCACTGGGATCCCATATGGACACAGGTTTAAGTCTCAGCCGAGATCCCATATGGGTGCCAGTTTGAGTCCCGGCAGCTCCACTTCCCACCCAGCTCCCTGCTTGTGTCCTGGGAAAGCAGTGGAGGACGGCCCAAAGCCTTGGGACTCTGCACCCATGTAAGAGACAAGGAGGAAGCTCCTAGCTCCTGGCTTTGCATTGGCTCACCTGGGACTGTTGTAGCCATTTGGGGAGTGAACCAGTGGATGGAAATCTTTGTCTCTCCTCTCCGTAAATCTGATATGCCTTTCCAACAAAAATAAATCCTTAAAAAATCTTGTTGAAATTTTTGTTGGGATTGGATTACATTCTGACTCCATTGATGTGTTCAGATACAGTTGATATTTTATGTTCATGTGGACAGCCACCTCACTAAAGTCTCTTTTGTCTTTGCTTTTGTCTGTGAACTCATAGCAACTCTGAACAGTTTTCCTTTCAATCTGGATGAATTGCTTTCTATTATTAAGCTGCAGATCATTTGCATTTTTTCTTGCAGATCTCTGTCCAGTGTTTCCAACCACTAATGGGCTAGATGCCAGTTTTCAGTGTGTCACATCTATGCTGCATGTCCAGCTGTGTGACTGGGTCGAGCTGAAATAGGCTGGACTGTAGCATCTCTCCCTTATGGTGTAAACTTTGCCAGTAGAGGAACTGGAGGAACTTTGGGGAAGGGACTGCTTTTCTGAGTTCTTTGCTTCTGTAATGCAGTGGCCTTGTATGCCACTCACCTTGTACTCCTGGCTTGAGCCATGAAGGGCTTCACTACTAATAGTACTCCTTTTGCATTATTTGGAGGGAAAATGTACTTTTTATTGTGTTTCTTTGATCTATGTTTTCATCCCTTTTCCAATATTACACTGTGTTCACTGCTATAGCATTGAAGCAAATGTTGATGATTTTACTTCTTTTCCTTTTCCATATAAATTTTAGAAGCAAGTTTTATTGTATCTATTACAAAAATCCTGCTGGAATTGGAATTGGAATAAAATCTATAGAGAATTGGACATTATGTCTATGTTGAATCGTCTAACTCCCCAGTTATTTGGGGTGTCTTTCAGTTCTTTCTTTAACATTTTATAGTTTCAACATGCGGATCCTATTTGTTTTATTAGATTTATGCCTAGTATTTGACTCTTATTGAGGTGTTGTAAATTGGTTTTGAATTTCCACATTCATCTCAGATTTTCAGCATGTAGGAATTCAGTTAATTTTGTATCTTGACCTTGTATCCTGTAACCTTGTTAAACTCATTGATTTATATCTAGCCTTGCTTTTTGTAAGCTTCCTTGAGCTTCTTTATGTAACAGAGACAGATGTTTGTGTATAAGGACTCTTGGACTTTATTTTCTGGTCTCACTGCTCTGTAATGTGACTTCACTTCTTTTTTTTTTAAGATTTATTTATTTATTGGAAAGTCAGATATACAGAGAGGAGGAGAGACAGAGAGGAAGATTTTCCGTCTGATGATTCACTCCCCAAGTGAGCGCAACAGCCAATGCTATGCCGATCCGAAGCCAGGAGCCAGGAATCTCTTCCAGGTCTCCCACACATGGGTGCAGGGTCCCAAGGCTTTGGGCTGTCCTCCACTGCTTTCCCAGGACACAAGCAGGGAGCTGGATGGGAAGTGGAGCTGTCGGGATTAGAACCAGTGCCCATATAGGTTCCTGGCGCGTTCAAGGCGAGGACTTTAGCCACTAGGCCACGGCGCTGGGCCTGTGACTTCATTTCTGCTGGCACAGGAGTGGAGGGGGTGGCATCCTTGTTCACTTACATGTAGTGGACTCTTGGAAAGGTTTTATGTTGAGTTAAAGAAATTAGCCCTCTATTCTTGTTTTTCTAAGAGTTGTTTGGTGGCTATGTGGTAAATATTACCAAATGTTTTCAAGTCCAGCTTTGAGTTGAGGCCAGATGATACTGCAGGAAGAAATTGGCTCACCTGCTTCAGTGGTGCCTTGAATTCTGATCTTCCATCTGTTGTGTGAGTTTGGCAGCAGGATTCTGTGGGGGAGACAGGGTAGAGGAAAAGAAACCATACCATTGATTTAGCATAGGATGTTTGATGTTCAATTATATTGTTGTTATAATTGCTTTATTTCTTTTAATACAAATGATTAATTTCTGTGCCCCTTCACGGATTGATGGACTTTTCCGTGATTTGCAGTTACTGTTTCAAGTAAGCTGCCATTCTAGTTGTAGCAATGCAACATTTTCAGTTTCAGTGTTGGTGGATATGGCCACATATTTCCTTTACTCATTTTTAAGTGGGTTTTCCTGATTCATCTCTGTGAGAACATCACTGTTTAGGTTGCAGTGTCTGAGGTGATTAGAGTAGGAGCACCAATGCAGATTTTTTTTAAACATTTATTTTTATTTTAAAGGCAGATTTGCAAAGAGAAATAAATCCTCCATGCGCTGGTTCACTCCCCAAATAGTCACATCGGCCAGAGCTGAGCTGATCCAAAGCCGGGAGCTAGAAGCCTCTTCCCGGTGGCCCTCATGGGTACAGGGTCCCAAGGCTTTGGGCCGTCCTCCACTGCTTTCCCAGGCCACAGGCAGGGAGCTGGATGGGAAGTGGAGGGGCTGGGACACGAACCGGTACCCACATGGGATCCCAGTGGTTGGAAAGGGAGGACTAGACAGCTGAGCCTTTATACTGGGCCTAATAATGCAGAGTTTTGGACTGATCAGAAATTTGGTAGGCAAAGACCAGTATGGTGGTGGCAGCATCCTTTCCAGAGCTCTGGTTTGAACCCAAGCTGCTCCACTTCCACCCAAATCCCTGCAGAAAATGGCCCAAGTACTTGGCTCTCTGCCTCCCCACATTGGAGACCCAGATCAGTTGGTAGCTCCTGATTCTTTCTAGTCCATTGTTAATGCACAAGTTGGGAAGCAAGCACCAGGTAATGGCTCAAGTACTTGGATCTGAGCCATCCACGAGATAGACCCAGGTTGAGTGCAGGCCTTCTGACTTTGGTCTGGCTCAGCCCTGGCTATTGCAGGCATGTGGATAGAACCAGCACCTGGAAGGTATCTTTATTTTTATCTCTCTCTTTCTTACTCACTGACATTCTGCCTTTCAGATAAATAAATCTTAAAAATTGGCAGACAGAAGTGATATTGAGAGGGAATTGATTGTTTCCAATTGTATGTATATTGTGTATTTTTGGTTGACAAAATAATTTCTTATAAATTTCTGGGATATAGGAACAATATTTTGATACATTTAGCGAATGACCACATCATTTCTATATGTTGGGACTTTCCAACTTTTCTTTTTGTTCTATAGCATGGTAGGGTATCTATAGTCCAAAACATTCTATGTACTTTGGTGCCCATTTTTTGACCTCTATTTCTCCCTGGCCTTTTCTTTCCCCTCCTCGACTTGTCACAAGCAACATTTCAGTTTCTACTTCTATGAGTCAACTTTTTAAACATCGCACTGTGCATGAAAATGCAGTATCTGTGCTGGGTTTATGTAACTGAACATGTTGTTCTCTAATTCTACCTACATTGCTACCCATGACAGGACTTCATTGCTTTTCATGGCTGAGTAATACTGTATTTGGTGTGTATATGATTGTGAATTCATAGAGCTATAATCATTTCTTTCGTTGGATAACACTAATCTATGAGAAAACTACATAGATGATTCAATGCTGTCCTTTACAAAAGACCTTGATAAAATGGTCCTCACTTAGTGTTAGTGCTGCTTGTTGCTCTTTCAGGGGAACTAGACATATCCTCAAAAAAATGTATTTGGATGTGCTTTTCCCACTACTCATTACCTGAAATCACTTGTGAAAAATCTCTGGGGACGTATATGCAGTTTGACTTATTCTGATTTTCACCTTATCATGTTGCTTTTTAGAGCAATTTTTAAAATATGTAGAGGAGAAGCTAGAGTATACATAAGTTCGAAGAATTGCCAGCAGTCACTGAAAGCCAGTGCATTTCCCATAAAGTGTGGAGGGCTTGTAGGGTGGGTGCTGAATGAATGGCGTGGTCATACAAAGAGCCAGATGGTAAATGTCTGCAAAATGGAAAGTCAGAAGTGTTTTGACAACCTACTGTCTGATTCATCTGGACACAGAGAAGTAGCAAGCCTATGGTTCTCATTTCTTGCTGTCATTGTTCAAACTGTAGCTTGCAAACCACACTGGGTACATCAAAGTTGACTGGCAGCGAGTAGAGAAGGACATGAAGAAAGCCAAAGAGCAACTGAAGATCCGTAAGAGCAACCAAATACCAACTGAAGTCAAGAGCAAAGCTGAGGAGGTGAGACTTCCTTTGTGTGTGAAAGGTACAAGGTAGATAACAGTGGTAGTTCAGCAATAGATTAAAGCTTTAAAGATGACAAATAAGGGCCCTGTGCAATGGCCTAGTAGCTACATCCTTGCCTTGCAACCACTGGGATCCCATATGGGCACCAGTTCATGTCCCAGCAGCTCCACTTTCCCATCCAGCTTCCTGCCTGTGGCCTGGCAAAGCATAGAGGATTGACCAAGGCCTTTGGACTTTATTTCCGCGTGGGAGACCCAGAAGAAGTTCCTGGCTCCTGGCTTCAGATTTGCTCATCTCCAGCCATTGTGGCTACTTGGGGAGTGAAGATCTTCCTTTCTTTCTATCCTCTCTGTAAATCTGCCTTTCCAATCAAAATAAACTTTAAAATGAGGATGGCAAATAAGTAAAAGTACTGAGACAAAAGCTGTAATGTATAGACGGGTTAACCTTAGATGAGTTATCTTCACTCCCTCTGAGTTTTTTTTTAATGGAAAGTCAGACATACAGAGAAGAGGAGAGACAGGAAGATCTTCCATCTGCTGGTCCACTTCCAAAGCGGCCGCAATGGCTGGAGCTGAGCTGATCCAAAACCAGGAGCCAGGAGCCTCTTCCGGGTCTCCCACATGGGTGCAGGGTCCCAAGGCTTTGGGTAGTCCTCCACTGCTTTCCCAGGCCACAAACAGGGAGCTGGATGGGAAGCGGGGCAACTGGGACATGCAGCGGCACCCATATGGAATCCCTGTGGATACTAGGCAAGGATTTAGGCATTAAGCTACCTCACCGGGCCCCAGAGGCAGTTTTTAATGATAGTGTACAGTGAGTTTGTCAGTGAGTGCAAGTGCAAGTTGATACATAATGGGACTTGTCAGTGCATGTTAGCTAGTTCTTATAGGAATGGTGTGGTACCGTGGGAGGGAAAGATGTATTGCTGTTAGGATTATTTAAGTCATGTTTTGTCTGTGTGCACACATGCCTCTAAAACATCCGAACTTATTCTAAACATAACTAGTAGTAATGTCTAGCTGCAAGATTAGCATACTTTTTCAGGAAAGGACCAAATGGTAAGTATTTGCAGTCTAGTGTACTTATTGGTTTTGTCCCAAGCACCGCACTGTTTAGTTGTATAAATTGTGATAGGTGGTATTTAAGCTAGTGGATGTGGTTGTGTGATAATAAAACTTTATTTACAAACAGATGGCAGGCAGGATTTGCCTGATGGGCTGCGTAGTTTGGTAACCCCTAAAGAAATCAGTGCACTGACTGGGGAGAGATAAAGCAGAATGAAGGTGCATGAAGGTGACTGGCACTTTCCATCACCTGCAGTGATACAGGTCTGCCATGAGCTCCCCCTAGAGTGCACAGGCAGAGACACACATTGACAGCAAAGGAGGAGAAATACCCTGGAGCCAAGGTTTTAACGTTATTCATTTTTCATTGGAAAGGCAGATCGGATTTATGAAGAGAGGGAGAGGCAGAAAGATGTGGGCCTGGCATGATAGCCTAGTAGCTACATCCTCACCTTGCATACACCAGGATCCCATGTGGGCACTGGTTTACATCCCAGTAGAACCACTTCCCATCCAGCTCCCTGCCTGTGGCCTGGGAAAGCAGTGGAGGACGACCCAAAGCCTTGGGACCCTGCACCCACGTGGGAGGCCCAGAGGAAGCTCCTGGCTCCTGGCTTCGGATCAGCGCAGCTCTGGCCGTTGCAGCCACACCGGGAGTGAACCAGCGCATGGAAGATCTTTCTCTTTCTCTCTGTAAATCTATATTAAATACAAAAATAAATAAATCTTTTTAAAAAAGGAATATTCATCTGGGTAACATATTCAGCATTGTCCTGACCCACTGGCTTTTTGAAGCCACCTACAATAACTTCATAACCCAACCAAGAAAGCTTCTCACAAGCTGACATTTTCCTAAATGAAACACTGTCTTTTGCTACCATCCATTAAAGGCAAGAAAAAAAGAAATTTACAGCTTCTTAGCTCTCATTTACTATTTTTAACTTTCTCCATTTGTACTCATTCCTCAACTTGCAGTAGAGTGGCTTTCAGTTCCACTGCTGTCACATTCCAGCAAATCCATTGAGAAAAAGGCTGAGAGATGGGCACTGAGAGAATGAGAAATGACAAAATGCAATCAAGTAGACAGAGTTGACGGCTGCAAGATGTCAGAACTAACCCCAAGCTACCCCAGTGTCTCATATGTACTGATCAGCTCCGGGATTATGTCATTCAGGTTAAGACTAGGATTTATGTGGGGAATATCAGACTATAATCTCATGCATCATGTGTATCATGAATTTATATAAGAAAACTCTTAGACAATCTTTTTCTTTTTAAAGATTTATTTATTTATCGGAAAGTCAGATATACAGAGAGGAGGAGAGACAGAGAGGAAGATCCTCCGTCTGATGATTCACTCCTCAAGTGAGCGCAACGGCCGATGCTATGCTGATCTGAAGCCAGGAGCCAGGAATCTCTTCCAGGTCTCCCACACGGGTTCAGGGTCCCAAAGCTTTGGGCCGTCCTCGACTGTCTTCCCAAGCCACAAGCAGGGAGCTGGATGGGAAGCGGGGCTGCCGGGATTAGAACCAGTGCCCATAGGGGATCCTGGCACGTTCATGGTGAGGACTTTAGCTGCTAGACCACGCTGCCAGGCCCCTTAGACAATCTTATAGATCATGTCATGAATGTATGGACAATCTTAACTTTACATATTGATTTGCAGTTTTTTCAGACCCTAAACCTTTTCCTCCTATTCCAGGTGGTGCTGGGTGGCCAGGTGGGCCTGCATTGACCCAGAGACCAAACTGTCTTCTCTGGAGTTTCCCAGAAGGAAGTTACAAGCCTGGAACTTAGGCCCTGGTCAAATACAGTGCAGCTGCAGCTGTAGTAGGCAGCAAGAGAACCCAACACAACTAAAATTGTTCCAAAGTCAACCCATGCACCCGGGAAAGAGCCCCTACATGCTTGGGGCCCAGGATGCTGCCAGGCCATGAATAGGAACATGAACATTAGGACTGAAGCAATTCTAAAACTTTTAGCTAGTTTATGACAAATCCCTCTGTGAGTTAACAAACATTGACTATAAACTTTTGATTTTATACACTACGAGCATTATCAAAAATTTTTCTACAATTACTGTTTATAAATGCTTAAACAATAAAGTTTCAGTGAAAAAAAAAAAAGTATAACTTTAAAAACCTTGGCCCCAAGGAGAGCACAGTGGCTCAACGGCTAAATCCTCACCTTGCAAGCACCAGGATCCCATATGGGTGCCAGATCCCATATGGGTGTCCAGGCTGCTCCACTTCTACCCAGTTCCCTATTTGTGGCCTGGGAAAGCAGTAGAGGATGATCCAACGCCTTGGGACCCAATACCCATGTGGGAGACCCAGAAGATGCTCTATCTTTTTTTTTTTTTTTTAAGATTTATTTATTTTGGGCCCAGTGCCATTGCCTAGCAGCTAAAGTCCTTGCCTTGAAAGCGTCTGGATCCCATATGGGCGCTGGTTCTAATCCCGGCAGCCCCACTTCCCATCCAGCACCCTGCTTGTGGCCTGGGAAAGCAGTTGAGGACGGCCCAAAGCCTTGGGACCCTGCACCCGTGTGGGAGACTTGGATGAAGCTCCTGGCTCCTGGTTCGGATCGGCGCAGCATTGGCTGTTGCAGTGACTTGGGGAGCAAATCATCAAATGGAAGATCTTCCTCTCTGTCTCTCCTCCTCTCTATATATATCTGTCTTTCCAATAAAAATAAATAAATCTTTTTAGGTTTATTTATTTTTATTTTTATGTTAAAGGTAGATTTACAGAGAGAATGAGAGACAGAGTGGAAGATCTTCCATCTGTTGGTTCACTCCGAAGTGGCCACAATGGCCAAAGCTGAGCTGATTCGAAGCCAGGGGGTAGGAGCTTCCTCCAGGTCTCCCACATGGATACAGAGTCCTGAGGCCTTCGGCCGTCCTCGACTGCTTTCCCAGGCCACAAGCAGGGAACTGGATGGGAAGTGGAGGAGCTGGGACACGAACCAGCATCTATATGGTATCCTGGTGCATGCAAGGTGAGGATTTAGCCACTGAACCATCATGCCAGGTCTACATGAATACTTTTTAGGGGTAACAGTCACAAGATAGATAGAACAGAAATGGTATCCAAGTGATGCTCTGAGCATCAGATGAATGTGACTTTTTCAAGATGGTAGAGAGGTAAGGATCTTGGGGAGTTATGACTTTACCTGTTCATCATAGGTGCTAGAGATGATTTGTAATATTTTCATGCTTGGCAGAATAACCTATTGTTCTGTCTCCTCTTCCCAGGTGGTGTCATTTGTCAAGAAGAATGTTCTAGTGACTGGGGGGTTCTTTGGAGGCTTTCTGCTCGGCATGGCATCTTAAGGAGGGTGACTTTATTTCCATGTGTTCTGGTTTTCTCCAGCCAGCAGCCTCAACACTCCCTCATAGTATACCAAATCCCTCCTCTTCCTCGCTGCTGTGGAAACTCTAAATGGCTTCCATTGGCATCTGTGGGTAGAAACTGATACGGTCGGTTGCAGATGAGATGGTAGATGTTAGCTGTCCTCTAAGTACACTCCCTAGGTAGCCACTCTTTAGGTCAGCAAGAGTGTTGCAGGGTGGGGAAGGCATTAGCACATAGGAACCTTATATGCTGCATGGAAAGGAATTGAATACATTTGTCTTTGAGCATGAAAGATTTTGTTGTTTGCTTTTTTCAGTTGGTTTTAGATTATATAAGTAGAGCTATTAATACCTGCTGTTATCACAACAGAAATGGCAGTATAAGTAGTATAATCTGAATATGAAATGAACTTGTGCTGAAGATATGTGCTGTGGTGAAGGTGCTGTATTTGGAGGGAAGGTTTGTGTAATACAGGATGATGTATTTTAATGGCTGCTTCTAAAGGAGTTATTTATGGTAAAATCATTATGAGAGAGAAGCTCTCGGATTTTTTGTTTTATAGAAAATGGGGTTTTTTTCCCTCTTTTTAAAATTTTTTTATTGGTTACATTGCATTATGTGACACAGTTTCATGGGCTCTGGGATTCCCCCAACCCTTCCCTGCACCCTCCCCCCATGGTGGATTCCTCCACCTTGTTGCAGTATTACAGATCAAATTCATTTGAGAGTCTTGCATTGTGGACATGTACCAAGCAAAGAGTCCTGCATCTAATTGATACATTCAACCGTTTCTTGGGGAGACCATCTCTGGTCTGAAGGCAGAGCTGGCAGAATATCATCCCGATCAATCGAAAGCCCCAACATAACATTAACAACAATTTACAACATTATGGAATGAATTGTCATGGTATTGAGCTTTGAAATGGGAAGTGTTTTTTACATCTTGTAGAAGCATTAGGGATCGCCTTAGCTCCTGAATTCTGCTATTTCTTTGCCTAGCTTCTACGAAATATAACATGTAAGCCACTACCAGTGGGTGTGTCAAATTTGTATTTGCATTTCTCTGATTACATGATTGCAGTATTTAAGATATCATAACATTTTTGTCATGTATATGTATGCATGTATGTACTAATCATTCCCAAATCATAATGCTGTGTTTTCTATAAGAACTTAGCTTTTTGTACAACTTGATGGTATTAGATAAATAGGAGAGGTCATTGTACAGTAACCATCAAGTCATAGCTATGTGTATTTTATCAACTTGTGAAACAAATATTAAAGAATCATTTTATCATATTTCACTATATATCTTCAGAAGCTGAGGACTAGTTTTAAAAATTATAAAAGCAGCATATTATACCAAAAATTCTTTCATGTCATCAACATTAACTGGTGCCTTTGTGGAATGCTGGTGCTTACAGGTAGAAGCTTAGCCTACCACACCATGGTGCTGGCCCCTTGTTGATCTGTCTCTTAATTTCCTTAATCTGGTCTTAATTTTTTTTTTTTTTTCCTCTTTGCCTCCTGCATCCGATGCTGGGGTCCTTGGGTTATGCTGTATGTGGCAATCCTGGTTACAGCCATTTCATTCTGCTTGTGTGAGAGTTGTGCCAACAAACACTAATGGAAATGTCCTGTACCCCTTTAGACCGCATGTGAGGGAGGGTTGACCTCTTGGCGGGATTGAAGTTGCCTTTTGGTCCTTGTATTTTCCCTGCGATTCTTGGCAAGTGCAGCCAAAAGAAGCAGGTCATTTAAACTCCCTTGAAATCTTTCGTGAGCAGCACAACCTACTTCTGATTGTGCAGAGCTGGTGTGGAGGTTGAACTGTTATACACACTTGGGGTTTTGGTTTAGCTGAGCCATAATTGAAGCATTTAGGAAAACTTCTGATGTGAGCCCTTGATATAGCAGCAGCTCTGCTTCAGGAGGTGACATGAGGCATAAGGCTTCCCCCACAAGAACAATTACCACTCCTTTGTATAGAACCGAGGTGATAGCAGGGCTAGGTACTGCACCTTGCATGCACTGTTCTCATTGGACTAACAGGGCCTGTTTGGAGGAGACAACTTGTTTCCACCAGTCCCACAAGATGTAGGACCTCCTTTTCAGTTAGGGGTGGCAACTGGGTGGGGGAAGGTGGAGAAGGAAATGATAAGGAGTGACATTTTTACTTGACTGAAGGAAGGATTGAGCACTTAGTTCATTTGGTTCCAAGAAAGGACATTCAACCCATCAGGGATTTTTGCCTCCCCTGCCGGTGGGAGCCAGTTCTTACTCCTGCGATACCCAGCAGCCCCGGCTCGGTCATTTACACATTAGTATGATCTCTTCAAGAACTAGCCAGAAAATCTGTTTTTGTTATAGACCTGATTTTCCTAAAAATCATATAATGTGGCTTACATTTGTGATCCCTTTATTCATAGAGGGTCATAAATTTCTTATAAAAATATTTATATATTTATTTGACATGCAGAGAGGGTAGGGCAGAGAGAGAGAGAGAGATCTTGCACCCACTGGTTCACTCCCCACATGACCACAATGGCTGGGGTTGGACCATGCTGAAGCCAAGAGCCTGGAACTTCATCCTCATCTTCCACATGGTTATCAAGAACCCAAGTATTGGGGCCACCGCCTGTTGCCTCCTGGGATCTGCATTAAGATAGGAACTAGAGCAACTGGGACTTGAACCACGACTCTGATAGGGAATGCTAGCGTTGCAAGAGGCAGTTTAACTCATTACACCCCAATGCCATCCCTGGGATAATTGCTTTTAACAGTACTATTTGCTAAAGAAAACTGACACTTTTGTACTTTTAAAAATACATTGTCTATGAAGTCAGCTTGATTTGCTGAAAGTCAAGTTTTTCATATTTTAAAAAATGAAATTGTAAGTCTGGTGTTGAAGCATAGAAGTTGGACCCTGGTTTCAGTCCCAGATGCTCTAAACCATCTCTATATAACTTCTTTTCAAATAAATAAATGAATAAATAAATAAATGAAATAAATGAAATGACTACATAAAGGCATGATTACTGAAAACAGTGGTTCTTATTCTTGCTTGTTCATGGCAGTCACCCAACTCTTCATTGGAAATTGTGATTTCATATATCTTGGGTACTACTGGGGAAGCCCAAGGTTTCAAAAATTGTTGGATGCTTCCAGTAAGCAGTGAAGATCAGAAACCAATGAAATATGAAGTTGGTGCTAATAAAATTATTCTGCTGTAACAAGTGTCTTAACAGGAGTTTAAGGCCTTTTAAATTAAGTGACATACTACAAGAGGTCTTTTGGATACTGAACACAGTATAATATTAATTTATGAAATGTTTTAGGAATGCTTAGTATAATCAAGGAAGAAAGTTGCTGTACTGTGGCAGAATGGGTACCATCAGTGGATGCTAAAAATATTGGATGAAAAGTTGTAGGCTAATGAGAAACTCATCTGGCACCAAAATATCATCCAACAGACTCCCTATCACAACGGGAAAAGCAGTATTCCAGTCAAGAGGTCAGTCAGTAAACTCAAAGTTGATTTACATGCCTATGTGGGAGTGGAGTAAGATCATAGCTCTTCTTTTCCTGACATTGTCCACTGAAGCTTGAGATTAGTCACCAAATACACAAGGATCGCTCAATAAATGTTAAGCCTTCTCTGATAGCTCTTCTGTGTGTCATAATAACAGGTAAACAAGTTTTTTTTTTTAGATTTATTTATTTTCACCACAAAGTCAGATATACAGAGAGGAGGAGAGACAGAGAGGAAGATCCTCCGTCTGCTGATATACTCCCGAAGTGAGTGCAATGGCCAGTGCTGCACCAGGAACCAGGAACCTCCTCCAGGTCTCCCACATGGTGCAGGGTCCCAAGGCTTTGGGCCGTCCTCCACTGCTTTCCCAGGCCACAAGCAGGGAGCTGGATGGGAAGTGGTGCTGCCGGGATTAGAACTGGTGCCCATATGGGATCCCAGCATGTTCAAGGCGAGGACTTGAGCCGCTAGGCCACAGTGCCGGGCCCGGTAAACAAGATTTAAATCAGTCTTCCAGTAGATCAGTTGACCCAAACTAAATCAGGACTGCTTAAAGATAGGGACCATTGATTTGAAGCTTTCAAAACGAAATGGAGTGGCAAAACTTAGTGGAAATATTTTAAACAGTGTGAAACTAGAATTGTTGACTCAAAATACTTTTATAATAAAAAAGCAACTTACTTGGTCTTTTAAAATTTTTTTTATATCTTTGTGTCATCTTTATTTTTTTCAATTTTTTTTATTATAGTTTTGACAATCTTTACAGAATTAATTAGGGTAAAAAGTTCAAGATCTACAGGAAAATGGGTAAGACTATTAGTTCCATATTGTTTCCTTCATGTGTCTGACGTAAAGCGGGATATTGAGGGAGAAGCCCCACCCAGTCTCCCACCCACCCCAGGTCCCCAATGTGGGGCATGCTCCGAGGGTCTTGCTCAAGTGGTTTTGAGAGTTCAACAGTTATGAATTGCTGCCAGTCTCGCCACTCCAAGCACAATGAAGTCGTTGAAGAATCCACTGGTTGACATAGTCCATCATAGAGTCTCTGTTTGCCCAGTTTTCACTGCCAACAGATAGCTGAGGTGGTTGATTGACTTGTTCTGTCCTCTGTCTCTTCATGGTTAGGGTTCTGAGTCTGGCAGTTCGACTGGGGGGATCCCCAAAGAAACTTCATCTGAGGTGTTCCCAGGCCAGATTCTTGTATGTACTAGCAAGTACAGGGCCCAGCACAGTCCATCGCCCCATTCAGCTGGTGGTTGCACTTGCTGGGCCGGCTCTACTTCCATCCCTGTCTTCCACTGGAACCAATGGGTGTTGCAGTCCAGCCTGGTTCTGCCCAGCACACACTCAGCCCTCACATAAACCAGTGGGAGCTGCAGCCTAGTTGGGGCGACCCACAATAGCCCCCACCAGGCCTGCCCCCTGCCCTGGTTCCCATGCTTGCCAGTATTTGCGACAGACTAGTCTAGTCTGTCCACATCCCTTTCAGCTCTCATACATGTCAATGGGTATTAAAACCTTGTTCCATCAAACCAGCTCAACTGTCCAGCCCACACACATGCTGTTGGTTGCCTTTCTGTCTAGCCACCCCAGCCCCTGTCCTGGTTTTCGTGCCCTTCCGTGGGAGTGGGAACCCAAGAAGGAGGAGCCCACTATTTCCCTCCCAGGTCACTCCCAGTCCCAGATTATGCACTCTCCAGGTGGTTCTGGGATTTAACTTGGCAGACTTAGCCCCCAGTGCCAGCTTCTGCCAGCTGATGCTGTGACTAAGCCCAACCAACCCTCACATATGCTAATTTTGTTTGCACCAGTAGGAATAATCAGCACAGCCTGGCTTTTCCCTGATCTAGCCCACATGAGGCCCACACGTGTTGTAGCCCTGCCTAGTCTGGTCTGCCCCCATCCCAGCTCATGCTCTCCAGTGGGAGTAGCTGTCCAGCAAGGGAATCTCCACCCCTTATTCCCCTGCCGGCTCTGCCCCCTCCTTTCCTGGTTCTCACGCGTGCTGGTTGGGCACTGTGGTCACATCTGGTACAGGTCACCTCACCTTGGCATTCTGTGATGTGCACTGGTTTTTGTCATGATCATCCTTGGCTTGACCTACACTCTGTTTTGGTGCTCCGATTTGCCAGTGGATGACGTGAGCTGATTCAGCCTGGTCTGCCCCCGACCCATGCCAAATGTATGCCAGTGGGTAACTTCCCACGGCCTGTTTCCTATCATGCTTGTTGTGCTCACCTGCAGGAACTGTGTCCTGCCAGAGTTGTTGCCCAGGCTCCTCCATTAGAACCTCTCCCTATGCCTGATTTTGGGCATACCAGAGGGTCCATGAGCCAGCCCTACTCAGCTCACCTCCTGTCCTAGCAGGAACTGTGGCTTTTCCTGACTGGCCTTCAACCCAATCTGGTTCTTGCTGTTGGATGCTTCAGCCCAGCCATGGCTCATCCATATCCACATACAACTCACACATGGCTCAGTAGACACTGAAACCTAGCCTAGTCTGTCCCACATCTACTCTGGTCTTCCAGAGCACCAGAAGGTGTTGGAGTCTAACCCGGCTTAATGCATCCTGTCGCAACCCACACTTGTGCCAAGGGAGACTACAACTGTTTCCCGTTCAGAACGCAGCCCCCATTCCAGCCCATGCACCCCTTGGTGGGAACCCAGCTAGGGCATCCCCTTAGCTCCCCAACCGGGCCTGTTCCCAGCCATAGATCACTTGCATGCCAGTGGTGGCTCTGACTCAGCTTGGCACAGCCCCTCACCTGTCCCGACCCCTGCCGTAGACACTGTGGCTTAGCGTCCCTGGCTCACACAGACCAGTAGGTGTAAGAGCCTAACTCGGCATGACCTGTGCTCCATCCTGGTTTCTAATTTTACTTATGGGCTAAGGTTTTGCTCAGTCCTGCCCAGTACTCCCATTCCATTACCATTTCACACATTGGCCAGCCATTGGAGCTACTTTGCCCAGCTTGTCTGACCCCCAGGTCTAGACCACATGTTCAGCAGCTGGAGTTATGACTCACCAGGGGAGTTTCCCAAGTTCCTCCACTTGATCCCCTCCCAGACCCAGTTCTCATACATGCCATTGGGTTTTAGGCCAGTGTCCAGCGTAGTCTGGCCTTCCATTTAGCCTTATATGAGCTGGTCATGAACGTTGCAGCCCAGCCCACTCCACACCCTATTTAGGATGCACACTCAGGTGCTGCTGCCTTGACCAGTCCAGACTGTTGTGGGTTCCTTAACCTGTGAGTGATGGCAGGCTCCTTGGTCCCATCTAGCTTAGTCCATCACCACCGTATCTCTTGAACTAACCTGTGGGGCTAGAATTTCCACAGGGTTTTGCCCATACATCCCCCACGGAATCTTCCCCTGGATATGGTTCTCTAGCGTGCTAGTTAATGTCATGTCCCTGCCTAATGTGACCTGTCTCCTGACCCACCATCATGTGAGCTAATAGGGTATGCTCCAATGATGGTGGTGGGTGGGTAGGCCCTGTGCCTGCCCCCACTTGGTGTACTCATCCCGAAGGGAGCAGCCCCTGGAGCCCAGGCAGGCCTGGGGACAGCTCACCACGTGCACGCAGTGGCTGGAGTCAGGGATCTGAGCATGAAGACACCCTGGCCTGAGACCCACCAGCAGCCTAACTTATTTGATCTTGTGACATCAATATCAATTGGTAATTTGAAATGTTAATTTAGCTTTACATATAGAATACACATTGTACTTGCAAAACGTTTTGATGAATCATTTTACTATTAACACAGGAGTTCATTTTAAGTGAGTGCATGTGGGAATTTAGCACTATTGCCCTAAATTTTGTGGACCAAATGCCTGTCCCTATGGCAGCATTTCTTCAATTTTTTCTGGAATACGTGCACTTGAAGAGAAGCCATCTGCAACACAGATCTATTTTGGCAAGGACTGCATGTGGCAGTCCTTTCAGAAGATTCATAATTCACATTAGTGTATGAAAAACTCCGAAGTCAGGGAAGGAACCTAGCATACATAGCCTTTATATCTGACCACAGCCATGACCACAAACAGTGAGGAGTGCTGTTTAAACAGTAACAGTTGGCCTCAAATAAATAACAAATTCAAACATCAACAAGGATTTTGCAGAACTTTTCTCACTATTATACAGTCATGTATTTAGCTTTGAGGTCTGGACCCCTATCTGAGGAGAGCTGGAAGTGACATGTGCCAACTGGCTCCCTTGGCAGCTCTGTTAATTCCATCTGGATGAGCAGAGATGAGCCATCTAGGGATTTAGACTCTGACTCACAATGAAGAAAATTTCTTCAGTTCATTTATGATGAATTTGGGATCATTAGACATTACAAGAACCACTGACTGAGAAAATATTAAGGACCTTGCACTAGCGACACTGGTAGAGAGGTACAAGCAGAAGGCAGGTTCTTAACTTGTATCTAGCATGAAATTGATAAGCAATGTCACGCTTTGAGATGCTGGAAGGCTGAGTCCTTTCACGTAAGCCTCATGTCAGTTAAATTTTATGACTGATACTAGTAGACTGAACTCAAATGCCAAAGAGAATTCATGAATAAGTATGTCTAGTCATCTTAGAATATATTTAATACCAAAATAAAGTTTTCACGTAAACAGGGTTATCTTAGCAGCTTAGTTTTATTATACCATACATAGCTGTGTTTTAATACATTTATCTCTGCTCTCCTAGAGTTGACTTTTTCATTTGCTATTTGTTGCTACCTGGCCTCAGGAAAGTAGGATAAATAAAACTTGCTCCCTGGAAACATGAAGCAGTGTTGAACTTCTCAGTAGAACTTTGATGTAGATTTCCATGTGAGGTTTTCTTCCTCTTCTTAAATCCCGAACAGACCACACACAGCTCTTTCCTTGGGATATCGAGCACAACACTTACGCAGTTCTCAAATGACAGCCTGACACTTTGATTCCATGTCGTTGTTGGCTGAAAAACAGACAGGCAGACATGGTCACAATCTTACTGATCAGTGCAGATCAAATCCAGAATCCAGCCTAAGGGTAATATTCAACTTTTTTCTTTTTTAACCAGGAATTAACTGTTTGGATTTTTAAAGGTTGTAAATACAGAGAACACAAAAAAGATGTTATGACCTCCAGTACTGGCCACAGTGCCTGTTTGGCCTGTTACAGAAAACATTTTTAGATTCCAGGCTAATTGAGAAGTTGAGCTAAAGGTTCTAGGTCAGCTCTAGTTTGTCTGAGTGCTCCAGTAACAAAACAAAGTACATGGGAATTACAGCAAAGACAATTCTGACTAGGAGTGTAGCAAGGTGGCCGAGTTCAGGTTTTTGGTCAGACTAAGCAGAGTTTAAATTCCCACTGTAGTTAGTTATATGATCCCAGAAGAGTTACACAACTTTTTCTATGCTCCCATCTACAAAATAGGTGTTATAGTAAATGTTTTAATGTGTGCAAGGCCCTTATAATGCTGCTTATCATCTTTCTAGCTCTCAACTTGCCTTGTACCAAGGGGCGTAACCATCCCTTCATCATTTGATTCTTTTCCCTTAGCCATAGAAATTTGGAAGCAGAAAAAAAAAAATCATCACTTTTTTAAAGTTACAGGAAGGGAAGAAAGGTATGATTTTTTTTAGATTATAGAAGATTTTATAAAATTGCTCGACTCTCACAAGAAATGAAAGTTAAAAGTCAAAGGAAACAACAAACAAATAAACAAAGGAAACAAGCAATGGTTTTCTTTTGGTACTGAGTCTTTGATGACTTTTTTCCCAGTTAACATGTGAATGGAAAATGTTCATGATCAATTCATTTCCATGGGTTATTTTCATAATGGAAAAATCCAGTTTTTCTACTTGCTCTCTGGCAATGATCGTTTGCTGATTGAAACAAACAAACAAACAAAAAACCCTCTTTAAGACTTGGCCAAACTTACCACTTGGTTTAAAGCCAAGTAGACAAATCACATCAAACATACTTTAGTTGAAAGGGTTAGTTGTTGACTTTGGCAGCCTGAATTCCAATACTATTTTCAAAGTCCCTCCCTCCTAACAGATGGCACACCTCATTCTGACTTCAGTTTCTGTGTGCAAGTTTTTAAAGCTTTCTGGGTAGCTTGTCAAAATATTAAAAAAATAAATAAATATAAATAAATAAATAAAGCTTTCTGGGTAGTTCTAATGTACAACCAGGATTGAGAACCCCTAGCTTCGATAACATCATGTTTTATTTCTACACCTTTAATAATACAATGTGGAAAATCTTTAGGATATGTTAATTATGTAAATGTTAAAATCTGAGAAAAGTTAATAAAGGCCAATAAAAGCAACCGGCCTCTTCATAGGTCACATACTACCTTGTAAACATTTCTTTATCTCACAGGCTGGTTTCTGGCACGGATCCTTTTGCGGCATATCCAGAAAACTAAAACAAGAAAAATGATTTTTATTTTGCTTTTTTCCATCAAGATTTTAAAAGCCCCTCTCCATGGAATTTTCTTCTTAGACCAGCTGAATGCCCTTACAATTGCTGGAAAATAAGTACACTAAGAAATACTCTTTCCCTTCATAGGATGAATCAACTGTATTTTTATAATATTCATTTCATTAGATTTGGAAGATAGAGCATTACATGGAAAAAGAACTTGAGGTCAGTGGACTTGTCGTGAATATTATAAAATCAATGTCAGGCTAGAATAGCCAAGTGCTTCCCTGGGAATTAGCAAGATTTGCTGCTACTGCTTCCTGAACAGGTGGCAGTTAAACTGCTAAAAATGTTTTAAGTTTTATAGAAATCAGCTTCTTTTAAAATATCTATAGCAAGAGAATAAATTTATGTGCCCACTATTTTGATCAGTAGCTTCTAATAATTTGAAGGCATAATTTCACAAAGAAAAAAGGCCTAGCAGCCTTTGCAGTTAATTTCACCAATGCAAATAATCATTTTTTTCCCCAGAGCATCCTAAGTTCTCAGTAGATCCAAATTAGGTCAGTACTGGGATGGGAAACACTGGGGGAAACTTAGGATATTTACAGGATGGGAGAAGGAAAGGCAGGTGAATTGTTGCAGGGCAAATATGCGACAAATAGATGATGATGCTGCTAGGAGCTGCTCTCTTCTCTCTAAATCAGACCAAGTCCTTGATGATCAGGGCATGTGTTCTGTAGCAGGTGCTGAGTTTTGTGGGACTCATCAGATCCCAGTTCCAGCCGATGATGTCCATTAGAGGCTCTATGGCAATCTCCAAAGGAGTCAATTTCACGTTAAGTATCCTGACTAAGCGCTGTTGTTGACCCACTTTCTGCCTGCATAACCCTCACTGTAGTTTCACTTGCAGTAGTCTTCATGACCCTTCCTATACTTCTGTGTTTGGTGAGCAGTCTTTCAACCCACTCCCTCCCACCAGGCTCAGGCACTGCAGTGGTAGATGAAGTGATTGCCATATACTGAACAGAACAAAGGAGCATATCTTCCTAGAATTCCAGCACCTGGAAAAAAAAAAATCGTTAAAATCACTACAACTGAATAGAGTGAAAACAACAAGGGAAATGGGAAGAGGCAGGAATACATACCACGTTAATCATCAGGCAAAAGCTTAAGCAACAGCTCCCGTACTCCCCTGACCTGTGAGAAAAAGACAAGTTTAACAGAGTACTCACTCTCCTAAAAGAGCCCCAATATAAATGCAGAATGGTTGAGCAACATGTGTACCATCAAATGATGCTGTATCTGCCATAAGCGAGAGTTGTTGTCCATGTAGCGCTCCTCTGGGTAGAGTTGCCACATGAGAGGCAGCTGCGAGGTAAGAAGGTGACTTGGTCTAGCTGCGTCACCTAAGGGAACCTGAATTTGCTGGACTCGTGCCCTTAGGAAACTCGTCTCCTAATGAAAAGGAATGATTGAAAATAAAACAAGACTTCAGAATATTGAGACTTGATAAAAAAAAAAAAAACAAGTTGCATGAAACCAAAAGAAAATAAACAAAATGTAAACAGTTACCTCTTCCACGACGGCCACCCACGTGCGCTGGTATTCGTCGCGGTAGATACCCTCTTGGTGAACCCAGAGGTGATCGGGTGGAGCCCCCACATCCTCTCCTGCCATTCTGGGCTTTGGGTTCCAATTCTAGCCCTGCTTTTCTCCACCTAAGCCTGCAGCACCCGCGCACAGGACACAGGTGTGACTTTTTGGGGTTTGAATGCACTCAGCAATGAATAAGGTGACCTGGGACTAGCAGCTGCCACCCAGAATCAAACTTCACATATGTCTGAATCGCCTAAATACAAGTAAGGGCATATGAAACTTTTTGCAAGACAACTGCAGTGACACTGAGGCAAAGTTCTTAATGCTAATTTTTTTTACAGCAAAACATTCAAGAATTCGGATAAGTA
This sequence comes from Ochotona curzoniae, assembly GCF_017591425.1. NCBI lineage: Eukaryota > Metazoa > Chordata > Mammalia > Lagomorpha > Ochotonidae > Ochotona > Ochotona curzoniae. The sequence goes on from NW_024465471.1 coordinate 1,353,961, forward strand.
ATGAGTTCTGTGGGAACGTGGAACTGGCACTGTAGGAGGCTGGGCAAGACTTCACAAAGCAGCGTCTAGCAAAATGCAGTTAGCAGCACGATGTGCATCACAGCATGCCTAAAGACATGGCTTCTGGCAGGAAGATAGGTAAGCAAAAGCCACTTCCAGTGACCTTTCAGAAGGCATTCTAAATTGAAATAAAAATTTCGTTTTAAGGACAAAGAACCTACTGATTAGTTTAAGAGACAGGTTACTTCTAATAGCTGGCCATTTCCAGAAGAGAATTTTCATATCAGCAAAAATATTTACGGTAGTTTCATGGAACATCTAAGCTGTGAAACTGTAGGGACCATGGTGATTTGGAGATGAGTGAGAGCAAATGACAGCTGCTTATCTATGTCCTTGTTTCATTTTAATAATGCTATAGGATGTTGCAGAAGCCCTTTTCTCCACAGAGGTATAGATTTAGTTTTGGTTCTCCAAAGCAGAAGGCCAGAAAAACCTGTCTGGATTCAATGGCACAGTTTCATTGTCTTTCTACCTTTTGTAGCATGAGGCAGACCAGGAAACGTTATGGTATTGACCTAAACCAGATACTCTTTCAAGGACAACAATTTCTGTCTTCTCTCTCTGCCTTTCATTGAAAACCATTTATCTTCTCTCAAAGGAAAGTATGATGTACACTGACAGACCCAAATGATCTGCTGTTTGCGACTCATCTCAGATCACACTTGTTTTACCCACTTGTACCCTTAGTTCTCATGTACATGTGTTCTCACATTTCAAATTCATCTAAGGTGGCACCAATTCCCATACCACCTCTTCTGATCCTACAGACTCAAAACTTATGAGTTATTTTGGGTTTCTTCCTTTTCTTCCATGTGCATATCCTCTCTCACTAATTCCAACAAGCACCATCACTACCATTTGTATCTGGACTATATTTCCCGATAAATGCCAGGCGAATATTCTCATTTCATTCAATGCCCATAATGCCTCCCAAGGCCCCCATGCCTATCTTAATATTATGGCATAGCCCATGGCCTGCCTCTTCTGTGAAAGCTTCCTAAAGTTCTTGCTATTGTAGGTAGTACTTATTTAAAGTGCAGATTTATATGCTAATTATAAATCAGCTTGCATATTTTAATCTTCTCATTTCATAAGTCCTGTCTCCTGCCAAATACAGTATGGTATGCTGCTTGCTGCTCAACAGCAATGATACACTTCTAGATCTTACTGCTCAATATTTCCACAAGCAGATAAATACATGTGCAGTGGGAGGAGAGGGCCAGAGTGGCAATTATGATCAACCATGGCTAGAGATTAAATTGTCCAGGCATAAGTTTGTTGCTACTCTACTATGTATCTTTTCTCAAGCTCATTTTTTCCCATTTAGCAGATACAATAATTCTGTCTCTCTTCCTCTCCATAGCTTAGGAAAGCAGATACAAAGAAAAACCCAGTAATGTCAAAATAAAATACATTAAAGCCTAAATTTTGGACATGGAAGATTAAGTGTGCCCAATTAATTTTTTTTTAAGTAGAAAGGGAATGTAGCAGCACTGTGGTATAACAGGTTAAGCCAGTGTAGCAGGTAAAGCTGCTGCATGCAATGCCAGCATCCCATAAGCACGACAGTTCACGTACCGTACTGGCAGCCCCACTTCCCATCCAGCTCCCTGCCTGTGGCCTGGGAAAGCAGTGGAGGACGGCCCAAAGCCTTGGGACCCTGTGCCCTCAGGGGAAAGGCCCTGAGCTCCTGGCTTTGAATCAGCTCAGCTCTGAACATTCGTGATCATTTGGGGAATTAATCAGTGGATTGAAAAATATCTCTCTCTCTCTCTCTCTCTCTCTCTCTCTCTCTCGGCCTCTCCTAGCTATAATTCTGTTTTTCAAATAAAATAAATCTTAGAGAAATTTATGATATTTAGCATTTCCTAAATTTACTTGGTTACAGAACATGGTTTGTTGTTGTTTTTGCTTTTGCACGTAATTGCTGTTTACAAATTCAGGACTCCTTGAAGTAAGATGAATTTAAAAACCTCAGGATAAACTCCAATCCAAAATACAACCCAATACATGGACTATAAACTTGTGCGACTGATGAAATATTACCAGCTGCAAGTATGACTGGCTTCCAAAAAAATGTTTAGATGAAGCATTTTCATGCAGTTAGTTAAAGATCCTGTTCTCATGGGAGTCACTCTGATGCCATGGTCAGAGAGCACACTGGCCTAGACAGACAACTCTTAGCTTGCAATTTTGCAATTTGGGCTATAAATGGATGATAACACAGAAGTGCTTCTTTGGGTAGTAATTTACAAAAATGATTTTTACTTTAGACAAGGAATTATCTTGTTTTAAAAACAAACTATGGATTGCTTTGATTTTCAGGTGTTTGGATGGGTTTTAGAATCTAATTAGTTGAACACAATTATTTTAGTTGAAAGGCAATTAATAATCTGATCTCATTACAATGAGTGAAATCACCCAGAACACTGGCTCTGGAATGTCCCTGGCCCATGGATCAATCCTGAGCCTGCCACTTCCTGTCTCTGTAACCTGGGACAAGTCACTTCCTCTCCATCTTAGTTTCCTAATGTATAAAATGAAATTTAAGGGTATGTCAGTCAGAATAGCACTTATATAAGATACATTTTTACATCTATTGACTCATTTGATTTTTATAAGCTTCACGGAGCATTATGATGTGGGCAGTTGCAAAGCTTGACTCCATTTTTGGCGATCATGTACACAAGATAGGTAAGTACATAGTAGAATGTCTGCCACGTTATGAGCTTCCTTTAAATGCTCCTAACCTTCCTGGGGTGACCATTTGGTGTAACAGTTAAGTCACCACTCGGGACTCCTGCATCCTATATCAGATTCCTGTTCATGTGCACCCAGCTCTGACTGCTGCGGGCATTTGTGGCATGAAGCAGCAGATGGAAGAGTTCTGTCTGTCCTTCTCTTTCTCACTTTCAAATAAAGAAAACAGTACAATAAACTTCAACGTTTTCAGTCATAAAAGGCATCCAACTGCTGCATAATATAATTATAATATAATTAGAACATAATTCTGCGATGCCTAAACCCAGGGACAAACAAAGCTGAAGACATCCCATGGGCAAATACTATCAGCAAACTAACCATTCTTGTCCGCTCAGGGCAGAGCCACCAGGCAGACACAGCAACTGGAAATAATAGATGACTTGGGAACAAAATGTAGGCACATTTTGATGAGTGCAATGTGTTTTGCACATTTGAAAGATTTCCAGCTTTCATCATTAGCAAAGTTGCTCATCAAAATATGTAGCATATCATCATGAAGCGTTAGGTACCAAAGGCAGTGCTTGGCACATCTATTACAGATCACTTCTGCATCGGAGCAGCACTTGGGAGTAGCTGCACTGGCAATGACTTGGGAGAAAAGAGCAAAATATCAGCTCTTCTTAGGCAGCACCTTGGGAACGGCTTTGAAACCAGGTAGAATACAAACAGAAATCAACAAACATCCGCGTGAATAGGCTGAGGCGGCGACATATAGTCATAATTTCCTTTGCTCTAGAATCGCTGCAAAAATCCACACACAATATCAAAAAGTTGTGAGCGGGAAGATCTGAAGTTTTGTCCCTCAGCAACTTTGCCATAGTTGCCACACAATTCTTTTTTATATATAACTTCACCATGTCGTCAAGATAAGGAATACTGAGAAGAGTTGCATCCTGGATGCCAAATGTGGTCTATACAAACCGAGCACCACCGAGGCCTCCCGATTCCCCGTTCCCTGTATCACACAGGTGGCTACAGGCCTTTGTTCAAAGTAGTAGCCACCAAGCTGATACTGCTTCAGACACAGTGTAGCACTGTTTCTGCGGAAGGTTACTCACATGAATATAATGTTTCTTGGGCTATTTACTCCGCTTCAACAACCGCTAGGCTAAAATTTCCAGGTTCCCCAGCCCGGGCCAACTAACTCAAGCCGCGGCAGCGACAAGAGCCAGTGGCCAGTCGGGGGGCATCCCGGGCCGAGGTCACTCGAACCGAAGTTACAAGCCGGATCGCCTGCGACCGGAAGTGGTCCAGGGAGAGTTGTACAAGGTTCAAAGGCTGCGACTTGTAAATAAAATAAAACAAAATCGTAACTATTTAGGACCGACTTGCAAAAAACAGTCTCCCTGGCTCCAGAGGCTGGCGTCCGTGGCCACGTCGCCTCAAAGGGCCCCCGAGGCGTGTAGGCCGCGCAGCGCTCCCCTCAGCCGACGGGGAAAATGGGCGCCGGCGCGGTGGAGGCGTCCACCCAGGCCACCGGGAGCCGCTCCACGGACCCGCACGGCCGCCTGTGGCCCGAGAGCGCCCCCTCCCTGCCACCCCTGCCGCTCGGCCGCGTCGCGTCGACCCCGGCCGGCCACCGCCCTCCAGCCCAACCGGCACGCCTGCCCCAACCGCCGCTTCCCAGGTGCTGCTGGGGGGGCCCGCCCCCGCGCGTCGGCCCGAGCCGCGCCCCGCCCCCGGAGAGCACTCCCCCTCCGCCCATCCCCGCCCCCGCAGCGCAAGCCCCGCCCCCGAGGAGGGGGCGCGCTGCAGGCCAGAGATGGGCGGAGCTCGGAGCAGGGCCGCGGGGGAGGCTGCACCCGAGCAGCCGGTTGGTCAGGCTGGAGTGGGCCCGAGGCGGACGGGAGCCGGGTTTGAGCAAGATGGCGATGCAGGTGGTACAGGCAGTGCAGGCGGTTCATCTCGAGTCTGACGCCTTCCTAGTTTGTCTCAACCATGCTCTGAGCACAGAGAAGGAGGAGGTGATGGGACTCTGCATAGGGGAGGTAAGTAGGTCACGCAGCCTTGCTGGAGAACCCTGCTGAACTGTCCCAGGATGGCCCCGGGTGGGGGCCGGCAGCACCGGGACCGTGGCAGTCCGTATGGACTGAGATCTTTGTCCACCCTTTAGCTCTATCGCAAGCTCCCAGCAATATTGCAGAAGGCCCGGGAGGACCTGGCTTTCCTTTAGCTTTTGGGTTATTTAATCCATTTGAAAAAAACTGCAGGTCAGACCAAAAAGACATCATAGTATAGTGAAGACATCGGAGTCCTGGGAAACAGGAAGCCGCATTTAGAAGGCCTTACCTGCCCTGTGCTCTTCCCTCCAGCGAAGCACAGATATGCACAAAGCAGATCCCAGAACCTAAGAAACCATGGGACTTTCAAAGGAAGCTAAAGTTTGCGCTGTGTGAAATGGTGTATAGGGAGGAGCGGGGATGAGGAAATGCACTTTAGCTGTTTACAGTCTCCAGTCATTCATACCCTATTTCTCATATAATTGCATCCCTGTATATGAAACAGCCATAATCATAATGTGAGCAATAATGTTTTCTACTTTTTCCCACTCTAGTTGAATGATGAGACGAGGTAAGACAATGTTTCTCTATGCATGCCTTCTAAGTCATTGTTTATTCAGACTTGTAACAAATGATATGTATGCATTGTATCTTAGTCATTAGGAGCACAAAGCTCCCTGGTTGGTACAAATTTTTTAAAAGATTTATTTATTTTTATTGGAAAGGCGGATATACAGAGAGGAGAGACAGAGAGGAAGATCTTCCGTCCGATGGTTCGATGTGTGTTTCGTTCCAGCTGTTACTTATCGAAGAATTTTTGCTTCAGATGTGCATGTGCCCTTAGCTGAGAAATATGGTTGCAGGATCAAATCGGAAATGAACCTGAGAAATTTCTTTCTTGATTTATATAAAAGCAGAATATTGCAAAGATTAGCAATGCATTTTGCTAGTTTCCATTTTTTGTGCTTGATATGTTTTAACTTTGTCTCCTGTAAAATCTCAGTGAGATGCCAGCAGTTGGCTTTGTGTTTATACTCTCCTGCATGCAAATTGTTTACGGCTTTCTGCCTCCCCATGTGATGTACCCTCCACATCCCACAGATCCCCAGTAGCTTCACGGCTTGATCTGCTTCAACCTTTGGGTAACTATCAATTTCAAAGCAGAGCAAAGTATACTTCGGAGCCCTACATTCTCAATACCTACTGCTCTGAGAACTGAGCTTTGTATGAGTGCAGCTTTAGTACTGGTTCTTATTTCTATCATCTTACTAAGGTTGCATTATACGCTGTTATTTTACTTTAATTTCTTTTAAAAATATTCAATGCCCTAGTTCCCTTTTTCCTAATTTATCCCCAATAGGAGTGACTTCAAATTTGCATATACTGGAAATGAAATGCGCACAGTTGCAGAAAAGGTATGTGTGCTAGAATTTTACATGATGGAACCTTGCAGGTGGGAAGGGATTTCTGTTATGGGGTGCGTTCAGTTTGCGTTGGGTGGGTTCTTTCTAGTCAAATCAGATATAGAAAGAAGACCTCTTTGTGGGGTTTTGTTTGGTAGCAAATTATTGTTAGTGGATCAGGTTTACATAGTTAACTGTCACTAACCTTCTTTGCTTTTTCTCACTGCTTGCTTTCTGGTTCTTCTCCCACCTTCCTTAAGATCTTCACATCTAGCTCTCATTGTTATCTCTTTATCCTGAACCCCAGTTTCTACTCAGGCTTCCTAGTCTCCCTTGATTTTCCTTCTGTGTGCTCATACCCAAGCCTTTTTAAGGGTCTAATAGAATGCGTCTCAGCCTAGTTATGGTAGAAGACCAGTACATTTTTTCTCCAGTATATCCCAGATATGGAACTTCTGTAAACTAAAATGAAAATGAATTGCTTCCTCCCCTCCCAGCAAATTACCAAGCAACAACTACATATATTTAGTCCCACAATATACAAACTTCCACACCTGAACACATATCACAGAAAGCATCTCTCTTCCTGTCCTAAGCCACAGCTTCTTCAGGGACCCTGTCACATGGCATGTGTGTCTGCAAAAAACACTACTCAATCTCTATCTTCTGATACTACTAGTGTATACTTCCTTTTATACTAAGACTTGTTAATGCATATTACTTTAACAACTATCATAAGATAAACTAAACCATTTATGTCAGAGACCATCTGTACTTGATTTTTGGAACATTTTAATTTCATGTATAGCCTGCCACCTCTTAGATTATCGTTGCCTTCCATTGTAGGTACTTGCCCACATATTTAATACCTCTTGCAGTGCTTGTTAGTCCTTCCTTCCTCTAGTATTTCTGTGCTCGTGATGAATTCTCTCCGTTTTAGGTCATCTGCAATGTCTATTTTTCCATTTTTGGGTGATACATTTGAATATTGAGTTCCTGGCAGATACTTTGTTCTAGCACTGTAACATGTTGTCCTTTTCTCTGTGGCCTTTTGTTATTTATGTTGTGAGGTCATAGGTTTGCCAACTCTGCTTTTAATCTTCTTTCTTGTATATGCTGTGCCTGCTAGATACGTATAGTCCTTGCCCTGAAGGTACTTCCATTCTGCTAGCGGGGAAAGTTGTGCATATAAATCACAGCCTAACAGTATACATTCTAGCAGAAATAAGTGTAATTATACAAAGAAGTCATATGGAAGGGATTATTTGGAAATTGAAAGAACGTGAAAGAGTTCGCAAGGTGAGGGAGAATGGGAGTACAAAGCATCTTAGATAGAAAGGGCAGTGTGTGCAAGGCACCGAGGTATAAAATGAGACCATGTGGCATATATAGGGGAAAGTGCCAGAACATGCAAATCTTTTGTATCACTAGCTTTAAATTTTTGTATTTGAAAAACTTAAAGTTGAAAGCAGATTATAGAAAACAAAATCTTTGCTTGTCTGTATGTGGAAAGAGGTAAACTCTTTGCTTGTCAGTGAGACATATGGAAGTATCTTCAAAACATTCAAAACCTTGTGTGTGGCTCTCAATTGTTTTGCTCTCAGAGAAACCTATCTTTTAATTCAAGTTTACATGACCTTTTGGATGAAATAAGTGTGAAAGACTACTATAGCAAATAGTCTATAAATGTTGAGCTACTCTACATTATTTTTTTGCCCTTTAATTCCAGTGTCTGTTTCATACCTGTGGGACATCTAGATTCAGACTTGCCCCATTTCAAAGGCTCAGTAGACCTGTGTGCCCAGTGGCTGCTGTGTTCTAGATAGCAGATCTGTCTTCAAAAGCCTGTCAGATTTGAGCATTACCCCTTCAGCATCTGACAGTGCCAGGCTCATAACTTCTGTTGAAAGTTTCGAATCATTTTATTGTTCCAATTTTGCTTTCTCTGCCTGTCTTCCTAAGCTCTTTTATTCCAGCCCACCCACTGGTTCACTCCCCACATGCCTGTACCCACTGGGCCAGGCTGAACCCAGGAGTCTGGAGCTTCCTAGTTTATGTTCAGACCTCTGTTCCTTCTCTCCACACTTCCTTTCTCTCTCTCTCTTTTTATTAATTCATAAAAACCTCATTGACTCCCCGATGGATTCTGTTTGAGCCTGATCTATTATCTCAGCTGCCTGCTAACATTTGCCACATTCTAAATCTTCTCATCCCAGATCTGAAATTGAGTTCGTCTTCCATCCTTCACTTTTCTAAAGTTAAGATTTGTCTCCTATGATTAGCCTGATTTTAACCTGGAAATTTTCTGTCTCCGGTCACCCGTGGTTCATAAGTTGCCATATCTTGTCTAAAATCAGTTTTGTCTTTCTCTGCCATCTCCTTAGTCCAGGACTTCATCTTATTTCTATCTAAAATGATTCCCATCCTTCCAGCTTTTTCTCAAATCATCCAAGATCCTTGCACAGTCTCCCCTTGATTTTCTCAGACTTACCCTCTTCCATTCCAACTCCGTTAGCTGTTTTCTCTTCCAGATACCTCACTTCCACCTTTTATTGCTTTCCAAGCTCTTTTGGTTACCTGTAGATGGAGAGACCAGCAGCGGTCAAGAACAGATGTACTTGCCTATTTTTGCTATAAAATATTTTTTCTAACCTAAGTGATTTCTTTCCTCTGAGTTCTCATAGCATTCATTTTCTACATTACTTGAATATAGTGTCATGTATGTTACTTGCTGCTCAAGTGTATCCTTAGTATTTTTTTAAGATCTATTTTATTTTTATTGGAAAGACAGATGTACAGATAGGAGGAAAGACAGAGAGGAAGATCTCCCATCCTCTGATTCACTCCCCAAGTGACCACAATGGTCGAAGTCAGGGCTTCTTCCGGGTCTCTCACACGGGTGCAGGGTCCCAAGGCTCTAGGCCATCACCCACCACCCTCCCAGGCTACAAGCAGGAAGCTGGAAAGGAAGTGGGGCCATGGGATTAGAACCAGCTTCCATATGGGATTCTGGTGCGTGCAAGGCGAGGACTTTAGTAACTAGGCTGCTACACCAGGACCTGTGATTAGTATTTTGAACACTTTTTGTTCCTTTCTGTGACATAACGTCTTGCATATGGTTGTAAATCAAATAATTATGTTGCTCTTTCAAAACAGAAAATCCGTTGTTGATCTAAATTTAGCTTTGAAGTTTTTTTTTTTAATTTTTATTAAATGTACTCAAGTGTGTTGAGGTTGGTGTCTTGAAGCATTTCATTAACCATGAGAAAACTGTGAGTTATAAAGTGGAATCCTTCACCTGCTATTGTAATGTAATACCACTCTGTAAGCAAATGGAGATGTATAACCTTTTCTATAATTTTTTCTTTAGGTTGACACTGTCAGAATTGTTCACATTCATTCTGTCATTATATTGCGACGATCTGACAAGAGGAAGGACCGAGTGGAGATTTCTCCAGAGCAGTTGTCTGCAGCCTCAACAGAGGCAGAGATATCCTTAGAAGTGAATAAGAAGCTTTTATGTGCTCTGGGCTTCTAGGCCACAATGCTCTGCTTAGGTTTCCCATTTTTCTTTCTGGCAGCTGGTAACAAATCGCAATATTGACCCTTTTGATGCAGTTGTTTGTTTCCTGCTGCGTTGCTGTCTTCATACCTCTTCCTTTCCCACCGGATCCTTGCTTACAGTTCTCATATGGAATTTCTAAGTTTCTCATGATCTTAGTCTTTACCCTTTGGAAAGATTTCCTTTGAGACTTCCCCTCAAAAAATTGCAATTCTAAGAATTGAATGTGATATTACATGTTAAATATAATCCAAGTGTGATCATATAGGACATTTGCTTCCTGTGATCCGGACAGTAGACCCTAGCTATAATGAGTTAAATTTACACTAGTGGCATTGAAGTGGTGAATATTGTAGTCAAGTAGACAATTCTTTCTAAAAGTTGATGGTACACATCTATAGCATAAAGTTTAAAAAGTACAAAAAAGGTATCGCTTTTCAGCCTTTTGGCTGAGATGAAGTGTAAAAAGTACAAAAAAGGCATAGAAAGTATTTCTGTCCAACCTTTGTGCCAGTTCTGCCAGTGACCGTCTTTAAGATATGAACAAGTTACCAGTTTTTCATGCATTCTTATGGATGAATTCAGTGTATATATAAAATCATATATAACTATTTCATGTTGAGAAAAGTATCTAATATTTAATGCTAGCTTATACTGTTTCCTTTGTTCACTCACCGTGTCTCTTCATTATATAGAACTGTCTGATCCTGATGATGGCATGGTATGCAGCAGATGACTAATCTGTAGTGAATAACATCTTTACTCTGTGTTTTACAAATATGTGCATCTCTGTATAGTTCATCTCAGAAGGTGATATGGGGCAAAGGTGATATGTACATGTAGCTATGAAGGATTTGCCAGCAATATACAAGAAACCTGTTTCTCAATGTTCAGTAATGTCATATGTTATCAAAGACTGGTTGTGGAAAATCAGATCAGCAAAAAAATCTAATTTTTGCAATTTTAACGAATGATGTTCTTATGAGTAAATTTGATCAGCTGTTCACATTTTTTAAAGAGTCGTTTTAATTTTTTTCTGAGTTATCTGATGTCTTTTGCATTTTTCTGTTGTAAGTTAATAACTTACAAGAATTCTAGATATTAAGAAAATTGGTCTTTTGTGATGAAAATGTTTTTTTCTGTTTCATCCATGGCATGTGTGTTGGTTTTCCAGTCAAGGTTTTGTTTTGATATTTCTATATCATCATATTTCTGGATTTGTTGTATACCTTTGGCATCTCTAATTTTTAAAAACTATTTTTAAACAATTACAAACTCACACAAAGTTGCAAAAATCATGCAGAAAGACCTTAGTGCCCCTCACATAGTTTTCCCTAAAGGATACATGTTACAAATTAGATTAGGAGCCGGAGCATTGTTCCTGATACAGTGTATGTAACTCTGTTTTGTTACACATCCAGAGAGCAGTCAGGTACAGGGCTATTCAGCTGTGTACTAGAAGCTGTTGAGTTGCTTGCAAATGGTTTGTTCCTTTTGAGTCTTGCTAACACCAAAACAAACTTTCTTTCCTCGCCTAGATATCTTCTCCAGTGTTCACCTTGTTTGTTTCCCATCTGCGTGGCCTTCTTGCATGCTGACTACTGTCTTGAAAATTGTTGCTTCCTGTGTATTGTCCAGGTTTTTTATTTCAGGCAGGAAGGTAAGTCTAGTTTCTGTGACTGTCTTGGCCCGAAACAGAAAGTCCAGTCATTTGTATTTAAAACACAAACTTTACTGAGATCAAATCTTAGGCCATGATGATATATTACATGATTATCTGTTATACCTTCAAACTGAAGCTAGTCCATCCCCCAAATGGGGCTGATGGCTCGAGTTAATGCTGCATGTTACTAACTTTAACATTGCAATTACCATTTATTAAGCTGCTACTAGTTGCTGGACACTATAGAAAACACTTTGTGTAGATTACCTCATTTATGCTTCACTGTTATGTGAGACATTATTTCTCCCAGTCTGTAGCTGAAGAAATGAACTAAAAGAAATTAAATAGCTTTGTACATGAGTAGATATATGCAAAGTTAAATAATTTTTCAGCATTTGAAAACTGATATGTATATTATATTTAAAATGTATTGTTTCTCAGATTTGGTTTTACAAAAAGAATTGTTAAAGTAAGTAATTGGCAGAAAGACTAATTAGCATGTGTTAGAAGAGCAGCAGCAGCAGTCTAGGAAGTGACCGCATCGTAAGTTCATAACGGAAGTGACTTCTAAAGTTTTTCAGGTAGCACAGTGGTGGGGATTTGAGTGATCAAACAAGATCTAAACTGGATTAACTATGTGCAATAGTAGGTGATGTGGATTCTTTCAATAAACAAACAAATAAAAACCCTTGGGGCCATTGATGTAGTGTAAAATTCAAATCGCCACTTATGATGTCAGCACCCCGCAGTGGGGCACTGGTGTCTTCCAGCTGCTCTACTTCTGATCATGCTTCCTGCCTGCATATGTGGAAAGCACTGGAAGATAACCCAAGTGCTAGGCCCCTGCTGCCTGCACAGCAGACCTGGCTGGCTTTGCTCTGGCCCCGCCCTAAGCTGTGCATGGAAGATCTGCATGTCTGTGTGTGTCTGTGTCTGTGTCTGTCCCTCTCTTTGTCATTTTGCCACTCAAACAAAACAAAATAAATCTTGGGAAAACTTTGGCCTTTAATTGGACAGTGTAGGAAATCCTGAGTGTCCCCATTGTTTCATTCATCCTTCTGTTGCCATTAAATTGTAATAGGCTTTATTTTAAACTTTAAGATGCTTTGTGAGTCCTTATTAACATCAGAAATTTTGTTTCCACCTTTTGAAAATACCTTGACAGACACACAGGTTGGCTGAATTAACAGGTCGCCCCATGAGAGTTGTGGGCTGGTATCACTCCCATCCTCATATAACTGTTTGGCCTTCACATGTTGGTAAGTATGATAAAGTTGCAACGTTTATTGGTTTCAGAAACAAGTATCATTTTCCTGCTCAATTATATAAGCTATAGTTATTTTAAGCCAAAATTTCATTATCCTTAAGTAGATGTCAGTATTTTAATATGTTTTCCCATGTTTTGGAAGTAATGATTTGTGATAAGCTCTGCCACTGCTTGGTGCACCCACCTCCAGTACTCTGTTCCCACAAGCTGGGAGGCAGCAGATGCTGGCTCGAGTGCTTGGGTCTCTGCCACCTGCAGGGGAGACCCATATGCAGTTCCTAGCCCCTGTCTTTGATCTAGTCCATTCTTGGCTGCTGCAAGCATTTGGGGAGTGAACCAGAAGATGGAAGGCATCACGTTCTCTACTGCTCTTTCTCTCTGCCTTTCACCCTCTGTCACTCCGCCTTTCAAACAGAAATGAATAAATTGGTAAACATAAAAATGGAGTAAGATAAAGTCCCAACATGCCATTACTCATATGTATTCAGGAAATGAAGACTCTAAAGCCTGACAAATGGACTGATATTTAAAAAGAAAAAGAAGTATAACTGAAAATTGCTGGTTGCTGAATGGTAGTACTGTCCAGTAGTACTCCTGTTCTGAAGATTCAAAAGTGTTAATAATGACATTTACAAAACTGGTTTTTATAATGTGTTTTTCACATGATCTGTCCTTGCTACTGGTGTTTTTGCCTGCTTCTCCATCCATGTAGAATGCTTTTTCTCTGTCTTTGCTCCTTTTTGGTATTTATCGCTTTTTTTTTTTTTTTTTTTTTTAAAGAGGCATCCCTGTGAAACACCCACTTAATTGGTAGCCTCAGTTTTTTTTTTTTAAAGATTTATTTTTATTATTTTTTCATTGGAAAGGCAGATATACAGAGAGGAGAGACAGAGAGGAAGATCTTCCGTCCAATGATTCACTCCCCAAGTGAGCGCAACGGGCCGATACTATGCCGATCCAAAGCCAGGAGCCTCTTCCGGGTCTCCCACGCGGGTGCAGGGTCCCAAAGCTTTGGGTCGTCCTCCACTGCTTTCCCAGGCCACAGGCAGGGAGCTGGAAGGGAAGTGGAGCAGCCAGGATTAGAACCGGCGCCCATATGGGATCCCGGGGGTGCAAGGCAAGGACCTTTAACCACTTGCGCCACCACACCGGGCCCTATTTATCGCTTTTTGAAAAACTTTTTCTTCTGCTTTACAAGTCTCTCAAGAAAGTAGAATAACATTACTTGGAGAGCAAATTAATATTCATAAGCACTTAATTATTCATTACAGTTGTTTTCAAAGGATTTTTTCTTTAATCCTGATGGTGACCAGTGAGCTAGAGACTTTACCCCCTATTGTATGGAAGAATAAATGAAGGCTCAGGTGAGGGAAGTAAGTGGCAAAGCTGAGGTTAGACCCAACTATGTGTTGTTTCCACTATGAACACTACTATTCGTATGGGCCTGAGTTTATAGTGAATTCTGTATTCATCGTCACTGTAGTATGAATGGCTAAGGAAAACCTCTCATTGGTCCTCAAGGACTATCTGGTGCTCTATCCCAGTTAAATCACTCAAATAATTGAATAATTAGCTCTGCTCTGTTTCTTTCTGAGAGAAGTTTATCCAAGCTGCTGCAATATAATAGTGGTAGGTTGGAGGTGCCCCCCTTTTTTTTTAATAAGATTTATTTATTTTTATTGGAAAGTCAGATATACAGAGAGGAGGAGAGACAGAGAAGAAGATCTTCCGTCCGATGATTCACTCCCCAAGTAACCACATCAGCCAGTGCTGTGACGATCCAAAGCCAGGAGCCAGGAGCTTCCTCCAGGTCTCCCACACGGGTGCAGGGACCCAAGGCTTTGGGCTGTCCTCCACTGCTTTCCCAGGCCACAAGCAGGGAGCTGGATGGAAAGTGGAGCTGCTGGGATTAAAACCGGTGCCCATATGGGATCGTGGTGCGTTTAAGGTGAGGATTTTAGCCGCTAGGCCACGGCGCTGGCCCAGTCAAATTAAATTTTTACTAGTCTTGCAAAACATTTTCACTCAGATTCTGTTACATGGAAAGAATCAACACACTCCAAAATTTTCTAAAATTTACCTTTGAATCACAACTTTGGTTAAAACTTTAAGGGTAAACATAATGACATAAAATGACTTTAGACTATAGTATTTGTAATCCCTGATGCAGAACATTTAATTTTTGTTTCATGACTAGAAACCCTTAATTTTCAGAAAATATTTAGTATCTGTTCACACACCGCCCATCTAGTGATTTATTAAGTAACCACTCGATTTATTCAATAAAGATTTCGATTGCTTTTATATGATAAAAGCAAGAATGAATTTCGCATATGAACTATATTTCACTTTATGCATTTCTTTGGGTATTAATTTATAAGATAACTCCAGTTATGGATAAAAAAATTTAGAAAGAGAAACATCCCTAACTAAAATTCTTATTAAATGCCTCAAACTATAATACTAAGTATTGTCAGTATTTTGTAGATATGTTTCTTTTCTTTTAAGATTTATATTTATTTTTATTGGAAAGGCAGATATACAGAGAGGAGAAGAGACAGAGAGGAAGATCTTCCATCCGATGATTCACTCCCCAAGTGAGCGCAATGGCTGGACCTGAGCCAGGAGCCAGGAGCCTCTTCCAGGTCCCCCACATGGGTGCAGGGTCCCAAGGCTTTGGGCTGTGCTCAACTGCTTTCCCAGGCCACAAGCAGGGAGCTGGATGGGAAGTGGGGCTGCCAGGATTAGAACTGGTGCCTATATGGGATCCTGGGCACGTTCAAAGCAAAGACTTTAACCACTACGCTATGGTGCCGGGCCCTGTAAATATGTTTTAAAATTTTTACTTTTCAACCAATATAAAAAATGACCTTGTCACTCTATCACCTGCCAAAACCTGTTTTAAAAAGTAAGTACTCTTTGTTAAAGAGCACACATTACAAGAAATGTTTTCCATGCTCTTCTTTTACAAAACAACATTCTGATATACATGATGAATCTAAATGAAAATTCGAATGGTGGCTGAAATCCTGTCAACTTTCAGCCCAATCCAACACAAATCCACAGTTACTACACATAAACAATTCAAATTAAAGTTTATAATAGAAATGTCAATGAGTCATAGCATCAGTACTGATGGGTCCACTGCACTTCAAATAGGCGCAGCACATGTGCACGTGACAGACAGACTGCTCAGAAAAATCAAGGTATCAGAGTTATAAATAAGGAATACAAAAGTATGAACATTGCAATGTCAATGCATTATGGTAATTTACAAAAAGTAAACGAGACGAGATGTAAACACATCTGATGGTTCTTTGTCTGAGTCACTTTCCGCTGATTTATAAAGCTATGGGATTGTAATTCTTTATTAAAGATCTATTTTTATTATTTTTTCATTGGAAAGGCGGATATACAGAGAGGAGAGACAGAGAGGAAGATCTTCCGTCTGATGATTCACTCCCCAAGTGAGCGCAACGGGCCAATCCTATGCCGATCCAAAGCCAGGAGCCTCCTCTGGGTCTCCCACACGGGTACAGGTTCCCAAAGCTTTGGGTCGTCCTCCACTGCTTTCCCAGGCCACAGGCAGGGAGCTGGAAGGGAAGCGGGGCTGCCCAGATTAGAACCGGCGCCCATATGGGATCCCGGGGGTGCAAGGCGAGGACCTTTAACCACTTGCGCCACCGCGCTAGGCCCAGGATTGTAATTCTTTAAAAGAACATTTTCCTATGCTGCTGCATGCAATAATTTCACTGTTCACTCTTGACTATAATGCAACCTTCAAATCCCCTCGCAGAGCTTGACATATGTCATCAGGATTTCTCCAGAAAGTCAGCTAGTCATTATCAGCAGTCTTCAGGGCCTCAGTGGCCCTGTGAAGCTTCTTAATAACTGATGGCAGAGCCTCTGGGTTAGTCCCTTGCTCACAGAGTCGCACACATATAGACAGGGTTTCCATATCTAAGCCAGTATTCGAAATTCTTGAAATCTCAAGCAGAACATCCATGGTCTCCCTCACTGCATTCAGATTGGCCGCCCCGGTGCCGCTACTGCTTGCTATGGCAGAGGCCGAGGGAGTTGGCAAAGGGCTTGAAATATGAAATTATATTAAAGAAGCAAATGCACATAACTCAATACAAAATAGATCTGGAATGCAGAGTATAGAGATCCTACCTGGGACAATGCAGTAAAGCAAGTATATCCTTGCTAAGTCTATGCTGCTTTAAGTCACTGTGAAATTTAAATTGGGTTGCTGAAATGGGAGCCGTGAAGTCTTTTATCATGCAGCACATGTGTGCAGAAGGCTGGCAATGACACATCTGCATGAATCGTTCGCTGGCAGATGGTGTGATGGTCAGCCCTTTCCCATCTGCTTCACAAGAGAACCATGCTTAGCTTACAACCGTGCTCCTGTTCTGATGCTTTCATGCACCACAAGAACCTGTGCACCAACTTAAAGTGATGAGAAAAATGACTGCGTTCTGGCCTGCATCAGAGTGTCCTCGGTGTCAGAAAGCTGCAACAGTGATAGCAACTCTAACTTTTGTCTGAGAATTTCTACTGGAAACCAAAAAGGCAGTTATGCTCACCTGTGGGAACCTTTACATTTAATTGCAGAGATATTCTCTCTTTAGGAGCTTAAAGTATAACTTTGATTCACTGAGACCCCATTTATTCGAATGTATGCATTTCTGACATGTGATCTCCGACACCGGAGGCGCATCTGTGCACAAGGAGAGGTATGCGTGGGAAAGAGGGCCATGTGGAGCACCTCTGAAGTCGTTATATTGAATGGCCAGGAAGTGAAGGATGCACACACAGTGAGGACTGAGAAAGAACAATAGAAGAATACAAAAACATCCACACAAGCTAGATGACATGGAAAAGACAGAGAAGTGTGATTTGTGGATTTCTTGATGTGAAAACAGGATTTATGGGGCCCAGCGCTGTGGGCTAGCGGCTAAAGTCTTCACCTTGAACGCACCGGGATCCCATGTGGGCATCAGTTCTAATCCTGGCAGCTCCACTTCCCATCCAGCTCCCTGCCTGTGGCCTGGGAAAGCAGTCGAGGACGGCCCAAAGCCTTGGGACCCTGCACTCGTGTGGGAGACCCAGAAGTTCCTGGCTCCTGGCTTTGGATCGTCGCAGCATCGGCCGTTGCGCTCACTTGGGGAGTGAATCATCGGATGGAAGATCTTCCTCTCTGTCTCTCCTCCTCTCTGTATATCCGCCTTTCCAATAAAAAAAAATCTTAAATAAAAAAAAAAGAAAACAGGATTTACAACACAGTAAAGGTGTAAAGGAAGCTGTTCAACAGCAAGAGAGGAAGAGCAGGTAATTAATGTTCTGCAATCTAGCCGAGATAGATGAGTACTGGAGGGAGTTTGACATCCTCCTTCTTTGCAGATTAGAAGAAGTCCAAAAGAAACAGATGCAGAACGACTGAATTCCATTAAGCATGCAAATGCACACAAACCATTTTCTGTATTCTAGCCAGGATCAGAAACAGGCATGACAACAGTAATAAACTGACTCACTGCCTTCATTGAATTTACATTGTAATAGGAGTGGGGAGGATGGTCAGAAATAAATATGTCATTTATTAGCAAAGATTAATTGAGAGCCGAGTATGTACTTGATACTCTCTTAAACATAAGAGAAAAGCATACAGATTTCCTTCCTTTGTAAAACTTATTTTGTAGTAGGATAAAACAGTCACTAGGCACGCTAAGTCTAGACTATCTTAAAAGTATGTTATATAAGGATATGTATGAGGAGCAGGAAAAGAGGCATAGGGTGTATTTTGGACTGGAATCCGTGGTTACTGTTTTCTTCATTGACATTTATTGTAAAAAGGGTTTTTAAAAAGTTTCTGCAGACACTTACTGTGAAAATACTGCGTGCAATTCAAAATTTCCTTGCATTGAAGTAAGCTTATCTTTTAATTGCATTTTCACTATACTTTCTGAAGTATCCTTATGTTCAATTATGGGAATAAGTGTAAGGAAAAGGTGGATGATTTTGTTCAAAGGGCATAAAGTCCCAGTAAGGAAGAGTAAGTTTTGGAGATCTATTTATTATACATCATGATGACCCTGGTTAGTGACAGTATATCATATACTATAAAATTGATGTGTTTACATTTTGTGTGGCATGATGAAGCCTCCCAGAGGGAAGTAAGAGTTGACCACATCAGTATCTGGAGGCCGGTATGGCTGCAGGCTAGCACTCCAAGATAGGTAGGCCTTTGTACACTCTTCTCGGTTCTTTTTTTTTTGCTCTGAGATCAGGAACCATTGTAAGATTTTCAGCAGAGGCATGATGCAAACTGTCTTAAATTTTCAATGGATCAATGTATGCTAAGTTGGGACAGATTGTAGGGTGGCAAAGTTAAAAATGTAAAGAGCAACCGGATAGGAGGATGTAGTGATTCAAAGGAGAAGTGACTGTGCTTCTGTTCGATCCTGCTGGTAACTTGGCGGTGGGGAGAGGGAGGAGGGCACTGTGTTTCGAGAGGTAAATCAAATGTTTGCTTTAGCTATATTGAATTTGAAACATCTAATACTGACCTGGTCTGACTCTGGTCTGTGAACTTCTCTGTGCCTAGTGAGATAAGGCATTTATATCAAAGTGCATTATCTGTGTTAATGAGCATGTTGTTTCAGTTTAGAATCTTTCTTTCCTTAATGCTCTGTCAGAGGCAGCATTGTAGCATAGCATGTTAATCCAGTACCTGCAATTCTGACATCCTGTATAGCCATTGGATTGTGTTCTGGCTGCTCCACTTCTGATCCAGCTGCCTGCCCTGCTACTGTGCCTGGGGAAAGCAACAGAAGATGGCCAAGTGTTTGGAACCCACCTGGAAGAAGCTTTTGGTAACTGGCTTTAGCCAGTCTGCTGGTTCACTCCCCAAAGTGGCTACAACAGCTGGAACTGAGTAGATCCAAAGCCCAAGGTCTCCCACGTGGGTGCAGGGTCCCAAGGCTTTGGGCCGTCCTCCACTGCTTTCCCAGGCCACAGGCAGGGAGCTGGGTGGGAAGTGAAGAAGCCGGGACTTGAACTGACATTCTTATGGGATGCTGGCACTTGCACGCAGAAAATTAGTCAATTGAGCTATCTCACTGGCACCTAGATCAGGTAAATTGAAGACAAGAATAGAACAATGAGCTTGAGAAAAGCAGTTTTTGGGTGGCATTGTGGGGATAATAACCATCTTCAGTGGTTGTGAATGAAATGGAATGGAACTGATACTTTGATATGTTAGTTAATGTGCTAAAAGTTCTTTCAGTTTTTAAAATACAAAACTCTGTGAGAGAAGGAATAAATTTATTCTTTTTTAAAAAAGATTTAT
Organism: Ochotona curzoniae; assembly: GCF_017591425.1. Taxonomy (NCBI): domain Eukaryota; kingdom Metazoa; phylum Chordata; class Mammalia; order Lagomorpha; family Ochotonidae; genus Ochotona; species Ochotona curzoniae. The sequence goes on from NW_024465471.1 coordinate 1,374,030, forward strand.
TTGAATGTCAGATATACAGAGAGGAGAGACAAAGATCTTCTGGCCGCTGACTCACCCCCATGTGGCTGCAACGGCTGGAGCTGAGCCAATCTACAGCCAGGAGCCTCTTCCGGGTCTCCCACGCAGGTGCAGGCTCCCAATGCCTTGGGCCGTTCTCCACTGCTTTCCCAGGCCACAAGCAGGGAGCTGGATGGAAAATGGAGCTGCTGGGATTAGAACCGGCGCCCATATGGGATCCTGGCGCGTTCAAGGCGAGGACTTTAGCTGCTAGGGTACCACGCTGGGCCCAGGAATAAGTTTATTCTAAGTAAGTGGTAAGGAATTGTATTTGGAGGTATTATGAATTTTACCAGGATTGGGCATTTGCACAGCACCTGGAACTCTTGTATCCCACTTAGAGGGCATTACTCAAGACTTGACTGCTCTACTTCATATCCCACCTTCTGACCGTCTGCAGCCTGGGAGGCAGCAGGTGTTTCTGTCGCTGCCACCCACATGGGAAACTTGGATGGAGTTCCTACCTCCTGGGTCGACCTTAGCCAAGCCCTGGGTGCTTGTGCACGTTGGAGAATAAAGCAGTAGATGGAAGAGATCTCTGTTTCCTTGTCTTCCCCACTCTTTACAATAAAGGTGAATAAATAAATAAAACTTTTAAAGATTAAATTTTTACCAATGTTTTACATTTGCACATTGTTTTGTATATGGGTGTGTGTTATATACATATACGTATACACACACACCCATATATGTATATTCAGTAGTTCCAGCCACCTTCTTTCCTATTTGCACCAGGTGCTATTTACTTGAGAAGACATTAGAGAAAATCTTTTTTTTTAGAGAGAAAATCTTAATGCAGATCAAAGAGATATAAATAAATACAAGGAATGTTTGAATGAATATCAATCACTGCGCCAACTGTGCTGACAGGGTTTTGTTTTGATATCTGATCTTTTGCATGTTTTTTATAAATTTAGATCAGTGGTAGGTTTTGTTATGTAACCTTGCAATAATTTCTAATGGTATTTGGTATTTGTTTATTGTCTCCATTTCAAAAATTAAATAATGATATAGTGCAGGGGTGGGCACCATCCAGCCCGTGGCCAATACAAAATCCTGCAAAATTATTTGGCCTTGCCCCTCCAAGGCAACTAACTGCAGGTAGGACTCAAAATTCAATATATCTATAGCAGGCCAATTTTTAAATTAGTCCTTGTGTATGGCTTGTGGGTGATGTTATAAATATCCAAATGGCTTTGGCAGGAAAAAAAAATTCCCCACCTCTTTTGTAGCGAAATTTTCTTTTAGTCTCTGGGATGTTGAATTGAATTATAGCAGAATCACTTCTATAAACTAATTTCCCTTGAGAGTCATCACCATGATATTTCTGCGCTTCCATCCTTTAGTAGCAAATCTAATATATGCACTTTAGTAGAAGCTGTCCACAGAAGAGCTCTCTGATGAAATATTTTTTAATCTTATTCTACACTCTTTCTAAGTCCCCAGGGAGGAGAATTACCAAGTTTTAGAGGGTAACTGATATTTGCAATTTCTTTCTAAATCACATTTTCGTAACAGGTATACTCTTGGACTAGACAATAGAGCTTTATTATTTAATTGAAGACTTTTTCTAACATTTTACTAACCCAGCAAAATATTTATTACCTCCAGCATTGTAGCATGGTATGTTAAACTACTGCCTGTGGTGCCAGCAACCCATATTTGTACTAGTTCTAGTCTCAGATGCTTTACTTTTACTCTAGCTCCCTGCAGTGGGTCCTACCTTCTAGCTTTGGATTGGCCCAGTCCTGACCATCGTGGCCATCTGGAGAGTGAAGCAGCAGGTGGAAAATCATGCTCTTGAAATAAATAGACCTTTAAAAATGTATTTACTTCCAGTGAAAGAACCTCAACTGAATTTGAACTGTGGTAATGCAGCAAGGTGGAGAAATCCACCATGGGGAGAGGGTTTGGGGAGGGGTGGGGAGAATCCCAGTGTCTATAACACTGTGTCACATAATGCAGTGCAATTAATAAAATAAATACATAAATTTTTAAAATGTATTTATCTAATTAATTTATGTTTGCATATTTGAAAAGCAGAGAGAAAGAAAGATCTGACATCTGGTGAGTTACTCCCTCGGTGCCCATAGCAGCAGGGTCAACCTGAAACCGGGAACCTGAAACTCAATCTGATGTGGGTGGCTGGGGTCCCAGCATTTGGGCCATCTTCTACTGCTTTTCACAGCACTCATTAGCAGTGAGGTTTGTTGCAAGCAGAATAGGATTCTACTCCAATATGAAATGTGGGCATCTGGGCCTGGCACGGTAGCCTCATGGCTAAAGCCCTCACCTTGCATATCCTGGATCCCATATGGGTGCCAGTTCATATCCCGGCAGCCCAGCTTCCCATCCAGCTCCCTGCCTGTGGCCTGGGAAAGCAGTGGAGGACGACCCAAGGCTTTGGGACCCTGCACCTGCGTGAGAGACCTGGAGAAGGCTCTGGCCCCCTCCTCCTGGCTTCAGATTGGCTCAGCTCTGGCCGTTGCAGCCACTTGGGGAGTGAATCAGTGGATGGAAGATCTTTCTCTCTGTCTGTGCTCCTCTCTGTATATCTGACTTTCAAATAAAAATAAATCTTTTTTTAAAAAAACGCTTAATGCTTAGAGGAATAAGAAAAAAGTGAAAGACCTTAGTTTAGTAGAAATAGACAGCAATAATAAACAATAATTGAATGGAAAAATTATTTCATTCATGTGCAGTATCTTAAAGCAATCACCAATTATTACAACTAAGATTCTTAACCATTGATTTGACAAAGATATAACAAAATTATGCAAACCTATATAACAATGCTGCTGTAGGCATTTCTTTCATTTTACTGGGTTTTGCTTTTTTAAATTATTGCTCCCACAAATAAGAGAGAACATGAAATGTTTGTCTTTGTGGATTTGATTTCATTCAACATGATCCTCTTGATGTTTTCTCGACTCTTTGTCTATTTTTACCTTCATATCTTGTACTGTGGGAGTATGGTCTGGAAAAAAAAATTCTTACATATTCCAATGTCCTGAAGCAGTTCTCTGTTTTTCTTTTACAAGCTTTAAAGTTTCATGTCCTATATCTAGGTCTTTATTTTGACTTGGTCTTTGCATATGATAAGAGATGGGCAGTTTAGTTTTGTTCTTCTACATGTGAACATTCAGTTTCCTTAGAGCCATTTGTAGAAAAGACTCTCCAGTGTGTGTTCATAGCAGCTTCATGAAATGTCAGTTGTTGGAAGTGCGTCAGTTCACTTTAGAATCTCTGTTCCACTTGTCTTACACGTCTGTTTTTATGTAAATACCATGCTGTTTTAATTACTGTAGCTTAATAGTATATTTTAAAGTGAAACACCCATGAATGGGCTATTTTTGTCTGTATTTTCAGATGTTCGAACACAAGCCATGTATCAGATGATGGATCAAGGCTTTGTAGGGCTTATTTTCTCCTGTTTCATAGAAGATAAAAACACAAAGGTATCGTGTATGTGTCTATATATTACCTCTGTCTATGTATTTGTGTAGAGAAAATTATCCTTGCAGTTTTAATATGATAGCCAGGAAATATTTCAATGAGAAACATCATTGAGTCAAAACCTGAAGAATATTAGAGAACAAGTCATATTACTTTCTTGAAGGGAAAACATGCTAGGCAGAGGAAATATCCAGTATAAAGACCCAGTATAAAGACTCACTGTGGAGCATTGAGGAAGTTGTGTGGTGACAACAGACTGAGGGCGACTGTCACCATACATTTCAGTTTGCTTCTGTCAATCCTAGTTTTGTCATTTAGTTAGTCTCTTTCCTTCTCAGAAGTGTATCAATTTGCACAGTAACTCAATCTGTCATTCCTTTTCAGAACCAAAACATAATGGGGTGTGGACAGATCCTGTAGGACCTTAGCTTTGTCACTGAGTTGAGGAGCTACTGGAAGTGACTGTGTTTTAGTAGAACTTGTAGGGACTGTATTCATCAATAGACTTGGAGAGGGAAAGTGAAATCCATGGTATCAGTGATACCAGTTGGGAAGCTATTGTAGTGATCTCTGCGGGAAATGATGGAGGTTGACCACAGTGATGGAATGGAGATTCTCTACATATTTTGAGGGCTAGTAATAGTCACAACTGCTAGCATTTTCTCACTTACTGAGTGGTGGGTACTTAGTAAGTATTTTGTGCATGTGCTCGGACTCTGACAAGAAGCCTATAGGGAATATTCACATCTTATTGATGAATGATCAGAAGCTCAGAGAAGTTACATGATTTGCTACATGGTTGCTTTTGTTGTTACTTATTTGGAGTCTGTTCCAATTAAATTCTGTCTGAATATTATGATCATGTCAAGAAATTTTTAACATGTCAGTCCAAACAAAAAGAAAAGTACTGTTTGACATTGTCAATATGATATCTTTCAACAATACCAAAAGTGTAACTATTTAGTACAGTGGTTATATTCTCAGAATCTGTATTAATGATTATTTTATATAATATCACTTCTTTCCAGAGGTGTTAAAATTCAATGCCTTAAACCTAATTCACTTAAATGCTTTCAGATTTGTCATACTTACATATTTGTTGTTATTATAAATAGTGATTGCTAAGTTTGGGAATTTCCAAATAATAGTTTAAATACTCTTACGTTTTTGGTTCTCCACATTTGTCAGCAATTCCTTGTTTCCCTGAAGTGGCTGTTGGGTTCTAGCCATCTTGTGTGGACTGTGAATGTGATGCTTCTTATATCAGTTGATTTCTGTGTCTTTGGAATCTCTGTAAGCGTCCACTTCCAGAGGCGACTTTAGATTTTAGGTTAGAGTCTACTAAGTTGCTATCCTCATTTGAAGATTACTCCTTCTTTGTGTGACATATCTTTGCCTTTGTTGTTGTTGTTTTGTGGGTTTTTGTTTGTGTGTTTGTTTTGTAGACTGGCCGAGTACTCTACACTTGCTTCCAATCCATACAGGCTCAAAAGAGTTCAGAGTAAGTATGACAGAGATGTATCTTTATATTAATGGGCTAATTGCAGTCCAGGGAATTGGTTATTCTAGTATATGTGCTGCCAAAGTGAGCACGAAATCGGTTATTCTAATTTTTTTTGTTTTATTTCTCCTGCTGGTAAGACACTAAGAGCTCTATATTTGTACTTAAACCCATTAGCAGCTCTATAAGAGATGAAATATCTTTGACAGTTTAGATCTTGGGCATCTTAGCAGTATCTTCATTGTAATTAATTCACCAAAATTATTTCTTTCTTTGGTGAGTTATAAAATAAAAACTACATATGCAGATTTTAGATTTGTATAGATTCATGCCTGTGAATGGATAAGCAAAATCCATATCCATCCAGTGGAATAGTATTTATAAAAAAGGAAAGAAGTACTGAAACATGCTACAGCCTGGAGCCGAGAACCTCCTTAGGATCTCCCACATGGGAGCAGGGTCCAAGGGCTTCAACCTTCCTCTGCTACTTTCACAGGCCACACACAGGGAACAGGATGGAAGGTAGAGCAGCTGGGACTCAAACCAGTGCCCATGTGGGATGCTGGTGCTTCAAAGTGGAGGATTAGCTTCTTGAGCCATTGCACCAGCCCCTCTTCACCTTTCTTCATTATTTTTTCTTTTTGATCCTCTGACTTATTGATTTCCCATGACTTCCCACGTCTTCAGTTTTCTGATTCTTTTCTGACTTACAAAGTCTTCTGTTGACTTTACAGTGAGATTTTCAGTTGACCTACTGTGTTCTAGCTCCAGTAATTCCAATTCTAATTTTCAACATCTTTATTATATCCTCATTCAATTCATGGATGACTTTCCTGATTTCATTTAGTGGTTTATATCTGTTTTCATTTAGCCCATTGAGCATCTTTATGACAACTAAGATAATCATTGAGGCCACTAATATTGCCTATTGGGTAAATCCTACACCTGTGGTGCCAGCACCCCATATATGTACAGATTCAAATCCTGGCTGCTCTACTGCTGATCCAGCTACCTACAAATGTGTCTGGGAAAGCAATGGAAAGTGACCCAAGTCCTTGGGTCCCTGCACCCACATGGGAGACTCTAGAAAAGTTCCTGCCTCCTGGCTCCTAGCTCTAATCTGACCCAGCTCCAGCCACTGGGACCATTTGGGGAATGAGTCAGCGGATGGAAGATCTCTTTCTCTAACGTTTCCATCAAAATAAATAAAGTTTACTAAAAATATTTTTTTATCTGAAAGGCAAATTTACAGGAAAGGAGAGACACAGATAGAAAGAGAGGTCTTCCATCTGCTGGTACACTTCCCAAATGGCTGAGATAGGCAGAGCTGAATTGATCCAAAGCCATGAGCTTCTTCTGGGTCTCCCACACAGGTGCAGGGGCCCAAGGCTTTGGTCCGTCTTTGACTGCTTTCCCAGGCCACAAGCAGGGAGCTGGATGGGAAGTGGAGCAGCTGGGACGTGAACTGGCACCCATATGAAATGCTGGTGCTCCAGGTGTAGGATTAGTCTGCTATTATACTATGCCAACCCCCCAAATAAAGAAATGTTTAAAAGAAAAAAAGACACCTTTCCTAGTTCTTACAGGAGTGGATGCATGCCAGAAAGACATTCACCATTCAGAGCAACCAGAGTTTCATATTCTAAGGATATTTCTTTTATAGAATTCTCAATGTTGTTTTAGTCATCTAAAAATTCCCTAAGCAGGTTGCTCCTGCTTCTTTTCCTTGTATCTCTGCCCTCTTGTTCCCACTGCAGCCTGAAGCCTTTTGATCTTCCACTTTACTGATGTCACTGTATTGGGTTCATTTTTAGAGCTTATATGACTCAGTTCTACTTTTCTGGTTTTTGTATTTGTTTTTGTTCATCTTCACCTTAAATTCCTTTAACATTTTTCATAGTCATTGTAAACTTCTTTATCTACTAATTATATTATCTATGAATCTTCTATTGACTTTTTGTTATGGTCATTTATTATTTTCTTGGTTCTTCATGTTAAAAAAACAATAGACATTAGACTAAATAATGCTAATCTCCAGAAACCACATATCCCTTTCTGTGTCAGGCAGATACGATGGAAGATTTATAACTTCAATCTAATCGGGATGAATTCTTCTGTGACTTTCTGTTTTGATTTGTTGGGATTTCAGCTGCTGCACCTTGATACTGCAGTCTTATCAGTCAACACCCATAAACCTTTTGAAAACTATTCTACCTGTTTTGAAAAAAGATAAAGAGAAAAATCATTATCTTCCATTCACTAATTCACTCCCTCAATGCTAACAATAGCCAAGACTGGGCCAGGATAAAGCTGGGAGCCCAGAACTCAGTTTTGGTCTCCCCCAAGAGTGGCAAGTACTCAGCCACTTGCGCTATCGGCTGCTGTTTCCCGTGGTTTGCTTTAGCAGAGTAGAGCCCAGGACTCAGGCTCAGGGATTCTAGTATGGAATGTGGGCATCGCAGGAAGCAATGTAACTACTGCTCCAAACACCTCCTCCCTCTATCAACTTCTTATAAATTTCTTCCTCTCGAATTGCTAGCTACCTTTTCATGAAAATTGTCCCTAAATCTCAGTCTCTAGATTCTTCTATTTCCTTCAGTTACTCTTTGCCTTGGTAGCTGTCACAGTGACTTTGCTTAGAACCTATTTCACTTGACCCAGATATTCTAGGTGTTTCCAATAGTAGAATTGTTCTTATCAGAAGCAGAGTCTGTCATGTGCTTTGGCTCTCACCTATGCGGATTCTGGGACTGTAGTTTAAATTGTCAGAAGCTCTAGAGGTTTCCTCTGAGAACAATTTCTGCTCATGTTGCTGGAAAACTCAGCAACATTGTTAAGTAAACTAATGGCAGCTGCACATTGACCTCTTCAAGGTTTCTAGAATCATCAGTTATAGTGTTTATTCCAAGTGGCCTTCTGCAAACCACCTAACCACCATGAAATTTTGTTTCATGAATTCTTCCTTAACTATTTGGGTGTGAAAAAAAAAAAAAGGTCTCTTGGAATTTGTGTTCTATCTAGTTGTGTTAAAGGGCCCGGACACACTACTGGGTTGGAAAAAGAGTGAGAGGAGCTGGAGTTCATGTTGCTTTATCATCAAACCAATGAGGCCTCAGAGTGCCATGAGATTGTTCAGTGATGAAGTTTTCGGTATGAGTACCTTCAGTGGAATGTAGATTGGTTGGCTTTGATAAAAAGCACATTTGTTTTTCCCGCTCTGGCATCTGTGAAATGTTTCCCCCAGGGGAGAAAACAGGAGATGAAGGCCACTGATGAACCCTAAGTTAGAACAAGTGACCACACATGTAAATGAGCTTATATAGAATCAATCTGATAAAGTCATTGGAGAATTTACATTTTCTCTTCCTCATGCACTGCGATCACTGGAAAGTTCCTGTGAAAACATAAGAACTTTGAACTCATAAGGCTTCCGTAAATTTGACAGAAGTAGTCTTGAATTATCTTTGGGAATAGAGAATATTGGCTCTGCAAGTGGGCTTCCACTTTGCTGTCAGATGAACACATTTTGAACTTTATATGCTTGGGAGTTGAATCACTTAATGAGTTAGAGCCATGTTTAATCTTTGAAGTAAGCTGTGTCACAAAGTCTCAATGAAAAGGACAAAGAACTTTGAATTACAAAATTCGGGGTTAAAAAACAACCTGAGCTGATTACCTTGCAGGTATGAAAGAATTGAAATACCCATCCATATTGTACCTCATGTCACCATTGGAAAAGTATGCCTTGAGTCAGCAGTAGAGCTGCCCAAAATCCTGTGTCAGGAGGAACAGGACGCATACCGGAGGATCCACAGGTACCCCGCCTCACTCATCCCTGCTGCTCTGCTGGGACTAGTTCATAGTTTTTTTGTCTCCTTTGTCTTTAGCCCTCTTCCCTTTCACCTCTGTAAGAAAGCTTTAGAGCAGGCTTCTCACATTCCATGGTGACAATCTCTTTTTAACATTTGGTTCTCTCCTGCTATAGTTCTTTTTGAAATATGAAAATAAAGTAAACCACAACATCTTAACAGCTCTGTTTCCAAACACTGGGTCTTGCCCATTAAATGTGTACTGTGTCAAGGTTTTAGTGATATAGTTATTTCAGAATTGTATCTTTGAATTGTCTCTTGAATCTTCAAATAAATTTACATCTCCCTCCTAATTAAAACACAGCAATGGGAGCTTAAATAATTCATATTAATCTAATTTAACTGGCAAAGCTCTCATGCAGTTTATCATTTTGTTATAGTGCATCACCATTTTGTTTTCCTTTCAATGTTTCCTTTGCCACTAACCTAAACTATTTTATTCATTTAGCCTTACACATCTGGACTCAGTAACCAAGATCCATAATGGCTCAGGTAAAATGTTTTTCCTTGAATATTGCTGCTGATTTCAGAAATATTACTGATGATTTTCTTTCCAATAAAATAAATAAATCTTTAAAAAAAAAAAAAGGCAGATTTACAGAGAAGAGGAGAGACAGAGAGAAAGATCTTCCGCCTGCTGGTTCACTCCCCAAGTGGCCACAACGGCTGGAGCTGAGCCAATGCAAAGCCAGGAGCTTCTTCCAGGTCTTCCATGTGGGTGCAGGGTCCCAAGGCTTTGGGCCGTCCTCCACTGCTTTCCCAGGCCACAAGCAGGGAGCTGGATGGGAAGTGGAGAAGCTGGGACACGAACTGGCATCCATATGGGATCCTGGTGCATGCAAGGCGAGCATTTTGCCACTGAGCCATCAAGCCAGGCCCAGTAAATAAATGTTGAAACAATAAAAATGAAAGGCTTTATTCAGACCCTTACAGAATATGTAGATGTCAATTCTAATCTTTAGAAGAAATATAGATTACTTTAAGGCTGTAAGTTTTTCACTTTTTTCTATGTCACTGAACCTTTTGCCCAAGGAGAACGAAGAGCTGGCTATCTTTGTGCTCTGCATTGCATGGCTTCTCTCTGGCTTCTTAATCCAGGGATATTCTGATGGCCTCAAATCAAATAGCCTGTTCAGCTTATCAGTCTTCCCCTGGCTGGCCATTGAAAATCATTTAGGAGTCCTGCTCTCATTTTTTTCCTACTTCCTCCTCCTCCCAACTTTTTTTCTGTGCTCATAATTGGAGTGCTATTGCTGGGACTAGGCTGTGGATAATGTTTCTCCAGCGCTACCTCATCTTTGTCTTTGCTGTTTAAGTGTTCACCAAGAATCTGTGCAGTCAGATGTCAGCAGTCAGTGGGCCTCTGCTACAGTGGCTGGAAGACAGACTGGAGCAAAACCAACAGCATTTGCAGGAGCTGCAGCAAGAAAAGGAAGAGCTTCTGCAGGAACTTTCTTCTCTAGAATGAAGAAGAGAACAAATGAGGTAAAAGAGCCTTTTTTTTTTTTTTTCATTTTGTATGCTAAACATGTTCTGACACAACTGTACTCTTTGCCCTCACTGAGAGGCATACATCTTCTGTCTTCTTTCATCACTAAATTGTACCGCGGTGCCTCTCAATAGTTCCATCTATGTAGGTGCCTTTCTAACCAAAGAATGAGTTCTAGCACATTTAAAGCAAGTTCCAAAGTGTGGTTTTCCAGAAACAAAGGATTTAGGATATAGTAAAAATTATGTTGAAAAATTACATTGTTTTTAGTATATATAGCCGCGAACGATAAATATGTCTTCAGACAAGAGGCGGGTCTGTTACATATGTTAGAAATGAAAGTGAGAATTCAGGAGATGAAAGAAACCAAAGAGGACCCAGATTCCAGTAACAACGCTAAAGGTTGTTTGGATTTTTTTGTTCTTGTTTCACCCTATGCAATTGTTTTACAAATTTCAAGAGATAATCTGCAGTTGGCTACATCAGAATCAATTGCTGAGTAAGCTCTGTCTCTGCAAGTAGAAACTAGAAATTTGCATGAATGCCCAGATGTTTCCAAAGCATAGTAACATTTCAAAAATACTAATCTAGTATGGATGGACTTTACTGTATTTTCCCTGAATCTCCACATCCACAGTGCCTCTCTTTTCTTTTTTATTTGTTATAGGAACAATGAAGTTAGTGTAAAATCAATTCAACTAACTCTATTTTGAAGAACTAAAAGTTGGATGACCCACTTTGCCTGACTGCAAGACTTACTATAAAGCTACAAAAATCAAGATGGTATAGTACTGGCAGACAGACTAACACATTGATCAGTGGACTTTGCCCAACTGATGTTGATGAAGCACAAAAGCAAATCAATGGAGGAAGGATGGTGGAGAAATTATAAATTCATAGGAAATAAAAGAATCTTGACCGAAACATCACACTTTTATAGTAGTTTTTGCTTAAAATTAACATGAACTTAAAATGTAAGATGTAAAGGATATAACATTTCAAAAAGAAATCATAGAAGAAGAAACTTCAGGACCTTGAACTAGCTGACAAGTTCTCAGACATGTCGAAAGCACAATCTGTAACACGAAGATGTTGTATTCGACTTCATCCAAGTTAAACACTTTTGTTCTGGGGCCATCATTGTGACACAGTAGGTTAAACTGCTGCTTCCATTGTCAGTATCCCAAATCATTGTGCAGATTTGAGTCCCAGCTGCTGTACATCTGTTCCATCTCCCTGCTAATGTGCCTGGAAGGCAGTGCTTGGGCCCCTGCTACTCATGTGGGAGACCTGAATGAAGTTCTTGGCTCCTGACTTCAGCCTGCCTCAGCCTTGTCTGTTGTGGCCATTTAAAGAGTAGACAAAAGATTCTGTCTCTGCCTTTTCAAGCAAAAAAAATAAATCTTTTAAAATGTTAAAAAGGCCCGGCACAGTAGCCCAGTGGCTAAAGTCCTTGCCTTGCATGCATCAGGATCCCATATGAGCACTGATTCGTATCCCAGCTTCTCCATTTCCATCACCCAGCTCCCTGCCTGTGGCCTGGGAAAGCAGTTGAGCACGGCCCAAAGCCTTGGGACCCTGCACCCGTGCGGGAGACCAGGAAGAAGCTCCTGGTTCCTTGTTTCAGATCGGCACCGCTCCAGCTATTGCTGCCACTTGGGGAGTGAACCAGCAGGCAGAAGATGTTTCTCTTTCTGTCTCTCCTTCTCTCTATAAATCTGACTTTCCAATAAAATAAGTAAAAAATTTTTAAAACATATTAAAACTTTTGTTCTCTCAAAGGGTTAAGAGGAAAAGACTAGCTACAGATTGAGGGAAATTACTATTGGCAACCATGTATCACTCTGGAATATAGGAAACATACTTGAAAGTCAGAAAATGACAAAAGGCAGGAATAGATGTTTTAGCAGAGGACATGCAAACAGCAAGTAAGCACATGAAAAGCTGTTGATCCTTGTTAGTAAAGTTAAACAAATACCTAACATATGACCCTGCAATTGTTCTCCTGGACATTTAGCTGCAAAAACCTATGTTGGCACAAAAACTTGTACACAAAGACTAATGGCCAAAATTTGAAAGACTCCAATGTTCTGCAACAAGCAAAAGTATAGCGTGGAGCACAGTTCTGCAGTGAAAATTAGACTATTAATAAACAGAACAATTTGGATGGACCGAAGGAGGATTATCCAGCATTGTGATGGGAAGAAAAGCCAATTTGAAAAGGCCTTACTATATATATATATGGTTGTATTTCTACTCATAGAACATTGTGGAAATGAAGAACAGCTGAAGGCCTGCCAGGAATAGAGACTGGAGGGATTGTGACATATTTATGACTGTATAAAGAGATGACACAAGGATTTCCTTTATCCTGATGCAACAGTTCTTTATCTTGGTTGTTGTATTGAGTACATGAATACATACCTGTGCTCAAATTGTATAGATCTATACTCAAATGAATGCATGTAAGATCTTGTGAAGACGAGTAAAATCAGTAGTCTGGTTAGTAATATTGCATAGACTGTCATCAGTGTCTTGATTTTTGAATTGTGAGACTACAACATGGCGGGAACTAGGTAAAGGGTATATGGAGCCGTGCACTGTTTTTCCAACTTCCTTTGTGTCTATAATTATTGCAAAATAAAGTTATAAGCTTTAAATAAGGAGCTAGGAAGTATGGTACCTGTTTATGAAATAACAAAAAGGTGATAAAAATGAAGACGAGGGGAATCATAATTTGAATATTTTACAATCTAACCTTAAGTGTAATATGTTCCTTCCCTTTTGTGTTTCTCATTTTCTTTGTAAGCGTGAGGTAAGAATAGATAGCCAGCAAGGTTCCTGATAGCTCAGTGTTCATTCTCTACAAGGAAGAGGGAACTGAACAAGACATATCATTACTTTTTCAGCAATATTAAAATAATGCATTCTAACACAATCCCATCTCCCTTTCTGGACACCATTTTCATTTTGAATCGTTCAGGGCTCAGGTGGGAACAATATATGCTCTCTCTTGTTCCACATCACTCTAATGAAACTACTTCCACCCAAGTCATGGATTACCTCCAGTACTAAATGCTTTTTTTTTCTTTTATTTTTTGAGATTTATTTTTTATTTTTATTGGAAAGACGGATATACAGAGAGGAGAGACAGAGAGGAAGATCTTCTGTCCAATGATTCACTCCCCAAGTGAGCGCAATGGCCGAGCCAATGCTATGCCGGTCCAAAGCCAGGAGCCTCTTCCGGGTCTCCCACACGGGTGCAGGGTCCCAAAGCTTTGGGCCGTCCTCAACTGCTTTCCCAGGCCACAGGCAGGGAGCTGGATAGGAAGTGGAGCTGCCGGGATTAGAACCGGCGCCCATATGGGATCCCGGGTGTGCAAGGTGAGGACCTTAACCACTGCGTCACCACGCCGGGCCCAGTAAATGCTTTTGCTGTCTTCAGAAAACTCCTCAGTCTTAACATAGTTGATTGCTTTTCGAAACCCACCTCTCCTGGCTTCTGCTGTTCTGTTTCTGATCTTTTTCTTCTCTGGCTCTCTTTCTCAAGTTCATTTATACGCATCTTTGTTTACTTATATGCAGTTGGCAGAAATCTGCATATCCATCCAATCCTATATTTGAATTGTGGATCTGCATTTCTACCTTTCACCTGCTAAATATTACCACTTGGCTGTCTTCATGGAACATGAAACTTAATTCATCTAAATCTGGACTCGTGGTTTTCAATATACTGTTTCATTTCCTTTGCATATACTCCAAAAAGATGAGTTAAATAGGAATCTTCTATTTGCTGGTTCTCTCCTCAAATGCCCACAACAGCTAGAGCTGACCAGGCTGAAGTCAGGAACTTAGAACTCTATCTTCATCTCCTACTTGGGTGGCAGGAGCCCAGACACTTGAGCCATCTTCTTGCCAAGTTGGCCTTAACAGAAATTTGGATTGCAAGTGGAAATGATGGGACTGTTATTGACACTTTAATATGGAATGTGAATACAGCAAGTGGCAGCATAACTCACTATACCAGACACTTACCCCAGTAAACATATTTTGTAAGTAGTATAGTAATATAGTAGTATATATACTATTAATAAGTACTATAGTAAGTTAACAAACCAGTTATACAATGCTTAATTTCTATGATGAGTCACACATTGTACGATGCCAGTACGAAGGCTACAATGTCACACTAAGTGATAGGAATTTTTAGCTCTATTATAATCTTTGGTCCATCATTAACCAACTGTCACAAGGTGCATGACTTTATGTGCATAAATATACACATACACATGGGAATTTACAAGGTTTATGCAAAATGAAATTAAAAGATAATACAAGGGCCCGGCACGGTGTGGCCTAGTGGCTAAAGTCCTCGCCTTGAACGCGCCAGGATCCCATATGGGAGCTGGTTCTAATCCCGGCAGCTCCACTTCCCTTCCAGCTCCCTGCTTGTGGCCTGGGAAAGCAGTCGAGGACGGCCCAATGCTTTGGTACCCTGCATCCATGTGGGAGACCTGGAAGAATTTCCTGGCTCCTGGTTTCAGATCGACGCAGCAACAGCCGTTGAGCTCACTTGGGGAGTGAATCATCAGACGGAAGATCTTCCTCTCTGTCTCTCCTCCTCTCTGTATATCTGACTTTCCAATAAAAGTCAATAAATCTTAAAAAAAAAGATATTACAAAAAATTGAAATTTAGAAACAGATGTATCCTGAAAGTTTATGCAGATGTGTATTATTAAAAACTATGCATGAATTTCAAACACTTTTGTGCCAAAATAAAATTCTTTTTTTTCTAAAGATTTATTTATTTTTATTAGAAAGTCAGATATATACAGAGAAGAGGAGAGACAGAGAGGAAGATCTGTCTGATGATTAACTCTTCAAGTGGCCACAACCCTTGCTGTACCAGTCCGAAGCCAGGAGCCAGGAACTCCCGGGTCTCCCACGTGGGTACAGGGTCCAAAGGCTTTGGGCCATCCTCGACTGCTTTTCCAGGCCACAAGCAGGGAGCTGGATGGGAAGTGGAACTGCCGGGATTAGAACCGGTGCCCATATGGGATCCTGGCACATTCAAGGTGAGGACTTTAGCTGCTAGGCCACCTTGCTGGGCCCCGTGAATTAAATCTGAATTTCTAAGTTCACTTTCTAAAAAAATCAGCAGTACATTGCATAATACCTATAAACCTATTTGCTATCAGATACCCCAGTTGTTATGCTCCTTCTGGGAAATCGCAGGCCCAGAACTACAGACTTTTGAAAATGAATGATAATTGAGAATCCAGAAATAAACTCACACATCCATGATAAAGTAATTTTGACAAGGGTTCCAAGAATGGGGAAGAGCAGTGCCTTCAACAACTTGATTGGACAATTGGATATACACAGGAAAAGAAGTTATACTTTTATGAGTAGGTGGGGTCCTCAAAAGTTCATGAAAAATGTGTATTGTAAAAAAAAAAAAACTTTGCATGTATTTTCAAAAGTTTTTTTCTTCTTTTGCACTGAAATAAGCTTATCTTTTCATTCCATTTCCATGGGCTTTTTGAAGTACCCTAGAGTTGAAACTACAAAAGCCTTAGAAGAAAACACTGCAATAATTCTTTTTGACGTTGGATTTGGCATTGGATTCTTGAATGTCAAAAGTGTAAGCAACATAGAAAAGTAAGTGACTTGGACATCATAAAATCTCAAATATTTGTGCATCAAAAATATGAAAATGGAGTAGACACTGGCACAGTATTTAAATCATCTCTTGGAATACTTCATGCCGTATTGGATAGTCAGGTCCTGGATACTGCACTTTCAATGCACTTTCCTGCTATTGAGCATCTTGGGATGTGGATGTGACTCAAGTTCTTGGTCTCTTCTACCCATATGGGAAACCCATGTAGACTTCCGGGCTCCTGTTTTTGCCTGGCCAAAGCCTGGTTATCGTGGGCACTTGAGGAATGAACCAGCAGATGGAATATCTTCCTCTGTTTCTCTTTCTTTTAAATAAAACAACAAAATAAAGTTTTAAGAGCTATAAAAAAGCAAAATTCAGAGAAGAGGAAATATTTGCAACTCATATATCTAATATACAGAATGCATACACACCAAGAATAACAAAACCCAAACAATGTAATTCAAAAAGTGGCAGAAGAGATCTACATGGACATTTCTTTAATAAGAAATAGAAATTATAAATAAACCTATGAAAGGTGCTCCACATTATTAGTCACTAGAGAAATGCAAGTGAAAATGATATTTCACACCCATGAGAATAAAGGTATAAAATAACAACAAGCACTGGTGAGGAATATGGACAAACTGGAACTCTTGTACAATGTAACAGAAAACAGAAAATGCTGTGATGAATTTTGAAAATAGTCTCGTGGTTCCTCCACAAGTTAAACATAGGATTACCGTAAGAGCCAGTAGTTACACTCTTAGGTGCATAGCCCACAGAGCCAAAAACAGGAATTTAAGCAAAAACTTCTACTTGGTAGAACTATTTATGATATCCAAAAGGTGCGAACAACTCAAATGTGACATGAGCTGCTGAGTGGGTAAACAAAACATGGTCCATTCATATACTGGAGTATTATTTCAGCCCTAAATAGGAATGAAGCACTAAGTTGTGTTACAACATGGATGAAACTTGAAAACGTGCTACGTGAGAGCAACTTCTAGTGCCACTATGACATTTTCTGTTACAATGATGTTGCTTTAGTATAGTCAGCTGACTTGGGTCAAGGCAAGTGAGGCTCTTCAATCTTTTTTTTTTTTTTAAGATTTATTTATTTTTATGCCAAAGAGGAAGATCTTCCGTCTGATGATTCACTCCCCAAGTGAATGCAACGGCTGGTGCTGTGCTGATCCGAAGCCAGGAGCCAGGAACCTCCTCCAGGTCTCCCACACGGGTGCAGGGTCCCAAAGCTTTGGGCCGTCCTCGACTGCTTTCCCAGGCCACAAGCAGGGAGCTGGAAGGGAAGTGGAGCTGCCGGGATTAGAACCGGCGCCCATATGGGATCCTGGCGCGTTCAAGGCGAGGACTTTAGCCGCTAGGCCACACTGCCAGGCCCGAGGCTCTTCAATCTAATCTTTTTTATGTGGTGGACATTCTGCCTATCTTTTTGCCTAAGACTGAAACTGTTGAATGGACTGTTAGGTTGTCAGGGATGTTCCCATTGGGAGACTGCTACTACTAGAAAAATATTAAGTGCACCACATGCCCAGTTTTATGGTGTCAGCAAATCAATATTGGGATGCCAGGACCATTCTGCTGATGAAGGTGCTAAGAGGGAAATTTGCAATTGTGGATGTATTTCCATTAAAAAAGAAAACATTTGGGGCCCAGTGCAGCAGCCTAGCGGCTAAGGTCCTCACCTTGCACACCCGGGATCCCATGTGGGTGCCGGTTCTAATCCTGGCAGCCCCACTTCCCATCCAGCACCCTGCTTGTGGCCTGGGAAAGCAATCAAGGATGGCCCAAAGCCTTGGAATGCTGCACCCATGTGGGAGACTTGGAAGAAGCTCCTGGCTCCTGGCTTCAGATCAGTGCAGCACCAGTCATTATGACTACTTATGAAGTGAACCATCATATGTAAGATCTTCCTCTCTGTCTCCTCCTTTCTGTATATCTGTCTTTGGCATAAAATAAATAAATCTTTTTCTAAAATAAGTTAATAAAAATAAATATTAAGAAAAGACTAAATATATTTCAATTTTTACACTAAAACAAGTATCTTTTTAAGATAATTGTTTGCACTTTGAGAGACAGAGATGTGTGTGCATATATGTGTGTGTGTGTGGTGAGAGAGAGAGCAAGAGTGCCAGAGAGAAAGCTCCCTTCATCCAGTTCACTCCCCATATGCCCACAATGATCAGAGCTGGGCTGAGCCAAAGCCAGGAGCTGGGCATCCAATTTAGATCTCTGTTGGTATTAGGAACCCAACTACTTGAGTCAAAATCACTGCCTCCTGAAGTCTACAATGGCAGGAAGCTGCAACCAAGAGTCAGGGCTGGGAATTAATATATATCCATATATATATATATCCAATATATATATATATATATCCATATATATGTGTATATATATATATATATACACATACACACACACACACACACTAATTTTATTAGTGATGTTTACATAGTTGTTCAGGGTGGGAAGGGTTGAGGATCAGGGGTTAGTGGGTGAGACCCTTGTTTACACATTTTCTTCTTCTTTTTTTTTTATTAATTGTATTGCATTATGTGACACAGTGTTATGGGCACTGGAATTCCCCCCACCCCTCCCTGAACCCTCTCCCCATGGTGGATTTCTCCACCTTGCTGCATTACCACAGTTCAAATTCAGTTGTGGTTCTTTCATTGGAAGTATTTACCAAGCATAAAGTCCAGTGTCTTATTATCCTAGTGGGTTCAACGATTTCTTGGTGAGACCATCTCTGGTCTGAAGGTAAGTCCAGCTAAGCTTCATCCCAAACAATTAAAGGCCCCAACATGCCCTCAACAGCCATTTACAACCTCATGGCATCAATTGACATGAAATCGATTAATAGTATGTTGATGGGAAGATGTGGTTTCTTAACTACATCCTGTGACTTCTTCATAGACATTTCAATTTTGGTTTGTATTCAACCTGATTCCATACAGTTATCAGTTTAGATACATTTTTTTTTTTAAATTTAGGATGGGTGTGCAGAGAAATCCCCAATACCCTAGTGAGGTGATACTAATCTTTGTGTCCCACCTAGTGAGGCCTGTTTGGGTCCATGCTGGGCGTTTCCTGTCTGATTCTAAGCTTTCCATGTTGTTGTCTGACCATTCTAGATTTTTTGTTTGTATGTATATTTGTATGTTTGTTTTGAGGGGTTAATGGAGCGATCCTAATAGTCACCGTGAGGGAGGGTGGGGACCCAGAGCCAGAGCCAGGCCAGGACCAGAGAGAGCTTGCCTCCTTGTTCCCAGAGGGAATTTATTATTCTTCTGTTTCTGCAGATTGCTCAGGACTCCTGGCCATCGTTCCGATGGCGCTGGTTTCTGCACTGCAGAGTTTGGACTTCTTCCGTCCCTTGTGGAGGCTCCAGATGGGGGTGGGTGACCTCAGAGTTCTCGGCCTCCGAAGGCACTCCTATTCCCCGTGGTCTCCTTAGTGGTTGGGATGTAGTCCTTGGTATTCGTGTTGACGATCTTTGGTGAGGATCTGGGAGTCTTCAGGGTTGGGATGCGAACCTCCTCCTAGCCCCCCACTCCACTCTGGGGTCTTCCCCCTGCTCCATACGCATGACCTCCTATTTAGGGGTTTTCAGGGTCGCTCCTGCTTCCCCCCTTATGTCTGTGTAGCTTTGCTATTGTCTACTGCCGTTTCGAATCTGTTGTCTAAGGGATATCAGATTTGATCCTGATAGGCTATGTTTCACGTCTTCCACTCACTTGTTAGGGAGATGGAGGATTTCTCTGCATTCCCTCACCATTTACGGAGTAACATAAGGTGTTAAGAGTGTTTTAGGTTTTACAGATCTTTGATGTAGATCTTAAGCATTCTGATTCACATTAATTGTTGTATTATAGGTTACAATGCATTGTCTTATTGCATTGGATACGTGTTGTCAGAGGTTGCAATAATATTACAATATATAGGTATTATTTTCCAGATTAACAACTTTTCGTCTCAGATTAAGGCAAACATGTGGTATTTAATCTTTTGGGGTTGGTTCATTTCTCTTAGCATAATGGATTCCAATTGGGCCCATTTGGCCACAAAGAACTGTATTTCATTTTTTTTGATAGCTGAGTAGTATTCCATGGAGTATATGAACCATAGCTTTCCTATCCAGTCCTCTGTTGATGGGCATTTCGGTTGCTTCCAGGTTTTTGCAATTATTGATTGTGCTGCTATAAACATAGGGGTGCATGTTGGTTTCTCATAAAACAGGTGTTTTGGATATATTCCTAGGAGTGCTATTGCTGGGTCATATGGTATGCTGATTTTCAATTGTTTCAGTATCCTCCATAATGATTTCCATAGAGGCTGTACAAGTTTGCAGTCCCACCAACAGTGGAGTAGGGTTCCCCTTACCCCACATCTTCGCCAGCAAGTGTTGATGGTGGTTTTTTCTTTGTGTGCCATCCTTGCTGGCGTTAGGTGGTACCTCATTGTTGTCTTCATTTGGATTTCCCTTATTGCCAGAGAGCTTGAGCATTTTTTCATATGTTTGTTTGCCATTTGGGTTTGTTCTTTTGTGAAACGTCTGCTCATTTCCTGTGCCCGTTTCTTGAGTAGTTTGTTTTGGTGTTTTGGTTGTTCTGTAGATCTTTGTATATCCTGGAGATTAGCCCCCTATCACCTATGTAGTGTGCAAAGATCTTCTCCCATTCTGTGGGTTGCTTTTTTACTTTGTCGATTGTTTCCCTTGCTGTACAGAAACTTCTTAGTTTGATGAAGTCCCATTTGTTTATTTTGGTCTTGATTGCTATTGCCTTTGGAGTCCTTTTTAGGAAGTCAGGGCCTACACCTAAATCTTGTAGTGTGTTTCCTTCATTTTCTTCCAAAAGTTTGAAGGTTCCTGGGTGTAGGTTTAAGTCTTTTATCCATTTAGATTTGATCTTAGTATATGGTGAGAGGTATGGGTCTATCTTCTTGTTTCTACAGGCTATCATACAATTGTCCCAACAGCATTTGTTGAATAGACCTTCCCATTTGCTTGGGTTGTCGCCTGTCTTTTTGTCAAAGATTAATTGGCTGTATCTATGTGGGTTTCCTTCTGTTGTTTCTATTGTGTTCCAGTGATCCTCTTCTCTATCTTTGTGCCAGTACCAAGCTGTTTTGATAACCACTGCCCTGTAGTATGTCCAGAGGTCCAGAACTGTGATTCCCCCTGATAAGTTCCTATTCTTCAGAATGGTTCTAGCTATTCGTGGTTTTTTGTGTTTCCAGATGAACCTATGTATCATTTTTTCCAGTTCAATGAAGAATGTTCTGGGTATCTTGATAGGGATTGCATTGAAAGTGTATATTGCTTTTGGTAGTATAGACATCTTAATAATATTAATTTTGCCTATCCAGGAGCATGGGATGTTGTTCCATCTTTTGAGGTCTTGTTCAATTTGTTTTTTAAGTGTTTTGTAATTTTCATCAAAAAGGTCTCCTACGTTTTTGGTTAAATTTATTCCTAGATACTTTATGCTTTTTTCTGTTGTTTTGAATAGTAACTTGCTGGTTAGATCTTCTTCCATCTTGGGGCTGTTTGCGTAGACTATGGCTGTTGATTTTTGTTCGTTAATTTTGTACCCTGCCACTCTTCCAAACTCTCGTATAAGTTCTAGCAGTCTCTGTATTGAGTCTCTTGGTTCTTCTATGTAAAGGATCATGTCATCTGCAGATAGTGAGAGCTTGACTTCTTCATTTCCCATTTGGATTCCTTTGATTTCTTTGTCTTGTTTTATGGCCTCTGCCAGCACTTCTAGGACTATGTTGAATAGCAGCGGGGATAGCGGGCATCCTTGTCTTGTTCCGGATCTCAGTGGAAAGGGATCCAGTTTTTCTCCATTCAGTATGATGCTGGCGTTGGGTTTTTCGTATATTGCTTTGATTATGTTGTGGATTATTCCTTCTGTGCCAACCTGGGTTAGGGTTTTTAACATAAAGTGATGTTGGATTTTGTCGAAGGTGTTTTCTGTATCTATTGATACTATTATGTGGTTTTGGTTCTTCAGTTTTTGGATGTGGTGTATCACATTTATGGATTTCTGTATGTTGAACCATCCCTGCATTCCCTGGATGAATCCCACTTGGTCTGGATGTATGATCTGTCTGATGTTTTTTTGAATTCTATTGGCTAGGATTTTATTGAGAATCTTGGCATCAATGTTCATCAGGGAGATTGGTCTGTAGTTCTCCTTCTCTGTTAATTCTCTATCCAGTTTTGGGATTAGAGTGATATTGGCTTCATAGAATGAGTTTGGAAGGGTTGCTTCCTTTTCTATTGTTTTGAAGAGCTTGTAGAGGATTGGGATTAGCTCTGCTTGGAATGTTTTGTAGAATTCTGCGGTAAAGCCATCTGGGCCTGGGCTTTTCTTTGTTGGGAGATCCTTAATCACTGATTCAATCTCTGCTTCAGTTATGGGTTTATTCAGGTCTTCTGTTGCTTCTGAGGTGAGTTTTGGTAAGTGGTGGGAAGTCTAGGAACCTTTCCATTTCCAAATGGTTTTCTGATTTGTTGGAGTACAGCTCTTTGTAATAATTTCTGATTATTTTCTTAATGGTTGCAGTGTCTGTTGTTATGTTGCCTTTGTTATCTTTGATGCTACTAATTCTCACTTTTTCTTGCTTTTTCTTTGTTAATCGGGCCAGTGGGGTGTCTATTTCATTTATTTTCTTGAAAAACCAGCTTTTTGATTCATTGATTTTGTGTGTGGTCTTTTTGGTTTCTATTTGACTTATTTGTTCCCTTGTTTTGATGATTTCTTGTTTCCTCTTGTTTGTGGGGTCATTCTGTTGCTCTTTTTCCAATTCCTGGAGGTGTGTGTTTAATTCCTGTATTTGATTCCTTTCTTGTGCCTTGACATGAGCATTAATTGCAATAAATTTACCACATAGCACTGCTTTGGCGGTGTCCCACAAGTTTTGGAATGTTGTATCTGGGTTTTCATTAGTTTCCATAAATTTTTTGATCTCGTCTTTGATTTCTTCTCTAACCTATTGCTCGTTTAAGAGCATATTGTTCAATCTCCAGGAGTTTACATATTTCCTGGGGCATTTTGAGTTGTTGATTTCCAGTTTCATTCCGTGATGATCTGAGAAGGTGCATGGTATGATTCTGATTTTTTTGTATTTAGTTAAACTTGCTTTGTGTCCTATCATGTGGTATATCCTGGAGAAGGTGCCATGCACTGCTGAAAAAAACAATGTATACTCTGCGGCCTTAGGATGAAATATTCTATAGATGTCTACCAAGTCCAGTTGTTCTATTGTTTGTGTGAGCGCTGTACCTTCTCTGTTGAGCTTTTGTCTCTTTGACCTATCCAATGAAGTTAATGGTATATTCAGATCTCCAAGAATTATTGCGTGTTCATCTATATCTCCCTTTAAGTCCATAAGAAGTTGTTTCACGTAGCTGGGTGCATCTGGATTTGGAGCATAAATGTTAAGAAGGGTAATTTCTTCCTGATGTATCTTGCCTTTCAACAATATATACCGTCCTTGCCTGTCTTTTTTGATGTTTGTTATGTTGAAATTGGTTTCGTCAGAAATTAGAATCGCTACACCAGCCTTTTTTTTTCCCATCCATTGGCGTGGAATATCCTTTTCCATCCCTTCACTTTCAGTTTTTTTAGCGTCTTTTCTGGTTAGATGCGTCTCTTGTAGGCAGCAGATATTTGGGTCCTGTTTGTTAATCCAGTCTGCTAATCTGTGTTTTTTGATTAATGAATTGAGGCCATTTGTGTTAAGAGTTATTATTGAGATGTTGTGATTTTGTCCTGCCATGTACGTGTGTCTTTGAGGATGTTGGTTTCTGAGTGTCTTTCCTTGCATGAGCTTTAATGTGGTAGTCTTCCCGCTTGCCATCCTTGCTTGTGGTTTGGTTCTTTTTTCTCTGGAAGTAGTGTGTTTCTGAGGAGATTTGGAGAGCTGGTTTTGTGCTGGCATATTCTTCTAATTTCTCTTTGCTATGGAAGTATTTAATTTCATTCTCGAATACAAATGAGATCTTTGCTGGGTACAATATTCTTGGTTGACTGTTGTTCTGTTTCAGTATTTGAAAGATTTTATTCCATTCCCTTCTTGCCTGGAGCGTCTGTTCTGAGACGTCAGCGGTGATTCTGATGGACCTGCCTCTAAATGTAAGCTTGTCTTTGCTTTGTGCTAGCCTCAGGATTCTTTCTTTGTGTTCGCTGGAGGGAAGCTTGATTACCACGTGTCTGGGAGAAGATCTTTTTGGGTCAATCCTGTGGGGCGTTCTCTGGCCTTCTTGGATTGGGACTGGGCTCATGTTCTGGGCATTTTGGAAGTTCTCCTGTATAATTTTGTCGAGCATTGGTTGTATGCCTGTCTCTCTTTCCACTCCTTCTGGGAGCCCCATAATTCTGATATTTGACTTTTTCATGTGGTCGTTCAACTCTTGATATGCCTTGGACACCTTGGTAATTGTGTCTCCAGTTGGTTAATGATTTGTCTGCTTTCGTTTTGGGAGTCTTGCAATTCGGATATCCTATCTTCTGCTGCAGTAATTCTGTTGGATAAGCTTTTGACTGTGTTTTTGAGGTGTTGAATTTCGGTTTTGAGTAATTTTGTTTCTGTAATTATGTGATTTTTGAGTTCCTTAAGGTCTTTCCATTGTTTTTCCTTGTCTCTGAAGAGTATCATAATCATTTTTCTGAACTCCTTGTCTGATACGTTTTCAATGTCTTCATCTGTAATCTTTGTGATTGGCCAGGCCTTTTGGTGAGTTTTTGGAGCAGGACTGGCTCCTTCTTCTGGATCATTTTTCTTCTTTCGCGGCATGGGCATCTCTGCTGCCACCTAGTGGGTGACCTGAAGTATTGCTGGTCTAGGTTTTTTTTTTTGGTCTCAGGTTCCTGTTGTTACTGACCAAACCTGTTTTTCTTTTTACTTGCGGCTCAACCTAATTGTGGTAGCCTGTGTTTGCCAGGTTTGGCCTCCTGCTGGAGGGAGGACCGCTTCCCAATCGCTTGGCCGGTCCTGTCTCTTGCCAAATGCAGGCACCTTCCCGTTGCAGTGGCCCACCCGGTTTCTTCCCTGTGGTATCAGTTTACCAAAGTTTCTGCAGATTAAGGCTCTCACACTGCCGCTCTCCGGCTTTCCAAAGCGGAGGCACCTTCCCTCTTTACTGATTCACAATTCACCGCAGCTCGTGCCAGCCTCCTACCAAAGTCCGCAGTCCAGGGCTCCCCCCCACACCCCCGCCACTTTCCGGCTGCCCAGAAGGAAGGCACCCTCCCTTTTTACCGATTCACACTTCACCGTAGCTAGTGTTAGCCACCCACCAAAGTCCGCAGTCTAGGGTTCCCTCCCTACTGCTCTCCGCTGTCCAGTGGAAGACACCCTCCCTCTTACTGATTCACAATTCACCGCGGCTCGAGCCTACCAAAGTCCGCAGTCTAGGGCTCCGTCCCTGTCGCTCTCAGGCTGTCGATCCCAGTGTTTCGCAACTTCTCTACTGCTGCGCACCGTCTCCACACATTTTCTTCTTTTCCCATATATAGCAGAGAGGGGGATACAAGAGGAGAAGCCAAGCCCAGCTTCCCAAGCACAGCATTACCCCGGGGACTGGGGAACTGGCAGTCAATCTCATCCCAAGTCCCCCACTGTGGAGCGTTTTCTGAGGGTTCTGCTCATGCGGTCTCGATAGTTCTGAGATGCTGCTGCTGACATCGCCTTTCGAAGGTTGAGGAAATCCTTCTGAGGTCAATTGGCTGTCATAGTCTGCCCCTGAGTCTCCATTGGGTCAGAAATTTGCTGTCAAGTTTCACTGGGGTAGTTGATCAATTTGTTCTGCCCTCCACCCTCAGCAAAGCAATGGGTGTTGCAGCCCAGCCCAGCCCTGCCCAACACACGCTCAACCCTCATGTATCACAGGGAGAGCTGCAAACCAAGCAGAGCGACCTCCAACAATCCCCACTGGACTGGAATCCCCAGCTTTGGTTCCTTTGCCTGCAACATGTTCAGTCTGCCCCACATCCCATTGAGATCTCATACACATCACTGGGCAATGAAGCCTGACTCAACCCAACCGACTCCGCCTTCCAGCCCACACTCATGCCAGCGGGTGCCACTACCTGTCCAGCCAAGCCCGCCCCCAGTCCTGGTTCTCATGCTCTCCAGTGGGAGTTGCAGCCCATCAGAGAGCCCACAACCTCCCCACTGGACCCACTCCCTGCCCCAGGTTTTGCACTCTCCAGGTGGTTTTGTAGTCTAGCTTGACAGGACTTGCCCCAAGTCCTAGCACTTGCCAGCTGATGCTGCAGTAAAGTCCAACTCACTTGCCCTTATTTTGGTTCATTCCTGTACCAGTGGATATAATTGGCTACCCCAGCCTGGCTCTCCCCCAACCCAGTTTACATGTAGGCCAACAGGTGTTGTAGCCCTGCCCAGCCTGGTCTACCTCCAGTTTCAGCTATCACACTTGCCAGCATGAATGGTGGCCCAGCATTGGAGTCCCCACTCCCCTACCAGGCTCAACCCCTGCCCCTGTATCATGTGTGCTCATGGGTGCTGTGGCCCATTCTGGCATAGCCCGTCTTACCTCAGCATTTTTCAGTGGGTACTACTACAGCCTGGCCTCTTCTGCTCCCATTCCAGCTCATGTTGATTAGAGCTGCTGCCCAACCTAGTGCAATCAGCCCCCAGTCCCGGTCCTAATGTGAACTGGCTGGTGATGTGGCCAGACCCAGCCTGTCCTGCACCCTATCCTGGTTCTCAGATCAGCCAGTGTATGTTATGAATTGGCCCAGCCTGGCCTGTCCCCATACCTGAGCCACACGTATGCTGGCAGGTGCTGTAACCTGGTCTGTTCTGAGCTGCTCCTTGCCTTCATTTTTGTACTAATGTGCAGGAACTGCAAACTTCTCTATCAGATCTCCTCTCAGTGGCAGATCCTGCACACACTGGTGGGTCCTTAGCCTCGGGATGAGTTAGTCCCCCTCCTGTCCTGGCAGGAACAATGGCCTCGCCCAACTGGCCCATATCAAATCCAGTTCTTACTGTTGGGTGTTACAGCCCAGTCCATGACCTGATGCAGCTCTCATGTGGCCCAGTGGGAGCGGAAACCTAGCCCAACCTGTCCTACACCCACTCTGGCTCTCAAGAGTCCAAGTGGGTGCTGGAGTCTAGCCCAGTCTGGCACACCCCAGAGTCTGTCCATGTCCATGCTGATGGACACTGCAGCCATATTCAGCCCAGACACCACCATTCTGGCTCTCATGCTCACCAGTGGTAACCACAACCTAGCTGGGACATCCTCTTAGCTCTCTAACCAGGTCTGTTCCCAGCCCTAGCTCTTGCACATGCCAGTGGTTGCTCTGATGTAGCTCTGCATAGCCCATCCCTGTCTTGACCTTTGCCATCAGATGCTGCAGATGGTTTGTTCCAGCTCTTACCCAGTCCCAGCTCTCACTGGCAGGTGCTACAGCCTGGTCATGCTCAGTCTACTTCCATCCCTGACTCATGCAAACCAGCAGGTGTGATAGCCTAGCCAGGCATGCCCCACTTACCAGCCTGGCTTCTGCACTTGCCAGTAAGCTAAGGTTGGCCTGGCTCTGCCCGGTCCACCCCCTTCCAAAACCACCCCACATGCATGTGGACACTTGGAGCTACCATACCCAGTCTGACTAAAACCAGGCCTGAGTCACATGCTCACAAGCAAGAGCAATGGCCTGTCAGGGGAGTTGCCCTAGTTTCCCCACCAGACCCACTCCCAGACCCATAGCTCACCCATATCAGTGGGTGCTAGGCCCTTACCGAACATAGGCTAACACCTCTGTGTTGCACATGTATGAGTGGTAGATGTTGTGGCTCGGCCTGCCCCATACCATATTCTTGGGTGCAGGTGCTATAGCCTACACCAACCCAGAGTGTATCCAGCCCCAGCACCCATTAGTGTTGGTGGTTCCACGGTCATGCCTAGCTCAGCCTGTCACCACCCCTGGCTCCAAGTGAACCAGTTGAGATTGCAGATCAAAGAGGTGGGCCCAAACATCCCCCACAGAACATACCCCAAATCCAGTTCTTTTGCGTGCTGGTTAGTGCCATGGCCCAGCCTAGCATTACTCATCCCCCATTTCGACCTTTGTTGGTGAGTACTGTGATCTAGCCCTGCCAGGTAGGCCCCAGCCCTAGCCTTAGTGTACACCAGTGAGTGGTATTTGGCATTAGTCATTACTAACTACCCCAGCTCTGCCATCCCTCTAAGGCTGCTGGGTTTGTCTAAACCTTAAAGGTCCATTCATACCCCCACAAGATCCCACTGCCAGGTGGCCCAGGTGCTAAAGACGTCCAGTGAAGCCCAGGGGCTGCCCAGACTGAGCCTTGCTGCCTGGCAGCTTAGAGCCTTGGCTAGCCAGCCCCCTCTGGCTCCAAGCAGCTGGCAGGTTGATTGGCTCAGGCCTCTCACCAGACCCAAGCCCCACCCCTGTGGTTCAGGCCCCAAACGCTTTCCATGATCTCTCTAGATTACCTTTGTATTAAATAAATTAATTAGGATTAATGTCAACCTAGCTGGATCTCAAGAAAACAATTTTAATAGAGGAAGCAAGCTGTAGAATAACATTTGGAATACATTTACGTAAACGTATGAAATATACACTCTTTAACTATAAGGAAAACAGGCCATAACATTACCACATTGAAATTATGATGCCAGTTACTTCTTGGAAGTATATGGAGGTATCAGAATTCTTAGCATTTTTCTGTGATTTAAAGTACTTCATAACCAAAAGAAGGTAATGCCTCAGTAGACCTTGCAAGGATGGTGCAGATAGCGAGTACAGCGAGTAGTATTTTGGTTGAGACACTCATGTCTCATATCAGAGTACCTGGGGTTGAATCCAGCTCTTGCCAGTGTAAGGTTCTCGGAGGCACCAGATGATGGCTGAAGTAGTTGGTTTTTCCCTCCTAGGTGGGAGACTTGATTGAGTTGCTAACTCCCAACTTTGGCCCCTGGTCTGTTGCAGGCAATTGGGGAATGAACCAGTGGACAGGAGCTCTCGCTATCTCTACCTCTATCTCTTCCTCTGATTCCTTTTCTTCCTCTCAAATGAATTATTTTTTTAATTCCTTGGAGGAAAAGGTAAATACTTTCATTTAAATTTTGGCCCCTTGTTTATTTGGGCAATCATAAATGGGGGAGTGTTTTCTTTATTGAAAACCCTTGACCCACAGATTGGCTAGCTCATGATATGATGATGCTGAATTTGATTGAAAGCTCCTGAAAGGGCAGCTCTGTGATAGTTATATTAAACATACATTCATAAAGATAAAATCATTAATGAAGTCTTTGTGTATAGAAACTAATTTTAGAATTTGGCATATGTTTTAAGGTGTGTGTGTGTGTGTGTGTGTGTGTTTGAAAGACAGATTTACAGAGAGAAGGAGAGCCAGAAAAAGATCTTCCGTTCACTGGTTCATTCCCCAAGCGGCAGCAACAGCCAGAGCTGAGCCAATCTGAAGCCAGGAGCCTGGAGTTTCTGGGTCTCCCACATGGGTGCAGGGTCCCAAGGCCTTGTGCCATCCTTTACTGCTCTCCCATACCACAAGCAGGGAGCTGGATGGGAAGTGGTGCACCCAGGACACAAAGCTGTGTCCATATGGAATCCCTGTGGATACAAGGTAAGTATTTAGCCACAAAGCTACTGCCCCAGGCCCCCAGCATATTTAACAGCGTTTTATCCAACACCTCACATCTCATAACTCTTTGTTTACTTTACACAACTTCCTAGATAAAAGTTTTGGAGAAGGTAAGATGAGTATGGACAAGGAGAGGGAAAATACTACGTAAGAAGATGGTTCTAGATTATGAAAGGACTGGTGTGTTACATATAATAACCCTAACATTGTTGATACAATTTATGCCTTGTACACTCTACTAAAAATCACAACACAACATACTCATATGCCACTTCTCTGAATTTGACCTTTCCACTTCTCACCAACTGTCTGTGTTTTCCTTTTCCTTTGAGTAATTGTAAATCCTCCTTGGAACAAATTTTTTGTGTTTTGTTCACTGCTGTATTTCGAGCATATACTGGAGTGTATTGGCTGAAAACACACATTTAAAAACTGCTAGTGAATGAATAAATTGAATTAATGAATTAAGGTACATTTGGAAGTTGAATAGTGAAAAGACAAGCTTCTACTATGGCTTTTTCCCATTTTCCTTATGAAGTAGGCTGAGTGAGGGGGGTAGATGAGGAATAATGGCAGTAGGATTAGGAAAATAGTGAGAACTTACAGCAGTGTCTGTGAAAGTAGCCATAAAACACATTTACTTCCTTTGCTTAGGAATATCACCATCAACATCACATTACATAAATCTCATTCTATTTTTTTATTCCCAATGTACTGTTGAGCTATTTGAGTGAATGTGCAACAATAAGTCTTTGCATTTATCGATGTAGCATAAATGGTTACTATGATGTTGGAAATAATACAAAATATAATGAACCCTCTCATTTG
Organism: Ochotona curzoniae; assembly: GCF_017591425.1. Lineage (NCBI taxonomy): Eukaryota > Metazoa > Chordata > Mammalia > Lagomorpha > Ochotonidae > Ochotona > Ochotona curzoniae. The sequence goes on from NW_024465471.1 coordinate 1,404,582, forward strand.
CAGGCTATTCTATGTCAACTTTCATCAGATGATATAGCATATATTTGATTGAAAGTCTTTTGCATATAGACAGATTACATTTGACATCGTAAAAACTATGGCAGGGTCAGTAAACAGTTTTAATTTGTAAGCAACAAACACTGAGGGCCTGGCACAGTGGCCTAGCAGCTAAAGTCCTCGCTTTGAATGCGCTGGGATCCCATATGAGAGCTGGTTCTAATCCCGGCAGCTCCACTTCCCATCCAGCTCCCTGCTTGTGGCCTGGGAAAGCAGTGGAGGATGGCCCGGGACCCTGCACCTGCGTGGGAGACCTGGAGGAAGTTTCCGGTTCCCGGCTTCAGATTGGTGCAACACCGGCCATTACGGTCACTTGGGGAGTGAACATGGGATGGAAGATCTTCCTCTCTGTCTTTCCTCCTCTCTATATCTGACTTTGCAATAAAGATAAATAAATGTTTAAAAAGAACACTGAAATTTATGTAATTTACTTTGTAGTTTGCCAAAAAATAGCTCCATTTCAAACAAATTTCATGAACATTCATAAGAGTTTGAGACACACTATGTCATTAACATGTTGCAGTCAAAAGAACTAAGAGTTAGTGTTACACACACCAAAGTCATTGCAGTTGCTACTCACAAATGGAATTAAACTGTCTTACAAAAATGTGACCCAGTGGTGCAGTGGAGCTGCCTCATACCAGCTTGTAAGAACTAGTTGCAGTGTCATAAAGTTGGAATGATGATTGTTAAACATTCATCCTTTGAGATTAAATATTCATCAGTTTTTCTTTTAAGAAACATTTAGTGATGTCATATACATGCATTTTATCTCTACTGTTCCAACTTCACATGATACAAACTAGGGCTTGATTTTTGGTTTATGACTTAACTAGAGCTAAGAAGTGCTGAAGAAAATGTTACTAATTGGACGTGGTACAATAGCCTAGTGGCTAAAGCCCTTGCCTTGTACACACTGGGATCCTATATAGGTGACAGCTCATGTCCCAGTTGCTCCAATTCCATCGAGCTCCCTGCTTGTGGCCTGGGAAAGCAGTCGAGGACAGACTCTGCACCCACATGGGAGACCCTGAAGAAGCTCCTGGCTCCTGGCTTCGGATCAGCTCAGTTCTGGCTGTTGTGGCTACTTGGGGAGTGAACCAGTGGTTGGAAGATCTTTCTTTCTGTAAATCTGACTTTCTAATAAAAATAAATTTTAAAAAGAAAATCTTACTAATTCATACTGAGCTTAAAAGTGGGTTATATGCATAGCCATCACATTGTGAACAGCACAAAAGTGAGGCCACATTTTTTATTTTTCCGATATTTGAAAACCATTATCTAGTTTGGCAAGAAGTCACTCAGGTCATTAATGAATGAGTAAGGGATCAAAATATAAGCAATTGTTAAAATATTTTTTCTTAGTTCTTTAAAAAAAAAAGATTTATTTGCTTTTATTAGAAAGGCAGGTATACAAAGAGAACAGATACAGAGACAAAGATCTTCTGTCCATTGGTTTGCTCCCCAAGTGGCCACAGTGGATGGAGCTGAGCTGATTTGAAACCAGGAACCAGGAGCTTCTTCTGGGTCCCCCACTCGGGTGCAGGGACTCAAGGCTTTGTGCCATCTCTACTGCTCTCTCAGGCCACAAGCAGGGAGCCGGATGGGAAGTGGAGCAGCTGGGACAGGAACCATGGCCTACATGGGTTTTGGCACTTGCAGTGGGGAGAATCAGCGGGGAGGATTGAGCTATCACACTAGAGCATACTCCTACCCCTGTTCTATTTCTTTTTTAAAATGTTTTTTTATTTTTATTTTTATTTTTTACCTGAAAGGCAGAGTTACAGAGAGAGGGACACACACACACAAAGAAGCGGGGGTGGGGGGGTGAGAAGAGAGAGAGACACAGAGAGAGACAGGGAGAGAGAGACTCTTCCATCCACTAATTCACTCCCCAAATGTCCACAATGGCCAGATATAGTGGTCTGAAGCCAGCAGCTTCTTTTGGGTTTCCCACATGGCAGCAGTGGTCCAAGGACTTGGGGCATCTTCCACTGGCTTCCCAGGTGCATTAGCAGGGAGCTTGATTGGAAGTGGAACAGCCAGGACACAAACTGGTGCCAAATTGGGATGCTGGTGCCGCAGATGGAGGCTTCCTTGTTATGCTACAGTGCTGTCCCCAATGTTATTGTAAAACACAATCTTATTGAGCAATAAATGGTAAAAGTTGGGGATACTAAAGTTTTATTGAAGAATAATCATATTCACATTCAGATAACAGCTAGATCTGAAACTTACAGGGTGACCGCCTCTCTTTCTTTCTCTTTTGCGCGCGTGCTTTTGCCCTCTTTTTTTTTTTTCCATCCCCCAACCTGGGAGATGAGAAAACGACCATATTTAGAATTAGTAAGGTTAATGTACTGTTGAAAAAGCTATTAACATGGGGCTTCTTCATTTTGCTGCAGCCACGTAAGGCAGGAAATTGAGGAGTAAGAAGAACTGATGTGTTATTTTCCAATTAAGAGGAACCTAGAAAGGAATATATTCAGTAGTGCAAATGTGGGAATTATTTGTTTTTATTTGTAAGGGAGTAAGGTCATAAACTGATGAAGTTTTTTATTTGAAGTTTCACAGAAAAAAATGGTTCAAAAGTGAAATAATTTATCTCTTAGATAAATTTATCCTAAATTAGAAATAATGATGATTTGCAAACTGACTCCCCAACGTTTGAAGACATTGATCAGGTAAAACAATGATTGCTGTGGATATACCACTAAAATTGAACTGTTAGGTCTAAAAGATCCCCGAACCATGGAGAGACAAGTTCCACATGCAACAATGCAAAAGCAAAGCAACTTTATTGCTAGCTCGAGCTGGGGTCCATGTTTCATCTATTGCAGTGGAGTCTTGACAAGGACTCCGTTTGTCTCTCGCAGACTGTTTTTATTCGCTCCTAGTCACGAACAAGCAGTCCTTATCTTGGTCACATTTAACTCGTACGGGTGTAGGTCACGTTCCCATGCAACCTGTACAAGTACAGACCACATTCCATTTGCGGACGTGTGGATGCCTCTGATTGGCCCATCTCCAAGGTCGATTCCCCCCTGCCCACTCCATCACTCTGAGGAAAATGCAACTTTGAAGTGAAGTGAGACTTAGGCCTACTCCCTGACCTTTGGCCCATCATGGCGTCAGTCCTGTTCTTTATGCAGCAAAGCTAGGCAACGATTACAGAAACCAAGTATAGCAGTCTTGTTAACAGTTAAACTCCCTTATCACTACTTAGCACTCCTGTATTCCTACTACTATTATGTTTACTTATTTACTATTTATCCCTAATGACCTTTTAACACTAATCAAGAGTAAATCCCTGCCACCTAGCCTTGCACCCCCAACTCCACAGAATCAATTAGTGTGTAAAAGATATGTTTTTCTCTAGACATCTTACCTGGTTTTTTTTTTTTTCTGGAAAAAAAAATCTTTTTGGAAGGCATTCGGGTTGGGGAAGAGCTGTGAAGAATAATTTCCATCTATTTCTGGAGTAGCAGAACTGTTGGTCAAGTTCCTAAGCTGCTGGAGAGACAGTTTGGACTTAACATTAACTCTATTAATATATGGCTGTAAGACTCTGCAGAAGCGACATTAATTCCCTCGTTTACAATATTGAGGCACCAATTTCCTCCTAATATCTACATAAAGTTATCTATGTCTAAATGCTTGATTGTTCATTGCTTGTCTATGGAGAAAAACTCATAACAGGGTGGCCTTTGAGAACGGAAACTGATTCCATACTCTATAACTTATGTTTATGGCAGAATTTGTGTAAATGGATAAAACGGTGCTTTGCTGTCTTATTCATTTACACAAATTTGCTTCACTGCAACGAAGCAAAGGAAGGAGAAACACGGTGTTAGAAGTCAGAAAAGAGAGCAAGGAGTAACTGCCGGGGCAATGCGTCCGCTAGAAAAGCCACACAAGGCAGTTTCCGTTCAAGAGACACGGAGGTTCTTTGGGTGGTGGTACCACGAAGGAATAGAGGCATAAGCTTTGTGGTCGCGTTCCGCCCCACACCTCCCCACCCCCCTCTCCCCGTGTGCAAAGCAAGATTTATTTAAGAGGGTTAAAGAGGGGTCTCCTGCCATAGTGACAGAAGAGTACTCCAAGGGAGGAAAGACGGAGGAAATTTGAGAGAGCTCCTGCCACAACGGTTGCCTCTAAGTCTTAATTTCGCTAGTGAACCGGGTAATTCTGGAGACCAACCTGAAGGGTGCGGGCTACTCTGGGGAAGAATGTGGCCGGTCCTGATCCCAGGGGGTCAGCACCACCCACTCGCCAAATTCCCAAAAGTGCTTTTCCCAGGATTCAGCGAGTCCGTAGCTCCTGCAGTTCCAGCGTCCCGTGAGTGGCCGTTTTCGTCTGGCACTCACTTCCACGCAGCCTATCAGCACCGAGATACTCGGCCGCTTCGTCAAAGCCAGTGAACGTGCAGAGGCACAGAAAGGGGCGGGCCTGCAGCTGAGAACGAGCCAGTCACAGACCGCCGAGGCCAGGCGCTCGCTGAGCAGACAGTTCCGCGTTGTTTCCCGCAAGATGGCGGCTGCGAAGGACGGTTGTGGCAAAGAGTTGCCCGCGGGAAACGGACGGCGGCTTCACTTGGGAATTCCCGAGGCAGTGTTTGTGGTAAGAAACACGCTGTCACGCAGCACTTTGGCAAAAGGTTGCTGTCTTCTCTCTAGTTTCCTGCAAGTATTTACGTGTGGATGGTTGGGGGCAAGGAAGGCAGCAACGGAGCCCCTAACCTCCCGGCTCCCTGTACTGGAAAAATGCCTCGGAGACAGCGGGACTTGGGAGGGTTGCGGCGGGGTAGCGGGAGCCTGGCGAGCGGAAGCCGGGTCGGTAGTTGAGAGCTTTGGTCCTTGGCTGCCCTGGGAAGTGCAGGAGGCGAGATGGAGTGGCGCTACTCTCAGCTTTGATGCCGGAGAGTCAGATAAATGAACCCTGTCAGTTCGATCGAGTCTGCTGAAGGAATGCCATGCCTGCTGGCTCAAAGAAATGGAGGAAGAGAGCGATGAGAAACTAGGAGGTTCTCACACTCAGTGTTAAGTGCTCGTGTGACTGGCTAAGGAATTGAAGCTTCATCCTGTAGCTAATTAGAGAATGTTTGATAAAAGCACGATCTAATCATATTTGCTTTTAAGTGAATACTTTGTAAAAGGGAATGCAATTTGGAGCTTTTACACATCAGGAAGACCAAACCAAACCAAGCCTGAATAAATAAAAGCCATCAACACGATCCTTCCAGATATTTCTAGAATAGCTGGACGATGACAGAACATCTCTAAGGGGCATTATCTCTGTATTTCGTTGTGTTAATGGACTTTGGGATGTTTCTTGACCTTTTTGTCACTTTTATCGTATATTTCCATTTGTTGATTAAATTTTGTTCTGTCTTCAGTTATTTTGGGGTTTCTCCTAGAGTGTACCATCAGTTTTGTGCCTGCCTCTAAACTAACTATAACAAGAAATTAAGTTTATTGTCCACTACTTTCTCAATGAATTTATAAGATTATATCTGATTATCATTCCCAGTTCTTCTGAGAGATAAGCTGAAGGCACAGCAGGATGTGTGTGTGTGTGAAGTGTCTAGAATTTGACTCTGGACGTTCTGGCACTAAAGAGCCTCAGCTTGCCCGGCATGCTCCGCCTTGGGGAGGAAAGCTGGCTGTTCCTCCAGCCTACTGCCATTTCTCCTGCGCACGGCACATTACCTGACACTAGTAAAGTTAATGTAATATGGCTAACTGGATTTCTTTCTTGAGCGTGTGTATATATATATACACACATATCACATATATTAAAGATTTTATTTTTCTATTGGAAAGGCAGATATGCAGAAAGAAGTAGAGACAGAGAAAGATCTTCCATCCACTGTGGTCACTCACCACGTGACCGCAATGACCAAAGCTATGCCAATCCGAAGCCAGGAGCCAGGAACTTCCTTCAGACATCCCACGTGGGTGCAGGGTCCCAAGACTTTGGGCTGACCTCCACTGTTTTCCCAGGCCACAAGCAGGGAGCTGGATGGGAAGTGGAGCATCTGGGACCAGAACTGGTGCCCATATGGGATCCGGGCGCATGCAAGGCGAGGACTTTAGCTGCTAGGCCACTGTACCAGGCCCCTGCCTTAAATTTTTATTCATTATGGCTCAGCGAGTGATGCTTTCAGATATGTATGGGAAACAACTTTATCTGAGGGCTTTATAAAGTCTGTTTTTTCCCAAAATTGTATTTTTTCCAGATCTTAAAATTTCCACCAATCTTTTAATAAAAACAATCCACATTTTACAAAGTTATTTTTAAGCTTTTAAAATAATGAAACTGATGTGCATGCTATTGTGGGGGAAAAAATTAGATTCTACGTGGACCAGAGTTTAAATCTTGCTGCTTCCCAATTGCTGTTTAACCTTGAACAAATTATTGTACCACTTTGAGCTTCAGTTTGTTTAACTGGAGAAGGGATGCTGGTAATTACAGAAGTGCTATGAGAAACAGAATAGTTCAGCATTGTAGTGAATAATAGTTGTTTCTTAGTTCGAGGTTCAAGGTCACATGACATTTGCCCCTTTATGCTTCAGCTGTTCCTCTAACTCTTCTCTGTGTGATGATCTCTATCTTTGAACATGTAGTTCAGATCTAAGCTACCTCATTTTGCCCTTAAAAGATGTCACGTACTTTATTTTTTTAAGTATGTATTTATTTTTATTGCAAAGTCAGATACATATACAGAGAGGAGAGACAGAGAGGAAGATCTTCTGCCCGATGATTTACCCCCCGAACAGCTGCAACAGCTAGAGCTGAGCCGATCCAAAGCCGGGAGCCAGAAGCCTCTTCTGGGTCTCCCATGCAGGTGCAGGGTCCCAAGGCTTTAAGCCATCCTGGATTGCTTTTCCAGACCACAGGCAAGGAGCTGGATGGGAAGTGGGGCTGCCAGGACATGAACTGTCACCCATATGGGATCCTGGCGTGTTAAAGGGAAGGACTTTGGCTGCTAGGCCACTGTGCCGGGCCCAATATCATGTACTTTAATAAGCACTCTGGAAATACTGTTGAAAACCATACTTTTCATTTGACAGTTGAAGAAAATTTAAGCGGAGAGAGGCTGAATAACTGTCCCAACACTGATACATCTAGTAAGTGGTGAAGCTAGGATTTGAATCAGGCAGTCCGTGTCTTTTAACCACATAGGATGATGCTGTAGTTAATTGTCCTGGTTAGACTCTAGTTTCTGATGTGTTAGAAAGCTTGGTTTATTCTCTTTTTTAAAAAGTTATTTATTTTTATTGGAAAACCAGATTTACAGAGAGAAGGACAGACAGAAATATCTTCCATCTATTGGCTCACTCCCTAGTGGCTGCCAGGGCTAGAGCTGAGCTGATCTGAAGCCTGGTGCCAGGAACTTGTTCCGTTTCTCCCACGTGGGTGCAGGGTCCCAAGGCTACTTTGGACTATCCTCCACTGCTTTCCCAGGTTACAAACAGGGAGCTGGGTGGGAAGTGGGACATGAACAGGTGCCCATATGGGATCCCAGTGCGTGCAAGGCAAGGATTTAGCCACTGAGCCATTCTTTCTCTTCTTTGCAATGATGTCCGCAGGAAGGTATATCTCTGTTTACCTTTTCAGCTTGTATCGTATTCCTAGTGTGATAACTTCATAGTTCATCCCTTTCCTGTTTTTGTTCATGTTTTCCTGTCTTGTTTGAGCTAAAAGTATTCTCTTCGATTTAGTAAGTATGGAAAACATGAATGATGGCAGACATAGTTGAAGTAACTTAAATTGAACAAGTGTGCTTCTGAAAAGAACTGGAACACCCTTATAGAATTTCCTTCAAGTTTCCAAACATTTCCATCTAGTTTTTAATTCTTATATAATTCGCTAACTTTTTTTGAAGGACCAGCAGATGGAATACATCAAATAAATGTTAACAGAAGTTTTATCGCTTTTCTTTTGCTACATTATTAATTACAAAAAATTGTTTTGTCTGCCTGTTTGGGTTACTCTGTTTCAGCCACTTCCCAGTTAAAGAATTTCTTCTCTTGGAAGCCTAATGAGCGTATTTAGCATGATGTCTGGCAGAACCTGTTGAATTAAAAAACAGCGAGAAAATGAATAATTTCAGCATGTACCCTATTGACAAGGGGCGCATGCATGGGCAGTGTTTGTGATTTTTAAATTTTTAAATTTACTACAGGACTGCCTGGGAAATACATAATGCAAGCAAGGCTACCCTTCTTTCCTTGTTTATAAATAAAAATTCCAAGAGCAAGGTAAAACAAGAATAAATTAGCTACAGAATGTACGTATACTATCTGAAAGGGTCTCTAACTTTTTGTAACTAGTTTTTAGCTAAACACCTTTGAATAAGAAGAAAAGCTTTAAAGCAAAGACGTCAACTGTAGTGCATAAAGCTGCTGCTTGTGGTGTGCACTGGCATCCTGGCTGCTCCACTTCCCATCTAGCTCCCTGCCTGTGGCCTGGGAAAGCAGTGGAGGACTGCCCAAAGCTTTGGGACCCTGCACCCGCGTGGGAGACCCGGAGGAGGCTCCTGGCTCCTGGCTTCGGATCGGCTGAGTTCCTGCTGTTGTGACCTATTGATGAGTGAACCAGCACATGGAAGAGCTCTCACTGTCTCTCCTCTCTGTAACTCTGCCTTTCAACTAAAGAAATAATGTTTGAAAAAAAATCACACAATCAGATTAGTAGAAAGAATTCTGATTTGTAATCTGTTCTTTCTGATTGTAAAGGAAGATGTAGATTCATTCATGAAGCAGCCCGGGAACGAGACTGCGGATACAGTGCTGAAGAAGCTGGACGAGCAATACCAGAAGTATAAGTTTATGGAGCTCAACCTTGCTCAGAAGAAAAGGAGGTAATGTGTAAAAATTTTTTAAGTGTAAAAAGATTTTTTCAATTTAATTTTTATTAATACTAATTAAAAATATTAAATGGTTTGAACTTTTCAAAATTATATTTTGAAACATAATTTACATACAATAATATGCCTTGATGTCAAATGCTAAAATTGGATGAACTTTGAAATCTGTCCAGTTTTGGAAACATTGCCTGGATCAGTGTATAAAATGTTTCACCACTTCAGGAAATTCTCTCACGCCCCTTTCCGGTCACCACCTATCTGCTTCTTTTTAACTGTAAGTTTTGTCTATTGATCTTCCGAAGTGGAAGCATGTATAACCACTGTTATGTGTTGGGTTTGTTAGTGTAATTCTTTTAGAATCTTCTCTGGTGTTGTATCAGGAGATTGATTCCTATTCTGGTGCTGATACATTCTGTTGTATGTAGATGCACCATAATTTTAATGTTTTTATTTGTTTGCCTATGACTGGACTTTTGACTTGTTATTGGTGAGTTTATATGATAAATATATGTTCAGTTTTTATGAGAAACTGCTATGCTTTGCATAAGGTGTGGGTTGATTATGAAATGGCTCCTGAACTCATGGAAACTTAATCCCTAGAGTTATATTAATGGTGCCAAGTAGAACCTCAGTCGAATTATGGTGTTCAGCAAATACTTCCTGTGAGAGGACTGCTGAGTTGGCCATTGCTATCTTCTGGCTTCCTGAGATAGCTGAACCAATGAGGTCTGCTTTGTTTTAAGTTTGCCTTGTACATGCGTGTTATGTCTTATTGATACAGTAAGTCTGCTTTCATTATTATAATTGAATTTCGTTTACATACATCTGATGTTTACTTTAAAAGAAACAGTTTTGTTTTTAATATCCTTACATTGTAATTTAACAGAAATCCTAGAACCTCTTATGCACATTTCTCCTTGCAAAGCACATTAAAGCCTTAGGCTTTTGAATAAAAAGAATTAGATCCCATTGGCCACAAAAAATTATCTGTTTCCTCTCATTAAGCGACTTGAGTGTTTTTTGGCATATTTTCTTGTTATAGAGGTAACGTCATTTGGGAGTCTCGTGCTAGTCATTTGCTCATAAATATAATCTTCATTATCTGTTGAATCTGATCAATCTCACTTGCTCATAATGGTTACTTAGCCTTGCCCTGAATGAGGGGGACAGTTTGCTGGTTTCAAATTTATGATCTATTTGAAGGTTGCATTTAAAAAATTTTTTGATCAGTATAAATGGAACAGATTTCATGTATTTCTTAGATACCATTCTAACAACCATATTTCCCTTCCTTAAGCTGCCCTCCTTCCTTCCTTTTACAATTAGTTGTGAAATTCAACTATTTAAATGTAATTCTAATGAAAGTCAAAACTTCTGAATCACCTACATGGAATGTAGCCTGCTCTAAAATTGTCAAACTACAATGGGAGTGTTTACTGTACACACAATAGGGATTCCATAAATACCTTCTATTACAACTGTATTAAAAATATTCACACCTAAAATACTTTACTAAATATATTTTATTTGTATAGTTTACCATGCATGTATCTTCAATATTTTCTTATACAAATTATCTTTTTTAAATGCTCAAGATACTTAAATTGTTAAGATTTATTTATTTATTTGAAAAGCAGAAAAAGAGAGAGAGACAAAAAGTGTATCTTCTATCTACTAGCTCACTTTTCAAATGGCTACGCTGGCCAAAGCTGGGCCGGGCTGAAGGCAGGAGCTGGGAGCTGTGTCCAGGTCATCCGTGATGAAGCAGGGACCCAAGTATGTGTTGGCTTCCAAGGTACATACTAGCAGAGAACTAGAATTGCTTGTGGAGCTAGGAGTCTCCCCTTAACTGTTTCATCATATGGAATTTGTCAAAGCTCTCCAGCGTAAGGGTAGTCATTTGGTGTAGTAGTTAGGACAGCACTTGGGACACCTGCATTGCACATCAAGTGCCTGCATGGGGCCCAGCATGGTGGCCTAGCAGCTAAAGTCCTTGCCTTGAACGTGCCACGATCCCATATGGGCGCTGGTTCTAATCCCAGCAGCTCCACTTCCCATCCAGCTCCCTGCTTGTGGCCTGGGAAAGCAGTTGAGGACGGCCCAAAGCTTTGGGACCCAGCACCCGCATGGGAGACCCAGAAGAGGTTCCTGGTTCCCAGCTTTGGATTGACGCAGCACCAACCGTTGCAATCACTTGGGGAGTGAATCATTGGGCAGAAGATCTTCCTCTCTGTCTCTCCTCCTCTCTGTATATATCTGACTTTGTAATAAAAAAATAAATAAATCTTTTTTTAAAAAGTGCCTGCATTTAATTGGAGAGTGAAATTATAAGATAAGTGTATTTCAGTACAAAAAATGAAATATTTGTATTTTTCATAGTATCCATGCATTTTTGAGAATCCCTCGCATATACATTTTCAAAATTGTACCAAAATTTAATTTTGAATTGTATTGTCCCATATATTTTTGAAGTATCTTTGTACTAGAATATATACAGATAATAAGACCATGTCCTGGTGATTATTCTTGCTTGGAAGATTCTATAACCTTTTGCTTGTTCACAGGCTAAAGGGTCAGATTCCTGAAATTAAGCAGACTTTGGAAATCCTCAAATACATGCAAAAGAAAAAAGTAAGTGTCTTTTTGCTTGGAAATGTGAGTGAGCTAGGGTGCTCAGGTAAACTCCTTTTTCTGTAACAAAATGTGGCCTACCCACGGAAGCCAGATTTACTTCTAGTACCTGTAGTTGGATTACTTTACTTACATATAATATTTGCAGAACTTAATGCAGTCTGAAGTTATTTTATTTTAAACACAGAAATAGAATGCCTTATTTTGAAGTAGCAGTATCTAAAGTTTGTTGTTGTGTTCCCTTAGAATTAAATTGTGAGTGCACTATTTACAGAGCTCTGTATAATTTTAGAAGTGATATATTTCAGGTTCTCATTTTGTGGTTGAGGAAACAGTGCTGCACTTAACCAGTGTTACATAGATAGTTACTAGCAGAATTTAGTTTTCTGAGTGTAACTAAATAAAAACAAATTATAAAGATTACATTTCATAAGCATATCAGAAATTTTGTAGTCATCTGTAGCATTTGTTACTTGCCTGCTAGAATAACTGCATTTATAGTATACTATTATACTTGGTGAATTTTATAAGAGGGTGTAAAAGTGGGTTAGGCAGGAAGCACTGATAACAAAATAGCTAGTTTGTGTGCCAGGCACTGTGTGTGTGTGTACTTAATGCTGTTGGCTATAGGGTAGGGGCCATTAGTACCCTCATTTTCTGCATGAGGAACCTGGCACACAGGTTAGGTGATGCACAATGTTTTATACATGTAATAAATAGGAGAATCTGAATCTAATGCCTGGCCATCTGATTCTACGTTTATTTATTTATTTTTTTTACCACTGTACTTAGTCTGCATGATGTTTAGCTGTGAGATTTTGTTGTTGTTGTGACATCTTTCTTATATAACCTTTATACAGAACTGACCTATTTATGATACTGTCTTTTCTGTTTTTTAGGAGTCCACCAGTTCTCTGGAGACCAGATTCTTACTGGCAGATAATCTGTACTGCAAAGCCTCAGTTCCTCCTACTGATAAAGTGTGCCTGTGGTTAGGGGTAAGTAAATGTTATAGCTAGAGCTGACATATTTGTGTGCTTTCTCCAGTGAAACAGTATTGCTTTAATTTTAGAAGGTGCAAAATACAAGTAGTCCATATTAGAAACTGACTAGAATTAGGGGTGTGATAAAGCGCAGAGCAACAGTATATTGGAGTCTTCCAATGATCACAGAATTGACCAAATGCTACTTTTCCAGCTAATGTTTTATGTCTCATAAATGTAACTGAAGAAGGAGCAATATGAGTAAAAGAGAAAGTACTGTTGAACTTTGGATCAATGTTTCTTCCCCATTAAGAATTTAAGGGGAAAAATCAAATCAAAATCTTTGATGTCAGAGTCTTTTTAAATTAATACGTTTCAGTTTTTGATAGTTGTATAGACCTTGTCTGCAATTTCCTATCTTGCTGCTCTCGGTCAACCTAGATATCCATGGTTCTTGCTATCTTAGGCCAATTCCGGTAAAAGCAAGACAGGGTTATATGTATTATACTCCCCTGAGTTTCTGCTTAATGCCACTGATAATTTTCTTTAGTGAGTGGATATGGAGTGTTCCTCCTTGTTTTTATTGACTTATTAATATCCTGTGGTAGGGTTCTGTTCAAATATCCGTAAGGTAAGGAGTACTTAAGATTATTTTCCAGTTTCTTGTGAATAGTACTGTAATGAGTGTCTATGCATACAGACTTATACACGAAGGCATAGTGTTTGTTTCTTTGGAGTAGAATTGGGCCTAAGAGTACGCACAATAATGCTCTCCAAAAAATGATACTAATTGGACATTTTTACCATAGTATAGGAACATCTGCTTGTTGATTGCCTCATACAGATTTTTAGACTTTTGCTAGCTTTTTAAAAAATATTTGTTTCTTTTTATAGAGAGAGGAGGAGAGACAGAAAGACCTTCCATCCACTGGTTCACTCCGCAAGTGGCCACAACAGCTGGAGCTGAGCCAATCCAAAGCAGGGAGCCAGGAGCCTCTTCCGGGTCTGCCACGTGGGTGCAGGGTCCCAAGGCTTTGGGTTGTCCTCAACTGCATTCCCAGGCCACAGGCAGGGAGCTGGATGGGAAGTGGAGCAGTGGCACACAAGTTGGTACCCATACTTGTCCTTGGAGAGGGCAGATTAGCTAGTTGAGCTATCACATTGATCCCAGAGTTTTGCTAGTTGTATGTTTTTTTGTTTGTTTCACAAGATACTCATTTGTTTTTCCTCTTTTGTTTTCCTGCTTCCTTGTGTCTTTGGCCTGTTTTTCTGTTGAATTCTTTGGGTTTTTTTGGTAGATGTTTTCATCTTCTTTATTATGTATTCAGGATAGAGTCTTCTGTTATATATTGGAAATATTTTTTCCGATATGTTACTTATGTTTTGTTTAATGGTACATATCACATTGAAGCTTTAAATTTTAATATCATCAGCCTTATCTACTTGTAATTTTATTTTATCTTAATGAACTCTTTTATAAAATATGTAAAATTTTTTCCTTAAAGATTTTTTTTTTAATTGGAATGGTAGATTTAGAGAGAGAAGGAGGTACAGAGAGAAAGATCTTCTGTCTGCTGGTTCACTCCGTAAGTGGCTGCAATGGCCAGAGTTGAGCTGATCCAAAGCCAGGACCCAGGAGCTTCTTCTGAGTCTCCCACATGGGTGCAGGGTCCCAAGGCTTTGGGCCGTCCTCCACTGCTTTCCCAGGCCACAGGCAGGGAGCTGGATGGGAAGTGGGGCTGCTGTGACATGAACTGTCACCCATATGGGATCCTGGCATGTACAAGGCAGGGATTCAGCCTCTGAGTTACTGTATCGGGCCCATAAATGTTTTCTTCTTTCTCAAATATTTACATTTCAGAAATTTTTCTTAACTTATTTATTAAGGATAATATGGAAAGGCAAATAGCTGAAATGAAAATTGGGTCAATGACTGCCAAGAAGAATATATTTTAGTGGTCAATGAGTATATGGAAATTATTCAATTTTAGTTGTAAATGGGGAAACAGATTGAAAGCATCGCTAGTCTGAAAATACTTCAAAATGCAAGACTGTGAATATCTTGTTAGCTCTTGTGCACAGATGCACATTGATATTTGTACATCAGTGTGTAATATCTCATAACTCATACTTCCAATTCAATCAAGTTTTTACTTATTCCTCTGTTCTGCTTTATCAAAATGCTTGGCTTTCAAAAATGCAAAGTGATGGAGTTAGGTTAGAAAGCATTACTCATTCCTTTGCTTTATTCTTTGTCACACTCCATGCATTTTTATAGTATTGCCAGTACCATTACTGCTTTTTTCCCATTGATTGATTTGTGCCTGTATTGTTGGAGCACAAAGCCATTTTTCATTCTGCTTGCCAGCATTGTTTTGTGTTCTTTATTTTATCCTTGTTTTCTGTAAATATGTATGAAATGCACATTATTGTCATCACGTTGATTATGTCCAGATATCCTGTTCATGTGATACTCAGTCTGTATTCTTGCCACCCACATGGGAGACCCAGAGGGAGCTTCTGGCTCCTGGTTCCTGACTTTGGAGTGCCCAGCACTGGCTAGCCATTGCAAAATGGCTGTTTGAAGAGTGAACCAGTCTATGGAAGAGTCACACACTGTCTCTTCCTCTCTCTGTAATTATGCTTTTCGAATAAGTAAGATAAATCATAAAAAAGTCAACATTCACTAGATATGAATATAGTAACTGAAAATAAAAACCACTGGAATAAAACAGGTGGTAAGTTCCATGACACTGATCAATATTAAAAAACAACATCAGGGCCCAGCATGGTGGCCTCGTTGCTAAAGTCCTCGCCTTGAAAACGCCACTATCTCATATGGGCGCCGGTTCTAATCCCGGCAGCTCCACTTCCCATCCAGCTCCCTGCTTGTGGCCTGGGAAAGCAGTTGAGGACGGGCCAAAGCCTTGGGACCCTGCACCCGTGTGGGAGACCTGGAGGAAGTTCCTGGCTCCTGGCTTCGAAATGGCACTAACTGGCCATTGTGCTCACTTGGTGAGTGGATCATCGGATGGAAGTTCATCCTGTCTCTCCTCCTCTCTGCATATCTGACTTTGTAATGAAAATAAAATAAATCTTTAAAAAACAAAACAAAACAAAAAAAAAAAACCAACAACCATCACAAAACAAACCCTGAGAAGAGCTTGTAGGCTTCCAGACCTCTGTTTTGGGAGACATGCTTTCTTTTCTTTTCTTTTCTTTTCTTTTCTTTTCTTTTCTTTCTTTTCTTTTTTAATTTTTTCTGATTTTTATTTAGTTATATGAGTCAGGATTACAACAAGACACAGGAAGACACAGAGATCTTCTATGTGTTCTATGAGCTGACTCACGTCTCAGAATATCACCGTGACCAATGCTGGGCCAGGCTGAAGAGGAGCCTGAAGCTTCAGCCAGGTCTCCCACAAGTGCGGCAGAACCCAAGAACTTGGGCCTACTCCTGTTGTGTATTTTTTTAAAGGAGCACATGATTTTTTTTTTATTATTATTATCACTTTATGATAGAGTTACATAGATCCTGGGATTTCCCTTATCCTCTCCTCAACTCCCTCCCCTTTACTGAGTTCCCCTATATAATTACTATGGTATAGTTCTTCATACACAGTCATTGTCCATCATTGTGGGCATGGGCAATGGCAGAGAGTCCAGAATCCTATTGTCAAGTTATAGTAAGCAGTTTCATTGGGAGTCCATCTTTGTCTGGAAGTAGAGATGCATACTGCATTGGATCCTCATATCTGGATATGATAGTCTCCATCACACAGGTACTATACATCCCCTTAAATGAAAACCACAGTACAAAATCAACAACAGAAAGAAAAATAGAAATTTACAACACCATGAAGTTAAATAACATGCTACTAGATGTGATAGTCTCCATTACACCGTTACTATACATACCTTTAATGAAAAGCCACAAAACATAATCAACAACAGGAAGGAAAAACAAACAGAAAAAATTAACAACACCCTAAGGTTAAAAACACATGCTACTGAATGACTAAAGTATCGCTGAAGAAATGAAAATCAGCCTTCTTGAAAAAAATTATGCTACTGTATGATCTATGGGTCATTGAATAATCAGAAGAAAGTGTTTTGAAGAGATGAAACTAACAAAACAAATCAAAATCCATGAAATATAGTTTCTGCTGATCTTTGTTGGTGAGATATGTCTCCTGTAGGCAACAAATAGATAGGTTTTGTTTTTAAATCCAGCCTACTAATCTATGACATTTAATTTGAGCTTAAGCCATTTACATTCAGGGTATATATATGAATGGGTGGTACTTTGGTCCTGTCATTTTGGCCATGGGTTGTTCGTTGATTTGGTCTTCTGTTATTATTTTACTGGGATGTTCTTCCTGCTTGTCTTTGGTTTTGGTGGGCGAAATTCCTCTTCTCTGTCAAGAGAACATCTTTAAGTATCCTTTGTAGGGCAGGTTTGGAAGAGGCATATTCTTGTGACTTTTCTTTACTGTGGAAAAATTTTACTTCATTTTCAAAGACAAAGGAAAGCTTTGCTGGGTACATTATCCTGGACCGACAATGTTTTTCTTTTAGAATCTGGAATATGGAAAAAAAAAAAGAATCTGGAATATGTCACTCCATTCTCTTCTTGCCTGTAGAGTTTCCTGTGAGAGGTCTCCTGTGAGTTTAAGTGGCATTCTTTCATATGTCAGTTGATTTTTTTCACATGCACGTTTAAGGATCTTTTCCTTATGTTCAGTTGAAGAGAGCGTGATGACCATGTGTGGTGGTGAAGATTGCTTTTGGTCAATCCTGTTGGGAGTTCTGTGTCCCTCTTGGATGTTGTTTCCCAATTCTTTCTCTAGATTAGGGAAATTTTCCTTTATTATTTCATTAAATCTATATGTAAAACCAGTTTCTCTTTTTTCACCTTCTGGGACTCCCATAGCTCTTATGTTTTTAGCCTCTTAATAGTGTCTTTCAATCCTTGAATACTTTTTTTGACCTGATCCAGCTCTGCTTCCAGATTTGTGATTGTTTCCCCCTGGTGATAGGAAATATCTTCTAATTTTGGGATTCTTTCTTCTGCCTCCTTCTTTCTATTTTGGAGACTCTCCACTGTACTTTTAGTTTGCTCCACTGTGTTCTTAATTTCTGATATATCAGCTTTCATCTGATTCATTTCCAGTGTGACATATTCCTTGAATTCCTTGAATGCCTGCTTTACGTGCTCGTCGTTGTTGATAAGAAGCTTTATAACAACTGTTTTGAATATTGTATTCCCCATTTTCTCAATGTCTTCCTCAGTTGACCCTGAGGTTGGCATTGAATTTTGATGCTTTGCAGGGTAGTCTTCAGTAATATTCATGGTGCCTCTGTCTCTTCTTTTGCTCTTGGTTATTGTACTCCTGCTTATCAAAATCTTTTTCTTGGGGCAGGTTTCTTTTCTTTTTTTGTTAAGATTTATTTATTTTCATTGAAAAGTCAGATATACAGAGAGGAGGAGAGAAAGAGAGGAAGATCTTCCATCCAATGATTAACTGCCCAAGTGGGCACAACGGCCGCTGCTGTGCCGATCTGAAACCAGGAGCCAGGGCTCTGCCGGGTATCCCACATGGGTGCAGCGTTCTAGTGTTCTGGGCCATCCTCGACTGCTTTCCCAGGCCACAGCCAGAGAGCTGGATGGGAAGTGGAGCTGCCAGGATTAGAACCGGGATTAGAACCGGTGCCCAAATGGAATCCCGGTGCATGCAAGGTGATAACTTTAGCCGCTAAGCCACGGTGCTGGGCCTGGGGCAGGTTTCCAAGCTCTATCACGTACAGATCTCCAGTTCAATTTTACTTATTGCAGTTGGTACAGGGCTCTTTGTTTGCAGTCACTTGTGCCACTCTCTCCAGCGAGTTCTAGGTCTGAGTTCTTATGTTAGATTTCCACCATGGTCTCCATAGCCCCAGCTCCTGGCTCACCACTCTCCACTTTCTGTGATGCCGTGCTGAGGCTGCACTGTTGCCTGTACAACCTTTCTCCCACTTCCTGTTGGAGTAGGTCCCAGGATTAGGGAGATACTAGGTGTCCTATATAACTAGGTTGTTGGTGTTGCTGATCTTGCCAGAACCTGTTGGGTGTTAGGTCTGAGGGCCACATGGACTTATTTTGACCCGTACAATGCCACAGTTGGTATTATCTTCCTGTAGGACCACTGCAATGCAATGAGCTCAGTGATTTCTTGCCGAGCTCAGCGCATGCACAATTCACTGTTGTCCTTGCAATCTGAATTTCCTTGGCGCACCATACAAAATTGCACCTGATGTGCCACTGGTAAAGTTCTTGATTTGCTAGCTGTCAGGTCTAAGGGCTACCTGGATCCATCTTGGGTGGAATCTGTATGATGCCACGTTGTTGTATTTCACTGAGCCAGAAGTGCGTTCACTCCCAGCTCAGTGTATGTGCAGTCCTATCCCATAGGCCTTGCCTCCTTAAACGAAATGGCACCTGATTTGGCTCTAGGAGGTGAACTGGGCTGTGAAATCCACCCTGTTCCCGCACTGCCCATCTGGGATCTGCCACTCTATCTCTGCTCCTGGTCAAATCAAACAGACCAGCAGGACAAGCAGTTCTTTGTCTGGGTTCACCTCCTGACCTTGTGTGGTGAAAGTCTCTTCCCACCTTGTTGCTGGTGGAGTTCTGGCTGCAGGTGCAGTTCTGATCTCCATTAGCTGAATGCTGCTGGGGTGTCAGTCACTGCAACACCACACCGTTGTGTGAGCTGCTTTCCTGTGTCTGTCAGTCTCCAGGTACCCCTCTGCTGTTGTTCTGTCCTCTCCTATTTCCTGGAATGTGTCCTCTCTGCTTCACACGGGATAATGTTTCTCCATCTGTTTAAACGAGTCCTTACCCTATTCTTTCATCTTGATTCTCCGGGACATGCTTTCTGTTTGGATTATATTGTATACAAAATGATATTCTGTACCCTATTTTCTGTATGTTTTTATCTCTTTACATAAACAGTCAAAGAGGAGCTGTAGGATTATTGCTATATTCTGCAAGTTCAGCAAAATTAGTTTTACAATATGTAAAGAAGAAGGATTTGTTTGACTTACAAGTCTAAGAGCATGGTCCTTTTGGGAGGACCTTCCTGCTTTATCGTAACACAGCAGGTATTTTTCTTCCTTGATCAAAAGTTTAAAGTAACATTGTATTTCAAGCTTAGAATTGTTTTTGATGAGTTCTTACATAATATTATGCAGTGTCATGATGTAAGTGTAAGCAACCTTACCTCTCTGAGTCTGGGTTACCAGGTTCGTTGTGAGGATTAATGTAGGCAAGTTACTTCTGTAACCTAGGAGTTGGTCCAAACAGTCACTATCTTGGTTTTGCAGAGCACATAATCTCTGTCCCTGCTACTTACCTTTTCCATTGTGGTAAGAAAGCCTAAGTGAATGGAAAGTAACAAGATTCAAATCAAACTTGGCTTGTAACAAAGGGCAGCAGGCTGATTTTAGCCTCAAGCTGCCATGCACACTCCTGCTCTCTCCAATCAAGCACTCTGTAAGTGTTGAGTAATGTCTTGACTTTTTCTCTTTAGGCTAATGTAATGCTTGAGTACGATATTGATGAAGCTCAGGCATTGTTGGAAAAGAATTTATCAACAGCCACGAAGAATCTTGATTCTCTTGAGGAAGACCTTGACTTTCTTCGAGATCAATTTACTACTACTGAAGTCAGTATCCTTTCTTAAATGACGGAAGAAGGAAGAAAAAAAAATTTTTTAAATACTCTTACTTACGTTGCTTTAATGGGAAGAGTGTTGTTATTCTTCAGCCAATTTGAGGTTGTGGTTTTAAAGATAGCAAATCTTATATTTGGAGTTAAAAGTTGAAATTTAGGTCAATGAATTTGAAATAGTAAAATCATATTGATGGGATTTTCCTTTAGATATTTCCCAACATAGCTTTATACGTGCTTTAATATTTTAATTATACAGGCACTTTATTAATACACTTTTATAGTCTTACATATGGACCAGAGAAATCAGTGGGCAAAGACAGGCAAGGTATGCTCCTGTACATGTCAAACCTGTGTAGCACCAGGGAAATATGAGCTAGAATTAGTTCAAGGGAGGCTCTAAAAATTTTTTTTTTTAATTTTCTTGTTAATATTGCTTACATAATTGAGAGGGATGCATTCCAATGTGGGCATCTCACTAGAGTGGGGAGGGTTGAGGTATGGAGCAAATTGGGTGGGACAAATGTTTCAATTTTGCTTCTCCTGTGTTGGCAGGAGGAGGTGGAGGTGGCTGCTCCTTGCTGTGAAACTGTATCAGCACCTGGGGATGGTAGATGGTCATTTGATGATGTCTTAGAGACCCTGATATGGGGAAGAGTATTCCCAGGGTGTTATAGGAGTGGTTTTGATAGTTCTGAAAAGTTGTTGGTTTCATTGCTCCAGGCTTGAGAGAATCTTCCCAAGGTCTATTGGCTGACCATATCCACATTAGTGCATCCACAGACCTAGACACTTGCTGCAAAGCTTGACCAGGAGAGTTGTCCAAACTGTTCTGCTTCCCATTGTCTGAGGAGGAACTAGATGAGCTGGTCTTGACCCCTGTATGCATCCAGGCATTCTGTCCACTGCACAGGCATCAACAACTGATAAGGCCCAATCCCAACACATGCATTGCAGAGTCAGACAACATATCTTGTGTTTTTCCTTGCTGCTGGGGTTGGAGTCTAGCTATCTAGTTTGGGAGTCCCCCAGAAACCTCACCTGGGGTGACCTCACACTTGACTCTTGTGTACACCAGCCAGTGCAGGGTCAGGTTCAGTCTGTCACCTGTAGCAAGCAGCCAGTGCACATACCAGTGGATGCAGTTGTCTGGTCAGTTCTGCTCCCAGCCCAATCTTTCACATGAACTGATGGGTGCTGCAGCTTAGTCAGGCCTGCCCCCAGCCCTGGTTTTTTCATGTACCAATATGTGCTGTGGCCTAGCCTGATCCATTCCTTACCCCATCTGGCTCTCATACATACCCATGGGCACTGCAGCTTAGCTCAGTTCGACCTGATGCTAGTCCCAGCCCACATGTATGCCAACAGATGCTGCTGCCTTGACTAGCCCTCAGCCCTGGCTGTCATGCTCACCATTGAGAGCAGCGGCCCAGCAAGGGCATGCCCACAGTTTACCTCACAGGCCCTCTTCCAGCCACATATTTTGTTCCTGCTAGGGGTACTGCAGTTTGCAGTTCGCAGCTCGCACCCAGTGCCAGTATATAGCCAGCAGGTTCAGCAGCCTAGCCTGCTTGGCCCACACCCGTTCTGGCTCTGTCTTGTGCCAGTGGGTGCTGGAGCCTAGCCCACTCTGGCCTGCCATCAGATTTAGCACATATGCATGCCAGTAGATACTATAGCCTTCCTTGCCCAGTCTGGTCACTCCACAGCCCTGGCTCACACTCACCAGTGGGAGCTGTAGCCTAGGAGTGGAGTCCCTACAATTCTCCTACCAGGCCCATTCCCAGCCCCAGATCTTGTGTGTGCTGTTGGACATTTCAGCCCAGCCTGGACTGGCCCACCCGCATTCTCAGCTTTCGGTGCTAGGTGGTGTAGCCTAACCCAACCAGACATGGCTTATATCCTGTCCTGGCTTTCGTTGTGCCAGTCCACCGGTGCTTTGGCATGGTGAGTGCTGCAGCCTTGTCTTGCTTGGCCCATCCCGGCTCTGGCTCCTAAGCTCCCCAGCATGAGTTACATCCCTGCAAGGGCATTCCCAAAGTTCTACCAGGCCCGCTGCAGCACTAGATAACATGCATGCTGGCGGGTGTTGTGGCCCTGCTTGGCATGGTCTGCCCTCAGTGCTGGGAGTGCTTCAGCTAGCCCAGCCCAGTCTCAAGGAAGGCTTCACTTATATGGTAAAACTTAGGCTGGCTATAAAGCAATGTAGGATTTAGATCAGCAGAGAGAAAGGCAGTGGGGTGGGATGGTGGAGGGTGGACGTGTTGAGAGCAAGCTCTTGCATTTCCTCTGTGATGTGTCCTCCTACTTCCTATCACAGGCATCCAGAAACCTGGGAATCATCCTTCACACTTTAACTCTCTGTCTCTGGCATGAGTTTACAATTCAGCCGTCTTATTTGATTTCTCTGGTCATGCTCTTTCCGTGACTCCTTGGTTGTACGTAAGATGCACGCTGATGCTCTGGGAAGTGTCCCTTGCCAACCTCACCTCATGCTCCTGGCTACTGGTACTGGCGTACCCCTGATATTGCATGGATTGTTTTCACCCCATAGGTGGGCCACACAGTGGAAACTAACAAGAGACTAGGAGAGTTGGTACTTGTGTAAAGCAAAAGATACTAAATGTGACAGAAAACCAGGATCCAGTGTCATAGTTATTATAGAAATCAAAAGAAAGGAAATCATTGGAGTCGTAAACGTTTAGAGAAATGCTAAGGCTTAAATTATTTCATATTTCCTTTAGATATGTTTCATTTGCATTTTCTTTGACAATTCTTGCAGATATGGCCAGGGTTTATAATTGGGATGTAAAAAGAAGAAACAAAGATGATTCTACCAAGAACAAAGTGTAATGCTGACAGAAATTTGATTTGTTTTCCAAATATGTTGTTTTAACTGTGTCAACATTTACCCCTGAAGATTGATATAACTGATTGATTTTGAAAGGCTAAATACCATTTTATTTATAGAAACAAATTTGATTTCAAATATTGTATGAAATTAGCATTTTTTTCATATTTCCCCAAAATTTTAGCAGTACTTTCATCCTTTCAGCTGAAATGGCCGCAAACTGTGAGGTGTGATGGAAGCGGGGACAGTGGAGGGTTTCTGCTGTGGCTGATGTTACTTTTACTGTGCTTAATCCGTGTAGGAAGTAGGAGAGGCCATTTGAGCAACCAAACTTTGTTTTTCTTTAGTACTTGGTGCTGATAAGATCTTCTGTTGTGGTTGCCTTCTGTAAGCAGGATTTGATTGTTTAAGCACTTAGTAACATGGGAACTCTGAAATTTTCAAGAAACTGTTATTTGCCTTCCTGTACACTCAGAAAGCTATTGAGACAACACTGTTTATAACTTCAGAAAGTATACAGTGTCTTTGTAATACCAACATGGAAGATGTTGCTAATATGAGACAATACTACATAGTCAAAATGCTTGGTTAAAGTGGTTTTGTATTTCTTGCCAGTTCTAACAGGAATGTTATGGAAGCTTTTTTATTCATGATTTAACAACACCCCTAATAATGTAAAAAAAAAATCTCTTTGGAAAGACATGGGCACTAGACATGAGCAAGTACTGGGTAATACAGAAGATTCTGATGAAAACACAAATGTACCATTTCCATGTAGTAAAAACTGTGCTTGTGCAGTGTTTCATATGTGCATTTCATGATATTAAAGTCCGATGTTAAAACTGTAGCACAATACTTTTTCATACTACTCTTCTTGGTCTGTCTGGGCTGCTGTGACATAGACTGGGCAGCTTATGAATGATGGCTTTTCACGTGGCGGGCGGGGGGCTGAGACATTTTGTAATCCTCTTCTAAGGGTAATGAGCCCGTGCATAGGATTCCAATCTCTACCTCAAATCATCACATGGAGGGTTAGGATTCAAGTACATGAATTTTGGGGGTCCTAAAGTTTGCATGAATCTTTACATAGTGTAATCATACAGATAACTAGCATGCTCCAGGAATCTGTACAAACAACATAAAATTTCTTTTGAAAGAGTACTGAGAAGCAAATAATACAGAAATTAATTGAAACATATCAAAGACCCCTTTGTTCAATTTTTCTTTTAAAGTTGAGGTTTGTAAAATATCTTGACATATTGCAAAAATTGTCTTCCTCCAAACTTTATGGTGCTAATATATTAGTACAAAATATCACTGATGGGCACTGGTATTCTGGTACAGTAGATTAAGCCACAGCCTGCGATATTGACATTGCATATGAGAGTGCAATTTCAACTCTTGGCTGCTTTACTTCTGGTCCATCTCCTTGCTAATGTACCTGGGAAATCAGCAAAGATGGCTCGAATTCTTGGGCCACTGCTACCCACATGGGTGACGAGTTGGAATTCTGAGCTCCTGTCTTCTTCAGCCTGGACCATCTCCAGCTGCTGCTGCCATTTGGGAATGGAAGATGTTTTCTCTGTTTCTGTGAGTATATATATGTATGTATGTCTATAACCTTGCCTTTCAAATAAATCTTAAAGAATGTAGAATACAGAGTGCAGCGCAATGGCTCATTGGCTAAATCCTTGCCTTGCAACCACCGGGATCCCATATGAGTTTCAGTCTGTGTCTTGGCTGCTCCACTTCCCATCCTGCTCCCTGCTTGTGGTTTGGGAAAACAGCCGAGGACGGCCCAAAGCCTTGGAACTCTGCACCTGCGTAGGAGACCTAAAAGAAACTTCTGACGCCTGACTTCAGATATTCTCAGCTCCAGCCAATATGGCCATTTGGGGAGTGAACCAGTGGATGGAAGATCTTTCTCTGTATGTCTTCTCTGTAGAGCTATCTTTCCAATAAAAATAAATAAATCTTTAAAAAATTTTTAAATAGAAATGGTTAGCTTTAAAGACCTTTATCTTGCCTCAGTGTATGTCAAGTGTGTATTAGGACCTATTCGTTAACTGTGAAAAAAGATTTTTAAATATCTTTGTCAGGTAATTTCTGTTATAGTACTTTCCATTAAGATAGAGCCCTTCTGGACCCAGCACAGTAGCCTAGCAGCTAAAGTCCTCGCCTTGAGTGCGTCAGGATCCCATATGGACACAGGTTCTAATCCCGGCAGCCGGATTCCCATCCAGCTCCCTGCTTGTGGCCTGGGAAAGCAGTCAAGGACGGCCCAAAGCCTTGGGACCCTGTACCCGCATGGGAGACCAGGAAGAAGCTCCTGGCTCCTGACTTTGGATCCGCTGAGCTCCAGCCATTGCAGCCACTTGGGGAGTGAATCATTGGACCGAAGATCTTCCTCTGTCTCCTCCTCTCTGTATATCTGACTTCCCAATAAAAACAAACAAGACAGCCCTCCTGATGTGACCATGGTATTTTCCCGCTTGTTATTAGTATAGTATGCTGAGGTGGGCAAAGACTGATTGCAAGACTTTATACTGAGTGAAATATGTTTTGAAAGTATTATTTACATTCAACTGCTTGCCATTATAAAATATTCACTTGAAAGTATTTTTAAAGTAGGAAAAAAGACATTTAAGTTTCACTTCGAATCCTTCTTGATGTTTCTCTCTTCCATTTCTTTTTCTATACATGTGCTTTTAAAATGTGGTTGAATTGGGCTTTGTTTTTGTAATTTTACTTCAGATGAAATCTCAATAATGCTGCTTAGTTTCATAGTACTACAGTACTTGAAAATTTCATGAAAAATGTTATTAAAGTACATTTATTTTTGCAAGTCAATGCATAGTTTTATTATACTATGCATTTTCACGAGCTTTTAAAGATGTTTGCTTCAAAATCAACACTTGTAATTTAACTTTCTATGAACTTAAGTATCTTATTCTAATGAGTAGACCATAATAAATAATAGTAAATAAACTCTCACATATAATTAGATATCTGAGTTGTATTTAAAATTTTTTTCTCTTGTAAGTAATTGCAGTGCTTTATGTTTATTTTTAAAGCTTTATTTGTTTTTACTTGAAAGGCAGGTTTTTACAGAGAAAAGCAGATACAGAGAAAGAACTGTCCACTGATTCACTCTCTGTATGGCTGCAACAGCCAGAGCTGAGGCTTTCCAAAGCCAGGAGCCAGGAGCTTCTACCAGGTCTCCCACGCAGGTGCAGGGTCCCAAGGCTTTGGGCTGTCCTCCACTGCTTTCCCAGGCCACAGGCAGGGAGCTGGGTGGGAAGCAGGATTGCCAGGATTAGAACTGGTGCCCATATGGAATCCCAGTGCGTACAAGACAAGGACTAGCCACTAGGCTACTTTTTTCTTATGTTTAAGATTTTTCAAAAAGGGAACCCTACTTTACTGCTGGTGGGACTGCAAACTTGTACAACCACTATAGAAATCAGTATAGGAGAACATTCAAACACCTGAAAATCAATAGCACTCCTAGGAATATACCCAAAACACCTGTTACACGAGAAACCTACATGCACCCCCATGTTCATAGCAGCACAATCAATAGTTGCAAACACGTGGAAGCAACCGAAATGCCTATCAACAGAAGACTGGACAAGAAAGCTATGGTTTATTTATTCCATGGAATACTACTCAGGTATTTAAAAAAACGAAATGCAGTTCTTTGTGGCCAAATGGGCCCAACTGGAAACCATTATGCTAAGGGAAATGAGCCAATCCCCAAAGGTCAGATACCACATGTTTGCCTTAATTTAAGATGAAATGATGTTAGTCAGAAAATCAGTACCAGTAAACTGTAATGTTATTCCAACACCAAACAGCCTGTATCTCATGCAATAAGATGTTGTGATGTAACCAATGAACCAACAATCAATGTGAGTCAGGCAGCTTATGATCTACATCAAAGAATTGTAAAACCTAATATACTCTTTTTTTTTAAACATTTATTTTATTTTTATTGGAAAGGCGGATATACAGAGAGGAGAGACAGAGAGGAAGATCTTCTGTCCCATGATTCACTCCCCAGGCGGCCGCAACGGCTGGAGCTGAGCCAATCCGGAGCCGGGAGCCTCTTCCAGGTCTCTCACGCAGGTGCAGGGTCCCAAGGCTTTGGGCGGTCCTCGACTGCTTTCCCAGGACACAGGCAGGGAGCTGGATGGGAAGTGGGGCTGCCGGGATTAGAACCGGCGCCCATATGGGATCCCGGGAGTGCAAGGTGAGGACCTTAACCACTGCGCCACCCCACCAGGCCCAGAACCTAATATACTCTTAAGATCATAAGCAACTCAGAAAGGGGCTGGGAGAGCAGAGAAGGATTGAGGAACACATGAAGTATAACCTATTGAGAACATAACAGGTAACTCATAACAGACTTGAATCAGTATTAGACAGTAGTAAAACTACAAAGTCATATAGGGGGAATCAGGAGCAATCCTGACAACCTCTTAACAGGAGGTCATGTGCACAGAGCAAGGGGGGACCCCAGAATGGAGCAGGTGGACAGGAGGAGGCTTGTATCCCAACCCTGGAGACTCCTGGACCCTCACCAAGGGCTATCAGTATGAGCACCAAGGAATACATCCCAACTGCTAGGAGATCACGGGGAACTGGAGTGCCTTCGGAGGCCAAGAACTCTGAGGTCACCCACTCCCACTTGGATCTCCCACATGGGATGGAAGAAGCCCAAATCTTTCCTTGCAGGATCCAAGGTCATCGGAACAACAGCCAGGAGCCCTGAGTGGTCCTCAGAAACAGAAGAACAGCAAACTTCCTTTGGGACTAGGGAGAGGAGCTTTCTCTGGTCCTTACTTAGTTCCAACTTTGGATCCCCACCCTCTCTTTCAATGACCATCAGGGTCACTCCAGAGCCCCCCACCCCAAAACACACACCCCAAAACACACACACACACACACACACACACATACACACACGAATAGATTAGACAGAGAACAACAAGGAAAGCTTAGAACCAGACAGGAAACGGTCAGCATGGACTCACACATACCTTACTAGGTAGGACACAAAGATTAGTTACTCCTCACTGGGGTATTGAAGATTTCTCTGCACACCCCTCCTAAAACTGTTCTGCACCTCAACTGTTGACATATGCCTTGTTAGAGTTATAAGCCAGTTTAGACTATCCTAAAATCTGCCAAGTTCAGCAAAATTATACTTCAACACTATAAACCGCTAAATACTAAAATGAAAATAGACATGAGACAGCTGAATAGTACCCTTTAGCCATGTTAAGGTATATAGAAGCCAGTAGTATATAAACTAAAATTCAAATGTCAATGAAGTAGTTACAGGATGTGGTTAAGAACTTGCATTTTTTAACATATTTGTTACTCAATACCATGTCAATTAATTCCATAATGTTGTAAATTGTTGTTGATGTTATGTTGTGAATTTTAATTGATCGGGATGATATTCTGCCAGCTCTGCCTTCAGACCAGAGATGGTCTCCCCAAGAAACCATTGAATTTATCTGGACAATAAGATGCTGGACTCTATGCTTGCAACGAAAGAATCTTGACTGAATTTAAACTGTAATACTGCACCATGGTGGAGGAATCCACCAAGGGGGGGGTGTGTGGAGATGGGTTAGGGGAATCCTAGAGCCTATGAAACAGTGTCACATAATGCAATGTAATTAATATAAAAAAAAATAAATCTGAAAGATTTTTCCTGAATTTGTATTAACAAAAGGGGAATTTAAATTCAAAGATTATAGTATATTTGGGGTTTACTGAGCAGTTTTGCTAAGTCAACTTATTTGGCATAGAGGATGATGAGTATTCAAATATTTGGAAAAATGATTGGACCTAATTAACTAAGAAACTCAATAGGCTAAAAGCTTAAGTTGTTTTAAATCTCAGTCTAAAAGTTTATATATAAAGTTTTTTTTTTCCTGTTTGAGGATTTAAATGCCATGAGGATTTAAATGTCAGCCAAGCTGAAGTGTGCTTTTGTCTAGCTATTAGCATGTGTTTTGCATTATTCCCTGTTCTTCCTGTCCCTTATCTTCATTTAAAGACACTAAGGTCCATAAGAGAAGCACCAAGACAAGTTCACCTTTCGGGGCCTGGTGCTGTGGCCCAGTGGCTACAGTGAATCATCGGACAGAAGATCTTCCTCTTTGTCACTGCTCTCTGTATATCTGACTTTGCAATAAAAATAAATAAATCTTTAAAAACAAAAAAGATTCACATTTGGCTTCCTGGGTAAAATTTTCTCCTTCTATACATGGCACCTTGCTTTGTTTAGGAGCAGGTGACAGTTAAGTATGAATATGATTTGTCTTTCTGGGTTCTGATGTGATGCTCATTTGATATTACCCATGCCTGTGACTACTGGGTGTCAGTATGGGATGGGGTTGCTTCTGAAGATGCTACTGCGTGCCTGTACAGTACCCAGCACAGCTGCTGTTGTGTTCAGCCTCACAAAGTCAAGACCTGGAATGGCCGTGTCTAAAATCAGTTAACTTGAAAGAACGTGGGGGCATGCCAGGGCAGCTTCATCACAGTTCTCAGGGAATTTTATTGCAGCAGTCCCCACGGGCTGCACGGAAGGGTGAAGGAATTACCTAGCTGTAGAAGTTGTTAGAGATCATTCCGGTATTCCCCTGTGCGTATAGTATTCTTGGTTTCTGATCAGGTAGCAAGTATTCCACTGCACTCAGGCTGGCTGTGTCCACTTAGAACCCTGTTAGCCTGACAGCCAGGTCGCAGCCAGGGCACTTCACTGGAAGCAGCCTTGCCTAATCAAGTTTCTAGGGAAACTGAACGAACAAGTTAATCCCATGTCAACTCCTCAGCCGAACGAGAAAGGAGTTCAGGACACCCACTTAATGTAGCCCAAGTTTTTGCCACTGACTTGATTGCTTTTCAGTTGCTTTATATAAGGTCCCTTAGCTAAGAACTTGCCTCTGGCAGAAAAGGCAGGAATAGTTTAAATGTTTCAAAGAGCCACTGGAAGCACTGCTGTCTAGATTGAGTAAAACATTAGTTGGGAGATCCAAGTAGTCTGCAAAATGTCTGTTTAACCGTGCAAAACCAACTCATGCTCTACATTTAGTGAAACCATAGAGTCATTACAGAATGTATAATTTTTTAACCTTGTAACCCAAATTAGTAATAAAACTTTTCTTTTTTTCTGGTTTTTATTTTGAAATTCTGTATGATTACAACCAGTTTAATGGACAAACCTGCTAATTAACCCTATTTTCTTTTTTTGTTATTTTGATAATTTTTTTGAGAGCCAACTTATTGTTTTATTGTTTTATTTTGGAAAAGTGCTTCTTACAAAATGATAGCTGCAAAATACAGAGACCTCTGCAACAATTACTTGGGCTTTTTTTTTCCTCCTTAAAGTGAAAGAACGAGTGAATTTCAGGAATCTAAGCAGTAGAGGGGCATGTCAGGAGCACCTCCCACGGACTTTCAGGAAACAGCAACAAAATGTAGAGGTCAAATGTCCCACGGGGAATTACTTCTAACAACTGAATTTTAGCTCAAAAGGATGGCTAACCCACCTCCCTCCAGTGGAAAAGTAGGCCTTGTGACTGCAAATCAGTTACTCCACTACAAGACACACCTCGGGACATAGTTTTGAATTACATCTGTCTACCTGCAAAAGAGGCTCAGAGGTGGACTGAGGCAAATGTCCACAAAAAAACAACACAGAAACTAAACAACAAAACTCCTCAAATGAGGACAAAGGTTTTTCAAAGAGTGCCTAGACTGGAGAGGCTGAATCCTAAAACATTAAATACAACTGTGCATCCAAGTCCCGATTTGTGTTCATATATATAGGATCACCAGATAGTTTTAACCTCTGTGGCTAACTCCATTTCTCTATGTAACCAGACAGCCCTAGCACTGCTAAAATTAACCACTACCAGTGGAGCTGCCTTGTCCTTTAAGATCTACCCACCACACAAAGCTGAAACCACTACACCAGGTTTGTCCACTAAGGCTAAGAAAACTGCATCTGTGCAGACATGGGAAGCTCATTCTCTCTCTCTCTCTCTCTCTCTTTGTGTCACACACACACACACACACACACACACACACACACACATTTTCTCTCTCACACACATAGACACACCCCAAATCTATCAGCCCTTGGAGTCAACCTCCTCCAACTCTATTACAAATGATTCTTTCACAGCCTTCCTACTATGCTTAAACACATTGGAAACCTTTACACATCTGCACTTGGTTCTGGTTACTCAGTAGTATTACTTGCATGCAATTAAATGTGACACCAAAACCACAGACCAAGTGCACACGGTGGAGAATACAGGGTTAGGAACATCTAACACAGATGTGCAGACTCACCAGAACCTCAAGGGTCCACCTCCTGCACCTGTGGCAGAAGGCGACTTGCCAGCTTAGGTCCCTTCAGCCATCACCCCTGTTCTGGAACTCCCCCCAATGAAGGACTAGCACTCTTTTTCTTAGGAACCTGGGGTGTCCTCCAAGGAGTGTGAAAGTCATAAACACAGTCTGGTTGAAAACAGATGACACAACAAACCTATGCTAGCTAGCTGATGTTAAATTCATGTTACAAAAAAAAAAAAGCAGTTAACTTTAAGACTTACTTTTGTAACTTTTTTTTTGAAACAGAAAACAACACACTCCTCAGGGTGGGGTCGGGGGACAGGGACAGGGACTGAAAGGTAAGGGGCTAAGGAAGACAAGCTCTGGGAAAGAAGTGTGACGACAGCATCTGGAGCTGAGAGGCTTGTGTAGGCTAGCAACACCCATGCCATACCAGCACAGGGCACAGCTGCTGGCAGGGGCGGGGCTCGGCAGACCAGTTCACACATCACAGCAAGCTGCTATAGATCCAAGTCATAAAAATCTTCCAGCTCATCGTGGAACAAGTCCCACTCGTCTTCAAAGTCTGGCAGCTTGTCGTCCCTGTCTGCAGCCAAATGCATGAGCAACATCTCGTCCAGCTCAAAGGTGACCACCTCTTCGTCGTCGTTCTCAAAGGGGTTGTTGTCTTTCCTCAGTGATCTCCCAGAAGTGGTTGCTTCGTTGGGCTGGTATCTACTTGATGTTGCCACTTTCTGTCTCTGTGGCTAGGGCCATCAGGGTATGCATGCTTGTAAAAACAATTCCCTCCAAATGGGCAGCTCCCACAGCCTTCATCAAAATACCTGCACACCTTGTTGCTTACTGCCTCCTTGCATTTCTGAATGAGTTTCTGCTTCCTATCGTTCTCCTCCACCCAGTATTCACTTGGAATGACAAAGTTAGATGTGATCTGGCATTCTGGGCAGGCCTTTATGATCGTGCTCTCAAACTGCTTAGCACTCCTCCATTTGCGGATGCACTTGAGACAGTGGGTATGACTGCAGTTGGAGAGGATGCCGGAGCGTTGCTCATCAGGGTTGGCTTTTTCATAGACCACCTCCATGCAGATGCCACACACCATGTCCCTGCCGCGCTGCACAGAAACGGGAGTGCAGGATTTGATGTGCTGAGATCTCTGGGCAGCATCTATCGGTGCAGCACCTGCAGCCCACACACATCACAGGAGTCTCTGGGAGATACATACAGCTCTCCCCATAGCGGCACTCTCCCACTGTGGCATAGGGGCAAGGCTGCTTTCTTGGTTTCTGCAGCGATTTGCTCTTTCTTGGATTCTTCCTTGGTCACAGAGCCCTGCGGGGGGTGCTTCAGCACAGAAAGAGGCAGTACAGCCACAGTAGAGTTGCCCAGGAACAAACTCAATGGCATTAACCCAGTCTTCTGAACCTGCTTCTACAGTTGCAAAGTTTGAATTTCATGACTCAGTTTAACCTGTATTCATTTCCGTGAGCTGTCCAACTACTGAAAGGAGACTTGAGGAGGCGGTAAGGGAAGGTTTTGCAGTTAGGTCAGTAGCAGCAGTGTCCTCCTGCTTCAATGGTTTGCTATGTTCATACCTGCAGCAGTCTCCATAAATACAGTACCCTTGCTGGAAATACTTGCACACTATGCCGTATGGACTGTTCGAGAGGTCGTGCGAGTAGTGACAGTTATCGCCTTCCTTACAAGCCCCATGCATAAAATACCTACAGGTGACCTGTTTGGTCCAGCTGCCACCCCTTCCTCCCGGCTGGGGACGGGTCAGTGACTCTGAGGATAGGGGTGGGGAGGCTGCTGCCACCAACGCAGCTGCCACTCCTGCTCCTGATGTGGCTGTTGTTCCAGGAGCTGCAGCCCCCGCCATCACTGTTTATCCCACACAGCAATGGCCCTGGAACTTCCGGGATCTGTTTTGATAATCTTCACATAGTTGATTAGGGCACCAAGGGTCAACGGCTACAGGAAAGTGGGTATGACCATTGTTTCCACATTCTCTCTGTCTCCTCCCCCCCTCCCCCCTGCCCCGCGCCTCTCTTTTCTGTATTTTAGGTAAGGGAGGAGATAAAGGGAGATGCCCCAACCAGACTCCTACCAATTCCAGGGTCCCCGATGTGGGGCTGGTCCAAGGGCACAGCTCAACTGGTTTTGAGGGTTCAACTGTTCTGAATTGCTGCCGATCTCACCATTCCAAGCACGAAGAAATCTCTCCAGAATCCACTGGCTGACATAGTTCATGTTAGAGTCTTTGTTTGCCCAGATTTTCACTGCCAACACATGGCTGGGGTAGTTGATTGATTTGTTCTGTTCTCTGTCCTCTGTTATGGTACCAGGTATCCTCCGCAAGCACCAGTGTACTGCCATATCCTCCACGTGCACCTTGATATGCTGTCCACTACTCTGTCTGAGCCACTGAGGAGGCTCGCCTTTGACACTTGCACTCCATGGGCAGACCATAGAATCTACACTTCTCTTCATGGTTGGGGTTCTGAGTCCAGCAGTTCGATTGGGGAGATCCTCAAAGAAACTTCCTCTGAGGTGATCCCAGACCTGATTCTTGTGTGTGCTTGCCAGTACAGGGTTGGGCACAGACTGTCGCCCCAATCAGCCTATGCACATGCTGGTGGTTGCCATTGCTGGGTCAGTTCTGTTTCCAGCCTCGTGTTTTACGTAGACTAGTGGATGTTGCAGTCCAGCCTGATCCTGCCCACCACACACTCGGCCCTCACACAAACCAGTGGGAGCTACAGCCTAATCAGAATGACCCACAATAACCCTCACCCCTTACCCTGGTTTCCGTGCTTTCTAGTATGTACAACAGATTGGTCTAGTCTGTCCCACATAGTATTCAACTCTTGTGCATGTCAATGGGCATTGAAGCCTAGTTCAACCCAACCAGCCCCATTATCCAGCCCACACATGTGCTGATGGATGCCACTTTCTAAGTAGCCATGCCTGTCTCAGTCCTGGTTCTCATTCTCACCAGTGGGAGTGGTAACCCAAGAGGGAGATGCCCACTATTTCCCTACTGGGCCCACTCCCACTCCTGGATCATGGACTCTCCAGGTGGTTCTGCAGTTTAACTTGACAGAATTAGGCCCCAGTGCCAGCATTTGTCAGCTGATGCTGCAGCAAAGCCCAACCAACCCACTCTGATTTATGCTTGAACCAGTAGGAACAGTCATCCCAGCCTGGCTTTCCCCTGATCTAGCTCACATGAGGCCCACAGGTGTTGTAGCTCTGCCCAGTCTTGTCTGTCCCCATCCCAACCCACACTCTCCAGTGAGAGTGGTGGTCCAGCAGGGGATCCCTCCACATTCCCCCTACCCACTTTGCTCCTTCCCCACTGGGTCTCACCTGTGCTGGTTGGGTGCTGTGGCTCAGTCTGGTATGGCCCACTTTGCCTTAGCATTTGCCAGTGGGTGCTGTAGCCTGGCCCACCCACATTTCCTGCTCACGCTGGTGGGGGTTATAGCTTAGCCCAACCCAGCCGGCACCCAGTCCCAGCTGTAATGTGCACTGATATGTGCTGCAACCGAGCCTGGCCCAATGCACACTCTATTCTGGTGATCGGATTTGCCAGCGGGTGATGTGATCTGGCTTAGCCTGGTCTGTCCCCAACCTGTGCCAAATGTATGCCAGTGGGTACTGTTCCCTGGCCTGATCTGGGCTGCTCCCTATCATGTTAGCACTGTTTTCTACTTATCAGCACCCTTTTCCAAACACAGGAAGAACTGCTTATATGACCAAAGTTTCATTGAATTCTTTATATATTAGTATTTTGGGTATTAACCCATGATCAAATATATGCCTTGCAAATGTATTCTCCCAGTTTGTAATTTATTTCTTCATTCTGTTGATTATTTCCTTCACCCTAAAGAAGCTCTTTAGTTTGAAATAGTCACATTTTTCTCTTTGTGTGGCTTTTGCCTCTATTTTTGGGGTCTTATCAAAAATCATTGCCCAAATGGATGTCATGAGCTTTTGCCAAGTTTTCTTCTATTAGTTTTCCATACTGTTTAGAGTTGTTTCTTGTAGATGGTGAGAAATGAAAGTGTATCTCATTCTTCTGCATATAGATGCCCCATTTTCCCAACACCTTCCTTTGAAGAGAGTTTAACTTCCTCACTAACAATTGTACTTGTTCATTGGAGAGGCAGAGCAAGAGACAGAAGCGCCCTTCTGCCAGTTCACTCCCTAAATGACCAAAAGATAAGAATTGAAACTGGCTCTCCCATGCAAGTGGCTGGAACTAACTACTACTTGAGCTGTCACTGGCTGGAGTCAGGTGTTACAATAAAGGTATGTGGGTGTCTTCTTAACCATGAAGAAATGTTAAATTTTACCACATGACTTTTCTGTTTCTTGATTTGATCATACAGTTTTTGTCTTCATTTTGTTAATAGGATACTAATATTTTTGCTAGTATTATATTGAGGATTTTAACATAAATGTTCATTAAGGATATTCTGGCCTGTACTTTTCTTATAATGTCCTTGTCTGCCTTTGCTATCATGGTAATGATGACCCCATGAAAAGTTTGGAGTGTTGCTTCCTTTTCAGTTTTTTGGAAAAGGTTGAGAAATGATGCACTAAACATTTAGTACAACTGCAACAGTAAAACTATGAGATGCTAGGTTCTCCTTTGACAGGAGAATTTGTATTCAGTTTTTATTGTTATTGATCTATTCAGATTGTCTATATGTGATTTATTCTGGGTATGCATCTAGGAATTTCTTCTAGATTGTCCATTTTTATGTTTAACTATCTAGTCAGTGTGTTATCCTTTACATTTCCAATTATAGCTAGTTGAGTGTTTTTTTTTTCCTTAGTCTAGCCAAAGACTTGTTGATTTTGTTGATATTTTCAAAACATTAACTTAGTTTTGATCATTTGTTTCCTCATCTCAAATTTCTTATGATCTGATCATTGTTACTTTCTTGCTTATAATGTTGGGACAGTTTGCTTTTGATATTCTAGGTCCCAGAGATATAATGTTAAATTAGTTATTTGGAATCTTTTTTCATGTAGACATTTGTAGGTTCAAACTTCCTTCCTCGTTCTGTTTGCTATATCCCATAAATTTTGAATGTGTGTGCCCATTTTCAAAGTTTGGATCAGAATGTTTTTAAAATTCTCTTTTAATTTCCATAACTCATTGCTTGTTTAGGAGCATGTTGTTTAATTTGTACATAATTGTGAATTTTTTTTTATAATTGTGAATTTTTAAGTTTCCTCTTATTATAGCTTCATTTAGCTGTGGTCAGGTTGTATGGTTTCTGTGTATTTAAATTTGTTACAACTTATTTTGTGGCCTAACAGATGATTTATCCTTTAAAATGTTACATGAGCCATTTAGAAGAACCTGTAGTTATTGGTATTGAGTGGGATATTCTGTATATGTCTGGAGTGTAGTTCAAATACAGTGTTTTCTTACTGATTTTCTGTCTGGATGATATGTCCATTGTTGAAAGTGGAGTATTGAAGTCTTCTGCTATTATTGTATTGTAGTCTTTCTCTTCATCGATATTAATACGTAGTTTATAATTTTACGTGCTCCAATGTTGATTGTGTGTATATATTTATTTATAATTGTTTTATCTTAATGAGTTGTCTATCACTGTATAAGCACCGTTTTGTCTTTATAGTTTTAGTTAAAGCCTTTTTGTTACAACTATCATTGTCTTGTTTAGGTTTTCATTTACATGTGATAGCCTTTTACATCATTTCACTTTGAATCTTTGAATGTCCTTAAATGCCAGTTGAGCTTTTTGTAGTTGGTATATAATTGGATCATGTATTCTTCCTTTGAAAATGTCCATTAGCCCCTATATATCTACTTGTTGGATGATGTGATCAATCTACATGCAAAGTAATTATTGATAGGTGAGGAATTAATGCCATTACCACATGAGGTGGTTTTCTGTTCTATTTTCTTTCTTTTTTTTTTTTTTAAAGATTTATTTATTTATTGGAAAGTCAGATATACAGAGAGGAGAGACAGAGAGGAAGATCTTCCATCTGATGATTCACTCCCCAAGTGAGCACAACGGCCGATGCTATGCCACACTGATCTGAAGCCAGGAGCCAGGAACTTCTTCCAGGTCTCCCACGCGGGTACAGGGTCCCAAGGCTTTGGGCCGTCCTCCACTGCTTTGCCAGGCCACAGGCAGGGAGCTGGATGGGAAGTGGAGCTGCCGGGATTAGAATCGGTGCCCATATGGGATCCCGGAGCGTTCAAGGCGAGGACTTTAGCCACTAGACCACGCTGCCAGGCCTCTATTTTCTTATATTGCTTCTTCCTGTTGTCTTTTGGATTGGATGGTTTTCTATAGTGATGTACTTTGATTCCTTTTAATCTTTTGTATATACCATATAAATTTATGCCTTGTAATTATTATGAGGCTTTTATAAGACCTAGTTACAACTGGTGATGTCAAGCTGGTAACAACTTAACTTTGATCACATAAAAAATACACTGTTATTTTACCCCAAACTTATATTTTATGTCTGTTTAAATCTAACCACATAACAAATTATTGTAGCTAGTATTTTCATAATTTCAACTTTTGGTCTTTTTAATACAGTGATTTACATGCCACCGTTAGTCTTACCATTCTGAATTTTACTGTATACTTGAGTTTCACATACTATTTATTTACTTATTTTTGAAAGAATTATAGGGATGGGAGTGGTACAGGGGTCTTCTGTCCACTGGGTTCATTCCGACTGGGGTTGAGCCAGGTCGCAACCAGGAGCCAGGGGCTTTATCTCGATCTCAAATACTGAAGCCATCCTCCATTGCTCTCTTTGATGCATTAGCAGGGAGCTGAATTGGAAGTGGAATATCTGGGACTCAAAACTGCACACATATGGGATGCTGGCATCTCGGCAGCAACTTTATTTGCTTGGCCTGAATGCTTGCTCCTCTTTCCATGTTTTTGTGCTTTTAAATGAACACCCTTTGCTTTTATCTTCAAGAACTCCTTTTAGCGTTTCCTGCAGCCAGAAGTATGGGAGTGGTGAAAGCCTTCTCCTCCTCCTCCTCTTCCTTCTTCTTTAATTTTCTTCATCTTTTTCATTACAGAAGGACAATTTTACCAGATGATTTTTGGTTTACAATGTTTCCATCAGCATGTTTTCTTGCTGTTTTCAGTATTGTTCTTTTTTTGTTTTTCTTCATAGTTTGAGTCTAGTGTTGGTGTCATCTGTTTAAATCTGATTGAGGACTTTGACCTTTGTATGCTCAGTTTCTGGAAATCCTCAGATTTGGAAAGTTCTATTGTTTCTCTAAATAAACTTTTTCTTTGGGATTGGTGTGATGGTTCAACTGCTTAATCCTCCACTTCCAACTGCTGGCACCTGACAGAGGCACCAGTTCATGTCCTGGCAACCCCACTTCCCATCCATCTCCCTTCTGTGACCTGAGAAAGCTGTGGAGGATGGCCCCAAACCTTGGAACCCTGCACCTGCGTGGACACCTGAAAGAAACTTCTGGCTCCTAGCCTTGGATCATCTCAGCTCTGGAGATTGTGGCCATGTGGGTGTGAACCAGTAGATGGAAGATCTTTCTGTGTCTGCCTCTCTTTGTAGATCTGCCTTTCCAATAAATAAATTAATTTTTAAAAAAGTAATAAACTTTTCCTTTGTGTCTATCTTCTCTTACAATTCAGAATTTTTTCCCCACAGAAATAGCTTAGGTAACTCCCTTTTTGTTTAAAGATTTACTGGAGCGCATGTGCACGGGCGGGCGGAAGGCTCTGGAGGTTTCAAGTTCGAGTCCCGCCTCTTTGGTGATGTCAGAGGCATTTCAGTGTCCTGGCTGGGGGAGTGAACATCTCCCTGGCTGGGGGAGCCAACAGGGATGGATTGGGCCTGGCGTGCACCCTTGAAAAGTGTGGTCTGTGGTGGGTGTTGGGTTGGGGAGGGGATCAGCTCTCTTAGGGGAGGGCCCTGCAAGTGGACACATGCTTTAGGCTTTAGGCTTGGAGCAGTTCTAATTATCTTCAGGCCCGCCGCAGG
Organism: Ochotona curzoniae; assembly: GCF_017591425.1. NCBI lineage: Eukaryota > Metazoa > Chordata > Mammalia > Lagomorpha > Ochotonidae > Ochotona > Ochotona curzoniae. Next base: position 1,444,106 of record NW_024465471.1, read on the forward strand.
GAAGAGGTCCCATTAAGGGTCAAAAACCGTGCGCCAGAGGAACTTGCGTGGGGTTGCAGGACTTCCTACTGGTTCGTTTTCCAAATGGCCCCAGTGGCAAGAGCTAAGCCAGTCCAAAGCCAGTAGCGTCTCCCACACAGGTGCAGGGTCCTAAGGCTTTGGGCCGTCCTCCACTGCTTTCCCAGGCCACAGGCAGGGAGCTGGATGGGAAGTGGAGCCGCTGGGACATGAACTGGTATCCAAAAGGGATCTAGTGCTGCAAGGCGGAGGATAAGTCAGTTGAACCATCACACTGGGACCTCAAGTGTACTTTAAAAAGTTGTGTTTCAAAAGGTAATGTGTATGTGTTGGCAAAATTAAGGCGGCCAGGCCCTGCGTGGTAGCCTAGTAGCTAAAGCCCTCCGCTTACACATGCTGAAATCCCACATGGATGCCAGTTCATGTCCCAGCTGTTCCACTGCCCATCCAGCCTGTGGCCTGGGAAGGCGGTCGAGGACAGCCCAAAGCCTTGGGACCCTGCACCTGTGTGGGAGATCCGGAAGAGGCTCCTGGCCCCTGGCTTTGGATCAGCTCAGCTCTGGCTGTTGCAACCATTTGGAGAGTGAATCAGCAGACAGAAGATCTTTCTCTCTGTCTCTCGTCCTCTCTGTATATCTGCCTTTCCAATTAAAAAAAAAAAATTCAGCCAGCCAAAGGAGCACACAGAAGTGAGACTCTGTATCTGAGAGAACTCTTTCTCCAGGCTGTTGTCCCAGGCCAGGGGAAACATAGCAGTTGCACAAACAGATAGGCACAAGTACCGTCTGGTCCGTGGGGTCTAAAGTCAGCTTGTGGGTGATTAACCCAGTCACGTGAGCATAAGTCTGTCAGTGTCACTTGTCTGCTTCTGTCACCCGAATTTCACAATTGCCCACCCCGCTCAGGTGTCAGTTTCACATCTGGGCAATGTTGGCAAGTTCCTGGGGCAGAATGGGCAGAGGAGGGGTGGGGGTGAGGTCTGTGGGTCCGACCCTGACCGTGGGCCCACTGTGCAGCAGGCTTTGTATTCATCGCAGCCACCACTACCCCTGTGTAACAGAAGCAGCGAATTGAGTCATAGACAGAGTATGGCCTCAGCCAAGGCCCTGTGGCCTAGAGGCCGCAGGGTCTAGATTCAAACCCAAGCCCATCTGGCCTCTGGACAAGCCCACATTTCCCAGCAAGTCAGCCTGGGCAGCAGTGAGTCAGCGGCTAGGCCCAGGGTGCCGCGTCTGCTGTGAGTCACGTGGTCGACTCCTGTGTCAAATCTATATGGCGTGTGTGCAGCAGTTTCCCTGTGAACAGGCTGCTCGTGGAGGCGTGGGTGGTGGTTAACATCCCGGGGCAGCCGGTGCAGGTGTGTGGCGATGCCGGGAGACCTGGCAGTGCTGCGGGAGCAGCCTTGCTGAGTCATAGCCGGTGTGCTGTGCATCAGCAACGTGAGGAGCCATGGCCCCGAATGGTGCATTCCTCTCCTTCCCGGATTCTCTGCTCATCCCATCCTGTCATCCACGAGGAGGGGCTGTGGGCTGGGGAGCTGCCACGAATCGGACAAAGCACTTGCAGGAATGTCCTCACGGGGTAGCTCAAAGACTTAGAAGGAAAGGAAGATTAGGGGGAAGGGGACTAGGGAGATGTGGTTGAAATGATGAAACGTGGGAATTCTGGGAAATAACTTAGGAAAGAGCCATCCATAGCAGTCACTTGGAAATTGCTGAGCATAGATTTGAAGCATGCCTATCACATGCACTCCTAAGTATGTGATTCAGTGCGTGGGCCAAGGACCTCAGTTGAGCCACTTCAATAATGTTTTTTATCAGAACATTCTACTGGAAGGCAGGTGTGGTTAAGTGGCAGCCTCTGATACTGGCATCCCATGTTGGAGTGCTGGCTGCTCAGTCTTGGCTACTCTGATGCAGATCTAGCTCCCTGCTAAGGCATCTGGAAAAGCAGCAGAAGATGTTTCAAGTGTTTGGACCCCTGCTTCTGCGTGGAAGTCCTAGATAGAACTCATGGCTCCTAGCTTTGGCCTGGCTTGGCCCAGACCTGGCTGTTGGAGCTATTTTTCAGGGGTGATGAGGGTGTGGACCAATAAATAGAGGATAGCTCCCCCACCACCCTGGCATAGGGCCAGGTTTGTGGCTTGCTGGGTTGGGCCAGGCCACAGCACGCACGTTGGTTTACTGGGACGTGGGGCTGAGGATGGAACTGACCAGGCAACTATGATCACTACTGTGTGTGCAGGCTGGTACAGATGGTAGAGTGAAAGAATCAGGGTGCTATACTGGCTGGCACATCCAAGAGTCAGGTTTGGGACACCCCAGGTGAGGTTCCTTGGGGGACTCCCCAGTTGGATGAACTACTGGACTCAAAACTCCAGGCACAAGGAGAATCATAGGATTTGTGGTCCGACCTTGGAATGCGTGTATCGGGACTGAGCCACCTTGATTGCTGATGCCTGTGCAGTGAACAGCATGCCCAGCTGCATAAGTGGGGCATGACAGCCAGCTCACTTGGGCCTGCAGAGGACATCACATGCCATGTCAAAAGAACGAGAGCAGAACAGGTTGGACAGCTTTCCTGGCCAAGCTTTGGCAGCAAGTATCTGGGTGAGCAGATGAACTGGGGTGGACTCTGTCAGCCAGTGGACCTTGGAAGGATTTTCTCAACCTTGGAGCAGTGAAACCATCTCAGAACTATCAAGATCACTCTAGCGATACCCTCAGAACATTCTTCTCCACATTGGGGTTTTTAAGATGACATTAAGAGGACATTCTCATCCCCGGGTACTGATGTGGTTTGGCAGTTGGGAGCAGCCCCCTCCTGTTCCCCATCCCCCCTCCATACAGGAAAAAGGGGAAGAAAAGGAAGATTGGAAGCATTTGTACCCCCCACCTTCCCCCATACCTTGACCCTCCCCACCCTGAGCATTGGTCCTCATGAGCATACATCCTGGTCAACTATGTAAACAGCATCAAAAATAAAATAGAATTAAATTTAAAAAAAAGATTTATTTATTTTGAAAGTCAGTGTTAGAGAGACAGATCTTCTGTCCACTGGTTCACTGTCCACTGTTCCATCTGTCTCCAGATGGCCACAATTGCAGGACTGTGCCTGGCTACAGCCAGGAGCTTCTTCCTGGCCTCCCACATGGACACAGGGACTCAGACACTTGGGGAACCTTGTATTGCTTTTCCCAGACACATTAGCTCTGGTTGGTGCACGTGTAGTGTGCTGGCATTGCAGGTGATGGCTTTAATCACTAAGCTGCAATGTCAGTGCCTTATTTTCTCCTTTGATGCTGTCTGATAAACTCCCTAAGCCACCTTCCTTTTTTTCCTTTGACTATATGATTTTTTAAAAAAGATTTATTTTTATTATTTTTTTATTGGAAAGTCAGATATACAGAGAGGAGAGACAGAGAGGAAGATCTTCCATCCAATGATTCACTCCCTAAGTGAGCCCAACGGCCAATGCTACGCCGATCCGAAGCCAGGAGCCTCTTCCGGGTCTCCCACACGGGTGCAGGGTCCCAAAGCCTTGGGCCGTCCTCGACTGCTTTCCCAGGCCACAGGCAGGGAGCTGGAAGGGAAGCGGGGCCGCCAGGATAGAACCGGTGCCCATATGGGATCCCGGGCGTGCAAGGCGAGGACCTTAACCACTTGCACCACTGCGCCGGGCCCAACTATATGATTTTAAATGATTTGTCTTCAATTGTTTGATTTGCTTGATTGCTTCTGTAGATGTTCTTAATTCCATTTTTTTATTTTATTTATTCTGTTTCTCCTAGTTTGTTAATCCCTTTGATAAAAGTGTCACTTTGGACATTTGTTGCTTTTCTAATTTTGTTGTGCATGTATTCCCTTGATTGGTAAGATTCTCTCAAAATCGTTTTTTTTGGTGCAACTAGTAGTAACTCACTGTGTTCTTTCGGTTGTAACTTACTTTGTCTCTTCATGCTTCTTGTTGTCTTGTGTTTGTGTCTGCACACTTGATGGGGCAGTCAGCTCTGGAGACGAACTCTATGTACTAGCCTCACTGTGGGAAGACCTTGTCCCAGGAAGGTGAGAATTAAGAGCATAAAAGAATGGTTTCTGTGTGGGGGTGCAGTATTTCTGGCCCCAGTGAGGGTATGAGCAAGATTGTAGGGATCTAAATATCCTATAGTGCTGTGACAATGGTTGAGAGTCACATCACGGTTGATCTTTGATATTTAATTAATTTTCAACTCCAACTGTTGTTTGCAGTATCAAAATAAAGTGTCAGTACTAGATTTCAAGTATCTGATTTCACACTGAAATAACTAAGTATAAAAAGCATATTCAGATAAGAATATGTCTTTGAAGCTAAACCAAGAAACAATTTAAGTGTCTAACAACACCTTTTGCAGCTTCTATTGTTAAAGTTCAATGATAGGGCTCAGCATGATGGCCCTGTGGCTAAATCCTTGCCTTGAACATGCTGGGATCCCATATGGGCACTGGTTTGTGTGTCCCAGCTGCTTCATTTCCCATCCAGCTCCCTGCTTGTGGCCTGGGAAAACAGTGGAGGACGGCCCAAAGCCTTGGGACCCTGCACCTGTGTGGGAGACCCCTCCTGGCATTGGATCAGCTCAGCTCTGGCTGTTGCAGCCATTTGGACAGTGAACCAACGGATGGAAGATTTTTCTCTCTGTCTCTTCCTCTCTATGTAAAAATGACTTTCCAATAAAAATAAATCTTAAAAAAAATTAAATCATCCTATATGCAAGTGCAGTTTCTAAAATGATAAATAAATATGGTTAAATATAAACAGATTTGCTAATATAAAGGGAAGAAAACCATTTGATGGGTACCAGAAAGACATTTGAAAACATTGATGTTAAAAGAAAAGAAAACATTAATGTACATTTTTCCTAAAACCACTTAGTAAAACTGTAATGCAATGAAAAATCGTAGCCTAATCATGATAATCTATGGTTGAAACAATAGAACCATATAACAGCAGGAAAAATACAAAAGTGCCCACCATCAGTGTTGTTAATTCACCATTTTACTGCAAGTTCTAGCCTGTATGACAATAAAAAGAAATAAAGTATAAATATATAACAAGAGGATAACAATACCATTATTTGTAGATTATGATGTCTACCTGGAAAGTAACAAAGGTAAATTGAAAACCTATTTGAAGTGAAATAAAAGAGTAAAGTGTCTGGATATAAGATACAAATATGAACATTCACAGATCTCCTATATTCTAGCATATAATGAGAGCAAGCATTGTGGCACTGCGGGTTAAGCTACCATCCCACATTGGTGTGCCTGATTCAACTCCTGGCTACTCCAGGTGATATTTCTGGCACCTGACTTGACTGTTGCAGGCAGTTGGGTTAATGAAACCAGCAGTTGGAAGAGAGCTCTATCATTCTGCCTTTCCAATAAATAACTAAAACAAAAAGTATACTGACAGGGCTGGCACTGGGGCCTAGTACATTAACAATCCACCTACAACACAGACACATGAATGCAGGTTCAGGTCTTAGCTGCTCTACTTCCCATCCAGCTCATTGCTTGTGGCTTGAGAAAGGAGTGGAGGATGGCCTAAGTCCTTGGGACCGTGCACCTGCACAGGAGACATGAAGAAGTGCCTCACTCCTGGCTTCAGATTGGATCAACTCCAGCAATATATGACCATTTGGGAGTGAATTAGTGAATGAATGATCCTCCCTCTCTCTTTTTTTCCTCTCTCTCTCTCCCTCCCTCTTTCCCTTCTACATCTGTAACTCTGCCTTTCAAATAAAAACATAAAATAAATCTTTTAAAAAGTACACTGAGAAGAATTTACATAGTAACAAGCTATAAAACAGGAATAAATATAGAATTACTAAACATATAAAAGAATCATAAACGTTTACTGAAAGGATTCAAATAATGGAATAAAATTCCTGGGTAGATATTGTAAAGATGCTTGTTTGGTGCCATATATCAGCATGTCAATGCAATATTAACCAAAACCCCAATCCTATGTATAACGGGAAAACTGAAACATTCATTCTCCAGTTCTAATGTCCTGCATAAGATTTTAAAAGATGTTTTTGAAACATCAAAGATAACAAAAACATATTGCAGAGTTATGATAACTTTAGAACTGCAATCCAGAAACAGATTTTGTTTATATAAAAGTATTTGGAACAGAATTTCCAATCATCGAGAACAAAGATGGCAGAATAGGATAAGGACATGTTTAAATGGACAGAGAAACATTTAATCAGGATGAAGCAGAAAGAGCACATTTCAGGAAATAGGAGAGGACAGAACAACAGCAGAGGGGTACCTGGAGACTGACAGACACAGGAAAGCAGCGGACACGACAGTGTGGTGTTACAGTGACTGATACCCCAGCAGCATTCTGCTAATGGAGATCTGAACTGCACCTGCAGCTAGAACTCCACCAGCAACCAGGTGGGAAGGGACTTTCACTGTGAGCTTGGGAGGTGAACCCAGACAAAGAACTGTCCATCCTGCTGGTCCATTTGATTTAACCAGGAGCAGAGACAGAACAGCAGGTCTCAGATGGGCAGTGTGAGAACAGGGTGGATTTCACAGCCTAGTCACCCCCCAGAGCTGAATTGGGCGCCATTTTGTGTAAGGAGGCAAAGGCAAGGGAAAGGACTGAGCATGCACTGAGCTGGGAGTGAGCTAATTTCTGACTCAGTGAACTGCATCAATGTGGCACACTATGGGTTTCACCCAAGACAGGCTTGGAGAGCCCTCAGATCTGATGGTCAGCAGATCAAGAACTCTAGTAGTGATATGTCAGGCGTCAATTTCTACACTGTGGCAAACACTTTAATATTGCAGGGGACAACAGTGAACTGAGCATGGGCTGAGCTTGCTAGAACTCACTGAATTCAATGGGTTGCACTGGTCCCAAGGAAAATAATACTGACTGTGGCATTGTATGGGTCAAAATAGGTTCTTGTGGCACCCAGACCCAATGTCCAACAGGTTCCGGCAAGATAAACACCACCAACAACCTAGCTATATAGGACATCTGATGTCTCCCTAATCCTGGGACCTGCTCCAACTGGAAGTGGGAGAAAGTTTGTACAGATAAAGTTGCAGCCTCAGCATGGTATCACAGAAGGTGGAGAGTGGTGAGCCATGAGTCGGGGCTATGGAGTTCTTGGTGGAAGTCTAACAGAACAACCCAGACCTGGAACACGCTGGAGATTATGGCACAAGTGCCTGCAAGCAAAGAACTGTGTACCAACTGCAATCAGTAAAATCAAATTGCAGACCTGTGGGTGACACAGTTTAGAAACCTGCCCCAAGGAGAAGAATCTGCTAACCAGAAGTACAATGACCAAGAGCAAAAGAAGAGACAAAGGCACAATGAATATTGCTGAAGACTCTCCTGCAAAGGGTCAAAACTCTGTGCAAACATTAGAGTTAGCTGAGGAAAACATCAAGAATATGGGGGACAAAGAATTGAGAAAACTCATTTTAAAGCTTCTGATCAACAATGAGAAACACATACAAGAGTTCAAAGAATTTAAGGAAATTGTCATACAAGAAATAGCAGCAATAAAGCAAATCAAGGCTGATATATCAGAAATGAAGAACACAGTAGAGCAAATTAAAAGTTCAGTAGAGAGTCTCCAAAGCAGAATGAAGGAGGCAGAAAAAAGAATCTCAGAATTGGTAGATATTTCCTGTCATCAGGGGGAAACAATCACAAATCTGGAAGCAGAGCTGGATCAGGTCAAAAAAAGTATTCAAGGATTGAAAGATACTGTTAAGAGGCCTATAAAACTGTATCACATAATATAATGTTATTAACAATAAAAAAAAAGAGGCTAAAAGTAAGAGTTATGGGAGTCCCAGAAGGTGCAGAAAGAGAAACTAGTTTTACATATAGATTTAATGAAATAATGAAGGAAAATTTCCCTAATGTAGAGAAAGAATTGGGAAACAAGATCCAGGAGGGGCACAGAACTCCCAACAGACTTGATCAAAGTGATCTTTACCACCACACATGGTCATCACGCTCTCCTCAATTGAACATAAGGAAAAGATCCTTAAATGTGCATGTGACAAAAATCAGCTGACATATAAAAGAATGCCAATTAAACTCACAGGAGACTTCTCACAGGAATTTCTACAGGCCAGAAGAGAATGGAGTGAAATATTCCAGATTCTAAAAAAAAAAAAACCAAACCTGTCAGCTTAGGATAACATACCCAGCAAAGCTTTCTTTCATCTTTGGAAATGAAATAAAATTCTTCCACAGTAATGTAAAAGAATATGCCTCTTCCAAACCTGCTCTACAAATGATACTTCAAGATGTTCTCTTGGAGGATAATCAAGATGGTGGAATAGGGTCAGGACACGTTTAAATGGACAGAGAAGCATTTAACCAGAATGAAGCAGAGAGGACATATTTCAGGAAATACAAAGGGACAGAACAACAGCAGAGGGGTACCTGGAGACTGACAGACACAGGAAAGCAGCGGACACGACAGTGTGGTGTTGCAGTGACTGATACTCCAGCAGCATTCTGCTAATGGAGATCTGAACTGCTCCAGCAGCCAGAACTCCACCAGCAACCAGGTGGGAAGGGACTTTCACTGTGAGCTTGGGAGGTGAACCCAGACAAAGAACTGTCTATCCTGCTGGTCCATTTGATTTAACCAGGAGCAGAGACAGAACAGCAGCAGATCCCAGGCGGGCAGTGTGAGAACAGCGAGGGTTTCATAGCCCAGTCAGCCCCCTAGAGCTGAATTGGGCGCCATTTTGCCTAAGGAGGAAAGGGCTAGGGAAAGGACTGAGCATGCTCTGAGCGGGGAGTAAGCTAATTTCTGATTCGGTGAACTGCAACGACATGGCATTCTATGGGTTCCATCCGGGGCATGTCTGGGTAACCCTCAGATCTGACAGCCAGCAGATCAAGAACTGTTGTAGTAGCACGTCGGGCGCCATTTTGAGCACTGTGGCAATAGCTTTGGGACTGAAGTGGACAACAGTGAACTGCGCATGTGCTGACCTCGCGAGAACTCGCTGAGGTCCCGCAGGAAAATAATACCGACTGTGGCATCGTACTGGTCAAAACAGGTCCATGTGGCACCCAGACCTAACATCCAACAAGTTCCAACAAGATCAGCGCCACCAACAACCTAACTAGGTAGTACACCTGGTGTCTCTTTAATCCTGAAACCCACTCCAACCAGAAGAGGGAGAAAGGTTGCAGAGACAACAGTGCAGCCTCAGCACAGTATCACAGGAGGTGGAGAGTGGTGAGCCAAGAGTTGGGGCTGTGGAGACCACGGTGGATATCTGACATAACAAGCCAGATCTGGAACTAGCTGGAGGTTGTGGCGCAATTGGCTGCAAGCAAAAAGTTGTGTACCAACTGCAATAAGTAAAATCGCATTGTAGACCTGTGGGTGACACAGTTTAGAAACCTGCCCCAAGAAGAAGACTCTGCTAACCAGAAGTACAATGAGCAAGAGCAAAAGAAGAGACAAAGGCTCAATGAATATTACTGAAAACTCCCCTGCAAAGGAGCAAAACCCTATGCCAACCTCAGAGTTAACTGAGGAAGACCTTGAGAAAATGGGGGACACAGAATCTCAAAGACTCATTTTAAAGATTCTGGCCAAAAATGACAAGTTAATGCAAGAGTTCAAAAAATTGTAAGGAAGCAGTAAAGCAAATCAAGACTGGAATATCAGAAATTAAGAATACAGTAGAGAAAATTACAAGTTCAGTAGAGAGTCTCCAAAATAGAATGAAGCAAGCAGAAGAAAGCATCTCAGAATTGGAAGATATTTCCTATCATCAGGAGGAAGCAAACAAAAATCTGGAAGCAGAGCTGGATCAGGCCAAAAAAAGTATTCAAGAATTGAAAGACACTATTAAGAGGTCAAATATAAGAGTTATGGGAGTCCCGGAAGGTGCAGAAAGAGAAGCTGAGTTTGCGAATGTATTTAATGAAATAATCAAGGAAAATTTCCCTACTCTGGAGTAAGAATTGGGAAACAAGATCCAGGAGGGGCACAGAACTCCCAACAGGCTTGATTAAAAGCGATCTTCACCAAGACATATGATTATCAAGCTCTCTTCAATTGAACATAAGGAAAAGATCCTTAAATGTGCACGGGAAAAATATCAATTGACATATAAAGGAAGGCCAATTAAGCTCACAGGAGATCTCTCACAGGAAACTCTACAAGCCAGAAGAGAATGGAGTGACATATTCCAGATTCTTTTTTTTTTTTTCCATATTCCAGATTCTAAAAGAAAAACATTGTCGGTCCAGGATAATGTACCCAGCAAAGCTTTCCTTTGTCTTTGAAAATGAAGTAAAATTTTTCCACAGTAAAGAAAAGTCACAAGAATATGCCTCTTCCAAACCTGCCCTACAAAGGATACTTAAAGATGCTCTCTTGACAGAAAAGAGGAATTTCGCCCACCAAAACCAAAGACAAGCGGGAAGAACATCCCAGTAAAATAATAACAGAAGACCAAATCAACGAACAACCCATTGCCAAAATGACAGGACCAAAGTACTACCCATTCATATATATACCCTGAATGTAAATGGCTTAAGCTCAAATTAAATGTCATAGATTAGTAGGCTGGATTAAAAAACAAAACCCATGTATTTTTGCCTACAGGAGACATATCTCACCAACAAAGATCAGTAGAAACTATGTCTCATGGATTTTGATTATTTTGTCTACGTTAGTTGCATCTCTTCAAATCAGTTTCTTTTGATTATTCAATGGCTCATAGATCATACAGTAGCATCATTGTCTTCAAGAAGCTTCTTGGTTTTCTTTTTCATTTCTTCAGCTACACGTTGGTCATTTAGTAGCATGTTATTTAACTTCATGTTGTTGTTAATTTCTTTTTCCTTCCTGTTGTTGATTATGTTTTGTGGATTTTCATTTTTAGGGGATGCATGGTAGCTGTGTAATATAGACTGTCATGTCTAGTAGCATGTAATTCAACTTCATGGTGTTGTAAATTTCTATTTTTCTTTCTATTGTTTATTTTATATTATGACTTTTCATTTAAGGGGATGTACAGTAACTGTGAAATGGAGACTAATATATCCAGATGTGAGGATACAATTTAGTATGTATCTCTACGTCAAAACAAAGATGGACTTATAATGAAACTGTTCACTATATCTTGACAATAGGATGCTGGACTCTCTGTCATCGTCCATGCCCGCAGTGATGGACATACGACTCTGCATGAAGAACTATACTTTAGCAATGATATAGAGGAACTAGGTGGGTGAGGGGAATTGGTGCTCGGATAAGGGAAATCCCAGGAGCCTATGGAACTGTATCATAAAATGATAATTATAATAATAATAAAATAATCACTAATAAAAATAAATAAAGACATGAGAAAAAAGAATTTCCAATTATTAAGCAAATAATGGATTATCTACAGAGCACGCATGGACAAACAGCTAGCCATTGGGGACAGTAGTAAAAGATTCCCAATCAAATTATAATTTTCTGTTGCCCAAATCTGACAGACATTACAGAAAATCAGTAGTCTCCAATGTTTTTCACACTGAAGATGCTCCAGAAAGTGAGGCTTATTTTGTCATGTAAGCTGAGGGAATGAGCATCTAAGCCAAATACATTTGCTGCAAAATATTAAGACACAGTTTACAAGAAAGATAATATAATGATCCTGCTAGAAAAATCAAAATGTTATCCAATGGACAAAGATTATATTCAGTTGCTTGTTGACAATTTATTTGATCACTTAAATATTAGTGACTTCTGTATTGCTGAACACCAGAAAGTCAAAAATAGCAAGAAGTCCTGAAATTATGTTTGAACATGATTGGGATTCTAGGAACATGATTAGGATAAAAAAATTAAGATATATACCTGATTTTCAAATATAAAGGGGTTTTACTAATAATTAAGAAGTCACATTAACATGAGACTTGTGTTCTAATAATTATCATGCATTTTCTGCCTGTGACCCTGAGAAGCTAATATTTATAAATTCTATTAAAAGATAAAAAATTGGCCACTATCTTTTATTAGTGAGGACTACTTGCAGCTGCACTGAACAGAACATCAATAACCAAAGATACACACATTTTAAGTTGTTAATAGGGGCAGGTATTTGGTATAGTAGTCAAGACCACAGCTAAGCCAGTCACAGCCTGTATCACAGTATCTGGATTCAACACCTGGTTCTGGCTCTCGACTCCAGCTTTCTGCCAATACAGACCTTAGGAGGCAGTGCTGATGGCTCAAGTATTGTGTTCTTGTCACCTACATTGTGTTCCTGGCTCCCAGCTTTGGCCCAGACCCATTTTAGGAGTGAGTCAGCATATAGAAATTCTGCAATAAGAAATAACGACCTATTTTTAAAATAAATAAAAAATTGACAGTGTGGCCCAGCATGATGGCGCAGTGGCTAAATCCTCATCTTGCAAGTGCCAGGATCCCATATGAGTGCCAATTCTATTCCCAGCAGCTGCACTTCCCATCCAGCTCCCTGCTTGTGACCTGGGAAAGTAGTCGAGGACGGCCCAAAGCCTTGGGACCCTGCACCCATATGGGATACCCGGAAGAGGCTCCTGGCTGCTGGTTTTAGTTCAGATTTACTCAACTCTGGCTGCTACGGCCACTTAGCGGAGTGAATCAGTGGACAGAAGATCTTTTCTAGATCTGCCTTTCCAATAAAACTACAAAAATATTTTTTAAAAAAGCCAAACCCACAATCTCTTAAAAAGGAAAAAAAGTTGACGTGTATACTCAGTGTAGATATTCTCATACACTGTGACAGTTTAGTGAAATGTCCTGAAGAACAAACTGATCACTCATTGAGATTTAAATGTACTTAGATTCTTTGATTCATAAATTATTCTTCTAGAATTTTGACTTGATATAATTGACCAACACACACAAAGATATAAATATACATACTGAAATTGTTTTGTAAACAAACCAAAAAGTTATACAATCTAATGAAAACTGATGAAATAACACATTATGTGTCCATGTAGGGAAGTGCTATTCTATCATTTGGGCTACTCTCTAAGTAGGGGAAATGAGCACAATTAAAAGGGGACTTATTACCTCATGTATAATGGCTCAATACGGAGTAGTTCCAGGCTAGTTTAACTATAGCTCAATGATGTCATCATGGAACCTGGTTTTTTCTGTCTCTGCTCTGCCATGTTCAGTATGTCCACTGGTTCCGCTCCTAGTCATGTTTACCACTTCTGTAAAGGTGCTGACTGACTGCTGAAATATGGTGATTACCAAACATGCAGAACCCTGTCCTCAGACATTTATATGAAGTATGTTGAAACGGTTAACAGCAGAATATGTGAGGTGTCTTCAAGAATTTCATGCAAAACAAACTTTATGAAAAAAAATTCATGCTTTTAAAAATAAAGTTCTTTTAATTCCATTTTCCACAAAGTTTATGAAGCATCATTATATTCCACGATGCTATTTGTGAAATATTCATCTAGGTACAAACACAAAACCTATCATTTTGTTGTTATGGTTATTATGTTTACCAAATACCAGGCCTATGCAAAGTACTTTATATGGATTATCTCATTTAATCATCACAATACCATGAGTTGAAAAATACTGTTATCCAATTTTTTATATACATGTAAATTGAGACTCAGACTGAATCACACATATGTTAGCTGATAGGGTTAATAATAATTCAGCATTTGAATCCATGTCTGGCTTACTCTAAAACTCATATCTTAACCATCATGTTAATCTTCTGAAAAAATTAGTTTAAAAACTCAAGGCAAATAAATAGACGAAATTTTCAGTTATTTTCTTTAGGAACTGATAGGTAAATGAACTTGGCTGTAAGAGCGAGAAGAAGAAGAAGAAATGGAGTCAAGGATAGAATGGGCACTGGCTAACTTCCTAAAGGTCCCAGAGAAAGTTTTTAAGGGGCTCATAAGAAATAGTGGGCAACCAGAGTTTTTAATCAGAGAGTTCCAGAGGATGCACAAAATTTGGCAATGCTTCAGGACAGGGCCATGCCTGTAACTTCACTAAAGTGAAGTGAGTCAAGGTCATTGGATTAAGGTAGGATGAGAAAATAAGCATTCATACAAGTATTTATTGATTATACAAGTACGTATCTCTGCTACAGGTTGACAAAATACTAGTGAACAATATGTTTAAGATTCCCTTTTTTAAGGATTTATTTGAATGATTTTTAAGATTCATTTTTAGAACTCAGAATTGAAAAATCCAGATCATACAGGGCTTTGTGGTTATGCTAAGAAATATATGGTTTATTTGGGCTTTATTCTAATTCTGATGAGAAACCATCAGTAGGTCTTGAGCAGAATGATTTGATCAGATTTATACTGTGAAAGATTGTTCTGGCTAGTATGTGGAGAATGACTCATAAAGGTGAGAACAAAGGCAAAAGTAGGGAGACAGGTTGGAAAGATATCAAAGTAATTCAGTAAGAGTTGATAATGGTATGGAAAAATGTGATAGAAGGAAATGGAGAAAACTGAAAGGTATATTTTTAAGATAAGATTGATGGTACCTGATGATGGATTTGATATGAGTGGTAAGGGCCATGAGTGGCATGGCCCTACAGAATGTCTAAATTTCTATGTTGAGAAAGGTAGTGAATTATGATGCCATTTATGGAAATGAGGAAGAGTGGGATACACGGAGCATATTTTGATGGATACTGATTTTACTATTGGATGTGTTGAATTTAAGGAATTTGTAATGTGTTTAGTTGTCAAATCGACTGTATTGGTCTCGTGCTCAGAAAATGGGCTGGAAACCTTCATTTGCAATTCAGCAATTTAGTAAAAGCAGTTATGGAAGTAGTTAAGATGGTATAGGGAGAGGAGAGAAGAAAGAGTGAGAAGAGAATTGGGCCTCTGGAAGAAGTAAGAACACCAGCTTCCTAAGGGGCTTGGGGCAAGCAGAAATTGTTCCTGACACTAGGGTCACTCATGACTCTCCTCTGAACTCATCACTGCACTGTGATACTGTTGTTCGTTCCTCCTTGTGAGACTGTACTCTGCAAGATTTGCGTGATCTCCTTCTGAGTTTCCCTTCCTTTTTTGTATGCTGTAAACTTTGTTGTTCCTTAGGGAAAAGTGAAGAGTAAGAGTCTATGTTTAACCATCAGCAATGACTTCTGGAACCCTGTCTTACCCCAGAAGTCACTGCTGACAGTTAGCCTGGGGTAAGAAATTGGTGGAGGCAAAGTACCAATCCATGCACACATCTAGGGAAAGAGAATTCCAGACAGATGGAGGAATAAGTACAAAAAAATGAAAATGAACCCCTGTAACTGCAGTGAAATGAACCAGGGGCAGCTGTAAGAAACAAGTTTATAAAGAGACAGAATTCATTTTAAGAATTCTTCTGCAGGCCACTGATAAATAAAATGAATAATCACTGGGGAATTATGAGATGATTGTTTCTGGCTTTTGTGGAGAATAAGCTGCAGGAGGAGGGGTTACAAGAATGGCAGCAGGGGGTCTATCACAATAGCTTAGGCAACAGGTGTTTTTTAGTGAAATGATTAAAAGCTGTTGCACAATGGCTACACTTTTTAAAGTAATTCCCAGATAGATCAAATGAGCATTATGAAACCAGAGTCAAGGATGATTCCAAGATTTTGGCTGACATACATGGAAGAACAAATTGTCATTTACTGAAGATAGGAAGGCTGTAGAAGGAATAGATTTGGGGACAAAGACTGGGAGAGTGGGATTCTGTTTGGGAGCAACAGACACTGAAATAGAGATGTCAGGTAGGCAGTTGCTTACAAGAATCTTGAGCCGAGGGCAAAGAGAAAAGCTGGAGGGAGTGTTTTAAGGACATTCCCTCCTCCCTTCCTTTTATTCATAGCAATCCAGAACAGACTCAGAGTCAGTGATCTTTCTTTGTTTCTACTACCCACCCCAGGAAACTTGCTGAACTACTGTGTGCCATCTGGGTCCCATACTTCAAAGAGACCCTGAGGTGCAAAGTGTATTGTAGTAGGAATTGAAAGATCTGAGACAGTTTAGTCTGGAGAAAAGAAGACTTTCCAAGGGTTACAATAGTAATCAATTACCTGGTAATAGAATTAAGATCCTTGATTAAAGATTGCAATTGTGGTGGTTTAGGTTTCACAAAACTAACTTCTCCCAAATTGGCATGGACTATCCTAACCAGGAAGTAGTGAAATTTCTGTGACTTTTGGTATAATGGCCATTTAAATTTCAAAAATCTATTCTCTTTCTGTCTTTAAGAATCTGGTGAGTATTATGCATAGTAGTTTATGTATCTTATTGATACCCTTGGTATTGGTTGCTACAATAAAGTGACATTCTGGAAATAGCTACAACACACACTTTGAATCTTTCAGTTACATAATCAACCATTTTACTAAATACAGGCATATTTTCATTCACATACAGCTAAATAAAGCATTTTCACATTTCATTACAGTGCACAACAAAGTAAGGAAAAGTATACAGTATATTTTATTCTGAAATATGTGACAATCTAATCCAACATGCAGTTGTAGTCTTTGTTACAAGTTAGTTTATCTTTTCTTTATCTATGTAGTAAAATAGCTTCTAAAGCCTTATCCTTAGTATTATATTAACACCTGATTTTTTCACATGTGTTTTCTAAAACCCACTTATTGCAGTGACAATAGCACTGAATTCTACTAAAATGACTTTAAAATTTCTAGAACTGGTTTAAACAATTATGCTCAGCCACCTCCTCTTAATTTATGCCAAGTATTTTTAAAACTGCCACCAAAAATGTCAGGAATTGAAAAAGTATACATCTAATGTATTTTAGTCAAGAAAACTGTAGACAAGTTTTGTTTCTATGCCACTATAAACAGATAAGAATGCAGTCCTTTAAAAAAAAGTTTTCAGCCAATTAAACATCTTTTATTTGCCTTCTGCAACTATGAATCTGACAATTCACTTTTACCACCCAAGCCATGTCATGTGAAACAAATATAGAGAAGACAATTGGTTCATTTGTGGTTGATGCTGCAAATTGATCTAAAGTGGTCTGCTCATCCAACTTGGGACATAGGTAGCAGAATGATCTTCCATAATTTTCATTATTTGGCTTCTTTATTCTGGCTGAAGCCAATGCCCAAACTTTCAGATTCAGTCACATCCATACAGAAGTTCAATAATATATCTCAAAGCAATTTACCATTCTTATGCTTTGTATCACAATGGATATGAGAAATTTGACTAATTGGAATAGTTTTCTTACTGTGAAAAGTATATAGCTTTTGACTAACTGGGCTGGCTACAATCCAAAAACTAAAGCATCACCTTTCTTCAAGAAATAATAATCTTTAGGCCAGTCATTCCAATTTGCTGATGTGTTTAGCTATCTGTTTGCCCGAGAATTAAACAGCTGACTCTCAAGGGTAGACAGATATATGGCGGACAGGTGGCCCAGGTCATTGTGGGATGAGCATTTTATTTCTGTCCCACTCCCAATTGCTGTGTGTGGTTATTTTCAATAAAATGTTCATTGTGTTTCAGTGATAAGAACACTTACAAGCCAACAGTTCCAATGTGGTTTTAGTTGTGCAGTTATTCACTTGCTTAAAGCCCTCTTATCAATAATACCTGAACAGGCTTCACCTTTGACTAATTCCCAGGTGCCATCAGGAATATAGCTGAGTTCCAATCATAAGAAAAACATATCCTAACATGTAGAGGATATTTATTTACAGTCATATCTCTTCCAAAGTAAACACATTAATAGTTGTTTATTCACCTGACTAAAGATGATGTGATGAAAAGAACTATGAGCCAGGAGTCATTGACCTTAGTTGACTGCTCTGTGAAATAGGAACAGAAAGTTCTCAGCCTTGTTATGGTGATGAAATAATTATCACAAGTAACAGCAGTGTGTTTCCAAAGGTGAGAGTGCTCACTCTAGAGCATCCCCATGTTATCCCTGCCAGGTGTTTAAAGAAGCAGCAGACTGTTTACTTCAATATTGCAGTTGTCAATTAATGAAATCGCAGACAGGCATGGTCAGAGGGGGAAAGAATATGTCTACCCATGTGATAATTTTCATGCGGCAACTTCTTTTGCACAGCTGGGAATTACACCATAAGGGTATATATTTTCTCAAAAAGCCTGCTTTCTGTATCTACATGAAAATATCTTAGCAAATGTCTGGTCCATGTCCCTCATTTCACAGAAGTCAACTGGTACTTTTCAATCAAACCCTACATACACAGTTGCTGTCGAATATTCTCACTGAATAAATTGATCTCATAATCTTTTCTAGTTATGTTAATTATTCTCCATGTGTTATTTTTTCCCTGTACATATTTCTTTATGTTCATGCCGTATGAATTAGTGGAAATACCAAGGAACAGTTGTCTTGTGTGTAGGTTTGTTTTCCTGGGATCTAGCTTTCTAAACCCTCTGGGGCCTTCAAGGGCACACAGAGCAGTCATTTCTCAGCCTGGGCACAAAACTGCCTGGCTGTGTCCAGCACATGAGCAGAAATCCACTCCCTCTGTTACAGCACCCAGGCTGGCCCATCCACCCCGGGAAGGAGGCTTACTTGATATCCAAATGGAGGTTCAGTTCTCTTCAATCACAGAAAGGTTCTGTTTATTTTGATTGCTTTTGTAAGTTCAACTGGGAGAGCATGTTTGGGAAATAAAATAGACTGACTAGCACAAACATCTCCTCTCTGATTTAACAACCTCTTCTGAAGAGTGAACCACGTTTGGCACAAATCCACTCTTCACCCCTTCCCAGCCCTCTTGGATTGTAATCTCCCCCCTTTTAACCAGCTCATATATGTCTCTTGTCAGGTCTGTGAAGGCTTTCTCCACATTAATGGCATCTCGGGCTGACGTTTCAATGTACTTCATGCCGTATGCAGCAGCCAGTTTCTCGGCCTCGTGGCGAGTCACTTGCCTCTGAGTATCCAGGTCACACTTGTGACCCACCAGAACAAATACAATTTGGTAGGGCTGAACGTGTACTTTAGTCTCTTCTAACCACTCATGGACATTCTGGAAGGACCTGCGGTTGGTAATGTCAAATAAGAGAAGACCACCTACTGAGTTCCTGTAGTAGGCGCGGGTGATGGATCTAAAACACACAAGAAAGAAGTAAAGAATGAAGGCCATGCCCAAACTCCTATACTTCAATGAACTAAGGATATTTTAGGGTTCCTGATTATTACTGACACAGCCTATTAATAAAAGTTATGTTCTTAAGAAAACCAAGCAAATACAAAAGCCATTCTATAGTAATTATGATATGCAACTTTTCCATGGGAAAGCATTTGATATAGCACCTTGTAGAAATGAATACTTATGGAGTTTCAGGCGGAAATGATTCACTTTAATTTCTTACCTACAGACACAACCACAACTAACTCTCTACCTCTAAATGTGAGTAACTGACAGACATCCTCTTCTACAAAATAAGTCACAGGGTTACCATGAGGTAAAAGAAATTGTTCTGTGATCTAAAGGGTTAGACCATTATTCATGCTAGTAAATGAAACAGGAATTGTCAAAAATAAAAGTGGACTTACGATAGTATGAATGAAAAGTATAAATATCTTTTTCCATTGAGCATTAGTATATTTTACTCTTTCCCTTATAATCAAACAGGGGTCCTTAGTATGTTCTGTGAGGAAAAAGGCAATCTTGTTTTCTTTTCCAAGCCATGTAGAAATGGGGGGAAAAAAGAGGTAGTAAAAGGTTTCAGGAATATATTTCTGAGAGGCAGACTCAGGATCCACCATCTGGGAAAACCTGCCTGAGTAGTCAAACCCTAACCCCCAAAATGATATGGTTGATTTCAATCATGGGAGTTAGAATATTTCTACAATTTCTTATATATTTGCTATAAGTCTTAAATGGGAGTCTCACTGATTCTAACTTCTTGATTTGAAGAGCTTCATTTCCAATATATATCATGCTACTTCGCTTGGAGGAAGTAGAACTTGCCTTAGACGACTGTGATTTTTATGTATGTCTATTTTTGGATTTTCTTTCTCTTTGAAGAAGAGAAATAGTGAAGGACTCAATAACTTTATGGTTAGGGAAAATGGTCCAGTGTTAATAGAACAAACATTGCCGAGGAAAGTATAGTCCTTACCAGGCGACTGTAAGACCAAAGAAATTAATCTCCAGAACCAAGTCTATCAGCTTCAGGGAGTGAAAACATTTCAAATGGCCTTGAATTCTGAGGATACATGGCTAATGATAGGTAAACCAGAAAATTAGATATAGATGAAGGTTTTGGTTTGTAAAAAGCTTGATTCAAAAAGTCAATAAGCTGTAGGTTCCTGTCGAAAGTGTAAGAATGTATTATTACATTAATGGAATGTGAATATCTAGCAAAGAAAGTGACAAAACCCTTTTGAAGCTTAACATAAGGCTACATAAAACTTAGAATCTTTCCCACATAAAAATAAGTCCTAGTGAAAATACAAAGGGCAAAGTGAGAAATATCTTAAATGACAGGAAATAATTAATATTCTTAATCTGTAAATAACTTGCAAATCAATGTTGTGTGATAAATAGTAAACATTGGCTGAATAGGCTGTGAATACAGAAATTCCAATAAACATGCCTTCATGGATGAAGAATGCGATTGCAAGCTCAGAGTGAGCCTATACAAGAGTATTTGCCACAGTATGGTCTGTAGAAGCTGGCAGTTGGAGACAACTTGAATTATCTGTTTTCCCCACCCTTCTTCAATTACCTAACCAGTATATTCTATGCTCAATTAGTGGTCAATGGATAAATTAATAAATGAATAAATGATCGTAAACATGGACTATTGAGTTCTCAATCTGGTTCTTCCTGCTATATGTAAGTTTAGTTCAAATTGTTCTCTGTGGGAACTCTGCTTGCCCCCGGAAGTGTTTTCTGTGTTTCCTTGGTTAGTCACACTGATCTTCAGTTAACTTTCCCTGTTTGTGCATGTGTAATTACAAATAACAAATGCCACAAAGGACTGTAAGAAAAACATTGTCACTGGTCATCACGTAGCAGGTGTTACAGCAGTGAGAGGAGCTACAAACGCCAAGACTTGTGTAATTTGTGATTATGAATCTCCCTACCCCAAACACACAAAGAGGATTTGGAGTGAAGGGGCTGTGTGCATTTGAAAAATTTGCTGTGCGAGTTGCCTCACGTGGCTTCCCCAGAAGCAGGTGCAGCATCCAGCACTTAGTAGATGACCACTGAAGATCTGCTGGTTGTACGCAGGAATCAATTTATTAGTCTCCATTTGCTTTGTATTACCTGGCTAGGTATGTGTATCACGTATGTACCTCTGTATCCACCTGCCAGCTAGCTTAGGAGTGCCCCTGGGAACGGTTTTGGAAGTATCTAACATAGGGACTGAGGTGTGGAGCACAGGACTCAAATCCAGCTAGGGGCAGGTTATTGACTGGCCTTGTGTTCCACAGAATTTCTTTTCTCACACTGAACTCACAGCAGGCATCCCCCATCCCCGGATCCCCAGTTTCGGGTAGCCACTAGGACCTGGAAGTCCTGGCTTCCCGGCTCTGTGCAAGCCCTGAAGACCCTCCCAATTGTGATGGGCCCAGTCTGCGCTCCCACCTGAACCTCTCTTGACCCGCAGTATCCCAGATCTGGAGCTTGATGCGTTTTCCTGGCTCAATCTCCACCAAACGGGAGAAAAAATCCACCCCCACGGTGGGGTCCGAAACCTGGGCAAAGCGACCCTCGGTGAAGCGGCGAATCAAGCAGGACTTGCCCACCGTGGAATCCCCGATGACAATGAGCCGGAACTGGTACAGCCAGATGGCCTCCATGGCCGCAGCTTGGCAGGTCTCCTTGGCCCAGGTCGGGGGCGGCAGGAGGAAGGACCCCGCCTAAGCCTCGGAAAGCGCGGCTTGGCCCCGTTCTAGCTGAACTGTGAGTTCATCGCTGGCCTGCTAGTCCGAAGCAAGGTAGGCCCAGGCGCCGGGAGAGCAAAGGGATAGATGCTGCGCTTGCAAAGGTGATGAAATGGCAGCAGCATCAGCACCACGCACTCTGACTCATCACTGACAACCGGGTTACTGTAATCCCCCGTATAGATGCGACGCCCGGTGCTGCCGCAGTGTCTCTAAGAAGAGCGCACTCACAAACGACCTTGAGAACAGCTCATTTTTCCCATTTCTTTCCCTTTCTTATCCTTCTTTCTCTTCCTTTCCTTTCCTCAATTTCCTTTTTCATTTGCTTTTCTTTCATTCTTTTCCCTTTTTATTTTCTTGCGTTCCTTTTCCTCTCCCCGCCTCTCCTCTCCTAACATCTGTCCTCTTCTATTCACGTTTCTCCTCTTTCCTCTTACCTTTTCTTTTTCTCTTCTCTTTTTCTTTTTTAAAAATCTCTTCCCTTATTTTTAGTATTTTTAAAAAAATTATTTGAGGTCTCAGTGCAATGGATCAGCAGCTAAATCTTTGCCTTGCACGCTCCACGATCCCATATTGACCCTGGTTTGTGTCCCAGTTTCTTCACTTCCCATCCAGCTCCCTGCTTGTGGCCTGGGAAAGCAGTGGAGGACGGCCCAAAGCCTTGGGACCCTGCACCCGTGTGGGAGACCCGGAACAAGCTCCTGGCTCCTGACTTAGGATCTGCTCAGCTGTGCCTGTTGTGGCCACTTGGGGGGGTGGATAAGAAACTTTTCTTTCTCCATCTCTCCTTCTCTCTGTAAATCTGATTTCCCAATAAAAAATAAAGAAGTTTAAAAGAAAATTTTTCTTTGTCTTTGAATTTTGACATGTTTTCCATGATATGTCTGTGGATCTCTGTATTTTTCTTACATGGAGTTCACTGACTTTCTTGAATGTGTAGGCTGTTGTTTTTTTTAAAATAAATTTAAGAAGTTTTCTGGGGCTGGTTCAATGGCTCAACAGGCTAATCATCCGTCTGCAAACACCAGTATCCCATATAGGCACTGGTTTGAATTATGGCTACTCCACTTCCCATCCAGCTCCCTGATTATGAGCTAGGAAAGCAACTGAGTGTGGCTTGGATCCCTGGGCCCCCACACCTACATGGAAGACCCAGAGGAGGCTTCAGGCTCCTGGTTTCAGATTGTCTCGGCTCTGGCCATTGTGGCCATTTTGGGAGGGGTCAATGGATGGAAGATCTCTGTCTCTGCTTTTCTCTGTGAATCTGCCATTCAAATAATAATTTAAAAAAAAAAACCTCACATAAATAAATATTTTAAAAGTTTTCCACCATTATCTCTCTCTTCTTAAAAGATTCATTTATTTTTATTGGAAAGGCAGATATACAGAGAGGGGGAGAGACTTCTGTTCTCTTCCATCCGATAGTTCACTCCACAAGTGACCCAAGTGACCGCAATGGCCGGTGCTGAGCCAATCTGAAGCCAGGAGCCAGGAGCTTCCTTCGGGTCTCCCACAAGGGTGCAGGGTCCCAAAGCATTGGGCTGTTCTCGACTGCATTCCTAGACCACAAGCAGGGACCTGGATGGGAAGTGGAGCCACTGGGATTAGAACTGACACCCACATGGGATTGTGGCACGTTTAAGGCAACGACTTTAACCACTACGCTATCACACCGGGCCCCATTATCTCTTTAAATTGTTTTTTGTTTTTGTTTTTGGTTCTTTCTTTCGGTCACCCCCATTTTACAAATGTTGGTGCACTTGGTACTGTCCTACCTTTTTTTTTTTTTTTTTGGTTCTGCTTACTTTTCATCCTTGTTTTTATTTTTTCCTGTTTTTCAGCTTTCCTTTAGTTATATGAAGACATTGACAATGTTTATTTTGGAGCTTGTTAAGTTGCTGATGTTGTTCATTAATGTGAAATGACAATGGTATTGGTAGAACTCTCCTTTTTCCTGATTAAAACCTTCTGTTAGGCTTTGCTGGTTACTGTTTTGTTTTTGTTTTTAATAAATCACTGGTGGTGCAAACTGTAAAATTCAATGCAATCAAGAAATCAAATTGAAGTTCCTTTGAAAAATAGTTTTTGAGCTTCATTCTTGTTGTTCTGACCCTAAGAGGTCTCCACTCAGCTGTCTTATTTCTGATTCTGTTCTGCCAAGTGCCTAGTCTAGACTGCATTGTCATTAAACCCATGATTATCTTCTGCAGTGCATTTTACTACAATCTCCACTGTTCTTGTGTGTGCCCTTTGATTTTGGTTTCTCCATTTTGTTGTGAATGAGATCAAGCTCACTTGGAAAAGGTTAGGAGGTATCTTCTCTGTGGCTATGTTCTCTCTCAAGGTAAAGATCTGGGCCAGGGTTCTGGAGCTTGGGTTGAAAATAATGGCAAGCATCTCTCTCTCTCTGAGTGAAGTCCCTGTACCAGGGTTGAGCAATCAGAGTAGGGCATGAACTAGAGGTGAAACTACAATCTCATGAGCAAGGGAAAGACTTATTAGGGTCCTCCTCAGCATGCTATGCCTAAGGTAGAGCCTTCGTCCCATGAGTGAGGGTTGAATGGAAAGAGGAAACGCCCCTTGCTCAATCATCTGGGATTCAGCCTCAGTAACATGTAGTTAGGTTGAGAAAAGTTGACAGTTAAGAGGAAAGAGAGGGTAGAATTAGGGTTAGGGGTGACAGTAGTCTTATTTCAAACATCACACTTTCCTGCCTTTTTAAAAATCAAATCTTAATGATTTGATTTGTTGTTTATCATCAGGACCACTTTCAGAGTGTTTAAATGATTATTTTTAAAAATAATTTTCATGAGTTTCAATGGGCAAATGTGTTCTGCATTTCTCATTTGTAGCACTTCTTTCAAAAATTTAAATGTACTTGTTTTTAGTTGTTTGTTGCATGGGTGAGGAGGTTGCAGGGTCATGCAGGTCTCTGGAAGGGCTGGGAAGGGATGGACAGGGGTTGACGAAGGGCTAGGGAAAAGACCCCATCCTCCTTGCTGTGACTGACAGTCAGGGATTATGTCAGCATTGGGGGACACAGATGGTCCCCTGGTTTCATCCCAGGGGCCCTGATGGGGGAAGAACGTCCTGAGGCTGTTACTTGAGTAGTCTCCAACTGTTCTGACATAGTACGGGCTTCTTTGCGCCAGGTGTGAGATGCCACTTCCCATACTTGCCAGCTGCCTATGACTGTTCCGGTACGTCCATAGACTAAGATGCTTGGTAGAGAATTTGGCCTGTAGCGTTGCTCAGCCTGCTCTGCCTCCCATCTTCCCCAGAGGCACTCAAGGTCCTCTGTTGAAACAGACCCGTCTTCATGAGCATCCCAGTATGTTGTTAGTTTATCCAAGTCAGCAGCAGGGGCACCCTTGCCCCCCCCCCAACATGTGCTCCAATGTGTTCCCTAAAGTTGACAGTTGATGGAGTAGACCCATTAGGCTAACACCTAGGAGCCACTACTGAGTTGGTCCCCAGATCTGTCTCTGGTTGCAGCCCAGCCCAAGCTGGCCAACATCTAGACCCAGCCTTGCAGGTAGCACTTATTTGTATAGAAGGATTGTTAGCCACTTGTCTTTCATATGGGCTTTAAATATTTTCTCCAAGTCAATAATTTATCTTGATTTTCAAATTATGATTTTTGCTTAAATATAAAATACCTTAAAATTTTGCTAAGTATGAACATCCTTTATGTTACTGGTTTTTAGTCTTTTCACTTATGTTTTGAGAAAGTTATTTTTCAAAATTAAAATAGCTATTTTTAACTGACATGTAAAATTTGTGTATATTTTGGTGGCTCCAGTTGTTGTTTCCATACATGTAAACATTGTGTAGTGTTCAATACATTTATTTCCTCAAACATTTAACTTTTTTAATGATAAAAGCATTCGTAACCCATTTTTTAGTTTTAAGAGAAATATACATCACATTATAATTACATGTAAGCATTTCTTATTCCCATCTATTGCTTAGTGTCCACTAATGATCTCTTTGCAGGGCACTCTCGCACCTACCCTTGCTACCCTCTCATACCCACTTCTATGAGGTCACTTTTTTTTCTAGTTCACATGTGAGATTACACAGTACTTGTCTTTCAATGCTTGGCTTATTTCATGTATTTGATTTAATATTATGACTTCCACTGCCATCTGTGTTGTTGCAAATTACAAGGTATTATCATTTTTAAAGGCTAAATAATATACCATTGTGTATATATCACAGATTTTCTTTATGAATCAGCTAATGGACACTTAGCTTTTCATTTTATTGGTTATTATCAGTAGTGCTGTAATACATATGGAAATGTAGATGTATCTGACAGAAAAATTCTTATTTCTGGAATGTAGATCCAGCAGGGAGACTACTGGATTATATGGTAGTTTTAGTGTTAATTTTCTGAAGAAAATCTTTTCCATAGTAGTTGCACTAATTTACATCCAGTTCACCATGTACAAACGATCTCTGTTCTACTGCCATCTGTTCTTTGTGCCAACACGTAACGCTTTCATAATAGGAAAAAGCCTTCTATTAATTTTTAAAGAATTGCTTCCCTAATGAATAAGATTTCCTTCCCCGTAATGGGTAATTCACATCAGTAAGGAAAGAAATTTCTAGTGCCAGGAGCCCACCATGAAGTCACGTGTCTGGCTAGTTCGAACAATATGTGTCTCAGAATTTTCAATGAGATTGTTACATGCAAAGGTTATATGACCAAAGGGAATTTGTTTCAGATCAAGCTGAGCAAACACATAAGGATATAATTTTGTAATATAACCTTCTGTTTAGCCTTTCCATATATTTCTGTTTGTATTCAAATCACAACTGTACCACTAACTACATGAGTGAGATTGGGCTGAAGATATGACTTATTTGAGCTTTAGTTTTTCTTGCTGGCAAATATAAAATAATAGTAACCAAAACATTCTGGATCTATATTTTCCTATTTTAGAACTAGGGATAATTATAATAACCACTGTTAAAATAAAAACAATTTTCCCAAACCTAGAAAAATATAAATACTTGCTTGATATATTGATGTTACACCAGGTCACTTTTTAATAGCCGTTTAAAGAATATAAAAAATATTTACATAATGTCAAAATGGGATAGTGACAAATGAATATTAAATTACTTGACAAAAATATAAAACTGATAAAGGTATACAGTATTTAGGGCACTATACAGTCAGAATTATAATTGTGAATAAACTGATTTTATGGCATCACAGAAAACACATTCCCAAAGATAAAGTGTCTTATTGTCAGTATTCAAATCAGTTAACTTATCATTTGTCACTATTCCTTTCGTGATTATATAAGTCACTAGTCTTTACTCTTTAAAGGGATATTTTCTTCTTATTGATTCTTTTATGAATTACTTCTATATGCCTTACAGAGTTTTTGTGAGAATTAAATAGTTAACTAATAATTACAATGCATTTTCAATGAGCAGTTACTGAATTGAAGTATACGGATGTCATCTTGAGGATAATGAGAAATGAAGCTGGTCTGGGATGTACTTTTCTGGGTCTTGGAACCTTTGAAAAAAGATTAAGATTATTTTGTTCAAGAAAGTAATTCTGAACTTCATTAGTATCTATAAAATTGCGTAACTATTTACTGGTCACAAATGCTTATCTTGGTATATGTCTGAGCTTACTGGTGACATACTTTATTTTTTAAAAAAAGTTTAATTAGGGCAGAGCAATGGGCGACCCTCGCCGCTCAGGCGCATGTGCATGTTTGCTGAGAATGTTCTTCAGGGCTGCAGGTTCTGCAGCGGGTGCCTGGGAACTAGCGATTCGGTTCTACAGGTTCCTGCTCTTCGCTTTTGTCCTGGGAGGAACGATGGCATGGATCATGATTAACGTGTGCATGTACCAGGAGTCCTTCTATGATGGCTACTGCAGGAAAGCTTCAGAAAGAGAGTATCAGAGAAGGCTGGAAGGCACGTCCGAGCTTGGGCTTCAGAAGCTGATACAGTGACTATGAAGCTAGTCAGTACTGGCTCAGCGCCTTGAGCAATGTACTACTGTTCGGCGTCTGGTTCTTCACAGCTGGGCTCTTAATAGATACACACTGATCCCAGAAGCACCTTGCAGGGACTCCATAGTGCTGGCGTTTCTGTTCAGATACTTCCCAACTCCCTGTAGGAAAACACTGCCTCCTATAACAATGGCTGGTCAAGTATTTCTTTCTTTCTTTCTTTCTTTCTTTCTTTTTTTCTTTCTTTCTTTCTTTCTTTCTTTCTTTCTTTCTTTCTTTCTTTCTTTCTTTCTTTCTTTCTTTCTTTCTTTCTTTCTTTCTTTCTTTCTTTCTTTCTTCCACAAAAATTTTTAGTACCTACTGTATGCCAGCCATTGTTTTTTTTTTTTTATGTGATACAGTTTTATAGGCACTGGGATAAGCATATCAAGGGATTAGCATGCTTCTTAGCGCTTTGCTTTTTAAAATAAAAGAAAATCCTAAAAAAGCCCCTGTACTTTCAGAAATCACATTAGTAAAGATGAAAGAATCTGAGCTGTTCACAGAAGTCACATTCCACCATCAGCTACAGGTGCAAATTCTCACATCAACAAAGAGGTGACACTACACTACACATTTATTTTGGTTTTATGGTTTTCAAGGACAGTATTTGGGGACATCTCTATGTCTATGGCTTTAATCAGTGCCTTACTTTTCTTTGAACTTGTTTAAATTTGATCAAACTCTATTCTTTGTCCCAAGACTATAATAATCTAATATTTCAGTTTTTTTTGAGTATACATTTCTGCTTGGTTCATCTTTGAACATATATAGTAATGTAACATTTTAAATTCTGTAGAGCACATTGTGATTATTTTCTAAGGACCATGTAACTTATCATTTTATGTACAGCAATGACTTTCAGTCAGGCAAATTTTTCTTTTCAGGTTTTGTATTTTTTTTTGTTTTGACAATTTTTACATACTTGATTAGGGCACAAAGGGTCAAGGGCTATAGGAATGTGGGTAAGACCATTGTTTCCACATTATTACTATTTTTTTCTGTATCTGGGGTAAGGTGGGAGGTAAAGGGAGAAGCCCCACCTAGCCTCCCACCCATCCCAGGTCCCTGATGTGGGGCATGCTCTGAAGGTCCTGCTCAAGTGGTTTTGATAGTTCACCAGTTCTGAGTTGCTGCCATTCTCACCATTCCAAGCATGATGAAATCTCTCCAGAATCTACTGGCTAGTCAGCCAAATTTCTAAATTTCCTTTTTATTTGTATGAATGAAGACTCTAACTGACTTTGTAACCTTGTCATATATTTTCTTCTGATAACATTTTTTCTATTTTTCACATTTATTTATTTCCATTTGAAAGACAATAGATTTTCCATCTGCTGGTTTACATCTCAAATGCCCACAAGAGCTGGGACTGGGTCTGGACCAGGATGAAGCTAGAAGCTGGGTATTCAATCCATGTCTCCCATGTGAATACCGGGAAAATAACAATCAGCTGATTTTGAAAATCACTATTCTTAAAATCTCCCTCTCTGATATGCTAATTTTATTTTTCATATCACACATAAACATATATAAATTTAAATAATAACAATAAAAGGTAAAATTGTTTTAAAGTTTTAGATTGAAATATTTCTAAGGAATAATTTGGACACTGTGGCTTTACTTACATTGTCTATAACATCACACATCTATTTAGTTTGTACATTATGCCTTCTAGGAATTCAAGGAAAGAGCGAAGAATTTGATGCTTTCTAGGTCTCTCAATATTGCAATAGTTAACTATCAAAAAAGAAAGAAAATGAAGCAAAAATATAAAGATCTCTAAAATGCACACCAGACATATTGCTATGGCTAACTAGATACAGAAAACACATTTTTTTCATTAGAGTTGGAGAAAGGAAACCATTTCCCACATTATTAAATCCATAAACTTTTTCAATATGATGAAGATCTAAAAATAAAGATTATTTTTCATTTTTGAGCTGTCTTAACTGTTTTGTTTAGCTACACTTGCATAGGTATTTTCAATTTCTTTATCTTCAGGACATGTGTGGGTAAATTCTTCACGGGCATATGCATTGTGGAGATAGCGCCAGACTCCTGAGAATTCTGTTGGAATGTCAAAGTCACGGTATTTCTTGGCAGCAACCTAGGATTTTAGGGGAAGAAGAGGAAAAAGACATTGGGGATGAAAGACATCAGTAACATACATGCTTACTCTAAAGCCAAGGTCATTGAAGAGATCTCATCTACGCAAGTAGTACACAATAAATTTGATGATTCTTGGATTTACCATTTTAATACATTTCCCTACAAATGCAAGCAAACTTATATACTTGCCATCATGTTCATATTGATATCTTTAGGGAACAGGAACACAAAGAAAGAGCACATATTCCTTTCCCCACTAAGAGTATATTTCTTTATGTCTAGCAAAGAACACAGAGAGCAAGTTCTGTGTATGCCTTATTTAATAAGATTTATCACTTGCTATGATGGAAGGTTTTGTTCTAATTGTATTGTATTTTGATTTATTAAATTGTCTCAATAATTCTGTGAAATACATAAAATTGTTATTTTGTACACAAAACAGTAGAAAACTACACAACTCAGGAAAGAGACAACGTATTCAAAATGCATTAGGCTGTCAACTCCTGTACCTATACTTACTTTAATAATGTTCAGTTTGGGTAACAAGCTGCAGTCAGCCAGAGTCATCTGATTCCCATCCAGGAATAATCTTCTGGAAACTGTGAATTCCTCATCACTGTCTGGATCAATTTCATCCAAGAGTGGTGTGTTTAAGTAGTCATCAAGGCGCTTAAATTCTTTGAGCAGAGATTTTTCAAAATCTGAGGCAATTGAAGTCACAGGTTTACTTTTAAATGTTATTTCCTCAATATGCTTTTTATACTTTTAGACCTTGTACGCACATTACTTAATTAGCTCTTCAACTATCCACTGATGAAACAGAATCAGACGAAACCAGGAGTAAAAACATTGTGAATTCTTTTGGGGTGTGCATTGGTAGGAAAGTCAAAGAAAGATACAAAATATGTGTGTGATCCAATACTGAAAGTGGAATAGGAAACAAAGTTCTCATGACTTGGAGGATTCTACATCTGTACAATACTATTTATCAGACACAGGAAGTACCATGTGCTAAGAACCCTTAAAGATACATAATTCCGCAGTTAGTTAGCACCTGGCATGTCAATATTTTAATTGAGCTAAATTGGTAAATTATTGCATTGATTCTTGAGTTCTGAATCTTATAAACTTTAATGGAAGGGAATTTCAGAGTAAAGAACAAAGAATTAGTAACTTGTTCGCAATATGTTCTATATATCAGAAAAAAAAAATCCTGCTGAATGAGAGTGAGCAAGTGACAAAAAGATTTAAGGATATCTTACTTTTATTTGCCTCCTTCTGAGTATTCTTAATGTACGCAGAAAACTTGGCAAAGAGATTACAGCCCACATCAAAGGACTCCTTATACTTGGGACTCAGGTGAGGATACCTTAAAAAGAAACACAGGTGGACTACCATTTATGCAAAACACGACAGAGTCTAGATTTTTTTTGAAGATTTATTATCTACTTAGCTTGGAAGAGTTACAAGAGGGAGAGATCTTTGATCTGTGGATTCACTCCACAAATAGCCGCAAAATTAAAGTGGGCAGATCCAAAGCCAGGAGTTTATTCCAGGTCTCTTACATGTGTGTAGGCTCCCAAGGCTTTGGGCCATCCTCTGTTGATTCTTCAGGACACAAGCAGGGAGCTGGATGGGAAGTGGAACAGCTTGGAAATGAACCCACACCCATATGGGATTGTGGTGCTTGAAGCTGGAGGATTAGCCTATTATACCACCACATCAGCCCCAGAGACCAGGTGCTTTAAGTTGCACTATACTGAGAATGGAAATCTAAGAGAAATATGCTGGAAACTGAAGTTTCTCAGAAGTCTGCTAGCAGAAATACTTGATCATTTTCTGAATTTCATAATACTTAAATTTCTCAAGTTCAGTAGATAATCAGTTGTCTAGAATTCAAAGACCCTTTGCCTGTAGAAACGTTGTTTCATATGGTATTTAGGCTCCCTTAAAAGCCTATTTGGAAAAACATGTTTTAGTAATAAAATGCATGTTCAGAGAAAAATGTGAAAAACATGACTTCAAATATTGTAACTTACAAAATAAATGGAAGAGTAAAGAGGACAGAAATGATGGGAAAATATAGCCAAGTTATCACTCACTTAGTAATACAAACTCATTTATCATAACTTAGAAATAATGTGATAATATAATTCACTACAGTAATTAAGAAAATGCACATGATTACATATACAGAAAGTTGTGTTAGCAAAAACTCAGTACCTCACAGAAACATCTGCACTTCCATGCTTGCTGCAGCATTATTCACAAAGGGTGTGCTATGGAATCACCCTAACTGTCCATTGACATATGAATGGATAAAGAATTTATATGTATGCAATATGGTGTTAAAACTTTAAATAGACAAATACCCTGCTATTTGCAACAACACAGACAAGCCTTCCAAAGGACAGTATGGTAAATGAAACAAGCTAGACATGGAAGTAAAGATGCTGCACAGTCTCATTGCGTGTGGAATCTACAAGACTCAACTACATAGAAACAGAGACTAGAACAGTGATTATCAGGGGTGGTGATGCAGACAAAAGGGCACTAACTTACAGTTATGTGGGATGAATAAATCTAGAGCTATGTAAGCAATTTACACTGTGAAGACTATGGGTAATAATAGTGTTATACATTGAGAATTTGCTAAGAGTAGATATTTAGATGTTCTTACCACACACAAAAAAGGCAGCTGTGTGACCTGATGAGTAATGTCAACTTGATTGATTGTAGCAACTAGCTCACTATGTATATGTACAAAAGTCAGCATTTTTCTTGCTATAATGCCTGAGCCCAAACACCTTATAAGGAAAAGATTTATTTTAGCAGTCACTTTTGCATATGAAAGCTCTTTGACCTAGCTGATCACCACATTTGTTAAATATTTCATTATCACTTGAAAATGAAGTTTTTAAATCATTCTATTCAATACTTTATGAAAATCAATTAAATCCAGCTAAGATCTGCATTGCTACCATTTTTCTGCATTTTCTATCGGAAATATATATTAAAATCTCCTGATGTTATCATGGATCTTTTTGTCCTTTTAGTGCCTACAGATATTTACATTTTAATGGTGATCAGATTTAAGATTATGATTTTTTTCTACTGCCTAGGCTTCCTTGTATCTAGGCCAGTGTTACACTACTGGGAGAAAAGCAGCTACTATCTGGAGGTATTCTGCACCTAGTTAATGCCAAACTTGTGTTAACTGTATCAGTGTGAGGCATAGATTCCACCAGCATAGGTGTAGGATGAGAACCAGCATAGGTGTAGGATGGGCTGGGCTAGGTTTCTGCCCCCGCTGAGCCACACGTGAGCTGTGTCTGGGTGTGGACCAGCCTTGACTGGGTTGTAGCACCCAAGAATAACAACTGGAATGGGTGTGAGCCAGGCAGGAAAGGCCACTGCTCCTGCTAGGACAGAAGGTGGACTAAGTAGGGCTGGCTATGGACCCACCAGTGTGCGCAAGATCCCATGCATTGGGAGAGGTTCTGATGGAGGAACTTGGGTAACTCCTCTGTTGGAACTCCTCTGTTGGGACACAGTCCCTGCAGGTGACCGTGAGAACCAACAAAGGGAACAGCCCAGAACAGGCCAGGTTATAGTACCCATTGGCTTACCTTTGATTCAGGTCTGGGGCGAGCCAGGCTGGGCCAGTTCATATCATCTTCTGGCAGATCCAAGAACCAGAATGGGGTGTGGTCAAGCTGGATCAGGCCGCAATAGCAACCAGTTCACATTAGGGCTGGAACTGGAGGCTGGCTGGGCTGTACTAAGCTGTAGCCTTCACCAGTGTGAGCTGGAACAGGGAGGGCCAGGCCAGGCTTCAGCACCCACTGGCAAATGCCAACATGAGGCGGGACATGCCAGATTGGGCCTCAGAGCAAACCAGCACATGTGAAACCTGGGGAGGGGTGAGAACCCAGTAGGGGGGCTGCGAGGGGCTCCCCTGCTGAGCCACTACTGCTACTGGTGAATGTGAGAGCTGGGATCAGGGGCAGACCAGGCTGACCAGGGCTACAGCACCTGTTGGCCTGCATGTAAGCTGTATTGGGGGACAGCCAGGTTGGGCTGACTGTTTTCACTGGTGCATGCATAAGCCAGAGTGGGTGGGGGTTGGTGTGTCTTTGCTGCAGCATCAGCTGGCAGGTGCTGGCACTGAGGGGCAAATTCTGTCAAGCTAAACTGCAGAACCACCTGGAGAGTGCAAGATCCAGAAGTGAGAGTGGGGCCAGTAGGGAAACTGGTCACCTCTCCCTTGGATTGCCACTTTGACTGGTGAGCATGATAACCAGGGCTGGGGGCAGGTATGGCTAGACAGAGTAGCACCCACCAACATGAGTGTGGGCTGGATAGAGGAGCTGTTAGGGTTGAATTAGGCTTCAGTGTCCAATTACATGTATGGGCACTGAATGGATTGTGGGACAGACTGAACCAGTCTGGTGTATATACTGGCAAGCGTGGGAACCAGGGCAGGGAGTGGGCTTGGTGGGTGGTGGAATCTACACCTCATACTGATACAGCTGTAGCTCCCGCTGGTTTATGTGAATACTGAGTGTGTGGTGAGCAGGATTGGGCTGGGTTCCAACACCCATTGGTTTGTGTAGGAGATGGGGCTGGAGGCAGAACTGATTGAGCAGTTGCAACCACCAGTGTGTGATAGGCTGATGTGGGCGACAGTCTGTGCCAGACCTTGGCTCAAGTACACACAAGAATCAGGTCTGGGATCAACTCAAATGAGGTTTCTTTGGGGATTCCACAACTGAACCACTGGACTCAGAACTCCAACCATGTAGTAAATTGGAGATTCCATGGTCTGATCGTGGAATGCATGTGTCAGAGCTGGGCCTCCTCAGAGCTTAGACGGAGCAGTGGACAGCATATCCAGGTGCACATGGAGGATATGGCAGTCCATTGGAGCCTGTAGAGGACATCTGGTACCATAACAGATGACAGAGGACAGAACAAATGGATCAACTACCCCAGCCATGTGTTGGCAGTGAAAATTCAAGCAAATGGAGACTCTAAGATGGACTAAGTCAATCAGTGGATTCTGGAGAGTTTTCATCATGATTGGAGTGGCGAGATCAGCAATAATTCAGAAATGTTGAACTATCAAAACCACTGGAGCAGGTCCCTTAGAGCTTACCCCACATTGGGGACCCTGGGATGGCATCGGGTGGCTGTCCACCATCCCCGGGTACTGAAGCAGTTGTGAGACTGGATGTTGCATCTCCCCTTATTTCCCCACTTTCCCTAGATATAGGAGGACAAAAAAGAATGTGGAAACAATGGTCTCACTCACTTTTTTCTAACCCTTGACCTTCCCACCCTAATCAACTGTGTAAACATCATCAAAGATACAATAATTTTTTTTTTTTTAAGTTTAGATCCACTGGTTAACTCCCTAAGTGGCTGAAAAGGCAGGAGATGAGCTGATCTGCAGCCAGGAGCCAGGAGTTTCTTGTGGGTCTCCCATGTGGATGCAGGGTCTCAATGATTTGGGCCAGCCTTCCCTGCTTTCCCAGGCCATAAGCAAGGAGCTGAGTATAGGAAATGGAGCTGCTAGGTCATGAACCAGCACACATATGGGATCCCAGTGTGTGCAAGGTGAGGAGTTAGCTACTGAGTTATTGCATTGGGCCCTGCCAGATTTTTTAAGCTAATGTTTTCATTGTATATCTTTTTCCATTAAAAAAAATTTTTTTTTTTACATTTTCTGTGTTTTTAAGGCGATTCACTTATAAACAGCATATATTTGGTTTTTGGGTTTTGTATCCACTTCAATTATTTTAATCTTTTAACAGTTAATATTTAATTCATTATATCTACATTTGATGTGGTAACTTCCCTTTTTAAGGTTTTATCTGTTATCTTATTCTATACTTTTCTATTTGACCAGCTTTTTTACATTGGTCTTTGTGAATAATTTAAAAAATTTTTATTTTTGATGATGTTTACATAGTCTATCAGGGTTGGAAGGGTCAAGAGTCAGGGGATAGTGGTTGAGACCATTGTTTGCACATATTTTTTTTTTTTGTTCCTGCACTGGGGGGCAGGGATAGGATACAAGGGAGAAGCCGCACCCAACCTCCCCAGTTGCCTCAGTCACCCAATATCATCCCAGGGTCCCTGTTGAAGAGCATGTTCTGAAGGTTCTGCTCAAGTGGTTTTGATAGTTCTGAGATACTGTTAATATCACCATGGGATAATTTTTAAAAATATTTGTTTATTTGGAGGCTCAGCATGATGGCTCTGTGGCTAAATTCTCATCTTGCAAGTGCTGGGATTCGGTATGGGTGCTGGTTCATGTTCTACCTGCTCCACTTCCCACCCAGCTCCCTGCTTGTGGCCTGGGAAAGCAGTGGAGGACGGCCCAATGCCTTGGGACCCTGCACCCGCGTGGGAGACCCAGAACAAGCTCCTGAATCCTGGTTTTATATCAGCTCAGCTCTGGCCATTACAGCCACTTGGAGAGTGAACCAGCAGATGAAAAATCTCTGTCTTTCATTTTTTTTCTGAAAATATGCCTTTACAATAAAAATAAATGAATCTTTTTTTATTTTTTAAGATTTATTATTATTTTTTTTAATTGGAAAGGCGGATATACAGAGAGGAGAGACAGAGAGGAAAATCTTCCGTCCGATGATTCACTCCCCAAGTGAGCGCAACGGGCCAATCCTATGCCGATCCGAAGCCAGGAGCCTCTTCTGGGTCTCCCACGCGGGTGCAGGGTCCCAAAGCTTTGGGCCATCCTTGACTGCTTTCCCAGGCCACAGGCAGGGAGCTGGAAGGGAAGTGGGGCCGCCGGGATTAGAACCGGCGCCCATATGGGATCCCGGGCGTGCAAGGCGAGGACTTTAACCACTTGCGCCACCGCGCTGGGCCCAATGAATCTTTTTAAAAATAAAATTTATTTGATTTATTTGAAAGGATGAATAAGCACAGATATCAAAGAGAGATAGAGAGAGATTCTATCGATGGGTACACTTTCAAAATGTCTGCAACCTCCAGGGCTGGAATAGGCAGAAGCCAGGAGCCAAGAAATCTGTCCAGATTGCTCATGTGGGTGTCAGGGACTCAAGGACTTGGGCCATCTTTTATTGCCTTCCCAGGGGCATCACTGGGGAGCTGAAATGTAAGCCCAGACATGAACCAGTGCCCATATAGGATGGTAGCATTGCTGGTGATGGTTTTATCTGGCCCCCAAAGTTTTTATCTTTATGTCTGTTTTTTTTTTTTTTTTTTTTTGTCTCCGTTGTTTTACTGAATATATCAACTATAGTTACAGTTATATAAACATTCCTTTTAGTCATCTCCAATATCTGGATCACTTGCTAGTTTATTTTTTTGGCTTTTTCTCACTCTTATTTTTTCATCATTCAGTCTTGAAGAGGATCTTGAACTCCAGATGAGAAATGCATCCTTAACTGACCTTCCATTGTAGTTTTGTGAGATTTTGAACAGAGGACTCCATTAAGGCCTTGAAAGAAGTTGTCAGATAATATATGAGTATTGCTTTTAAGGCAAAGAAGTTGTGATACTTTATTACACAGCAGAAAATGCCTCTTTTATGCCTGGTTTTAAAGTTGTTTTTATCCCCTCACTCTTATCTCACTGCAGGATCCTTCTCCACTTACAGAACACAGAAAATTTTCTTTCTAGTTTAAAAATATGCTGTGTATTAAAAACTAATGTGAAACATATGTATCAATTTCATGTATTTGAAGTTGCAGTTGGGAGTTTATGCATGTGCATTGTGGCATTGTGTGATACGTAGATCCAGAAATTCTTGTACTTTTTAATTCATAAAAATCCTGAAAATGCAACAAATAGGTCAATATACCAGAATATCTTAAGTAAAGCAATATCCTGTAAAATGCTGTACCTTGGAGGGATCAGCGTCTGTTCTAAAAACTCTTCAATTTTAATGAAGTCTGTTTTCAATTCCTTGTTATACACCAAAAATGGAGGATTGGTACCTGGTGCTAAATCCTTAAGTTCTTCAGGTTTTCTATAATTATTAGAAAATAAGGAAAGTTAATCCTCTAGATAAAGTACACATTATACAAACATTGACATTGTATTGCTGTTTGTTGATATCTCAATCCATGGTGTTTTACATGTAATGATTTTTCTTACCTGGTCATGTCAACAGTAGTCACATTGAATTTAACTCCTTTAAGCCAGAGGATCATGAAAAGTCGTTGGCAAAAAGGACAGTTTCCAATACTTTCCCCATCACTACCAGCCTGTTAAGAAAAAGACAGGTCTCAGCTTATTCATTTATTCAACAAATATGTATTGAGTGCCTACTTGAAAATGAGC
The DNA here is from genome assembly GCF_017591425.1 of Ochotona curzoniae. NCBI lineage: Eukaryota > Metazoa > Chordata > Mammalia > Lagomorpha > Ochotonidae > Ochotona > Ochotona curzoniae. The sequence continues at coordinate 1,482,530 of NW_024465471.1, forward strand.
TAACTGCTGGAGACAAAATTAGAAATCTCAACATCATCATAGCCATAGAGGTCATCATCATGGCCATAGAGATGTAATGAATTAAAAAGCTCATTATACACAAAAGTACAAGTGTCCTGAGCACATAATATTTTAAATTTTGCATTATTAGAATTTATATAATTATCTCCCTATTGGTGGGTATTTAGAGTATCCCAAAACTTCTCACTCTAAATATTTTAACAACAAAGTTTTATGGGAATATAGCTTATTCTACCTCTGAAATTGTATTTTTAGCATCAATCATTAAAATAAAAATGCAAAGGAACCATTATATTGTGATGTAATAGGTTAAGCTTCTTCCTGCTATGTTAGGATCCCATATGGACTTAATTTGAGTCTTAACTGCTGCACTTCTAATCCAGATCTCCGCTAACGGCCTGGAAAAGCACAACATCTTTGTGTCTCTGCACCTACGTGAGAAAGCCTGATGAAGTTCTGGACTCCAGGCTTTGGGAGTTGCACTTATTTGGGGAATAAACCAGCAGATGAAAAGTCCATGTTTCCCTCCCTTCCTCCCCTCAACTCCTCTCTCTCTCTCTCTGTGCCTCTATCTTCCAAATAAATACAAACAAGTATTAAAATTGAGAGAGTATTGTGTAAAAAGTACACACATTTATTTTTTTCCCAATAGATTCCCGTATTCTTTCTGGAAACTATCTTTCCATATTCCATTGATTACCTTCTTTCTTTCTTTTGTGAATTATTTGCTCTTGGCTTTTTTCCTTACGAGTTAAGAAAAGTATTCTTGAATGTGTATATTGCTTTTGGCAGTATTGACATCTTGATGATATTGATTTTGCCTATCCAGGAGCATGGGATGTTTCTCCACCTTTTGAAGTCCTCCTCAATTTCTTTCTTAAGCTTACTGTAGTTTTCTTCAAAGAGGTCTCCTACGTTTTTGGTGAGGTTGATTCCTAGGTACCTCATACTCTTCTATGTTAGTTTGAATGGTATTATGTTGGTAAGATCTTTTTCCATCTTGGGGCTGTTTGCATACAATATGACTGTGGTTTTTTGTTCATTTATTTTGTACCCTGTCACTCTATCAAACTCTTGCATAAGTTCTAGCCACAATCCCAATCAAAGTACCCAAAACATTCTTCATAGAACTCGAAAAAATGATACAAAGATTCATCTGGAAACACAAAAAACCACGAATAGCCAGAAACATCCTGAAGAATAGGCAGTTAACAGGGGGAATCACAGTTCCAGACCTATGGACATACTACAGAGCAGTGGTCATCAAAACAGCTTGGTATTGGCACAGGGATAGAGAGGAGGACCAATGGAACAGAATAGAAACAACAGATGGGAACCCACACAGATACAACCAAATAATCTTTGACAAAAAAAAAAAAAAAAAACAGACAACAACCCATACAAATGGGAAGGTCTCTTCAACAAATGCTGTTGGGACAACTGGCTGATAGCCTGCAGAAACCAGAAGATAGACCCGCACCTCTCACCATACACTAAGATCAAATCTAAACAGATAAAAGACCTAAACCTACACCCAGAAACCTTCAGACTTCTGGAAGAAAATGTAGGAAACACTCTGCAAGAGCTAGGTGTAGGCCCTGACTTTCTAAATAAAACACAAAAAGCAATAGCAATCAAGACCAAAATAAACAAATGGGACTATATCAAACTAAAAAGCTTCTGCACAGCAAGGGAAACAATCAACAACGTAAAAAAACAACCCACAGAATGGGAGAAGATCTTTGCACACTACATAGGGGATAGGAGGCTAATCTCCAGAATATACAAAGATCTCCAGAGAAACCAAAACACCAAAACAAACAAACCACTCAAAAAATGGTTACTGGAAATGGGCAGACATTTCATAAAGGAACAAACCCAAATGGCAAAAAACCATATGAAAAAATGCTCAAGTTCCCTAGCAATAAGGGAAATCCAAATTAAGACATCAATGCGAAGGTGGGTCTCAGGACGGGGCGTCTCATGCCTGGATCCCGGACAGCCACCATGTGCACATGGTGAGCTGTTCCCGGGCCTGCGGGGCTCCGGGGGCTGCTTCCTTCGGGGTGAGTAGACCCCGGGGGGGGGGGAGGTCTCTGGGACTGGACAGGTCCAGGACCTACCCGCCGCCTTCACTGGGCGGTGAATGGGATTTGGGAGGGGCGCGACCTTGGGCCTGGGAATTTAAACCTCCAGCAGCCTCCTGGCAGCTGATGGGTCTCAGGACGGGGCGTCTCATGCCTGGATCTCAGACAGCCACCATGTGCATGTGGTGAGCTGTTCCTGGGCAGCCAGTGCGCCATTTGCTGCCAAGCTCCGCCTGCTGGCCGCCCGGCTGGGGAGCTCTGAGGATTTGGTTCTTTGAGTTGCGGCTTAATTAGCTCCAGGTTGAATCCATTGTGCTTCTTGGTCCTGAAACAGGCAGTAACTCTTCCTTTGCAAAATTTGTAATCACTAATAATGCTGAGCACCAAATACCAGTCCATGCAGAAGATATAGCTTGGGGCTTGTCCTGCAAAAGTAGGTCCAACAGCTGGCCAATGTGTCAACTGGTAATGGAACAGAGTAGATCAGGCATGACTGAGCAAACCTTAGCCCACAAGTAAAACTAGAAACCAGTAGGGAGCAGAGGTCATGCCGAGCTAGGCACTTGTACCTACTGGTCTGCGGGAGCCAGGGACACTAAGCCACAGTGTCTAAGGCAGAGGTCGGGACAGGTGAGGGGCTGTGCCAAGCTGAGTCAGAGCATCCACTGGCAGGCAAGTGATCTATGGCTGGGAACAGGCCCAGTTGGGGAGCAAAGGGGACAACCCTAGCTGGACTGAGGTTCCCACCAAGAGGCGCGTGGCCTTGAAGGGGGGCTGCGTTCTGATCTGGAAACAGTTGTAGTCTTCCTTGGCACAAGTGTGGACTGGATTGGATGCACCGAACCAGGCTGGATCCCGACTTCCCCTGGTGTTCTGGAGGACCAGGGCAGATGTGGGATGGACTAGGCAGGGTCTCAAACCCCTACTGAGCCATGTGTGAGCCATACGTGGGTATGGACAAACCATGGCTGGACTGGAACATCCAACAGCAAGAACCAGATTGGGTGGAAGGCCAGTCAAGAAAAGCCACAGTTCCTGCTATGACAGGAGGTGGACTGAGCAGGGCTGGCTCATGGACCCACTGGTATGTGTGAAACCTGGCATTGGGAGAGGTTCTGATGGAGGAGCCTGGGCAACTCCTCTGGCAGGACACAGACCAGGCAGGTAAGCGCAAGAAACATGATAGGAAACAGCCCAGAAAAGGCCATGGAAAGCTACACACTGGCATACACTTGGCAGACGTGGGGGCAAGACCAGGCTGAATCTGTCCACGTCATCCACTGGCAAATCCAGGCACCAGTGTGGGTCGACCCAGGGTCAGTCGCAACAAAGACTAGTGCACAATATGGAATGCCGAGGTGAGGTTGCCTGTACTGGAAGGGACCGCAGCACCCAACCAGCCTGAGAACAAGAAAGGAAGTGGGCAGAGCCGGCAGGGGAATAAGGGAGGGTTCCTTTGCAGGACAGCTACTTCCACAGGAGAGCATAGGCTGGGATGGGGGCAGACCAGACTAGGCAGAGCTACCACACCTGTGCACCTCATGTGGACTAGATCAGGGAAAAGCCGGAGACGAGCTGGGCAGATTATTCCTACTGGTGCAAACAAAATTAAAGTGGGCGAGGGTTGTTTGGACTTAGCCACAGCATCAGCTGGAATCTGGGAGTGGGAGAGGCCTGGGAGGGAAATAGTGGGTTCATCTCTCTTGGGTTACCACTTCCACGGGAGGACATAAAACTAAGATAGCGGCTGGGGTGGAATGGGGTGTGGGACAGACTGGATTACTGCTACACTTACTGGCAAACCAGGGTAGGGGGTGGGCCTGGTGGGGGTTATTGTGGGTCGCTCCAACTAGGCTGCAGCTCCCACTGGTTTATGTGGGGGCCAATTATGTGCTGGGCAGAACCAGGCTGGACTGCAACACCCATTGGTTCCAGTGGAAGTCAGGAGTGAAAACAGAACCAACCCAGCAAGTGCAACCACCAGCTGATTGGGGCGATGGACGGTGCCAGGCCCTGTACTTGTTAGCACATACAAGAAGTTTCTTTGGAGATCTTCCTAATCTAAATGCTGGACTCAGAACCCTAACGAAGAAAAGAGAGAAGACAGAACAGGTCAACCAACCATCTCAGCTATGATGGACTATGTCAATCAGTGGATTTTTCAAAGACCTCATAGTGCTTGGAGTGGCAAGATTGACAGCGATCTATAACTGTTGCAATATCAAAACCACTTGAGCAAGAACCTCAGAGCATGCCCTACATCTGGGACCTGGGGAGGGTGGGAAATTGGGTGGGCCTTCTCCCTTAATACCCCCCTTTTAAACATGAAGGTAACAATATAGAAAACATACTAGTCTTATCCACTTTCCTGTAGCCCTTGAACCTTCTTACCCTAATTAACTATGTAAAGATTGTCAAAACAAAATTTTATATATTAAAAAAAAAAGACATCAATGTGGTACCACCTAACACCAGTAAGAATGGCTCATATAAAAAAAACTGCCAACAACACTTGCTGGCGAGGTTGAGGAGAAAAGGAAACCCTTCTCCAATGCTGGTGGGGCTGCAGGTTGGTGCAGCCCGTATGGAAATCAGTATGGAGAACACTCAAACAACTGAAAATCAGCATACCATATGATCCAGCAATAGCACTCCTAGGAATATATCCAAAACACCTGTTACACGAGAAACCAACATGCACCCCCATGTTCATAGCAGCACAATCAATAATTGCAAAAGTTTGGAAGCAATTGAAATGCCTATCAACAGAAGATTGGATAAGAAAGCTATGGTTTATTTATTCCATGGAATACTACTCAGCTATTAAAAAAAAACAAAATGCAGTTCTTTGTGGCCAAATGGGCCCAACTGGAAACCGGTATGCTAAGGGAAATGAGTCAATCCCAAAAGGTCAGATACCACATGTTTGCCTTAATTTAAGTTGAAATGCTGTCAATTTGTAAAAGGGTACCTGTGAAATGCAGTATTACATTGTTAATTAATCCCATAATGTTGGAAACTGTTGTTGATGTTATGTTATGGCATTTAATTGGTCGGAACGACAATTTGCCAGCTATGTCTCCAGACCAGAGTTAGTCTCCTCAAGAAACTGTTGAATTCAGCTGGGAAACAAGATACTGGACACTATGCAAGGCACATGCTTGCATTGAAAGAAACAAGAGTAGATTTGAACTGTAATACTGCAATAAGGTGGAGCAATCCACCATTGGGGGAGGGCAAGGAGAGGGGAAGGGGGAACATCAGAGCCTATGAAATATTGTTATAAAAATAAATGCAATAAAAAAGAACGAAAAATATTCTTTTAAAAGGATTTGTCTATTTTTATTGGAAAGGCAAATTTACAGAGAGAAGAGAAAGACCTTCTACCAAGTGGCTCACCCCACAAATGGATGCAATAGCCAGAGTAGAGCTGATCCAAAGGCAGGATCCAGGAGCTTTTTCTGGGTCTCCCATGCAGGTGCAAGGTCCCAAGGCCTTAGGATGTCTCTACTGCTTTCCCAGGCCAGAGTTGGATTGGAAGTGGAGCAGCTGGGATAGGAACTGATGCTCATATGGGATCTCAGTACTTGCAAGGTAAGGACTTTAGCCATTGAGCCATCATACTTGGTGCAGAAAAATTATTATTATGCTAACAATATTAGTTTATGCTAATACGTGTAATTTAAAGGTATGTCTTATGAAAATTTAAACTTGCATAAAATCATCTTCTTTCCTTTGCAGTATGATTTTTCTGATATGGTTAAATACATCATGATAAAAAATTATTATTTTCTTATTTTCTTATTTTGTTTTGCTAAGAAAGTGTTCTGTTGTGTGTGTTTTTTTAAGATTTATTATGTTTATTTGCCAGGGAGAGTGTCAGTGACAGGGAGCTATGAATGAGAGATAGAGAGAGAAATGTTGTTCATGCACTGGTTCATTCTGCAAACGGACTCAATGGCCAAATCAAAGCCAGGAGCCTGGTAACACTTATGTGTCTCCCACATGCTTGGCCCATCTTCTGCTGCATTCTTGGGTGCATTCTCAGAGAGCAGCTAGGACTTGAACTGGCATTCTGGCAGGGCAAGTTGGACTTGCAAGTGGTGGCTTAACCTGCTGCACTTTAATGCTAGCTTCTCCTAGTCTATTTTCTTCTAGCATTTTTATACTTTCATTTTAAATTAAATTTTTGTCTATTTGGAAATTGTTTTGTATAAGAGGTACATTGTATAAGAGGTACCTTGGCTTCTATTATAGTTAATAGCTACCTTATGCCATTCACTTGAAAATTTAAAATTGGAGAGGGAACAGAAATGGAACAACATCTTATGTTCATGGAGTAGATTTAATAGTGCTAAGATGTGAAAACAACACAAAGTCATCTACAGATTCAATGCAATCCCTATAAAAATTTTGGGAATATTTTTCAGAGAACTAGGAAAAATAACTAAAATTTTGGTAGAACTGCAAGAAACTCTGAATAATCACATGAATTCTGGAAAAAAAATGAACAAAGTGGTTATAACCAGAAACTAGGAATAAAAGTTGAGATAGAGGGATGGGGAAAGGCTGATTAATGGGCACTAGCTTATAGTCAGACAGGAGTAAGAAGCTCTGAGGTTCAGAGAATCAAGATGGCAGAGCAGGGTGAAGATATGATTAAACAGATGAAGATCCATAGCCAAAGTGAAGCAGAGAGGACACATTCCAGAATATAGAAGAGGACGGACTGATGGCACCAGGGTACCTGGAGACTGACGGATACAGGGGAGCAGCAGACACAACAATGTGGTGCTGCAGGAACCTGTTATCCAAGTGGCAGTCAGTGAGCAGCGATCTGAGATCCACCAGTGGCTGGAGCTCCACCAGCAACCAGGTGGGAAGGGCTGTTCACCAGGAGATCCAGAGGTGAATCCAGGCAAAGAACTGCCCATCCTGCTGGTTTGATTGATTCGACCAGGAGTAGAGACAGAGCAGCAGATCCCAAACAGACAATGTGGGAACAGGGTGGATTTCAAAGCCCAGACCTCCACCAGAGCTGCATCAGGTACCATTTTGTGTAGGAAGGCAAAGGCTATGGGACAGGCCCATTCATGCACTAAGCTAGGAGCAAACTCATTTCAGACTCAGTGAATTGCAACAATGTGGCATCCTATAGGTTCCTCCAAAAATAGGTCTGAGTAGCCCTGAGACTTCATAGCCAGCAGATCCGGAACTCTAGTAGTGGCACATCAAGCACCACTTTGTACAGTGTGGCAAAGGCTTTGAGACTGCAGGGACAGCAGTGTGCTGCACATGAGCTAAGCTGGGAGTGAACTCATTGAGCTCAGTGTATTGCACTGGTCCCACATCAAAAATAATACTGACTTTGCCATCTTACAACTCAAAATAGAGGTCTGAGTGGCTCTCAGACTTAATGGCCATCAGGTTTTGGCAAGATCAGCACCACCAACAACCTAGCTATTTAGGACTCCTGGATGTCTCCCTAATCCTGGGACCTGCATGGACTGGAAGTATGAGAAAGGTTATACAAACAGTGCAACCCCAAGCACAGGATTCCAGGAGGTGAAAAGTGGTGAGTCAGGAGTTGGGTTCGTGCTGGAAGTCTAACATAAGAGCCCAGACCTGAAACTCTCTGGAGGGAGTGGCACAAAAGATTGCAAACAAACAACCATGTACCAACCACAATAAGTAAAATCAAATTGCAGACCTGTGGGTGACACAGCTTAGAAACCTGCCCTAAGGAGAAGACTGCTAACCAGAAGTACAATGACCAAGAGCAAAAGAAGAGACAAAGGCACCATGAATATTGCCGAAGACTCCCCTGCAAAGGGCAAAACCATTTGCCAACCTAAGAGTTAATTGAGGAAGACATTGAGAATATGGGGGATACAGAATTCAAAACACTTCTTATAAAGCTTATCAACAACAAGAAGCACATACAAGCGTGCAAGGAATTTAAGGAGTATGTCACACAGGAAACAGCAACACTTAAACAAAATCAAGCTGAATTATTATTGGAAATGAAGGATGCAGTAGAGCAAATTAAAAATTCAGTGAAAAGTCTCAATAATAGAATGAAAGAGGCAGAAGAAAGAATCTCAAAATTAGATGATATTTTTTGTCACCATGGGGAAACAATCAAAAAGGAATTGGAGCTGGAATCAGACCAAAAAATAATATTCTAGAATTAAGAGACACTATTAAAATGCCAAATGTAAGAGTTGCAGAAGTTCTAGAAAACACAAAAAGAGAAGCTGGGTTTAAAAATATATTTAATGAAATAATAAAAGAAAAGTTCCCTAATCTGAAGAAAGAATTGGGAAACAGAATACAGGAAGGGCCCAGAACTCCCAACAGGATTGACCAAAAGTGATCTTTACCATGACACGTGATAATCAAGCTCTCTTCTATCAAACATTAAAAAAAATACGATCCTTTAATGTGCTTTGAAAAAAAAATGACATATAGAGGAATGACAGTTAAATTTGCAGTTGACCTCTCATAGGAAACTCCAATGACCAGAAGAGAATGGAGTGACATATTCCAGATTCTAAAAGAAAATAAAAATTGTTGGCCCAGGATAACGTAGCCAGCAGAGCTTTCCTTTGTCTTTGAAAATGAAATAAAATTCTTCCACAGTAAAGAAAAGTCACAAGAATATGCCTCTTCCAAACCTGCCCTACAAATGATACTTCAAGATGTTCTCTTGACAGAGAAGAGGAATAGCATCCACCAAAACCAAAGGCAAATGTGAAGAACATCCCAGTGAAATAAAAACTGAAGACTAAATCAAACAATGAACAACCCATTGTTAAAATGACAGGACCAAATTATCACCTACTCATATTAATCCTGAGTATAAATGGCTTTAAACCGTCAAAAACCCATGCATCTGTTGCCTACAGGAGACACATCTTACCAACAAGGATCAGTTGAAACTATATTTCATGCGTTTTGATGTTTTGTTTTGAGTTTCATTTCTTCAAAACTGTTTTTTTTCTCATATGAAATTCTTCACTGAGTCGTGGGTCATATTGTAGCATCATTTTCTCCAAGAGCATTTTTTACTTTCTTTTACATTTCTTCAGTGACACATTATTCATTCAATAGCATGTTATTTAACTTCATGGCATTATTGTAAGTTTCTTTTTTTCTTCCTGTTGTTGATTTTGTATTGTACTTTTCATTTAAGGGGATGTACAGTAGCTGTGAAGTGGAGACTAACATGCAGATATGCGGTTACAATGTAGTATGCACTTCTGCTTCCAGACAAAGATGGACTTACAATGGAACTGTTTACTATATCTTGACAATAGGATGCTGGACTCTCTAACATTGACTATGCCCGCAATTATGGACTTATGGCTGTGTATGAAGAACTATACTGTGGTAATAATATAGGAGAAATCAGTAGGGGGCAGGGAATTTAGGGAGGGAGGTTAGGGAAATCCCAGGATCTATGGAACTGTATCATAAAATTATAATAATAAACAGAAAAAAGAAGTTCTGAGGTTCTATTGTATATTATATAAATACTATAATATCTCTAGTTTACTATAGATAACATACACTTGTCTTTAAGGAAAAATAGAAGAAACTATTTTGCCTATTTTCACTATAAATATTAAATATTTCAGATACTTACCCTGATTTTACATTACGCATGAATCCAAACATCACATTGTACCCTATAAATATGTATCATGTTTATGTTTTGAATATTTTTGAAAATAAAAAATCTTTTTCCTATATTTTGAATACAGCACACTTTTCTGCTTTAAAGTTTTACATATGTTGTACTTATTTTTCACCTCTATTCTTTATTCATGCACCAAATTGATAGAAATTCACTTACCAAATACTTACTTTCAAGCATATACCAGGCATTATTATAAGATCAAATATTGTGATAAAAATATTCTCCCTAATTATGTTTAAGACATTTAAAAATTCTTTATTTTTCATGATTATAGTTCCTTAGACTCAGGGATTTCCCTTTCCACGCTCCCTCAATCCCTTTCCATTCCTGTTTTCCCCTGTGTTGTAATAAGTTTAGTCCCTCAACAATAGTCACAAGTCCATCATTCTGCTATTTACGTGTTTTGTGACATTGTAGATACAGATAGACAATGACATAAAGTCCAGCATTCTAGTGTCAAGATATATTAACACTTTAATTGGGAGTCAATCTTTTTTATAAGATTTATTTATTTTTATTGGAAAGTCAGATATACAGAGAGGAGGAGAGACAGAGAGGATGATCTTCTATCCACTGATTCACTCCCCAAGTGACCGCAGTGGCTGTAGCTGCACTGATCTGAAGCCAGGAGCCAGGAACTTCTTCCGGATCTCCCACGCTGGTGCAAGGTCCCAAGGCTTTGGGCCATCCTTGACTGCTTTCCCAGGCCACAAGCAAGGAGCTGGATGGGAAGCAGGGCAGCTGGTACAGGAACTGGCACCTATATAACAGGATCCCGGCGTGTGCAAGGCGAGGACTTTAGCCACTAGGCTATGGCGCCAGCCAGGCCTGGGAGGCAATCTTTTATTCAGAAGTAGAGATTCATACTTCAATGTATCTCTACTTCATGGTATACTTGCCTCATTATATAGATCCTGTACACACACACATACACACACATGCTTAGCAACATATCTATTGATCTTGTATTTTACAGGAAGGTTACCTTATATCACAGAGAACGTATAAAAGATCATATGGTCATTGAAATAGCTTTGTTTTAAATAGAGATAGTTTTTGAAAGAAGGAAGCAAGCTTTATCAGTGTGCCACAGGAAAACCCAGAAAATTCTCTGTGAGGTCTGTCAGGGAAGGCCTGTCCTGATGACACAACATTCAAATTGAGTTCAAGGGCAAGTAAAGCTACATTGCAATCTGCATCTCTACTCCCATATGAAAGAGGAATCCCCAATGAAATAATTAAATATACCTTGACAATATAATACTAGATTCGTTATCTTTGTCTATACCTAAAATTCCACTATGCACTTAAATAGCAAGATGTTAAACTTGTAATTGCTACTAAAGAAACATACTACTATAATAATATGGAGGGAAATAATGGGAGAGTAGGGAGGGAGGAAAGGGACAGCAAAGGGGAATCCCTACACATAGAGGTCGATCTTCTGCCCTCTGGTTCACTCCCTAAATGGCCACTTGTCTGAAGCCAGGAGCCAGGAGTTTCTTCTGGGTATCCCATGTAGGTGCAGAGGCTCAAGCACTTGCACTATTCCTCTACGGCTTTCCCAAGAGCATTGGCAGGGAGCTGGATCAGAAGTAGAGTAGGCGGGACTTGAATTGGTGGCCATATGTATGTTAGCAGTGATTTTACCCACTATGCTTCCGTTTCATCCCAGTAAGTGACTCAAAAAAATTACTCTTTAAAAAATCCTAGATAGCTTTCCTTTAAAGTCAAGTTTCTTTTCATTTACATAAACTTCTTGTTTAAAAGGCTAAAAACTATTGTGTATCCATATGATGGAATAATTCAGCAACATAAAGAATAAGCTACTTATACACACAACATAGATGATTCTCAAAATAATTATGAGTTAAGACAGAAACAAAGGGTCCATACTGTTTGATTTCATCTACAGAGCATGCAAATCAATTTATCCTGGTGGAAAGCAGACCAGTTGTTGCCTATCGGTAGGGAGTAAGGTGTTGGCTGGGAAGATTGACTGCAAAGACACAGACTTCTTTTTTTTAGATTTATTTATTTTTATTGGAAAGGCAGATATTCAGAGAGGAGCACACAGAGAGGAAGATCTTCATTCTGTCGATTCACTCCCCAAGTGACTGCAATAGCCAGAGCTGAGCCAATCCAAAGCCCAGAGCTTCTTTTGGGTCTCCCATGCAGGTGCAGGGTCCCAAGGCTTTGGGCCGTCCTCCACTGCTTTCCCAGGCCACAGGCAGGAAGCTGGATGGGAAGTGGAGCTGCCAGGACACATGCTGGCACACATATGGGATCCAGATGCATGCAATGTGCAGTCTTCAGCCACTAGGCTACCATGCCGGGTCCATAAACATCCCTTTTAACACTGCATTTGGTGTGCCCTCTAAGTTTACGATATGTAATATTGCCCTCTCCATTCATTTCTAGTTTTTTTTTTTTACTTCTCCTTTCACTTTTCCTATGAACTAGTGTTCATCAGGAGCATGTATTCAGTCTCCATGTAAAGACAAACTTTTAGGAGCAATAGAAATATATATTTGGATCAAGAATAGTGGTTACATGTGTATTACATTCATTGGAAGTCATTGAACTGCATACATAGTATAGATATATTTTCTCTTATACAAACTATACATTTATAAAGTGTGCCAAGATACAAAATGCAAAAAGCAGAATGTAAAACTATAAGGACATAATATTATACAGATATTACAGACATTGAAATGATGAAGTTGAGGGTATGATCATGCGAAGGGTGTACTTAAGAGATGATGGAGAGCAATGTCCTCGGAAGAGAGAAAAAATGAAGGATCTCAGATGTCAGAGGATTGAAAAATCGTCATTGTAGATATGAAAATGATTAAGAATTATTGTAGAAGTACTGAAGAAGATAAAAAATAATCCTAAAAAAAAAAAAGGACGGTGACCTAGGGGTTTGGAAGTATACTATAATAAGGGTGAGTGGGTAGCTAGTCTGATGTTATGAAACACACTTTAATCCTCCTCTGGGAGTGGAAGGTAAAATAATTTGGAAGCAGCAGTGATGGGCAAGGCTACTTAAAGGACACCCACCTCAACTTCAGGCTTAATAAGAGGAATGTGAAAGGAAAGGCAGCTACTTCTTGAGAGGATTACAGTTGTCGTAGTGCTCACGTGAAAGATATAGGCTTTTGAACATTGTTTTCAAGTTTCTTTTCATCTACAATAAAAAGAGGAGAGGGAGAAAGAAAGAGAGAAATAGAGACTGGTTCCCATTGAGTAAGACTGGCTAACTCATTAAATGGGATCCACAGCCGAAGGTGCAGCGGCCCGAGCACTTAAGCTATCATCTGCTGCTTCCCAGGATGCATTAGCAAGAAGCTGGATCCGAAGCAGAGGTGCTAGAGGTTTAACCAGGTGCTGCAGTATGGGATAGGGGACTGCCAGGCAGCATTTTGACTCAGTGTCACAAGATCCAAACTAGATCTAGGTTTTTAGATGCTTCAGTCTTGATATATATTACACTGAATTTCAATCCCTTGTCTTTACTTCATGAACCAACCAACTTTTTCTTTGGGTATCCCAGTCTTGTGATTACACTGCCTTCTCCATGGAATTGTTAAAACTTTAACTCCCTTTGGGGTGATACCTGCAGTTCACTCCTTTCGGGGATAATTAGTCCATGTTCTCATTATGATTTTAGTGCCTTTCTAAGAGGGTATAAGAGAGCTCTCTTTTGTCACAATATGAATATACAAGAAAACAGTCTTAGGCAAATCAAGAACTCTATCATGTTGGCATCTTGCTCTTGGACTTCTAACTCCAAGAATTGTTTTTAAATGTGTTTCAATCATCCAAACTATTCCATCTGTAATATTTCATACTGGCAGCCCAGTTTTCAGGTGGCCACTTAATTGCCCAAGCCGGAAAATTGGAAATCATCCTTCTGCTTTACTCCCAACATCAACACTGACACGAATTCTTGTCAATTTTCCCAAGTAAGTTTATTTATCTCCTTTGAAGTAGTTCTTATTTTCCTTGTTCCTGGATTTAACATTTATTTGGTGCTTAGCATCTGTCGGACACTACCCAGCTTCTGAAGTCCAAGTTGTTGGCATGTCTCATGTCTTTAACCAAGTTTGTCCTCTTTGCCTCAGTCACTTAGTTACTAATCATTAATCTGTAGCCTGTTAAGCATAGTTCCACTTACAATAACTCTCTTGTACTGTTTGTAGCAACATTAAGGCTCCAGAAACGTTGGCAATAGTTTCAGTTTTTTGACAAATATGAGAGACAAACTGTCTGTCATAGTGAGTGTAACAGAGGAAATGATTTTTATTGTTCCTCTTTTATGATGTCAGAGAATGAATAGAGATGAGAGGAGCCAACCAATCTTGGCAGCTGCATTTCCTTTGTAATAGAATTCAGACTGAGGATCCAATCAGAACTGGGTTTTAAGTGGAAACATGATTACAGTGGGAGGCAGGAAGAAGAATAAATCTGGTAACTGATATAACAGGAAGGGTGGACCCACTTGGCAAAAGGAGAGTCAAAACAATGAGGTTTGAGGAAATGCAATACTTTTACAGGAAAACGGAAAGGTGTGTATGTGTGTGTGTGTATTTGCTGTTGTTGTTTATGTTGCCGATTTAAAGTATTAACACAACATTTGCTACTCTAATCGACAATTTTACTTAGCTTTTAAGTATCTTTGGCTGGCAAAGAAAGCATGTGGTAATTCACCAAAGCAACTTTTTCTCTTTGCATTTTTGATAACATAAAGAAAGCGACAGTAGTTAACATTTGACATTTATTATGTTACCAGCCACTGTCCTTTATAAATTTATTTCACTTAATCCTTCCAGTGAGGATTGGGCTATTATCCTTGTTTACTGTTGAGTACATTGAGGCTCAACTAATCAGGAATTAATGAAATACATACTCTTCACACTTAGAAAATCTGAGACTATACACACAGCTTTCTTCCATGCAATACTTGTGCTGGATTTTAGAAATCAGTCTTTATGACAGTATTCATGACAGTCCTGGCACAATTTGAAAATGGTCTGAACATTCAGAGATTACTAACTCTTCCCATTTCTATCACATTAAAAAAAATCACTATCTACTTCAAAGTCAGAGTTATATAGAGAGATCTTCAGATGGCCACAACCACCAGGGCAGGGCCAGGCTAAAGCCAGGAGACAGGAAGCGAGAGCTTCATCCATGTGGGTGTCAGGGACCCAAACATTTGGGCCATCTTCTGCTACTTTTTCCAAGCCTTTAGCAGTGAGTTGGATAAGAAATGGAAAAACCTGAACAACAATTGGCAAATCTCATTCAGATGGGATACTGGAATTGTATGGAACAGCTTTACCTGCTATGCTGTAATGTGGGCCTGTCCCCACACCTTTTAGAAAGCTATGGTACAAATGCTATATTCTGTAATTTTATGGGTGAAAACATTCCACTTAAAAATGAAAATAAGCCACCAAGATGAGTCTGAATTCAGATAAAATAAATTTATTTATAAAATTCCTTGTTCTTAGTTCCTGTATATAAATCTTATTTAAATAATTCAAAACCTAAAGGCAATATTCTCACTGCCTGCAAGGAACACATAGCTAATGTGTTATAGATTCTAATTGCGACAAGAAAGTGATTGATTAATGTCTTGTAAGGACCTGATCAGCAGTATGGAGAAGTTGGGACAGAGTTTTAAAATTGTACTCACAGATAGTTGGTGAAAGAAGACTTATTTAGCCTTACATTGATACAAAGATATTACATTGTCTATACTGTATAAATGTGGTATCACTGGGAAAGAACAATTCTCCAAAAACGTAGTCATTAGCATTTTTCAAACTTCTTAACCTCTATGCTCCTTCCCAAATATTCCATGAAATTTCTAGAAATCTGTGAAACGCACATGAAAGCAAAGCAAAACAGATGATACTCATTGTTGTTCTAGAAAATTTATAATTTTTGTCAATGTAATTAGATAAGTTTTCATCTAAAGCATTTCACCTGATAAAATTCTGGAAAATTCTGTCCAAAACACTTTTTCCAATGGAAAAGAATTGTGTAAGATTAGACATAGGTATTTTGAAGAATTGAAATTGTAACTTTGCCATTCAGTAGCTATATACACTTGGACAATGCTATTGAATGACTCTTTGCTTTGCTTCTTGTGCCCACAAAAATCAGTAGTAAATCACTTAGCATAGTGCCTACGTAGATTAATTAATAAATTATCAGTTACATTCAGCTGAAAATTACTATTTACTTCAGCATTTGCTCATCTAATGTGTGTTTTGTTAACTTCTTCTGCTGAGATTCCCATAAAAAATGTGAAATCTATGACGATCAATGCCGACAAATAATTTTAGATGTCTGATTTAATTTAATGAGCTATCTAGATGAAAGTGATACGTTAGTTATTCTATGAAGAAATGTTACCTCTGGAATAGGTAGGTGCAAAAGACTAGTTAGGAAATTAAGGTTCATTTATGTCCTAATATGTGAACAGTCATATACTTTCTACAATCCAGACACATGATCCAGTAAACACTTATTTGGATTGCATTGTGATGCAAAAATACAGTGATCTCTTTCTTATAATTTTGAAAACACAGGTTGTTGTCATTATAAAAAGATTACATTGACCAAGAAGTTGTAGGAATTTCCTTATTTTATGTTTTTCTAAGCCATTAAAAAGTTATATATTTGAGAGGCAAGTTACTCAAACTTTACTATTTTGTTAACTTATCTAGGAATGATGAAGAAAATATTGTAATATTGTAATAACAAAAATTGCAACAAAATAGTAATAGCTACTACCGTCTCCACTACTGATTATGATATTGCTATTATGAAGCTGATGTTAGGGTAGATGAGGTAATATATTTTAAATGTTTAGGAAAGAACAAGGCAGTAGGAAAAAAGCTTTAATGTAAGCAGGGAGTTAGGAAATATTTCATTTCTAACTGTAATAATAATACATAAAAATTGTTTTTTGATTAATCAGCCAATATGGAAACACATGTTTCTTATTCCTGTTTTAGGGACTTTCCAAAGTGCTTTTCTGAAAATTTGAGACATGTTAAAAAAAACCCGTAAAACTGACCAAAAAGAGGAAGCACAGCATTCTAAAATGCCTCCTCACATAATAGGCATATAGATTCTTGGATTTTTTTTGTGCCCAGTGTCCATGTTACCCTGCTGTGAGATTTTCCCTTTGTGGGAGAATTTTAGAAAATTCTGTGTGGCCTGTGTGGGAGTAGGTTTGCTGGCCATTCTTTGGCCCTATCCTCCATCTTCAATTCTTCCAAACTTTATCTCATACAAGTTCTGAGAACTGGAATCCCACAACGATCATTTCGTCAGGCTACTCCATTGTATAGCTGGACAAAGGAATGGAGGGCTGGAGGGAAGAAGCAATTTTTCTAAGCTCATACAGCAATCCAATAAAATTACAGTTTAGTCATCTTTCCACAATATCACCTTGATTTTTGAAGCTGAAATATGCTTTTCTATTGTTATCTGACAGTGTCAAACACCAAAGCATTCTTCTAGGATGCTTGTTAGGAAAATAATTACAAAGTTCTTTCCTACCTCGAGCACAAATGTTGAGGTTTTTTTTTTAAGGATCTGAGGGCCAATGCCAAGAAATAATATACTCTACATAGCAGTATTATTGATAGATGAAAAACTTACCTTTACAAAAAGCTCAATTTCAGGGTCTTCATGAAGGTTGGGACTCAAGCCTGCCATCTTTCTCTTTATTGTCAGTTGTCAACTCCCTGCTTCCTGCAGAGGCCACTTTACTTGTGAACTCTTCTTCCAAAGTTTCAAGTAATGTTGATGCTTTAAGAAGAGAATCAAATTTCATGTGGGCTGCCTCAGACCAATGATGAATCTCTCCTTGCAATAGGTGAAAAGAAAATTCTAGATGCTTAAGAGCAGCTCTTGAATTTGTTTTCCTTCTTCCTCTTAACCTAACATTTGAAACAAGGAGGAGCTAAAGGGGTGTGTGTAAACTGGTTGGCTAGAAGGATGGGACTATTTCCAGATAGGTTTTAATGCCATGACTCAGCAGAGGAGAAACACACACACACACGCGCGCGATTATATATCAGCCACACCAGATGTTTTCTGGTGGCTGTGTTTGAGTCCTGGGCTTCATGCCCAGAAAAGGGTCTCTTTACCGTTATTCCTGTATCTGACAATTCTTCCAGGAATGGATTTAGAAATGACTTGGTTTTTTATCCTCGAAAAGGATGTTTATCAATTATTCTGTCTAAAAGACAATTAAAAATGATGTTTCATGAAATGCCTCCTGCTCCAATTCTGCTGTTGACACAACCAGAATTCTATTCTGGGTTGCAAATTTCACTTCTCTTCTTAGCCAGAGTACATTTGCTGGAGTGGTTGAGTCTGGGGTTTCTTTAATGCGTTCCACCCAGCTCTTTATTTCTTGGGAGTACAGACTGTGATGGATCACTTCCTTGTTTTTGTGTCTGTGCTAGGAACCACAAGTAGTTCCATGTGCCTGCTTGTCAACTCTAGGTCCAGAAGAAATAAAGTAGCCAAAATGATAACTCGGTACCCACAGTTGTTTCTAGCAGCTGTGTTTTCTGTCTATCAGGGATGTAGGGAGGGAACCCCTGGATTAACAATCATCTTTGGTGAGAAGATCCTCTTCTAACTTGCAACCAACCTGAACATAGACCCACTATTGGGCACTGCTATGACCCTCTTTGTACAATTCCTAAGGCCCTCCACCTGGGTCCTCATATGGGCCACATACCACCTGCCTGCCATTCATTGCCTGGTGTAAAGTTTTACAGGATAAATGGCTCTTGGAGAAACCTAGCCTGTGCCATATCTGTAGATATTAGGCAAGGAATAGCTGAAGGTGGATGTTGTTCTGGGTGGGGAAGAACTTACTGGTTCCCCCAAGAATTTGGGAAAGTGTGAGAGAATTTATGTCTGGGCATCTGCTGCACTGACCTTAAAGTGACTTTAGCACTGGCTGTTTGGCAGGATCCAGTGTGATTCTTCATTGAACCGTATTTTGACTCTACTCATCCTTTATTTTCTCTATTCATCATATTTATTCATTCAACCCAAAGACAATGGATGTCTACTCTGCCAGGAGGTTGATCCACTCACTGTGATTCACAGCATAGGATTACAGTAAGTCTGGAAGGACAGAACAAATCCAACTTTAAGCATGCTCAATATGAGACATGCTCACTCTTCTCCACTCTCTATACCTGGTCTCTTTTTGATTTTTATTAATATAAAGAAAACAGGTTTCATGTATTTCATAGGCAACAGTTCTAAGATGATTGTCATTGTTCTTTCCCTCCCTTCTCTCGTCCCTCTGTCTTTTCCTTTTTTCCTTTAAGTTTTTCAAACATAATTTTGCTTTATTTTATAATCACAGCTTTAATGCACCATTGACCATAAGATGCAGTGATTAAAAAGTAGAAAATTATTGTTCCACAGTATAGGCATGAGCTAAAAACAGTCATCAAAGCATAAGCTTTTTGCTTGCTGATTATGGCCTGGGTAGATCACTACATTTTTTTTTTCATTTTTAAATCATTATTATCATTTTATGATACAGTTTCATAGGTGTTGGAATTTCCCCTACCCTCTCCCTAAATCTCCCCCCGAACACACATACACTGACCTCTCCCATATCATTACAACAACATAGTTCCTCATAAACAGTCATAAGTTCATCATTAAGGGCATGGACAATGGCAGAGTCCAGCATCTCAGTGTCAAGACAATAATATCCAACAGTTTCACTGGGAGTCAATCCTTGATCCAGAAATAGAAATGCGCACAGCACCATATGCTCACATCTGGACATGTCAGTCTCCACTACACAGTCACTATAAATCCCCCCAAGTAAAATGCCACAACAAAATCAATATCAGGCAGAAAAACAGAACTTTACAATGCCATGAGGTTAAACAACATGCCACTGGATAGGATAGTCTCTATTACTCAGTTACTATACATACCCTTAAATGAAAAGCCACAAAACAAAACCAACTACAGGAAGAAAAAGCATAAATTTACAACACAATGAAGTTAAATAACATGCTACTGAATGACTAATGTGGCATTGAAGACATGAAAAAGCAAATCATATTACTGTAGGATATATCAGTCAGTGATGAATTTGATGAGAAAAAGGTGTTTTGAAGAAATGAAACTAAAACCAAAATCAGCAGAGGGGTACCCGGAGACTGTCAGATCAGGAGCAGAGACAGAGCAAGAGGTCTCAGATGGGGAGTGCGAAAACAGGGTGGATTTCACAGCCCAGTCAGCCCCCTAGAGTCAAATAGAACACCATTTTGCGTAAGGAGGGAAAGGCAAGGGAAAGGACTGAGCATAAACTGAGCTCGGAGTGAACTCATTTCTGACTCAGTGAACTCATCAACGTGGCATTCTACAGGTTCCACCCAAGACAGGTCTGGGTAGCCCTCAGACCTGACAGCCAGCAGATCAAGAATTTTAGTAGTGGCACATCAGGCGCCTTTTGTACACTGTGGCAAAAGCTTTAGGACTGCAGGGGACAACAGTGAACTGCGCATGTGCTGATCTCACGAGAACTCACTAAGTTCAGTGGATTGCACTGGTCCCACAAGAAAATACCGACTGTGGCATTGTATGGGTCAAAATAGGTCCATGTGGCACCCAGACCTAACGGCAAACAGGTTCCGGCAAGATAAACACCACCAACAACCTAGCTATATAGGACACCTGATGTCTCCCTAATCCTGGAACCTGCTCCAACTGGAAGTGGGAGAAAGTTTGTACAGATAAAAGTTGCAGCCTCAGCATGGTATCACAGAAGGTGGAGAGTGGTGAGCCAGGAGCTGGGACTATGGAGATCATGGTGGAAATCTAACATAAGAACCCAGACCTGGAACCCGCTGGAGGGCGTGGCACAAGTGGCTGCAAGCAAAGAACTGTGTACCAACTGCAATCAGTAAAACTGAACTGCAGACCTGTGGGTGACACAGCTTAGAAACCTGCCCCAAGGAGAAGAATCTGCTAACCAGAAGTACAATGACCAAGAGCAAAAGAAGAGACAAAGGCACAATGAATATTGCTGAAGACTCTCCTGCAAAGCAGCAAAACCCTGTGCCAACCTCAGAGTTAACTGAGGAAGACATCGAGAAAATGGGGGATACAGGATTCAGAAAACTCATTTTAAAGCTTCTGATCAACAATGAGAAACAAATACAAGAGTTCAAAGGATTTAAGGAAGCAATAAAGCAAATCAAGGCTGATATATCATAAATGAAGAACACAGTAGAGCAAATTAAAAGTACAGTGGAGAGTCTCCAAAGCAGAATGAAGGAGGCAGAAAAAAAATCTCAGAATTGGAAGATATTTCCTGTCATCAGGGGGAAACAAACAAAAATCTGGAAGCAGAACTGGATCAGGTCAAAAAAAGATATTCAAGAATTCAAAGACACTATTAAGAGGTCAAATATAAGAGTTATGGGAGTCCCGGAAGGTGCAGAAAGAGAAGCTGAGTTTGCGAATGTATTTAATGAAATAATCAAGGAAAATTTCCCTACTCTGGAGAAAGAATTGGGAAACAAGATCCAGGAGGGGCACAGAACTCCCAACAGACTTGATCAAAAGTGATCTTCACCACCACACATGGTCATCACGCTCTCTTCAACTGAACATAAGGAAAAGATCCTTAAATGTGCATGTGAAAAAAATCAACTGACATATGAAAGAATGCCACTTAAACTCACAGGAGACCTCTCACAGGAAACTCTACAGGCAAGAAGAGAATGGAGTAACATATTCCAGATTCTAAAAAAAAAAAAAAAAAAAAACAAACCTGTCGGCCTAGGATAACATACCCAGCAAAGCTTTCCTTTGTCTTTGAAAATGAAATAAAATTCTTCCAGAGTAAAGAAAAGCTAAAAGAATTTGCCTCTTCCAAACCTGCTCTACAAATGATACTTCAAGATGTTGTCTTGACAGAGAAGAGGAATAGCACTCAACAAAACCAAAGGCAAATGGGAAGAACATCCCAGGAAAATGACAACAGAAGACTAAATCAATGAACAACCCATTCCTAAAATGACAGGACCAAAGTACCACCCATACATATTAACCCTGAATGTAAATGGCTTAAGCTCAATCAAACGCCATAGATTAGTAGACTGGATTAAAAAACAAAACCCATCTATTTGTAGTCTAGAAGAGACACATTTCACCAACAAAGATCAGCAGGAACTATATTACATGGGATTTGATGTTTCTGTTTGTTTCACCTCTTCAAAATACTGTCTTCTGATTAAATTCTTCAGTGACTCGTAGATCATGCAGTAGCATCATTTTCTGCAAGAAGGGTTTTGATTTTTATCTTTCCAGCTATACGTTAGGCATTTTAGCATGTTATTTAACTTCTTGGTGTTGTTAATTTCTTTTTTCTTCCTGATGTTGATTTTGTTTTGTGGCTCTTCATTTAAGGGGAAGTATAGTAGCTGCGTAATGGAGACTGTCATATCTAGTAACATGTGATTCTACTTCATGGCATTGTAAATTTCTATTTTTCTTCCTGTTATTGATTTTGTATTATGACTTTTGATTTAAGGGAATGTGCAGTAGCTGTGAAGTGGAGACTAACAATCAGATGTGAGCATACAATGTAGTATGAATTTTTGCTTCCAGACAAAGATGGACTCCCAATGAAACTGCGTGCTACATCTTGACAATAGGATACTGGACTCTCGGCCATTGTCCATGCCCACAATGATGGACATATGACTGTATATGAAGAACTATACTTTAGTAATAACATAGAGGAACTTGGTCGGTGGGGCGAAATTGGTGCTCGGATAAGGGAAATCCCATGAGCCTATGGAACTGTATCATAACATGATGATAATAATAATAAAATGTAAAAAAAAAAGAGTTCTTCTGGATGGTGTATGCTTATCAGATACACGTTTTGCAGATGTATTTTCTTAGTTTGTAGCTTACACTTTAATTTTATTTTTGGCATCTTTTGAAGGGCAAGAATTTCAAATTTTGATAAAGTCTAATGTATTTTTCCTTTATGTATCATGGGTTTGGGTGGTGTTGTAAAAAAAAGCTATTTTTGGTGTCGTTTAAAAAGGAGAAAGAGGGCCCAGTACAATAGTGTAATCGTTAAGGTCCTTGTCTTGAACTTGCCAGGATCCCATATGGGTGCTTGGTTCTAATCCCGGCAGCTCCACTTCCCATCCAGCTCCCTGCTTGTGGCTTGAGAAAGCAGTGGAGGACGGCCCAAAGCCTTGGGACCCTACACCCCTGTGGGAGACCTGGAAGAAGCTCCTAGCTCCTGGCTTCGGATCAGTGCAGCACCAGCCATTGCAGTCACTTGGGGAGTGAATCATCAGACAGACAATCTTCCTCTCTGTTTCTCCTCCTCTCTGTACATCTGCCTTTCCAATAAAATAAACAAATCTTTAAAAAAAGAATTTGTTTAAAAAAAAAACACAAAAAATTGGAGAGAGAGAGAAAAAGACAAAGAGAGACAGCTCCAATGTCAGGTATTGGGCCAGAGCAAAACCAGGAGGCTAGAACTCCTTCCTGTGTGGTTGCTGAAACCTAAGTACTTGAGCCATCTTTTGTTTCCCCAGGTGCATTAATAGGAAGCTGGGTCAGAAGTGGAGTGGCCAGGACTCAAGCTGGTGTTCACATGGGCTGCCAGCACCACTTAATCCCTTGTGCCACAATGCTGGCATGATGTAAGAACTCTACCTACCTGACGCAGAAATATGAACGATAGCTTCTGTTTTCTTCTAAAATTTTAAATAATTATCTTTCTTGTTTTTAGATATATAATCCTTCCTAATTTTTATTTATAAGACAAAGATTCAAATGGACCTTCTAATGTGGATATCTAAATCGCACACCATTATCATGGCACCACTAGCTGAAAAAGATTAACCTTTTCTCCACTGAATTTCTTTGGCATTTTGGTAAAGGCAAATATTGTTCATAAGTGTAATAGTTAATTTCTAATAAAACAGAACTTGGAATCCAGAAATTAGCTTACATGTATGTATAAGTATATATGAATACATGAGTATATATGTGTACATATTTAAATCTGTATGTGATTTTATACATACATATAAGCATGTACACATACATTTATATAAAATTCATATGCTACTATAAGATTTGATTACAGCATTGTGACAAATTTTGTTTTTAAAATGTTTCAAAAATGTTTATTTATTTATTTGAAAGGCAGAGTGACAGAGAGGCAGAGAGATCTATACACTGGTTCACTCCTCCAAATGGCTGCAAAGGCTGAGGTTGGATCAGGCTGAAACCAGTTGCAAGTTTATTTTGCAGATTCCTGGGGAGGAGATGCAGCCGAAAAGAAATGGGGGGATGGTACTCTCTCAGGCAAATGACAAAATTTATTTCCAGGGTTCCAGTTCTTATACACTTAGTACAACTAGTTCAGACACAACTCAGAATTAGATCATGTCTGGGAGCAGAGAGTTCAAGGAGGTTAACAAGATGGCTTGGTCAAAACATTATTGAAATAGGAAATAAATAAGGAATATTGTCTGTCCTTGGTTAGACAGAGCCCAGATGTTCGCCTATTATCAAGAAGAGCACAAAAGCACATCCAAGAACTCACTGGGGGCAAGAGCGCACTCTGGGTGAGAGGCCCTCCACCTCCTCTTTCCTGGAGCCTCTTCTCAACAGGATCCCACAGCCCTCAGCTATCCTGCTGGATGTATTCCAACACCAGGAACCTGGAACTCCATCCAGGTCTCTTACATGAGTGGCAGGGGCCTAACTACTTGGACTGTCTTCTGTTGTTTTTCAGGCATATTAGCATGCAGATGGATTTTAAATTTAGCAACCTGGGCTTGAATTGGTGCTCATACAGGTTGCTGGCATTTCAGCTAACCCTGGCATATCACAACAGTGGCCCTCTAGTGCATTTTAAAATAATGGAAGTAAAAATCCTTCCCTGTTTTTTGTACATATGAAATCATTTTAACTATTTTGAATCACTTTTGTATCCAGATAAATTTAAGTATCAACTTGTAAATTCCTGCACCCATTGGAATGTATACAGGCTGTGCCTGGGGGTGAGCCAGGCTGGGCTAGCCTCCAGCACCCACTTGTGTGAGAGAAAGCAAAAATGGGTGCAGGCCTCCTGAGCTAGACTATGGTACCAGCTGAAACGTACTGGGACTGGGTGCAAGTCTTGTCTGGCTGGACTGCAGCACTCCTAGGCAGGTGCTAGATTTGGGGCTGGGAGCATGCCTGGCAGGGGAACTGTGGGCCCTCTGCTAGGCTGTACTTATTACTGGTGAGTAAGAACCAAGGCTGGGGTTGGGCCAGGTTGGACAAGGTGGCAGTGCCTCTTAGCATACCAGTAGGACCAGGTCTGGGGCAGGGAGGGTTGGCCTGAACCACAGCACCCATGGATGTGCACAAGAGCTAGATGGATTATAGGCTGAGCTAGGCTAGGCCACAACAGAGGTTGATACATGCAAAAACTGGGGTTGGGGGTGGGCCTGGTGGGGGGTTATTGGGGTCACATCAACTAGGCCACAACACCCACTGGTGTGTGTGAGGATCTGGCCTGTGGCCAACTGGTTAGGTTAGGCCACAGTATCTGTCAGTTGGTGTGAGATATGGGGCTAGGGCAGAACTGACTAGGTAGGGACATCCATAGGTATGTGTGCAGGAGACAGACTGAACCTGACCCTACACTGGAGGGCACACACAAGAGTTAATTCTGAGGTGACCCCAATTGAGGTCTCTTGGGAACTCCCTGACTAGATCACTGAACTCAGACCCTGGCCACATGGAAAAATCATAGGATGTGTTGTCCAACCTTGGAGTGCATGTATCAGGACAGGGCTTCCTCAATTGCTGATGCCTGTGCAGTGGCTATTGTGTCTAGTTGCACACAAGAGACATGATGGCCAGCCCATCTAGGCCAGCAGGGGGCATCAACTGCCTTATCAGATAATGGAAAGCAGACCAGGTTGGACCACTCTCCTGGCCAAGCTTTGCAACATGTTCCTGGGTTTGTGGATGCACTAAGGTGGATATGGTCAACCAGCAGACCTTGGAAAGATTTTCTCATCCTTACAACAATGAAACCAACAACTTCTCAGAACTACCAAAACCACTCTAATAACACACTCAGAACACTCTTTCTCACATCAGGGTCTCTAAGGTGTCATCAAATGACCATCCCCCATCCCCAGTGCTAATGTATGCTGACATCCCTTACCCCCTCCTTCCCTTCTCAGGAGAAAAAAAAACCTGAATCATTTTCCCCACCCACCTTCCTCCATACCTAACCCTCCCCACTCTAATCAGAGGTCCACATGGACATGTTCCCTCTCAAATTGTATAAACAATAATAAAAATAAAATAGAAATAAAAAACATATCTGAAAAAAGGAATATGACAATCTATAAATCGTATCTATCACCTAACATATCTATCATGTATTTGTGTTGGCAGCATCCAATATCATTTCGATTAACTGTTTTGTTATAACCAATTGCCCCATTTATAGTATTTACAAAAATGTAAATACTTAGGAATAAATTTTTAAAGTTTTGTTTTAGATGATGTTTACATAGCTGAAAAAGACTCATGTGGGCCACTGATTAAGGTGGGAAGGGTCAAGGATTATGGGAAAATGGCTGAGGCCATTCTTTTCAAGTTTCTATTTCTTCTTCCTGTATCTGGGGGGAGTGGGGAGAGAAGGAGAGAGGGTTGCACCCAGCATTCCAACTGCATCAGTATCTGGGGATGAGGAACAGTCATCCGATGTTATCTCAGGATTCCCAATGTGGAGCATGTTCTGAGTGTTCTGCTAAAGTGGGTTCAATAGTTCTGAAATGCTGTTGATTTTGTTGCTCCAATGATGAGGAAATCCTTCCAAGGCCCATTGACTGACTTAGTCCACCATAGAGTCTCTATTCGCATAGATATTTGCTGTCAATGCTTAGCTGAAGGGAGTTGTCTAATTTGTTCTGCCCTGCAGCCTCTGCTATGATACTAGATGTCCTCTGCATACCCCAATGGACTGCCATATCCTCCATGTGCATTTGGGCATGCCACCTACTGCTCCGTCTTAGCAACTTAGCAAGCAGTTCTGACACATGCACTCCACGGTCAAACCACAGATCCTGTAATTCTCCCCATGGTTGGAGCTTTGAGTTCAATGGTTCAGTTGGGGGCATAAACCTCATCTGAGGTTACCCCAGACCTGACTCATGTGTGCTAAACAGTACGGGGTCCAGTTCAGTCCATTACCAACTCCAAGGGCCTGCCCCCATCTGTGGTTCCTGCACATGCCAGTAAGTGCAGTAGACTGCTCTGGTCTTTCCTGCATTCCATTTAGCTTTTGTACACCCCAATAAATGTTGCAGCCCAGTTCAGCCCAGCTGAGCCCATTATCCAGCTAATGGGAACTACTGCCTTTTCAGCCAGATCTACCCACAGACCTGATTCCTATGCTCACCAGTAGGAGCTGCAGCTCATCAGAGAGGTGCCCATATATTTCCTGCTCGGCTCATTCCCAGTCCTGGGTCTTGAACTTTCTGGGTAGTTCTGTAGTCCAGCTTGACAGGACTTACCCCATACCCAACACTTGCCAACTGATGCTGCAGCAAAGCCCGATGAACCTGCACTTACTCTGGCTTACACATGCACCAGTGGCTACAATGGGTTAGCTCAGTCTGGGTCTCCCCCTAAGCTAACTCACATATAGGCCAATGGATGATTTAACCCTTTTCTGTCTCCAGTCCCAGTTTTCATGCTTATCAGCAGGAGTGGTGGCCCAGAAGGAGATTCCTCACTGCCTACTTCCTGGCTTGCCTTCCATCATCCTCCCTGCCTCAGGTCTTATGTGTACTAGTGGGGGCTGTAGTCCAGTATGGTATGGCCTACCTCACCTAGGCATTTGCTGGTGGGTGCTGCAGTCAGCTTCGGCCCAGACTGCCCCCAGGTTCAGCTCATGCTGATGGGTGGTACAACCTATACCAGTCTTATACTGCTCCCAGTCCTGACTCTGATGTGAACTGGTTGGTGTTGTGGCCCAACGTAGCCTGTCCTGCATCCTGTCCTGGTTCTCAGATCTGTCAGTGGGTGCTATGAACCGGCCCAGCCTAGCCTGCCCCCAGACCTGACCCACACATATGCCGGCTGGTACTGTAACCTGGCCTGGTCTGGGCTGCTCCCAGCCTTGGCCTTTGTGCTCACCTGCAGGGACTGTGTCCTAACAGAGGAGTTTCCAGAACGCCTCTATTGGGTCACCTCCCAGTGACAGATCCTGTGCACAATGGTGTGTCCTTGGTCTAGCCTGACTTAGCCCACATCCTGTCCTGACAGGAACAGTGGCTGTGCCCAACTGACCCACACCCATTCTGTCTCTTACTGTTGGATGCTACAGCCCAACCATTCCTAGTCTATCCCAGACCCAGCTCTCATATGGCTCAGCAGGTGCAAAGACCTAGCCCAGTTTTTCCTACACCCCCTGGCTCATGCAAGCATCAGCAGGTGCTAGAGCCTAGCCCAGTCTGGAACACCTCAGACCTAGTCCACACCAATGCTGAGGGAAACTGCAGCCATGTTCAGCCAAGATTGCCACCCCCATTCTAGCTGCGGTGCTCACTGTTGGGAACCACACCCCAGCTGGGGCGTCACCACAGCTCTCAGATCAGGTTCACTCCCAGCCACAGGTCTTGTGCATGCCTGTGGTCGCTCTGACCTAGTCCAGAATAACCCATCACTCATCTTGGCCTTTGCATCAGATGCTGCAGCCTGGCCCAGCCTGGTCCATCCCCAGTCCCAACTGTCACTGATGGGTGCTCTAGCTTAGCCCTGCCTAGTCTGCCCCCATCTCTGGCTTTCATTCACACTGGAAGGAGTCACCTAGCCTAGCTTGGCATGGACTGAGGCTGCTTTCCACAATCCTCCTGGAAGATCCCAAGGTGAGGCAATGGAAGCCTTTCAGAAGACCACTGGAGAAAGGGGATGACCAGGAGTCAGCCAACTGATCTGTTTATTGAGTCTAACAGTGAAACTTATATAGGATCAGAGCACTACTAGCAGCAACCTAATTGGTCACTCCACCCCCCACAACCACTAGTCAACTTAAAGGGACAATCTCTTTATCAGAGCAATCTGTGAGCCTGACCTGACTGCAGTGGCCCCTAACTGATTCCCTCATTTCCCCACTGCAGGGTAAGGACATTCCAAGCAGGGGAAAACAGGATATGTACATCTGGTCCCAAGCCACCTATCAAATGGGTCTCAGTTTGCCAAGCCTCTTGTCTGTTTCTTGGAGGTGCATTGTACGGCACCCTCATAACCTCCTGCATGGGATCCAGGAAGGCCTGGATCCATGTTACCCAAATGGTTCACACCCATCCTTGTTCCCGTGCATTCCAGTGTGCTATATGGTTTGGCCTGGCCCTACCCAGTCATCCCCCACCAGAGCCAACTCACATACTTACTGACAAGTGAAGCAGCCCTGCCTGGTCTGACCAACACCAAACCCTGACTCATGTGCTTGCTAGTGACAGCAATGACCCACCAGGGAAGTTTCCCAAATTCCCCCACCAGGCCTACTTCCAGACCCAGATCTCAAGCATGCCAGTGGGTGCTAGGCCCTTACCTGGCATTCTTCCTGCCTCCCACCACCAGTGTCAGCCTTTGTGTGTTTTGGTGGATATTGTGGCCCAGCCTGCCCCACATCCTATTGTTGGGTGTGGCTGTGGGTGCTGCAGCCTGCACCAGCCTGGCCTGTTCCCAATCCCAGTACTCAGGAGTGTTGGTGAGTTGCATGGTCACGCCTAGCTCAGCCCATCACCAACTCCAGCTCTTGACCAAACCAGTGGAAATTGCAGTCCCACAGGGTGATCCACAATCCCCCAAAGAATTTGCTTCCAGACTCAGTTCTCTTGTGTGCTGGTTAGTGTCATGGTCCAGCATAAAATAGTCCACACCCTGCACCAACACTTACTGGCAGATGCTGGGATTTAGCCTTGCCATGAAAGCCCACAAACCATGGCTTTCATATATGCCAGTAGATGGTGACTGATGCCAACAATCCCAGCTCAGGTCTCCCACGTGGGCTGGTGTATTGGTTTAGCCCACAAAGGTCCTCTGGTTTCCTACCTCTAAACCACTGGATCTCAACCCATCATCTACCTGCAAATGAGTCCTCTGGCAGTGTCCTGTGCCAGCCCGGGGCCCTGGCTACCAACCCAGAGGCCAAAATGGCATGTGGGTTTCCAGACACTGTCTGCTAGTATGCCAGCATCTGCCCCTCACAAATCTTTTTAAAAAATACATAATAGGCAACTATGATGGCACAATGGCATAGTTAACACAGATTTGGCATTAACCAGGTCAGAATGCTTGCCAGCTATTAGCTGCTTTTTTCCAAGAAGGGTAACACCTGCCTATCTACAATGTGACTTACGCTGTTGCCTACAGCTAGGTTAAGTGTTATTTCATTCAATAGATATTTCATGCCTGTTTCCCTTCTTTTCTCCCTCAAACATCGCTATAATGTATATGTTGTTCACTTAATGGTGTCCTCTATGTTTTAGGGGCTTTCTTCATTCTTTTTAAATTCCTTTCTCTTAATTTTGCTCCAAGTGGGTTACTTGAAAGTGTTTGTCTTCCAGATCAAAATTACTTCCCTCAGCTTGGTCAGTTCTGCTGTTGATGCTGTCATGTTTATTTTTTAATACTTTGAAGTTTTGAACTCCAAAAGTAGTTTTTTTTTTAATGGTTTGTGTTTCTTTATTGAATTTCTCATTCGTGTTATCTGTTATCTTCCTCACTACTTTAATCTGTCTCTCTGTGTTTTCTTGCATCTCGTTATGATTCCTTGGGATCACTATTTTGAGCTCTTCTCCAGGTATTTCATAGATTTCTTTCAAATCAGGATCTGTTTCTGGAGGACTATTGTGGGTTTTCTTTTTTTTTTTTTCCCAAGTTCTCAAAGCAGCACTTTTTATTTTACAGTATGCAACTCCCCAGTTTTTGCCATATGATGTGTGATGTCTCCAAATTGTTTTTTGTTGGTCACCCACAGAGCAAGATTTTGGGATCTGCAAAACAGTCTGTTTTTTTACATGACTTCACAAGTCTAGGTTTTTGTATTTATATTAGCCTTTGGGCAAGATTTCTTAGAAGCAGAAGGGAAGAGATGCAGGCATTTCCTTTATAACTTCATTTGCGCAACTATAGAGCCACCATGCTTCCTTTGCTCTTCATGTTTAACGTGTCCCTATGTTGACTTGTGGACATTTGGCACAACAGTTTCATTTCTTTAATGGAGTTAGTTTTAATGGAGTTAGCATTCAGCCACAATAATCATCAGGCTCACTTTCATGGTTTGTCCAACAACATCTTAAAAGAAACATAAAAAGAATTACATCCTTTTTTATGTTTTCATGGTATTTCATTTCTTTTTTTCTGTTTAAAAAATGCAAGGTTTATTTTCCTTGAGTTATGCAACTTAATGTATTTTCCTTTAAAGTTTTATTTTAACTGTTGTAATGGTTAAAAGAATAACTAAGTATTTTAATATACAAGATTTGTGATCTTATTTCAATTTAATTTTTTTAAATGTTTGAAGAATTTTTGACTGATTTCTTCATATCAGATTTTATTTTTTAAATTTCATTTTGTGACACAGTTTCATAGGCTCTGGGATTCCCCCAACCCTTCCCCATGCCCTACCCCCATGGTGGATTCCTCCACATCGTTGCAGTAGCACAGTGCATATCCAGTCATGATTCCTTCATTGCGAGCATGTATCATGCATAGAGTCCAGCCCTTTATTGTCCAGATAAGTTCAACAGTTTTCTTGGGAGACCATCCTGGTCTGAAAGTAGAGCTGGCAGAATATCATCCACTCCAATGAAAAGCCACAACATAACATCAACAACAATTTACAACATTATGGAGTCTATTGACATGATATTGAGTGACCAATATGATACAGTTCCACAGGCTTGGGGTTATCCCCTCTCCACCCTCCTCAACTACCCTTCCCCTTCGCACTGTTTTCCCCTGTGTCAGTATAATAATACAGTCCTTCAGCAACAGTCACAATTCCAACATTCCTTTATTTAAGTGTATCCTGACATTGGAGGTATAGACAATGTAGAGTCCAGCATCCCATTATAAAGATACATTCAGCGGTGTCACTGGGGATCCATCCTTCATGCAGGAGTAGAGACATATACTGTACTGTATTGTCCTCACACAGTTTCTCTAGATGAATATATGTATATTTACCTATGTTTACCTATATCTCTATTGATCTCATAATTTGCATGAAGGTTGCCTTATATCAGAGAGAATATATGATATTTGCCTCTGGGGATTGGCTTGTTTCACTGAGCATAATGGCCTCTAGTTGGGACCATTTGATTGCAAATGGTAGAATTTCATTCTTTTTAATTGCTGAGTAGTTTTCCATGTCATAGATGTACCACAGTTTCTATATCTACTCCTCTTTCAGTTGGCATCTGTGTTGTTTCCATGGCTTTGCTGTTGTATATTGTGCTGCTGAAAATTTAGGATTACAGCTCACTTTCTCATATGCAGATTTCATTTCCTTTGGATATATTCCCAGAAGTTGGATAGCTCGGTCATATGGCAGATCAATTTTCAGTTGTCCTAGCACTCTTCATACTGACTTCCGTAGTGGCTGTACTAGCCTACAAGGCAGTGTTAACAGGAAATTAAAGGAATTTACATTTGTTTTGGAAATAGCACACAAACATTAAAAAGCATGTTTCTTCTAAAAAGTGGTTGCCACCATTTATAGTTTTTGCCTATTCCAAAATAGAAAGATGATAGCAGAAGCCTGACGATAGAAGAAAACAAACATATTCAGCACTTTCCCTCCTTACTGAACTCTTCCAAAGTACCAGTGGGTTCGTAGGATCAAAACCATTTTACTGGAAATATCCATGTCACTGGGCCCACAATCCTCAAGGCATACTGGAGATGCACTCACAGAGCTAGGTGGTAGCTTAGCTCAGTTCTGCATCTTCACCCTCTTGAGCCTGTAGTGCATCAGAGCTGAAAACCATGAGTGTTTGAGAGTACTTCTTTTGTTGTTGTTATTAGAACAATATCTAGGAGTTTGTGAGTTTGTGTGTGGCTGCATCCTAAGTTTTGGTTTTAGGCAGTGGGCCTGACTCAGAGTGATTCTGGGCCATTAGGCATCAGCCTGGCCACCCTGGTTTGCTCTCAGATCAGCAAGTCTGCCACTTGTGATGCAGATGATTATCACTTGTATTTATTTGTTTTTTTTTCATGACTACACCATTTTGAGTTTATCTTTTAATGTTTGGCCATCATTGCCATGTTGTCATTGGAGTCATAGGCCTTCTGTGGTATGAACTCACTGTTCCATCCTGAGTGATAAGACAGTGGGCTTTACTCTTTCCTGATTACCTAAAGTGAGTTTGCAAAAATATGACTGCACCCTTTCTTGATGATCTGGGTTGTCTGTTTTTACGCCAGGCCATAAAGCAATATAGAAGTGTTAGCTTGATTAATGAAATACCAGCTTCTGAAAAGAAAGAAATTAGCCATCTCTTGCAGTTGTGTCAGATTGTCCTAAGCCAAATTGCTGGTGTGTAGCACACAGAATAATAGTAGTGTCCTATCTTACTTTCTGCATGGGTAGGTAAGCATGGTAATTCACCCCATGCACAACTGAAGATCACAACAGTTACTGTTATGGAAGCCTATAAAGCAGGGAAGATTTTTCTCTGTTAGCCCCATTTTCCCCATGGTCTATCCATTGGTGGTGGACACCTCCTCCAATTCCCACACTCAGTATCATCTCACCATCTGCCTTCTAACTCCCTCTCTGATAACACCACTGAGGCAGCATTGTGTCATAGGAAAAACATGGACTTGGACTGACCTGTGCTTCAGTTCCACCTCTGCCTCTTAGTGAATTTTGGGAAGCCCCCTTTTCCTTCCTCAAGCTTTGTTTTCTCATATGCAAAGTGAGGCTGATAAGTATCATCAACTTGAAAAAGATATGATGAATAATGAAATGAGATCATGTGTACAAAGTGTCTACCACCCTGAGCAGCACAAATAGACTCAATGCACAATAACTGCTTATAAGTGTTGCCTACATTGTTATTTGAGAGAAGAGTAAGGGAGCACGGTTAAGCGGTGTGTTTCACAGAAACTAACATTTTCTTAGAGAGAAGCAGCAAACTTATAAGGGTCAGAACTACAAAAATATGCGAAAATGTATTAGATGTCAGAGAGTGCATGTATTAGAGGTGATGAAGTACAGATGTGTGTGTGTGTGTGTGTTTGAAAGGCAGATTTACAGAGAAAGAGAGACAGAGACTTTACAGCTGCAGTTTCACTCCTACTCCCCAGATGGCTGCAACAACTGGGTGTGGGGTTCTTCTGAAGCCAGGAGTCAGGAGCTTCTTCCAAGGCCTCCCACAAGGGTGCAAGGTCCCAAGGACGTGGATTATCTTTTGCTGCTTTCCCAGGCACATTAGCTAGGAGCTGGATTGAAACTGGAGCAGCCAGGACTCAAACTTGTGCCCACATGGGAACTAGTGCCACAGGTGGCAGCTTTACCCACCACGTTACAGCACCAAACACAGAAGTGCAGATACATTGACAAAGCATCTGAACTTCTGGGTCTGAAGAGTTGTGGCTATGAAGTGGGCTTTGACTTTTAATGACTCTGGGGTTGAGAAATGGTCAGAGGACAGGTCAGGGACCCTGGAGAGTTTGGGGGATGGTGGCTTGGTAAAAAAAGGTGTATAGAAAAAATTAGAAAGGCAGGCAGACACCAGGTGCATGATGATTTACAGTTAGGGTGGATCATGTATTTCCACATGTAATTTCATCACCTCCTCCCAAAACCCTGCTGAAACTACTATGAAATTGTTTTTGAAAGGATTGGAAGGACAGGATTGGATAAAAAGGATCACAAACACGGCAAAGAAGGCAGCAGCTACATTTTAGATGCTGAAAAGCAAATGGTGTGTATTAACCAGATTGGTAGTGGTGTTGTAACTTTCTGTGTGGGTAGACAAGCATTGTAATTTGTCCCATGTACAACTGAAGATCACAGGGGTTAGTACTATGCCAGTTAACAAGAGGCCACAAACTAGGACAGAATCATGAGTCCTTCGTGGGAAAGACAAAAACAACCTGATTCCACCCCACCCAGCAAAACGTTCAAAGAGTAACTTGGGAAGTGGAGGTAAAGGGGGTGGTTGTGGTCACCAAAATAATAAGACTTTAAAAACCTTTTAGAAGATACATTATTTTTCAAATTGCCTTTTGCAGTCAATACCAGGGGCAGGTCGAGGGAAGGCAGGGCAGCTGCATCTCCTCTGCCCTGACACAAGCCTGTAGTGCTTTTCCTTGCAGAGAGTAAAGCAGAGGGCCTTCACACGGAAAGTTCCCAAACCCAGTTGAGACCGGAGTCCTGTACTGATAACGGTACAGTGGAGGTTATGTGGAGGTATGTATATGTCATGAAAGCTGTAAATCCCCAGCCTTGTTCCTTGGCTCTGCGCCTAGTAATTCTAGCAGCTAGCAGAGTCTTTTGTGCACCATCTGACCAACCCAAGAGAAACAGACACAAGGGCACCAACACTGATGTTTCTCCAATAAAGGGTCTAGCCATGTTACTCTCATTACAATGAGGTGCATGGTTTGAAACTGTGGGGGAGGGCCTGGCGGCGTGGCCTAGTGGCTAAAGTCCTCGCCTTGAACGCACCGGGATCCTATATGGGCACGGGTTCTAATCCTGGCAGCTCCACTTCCCATCCAGCTCCCTGCTTGTGGCCTGGGAAAGCAGTCGAGGACGGCCCAAAGCTTTGGGACCCTGCACCCGTGTGGGAGACTCAGAAGAGGCTCCTGGCTCCTGGCTTCGGATCAGCATAGCATTGGCTGTTGAGCTCACTTGGTGAGTGAATCACCGGACAGAAGATCTCTGTCTCTCCTCCTCTCTGTGTATCTGACTTTGTAATAAATAAATAAATCTTAAAAAAAAAAAAAAAGAAACTGTGAGGGAGGGGCTGGCGCAATGGCTCAACTGGCTAATATTCCACCTCTAAGCGCAGCATCCCATATGGGCACTGGCTTCAGCTGTGGTGGCCATTTAGGAAGTGAAACAGTCGATGGATGATCTTTCTGTCTTTCCTCCTCTGTGAACATCTACCTTTCCAATAAAAATAAATCTTTAAAAAATAAAAATAAAGAAATTGCCAAGGAAGACACCCACCTGGTTGAGAGTATTTATTTTTATGCACGGGGAGACCTGAATCATTACTTACTAAAAGGAACAAATCCAGACACGTAGAGGGAAGAGTTGAACAATCTTGGAGAGAAAAGGCAATTGCTAGAGTGAGGCACCTAGCGAGCCAGGATAGGGTGAAATCCACAGCACAACCACAGCCCCATTCAAGGATGGGATTAATAGAAATGGGATTTGATTGAAGACCCAATTCCATCCACTCTTAGTTTTGCAGCAATCATATCTGGTGCAGGGTACTGTCTATTGTCCGTGCATCCATGCACTCATACACTCAACATTTGGAGGAGGACCAATTATGGTGTTCCAGGTCCCATACTGGGTGCCAGAAATACTGAGATAAATCACTCACGGTTTAAGTCCTCAAGGAGCTCACAGTCATGGGGCAAAGGCAGGCCTATAACACAGGGTGATAAGTGCTGTGTGAAAACTGATCACTGGGTCTGTTGGAACAAAGAGGAATCATATACATGGGACTACAGGGAATTAGGTAGGTATGGGAAAGGCCATAGAACAGGACATAGCCTGCTTTGTGGGTTCATGGGCACAGATATCATTCATTCAACAGATCTGATGTACAAATGTTTCATGAACTTAGGAGATCTTTGAGTTAAAACTAAGAAGATGCCTAAGGTTTATTTCGACTTGGAGTGATGCCAGGGTTGGAGGGTGTCCACTCACAGGTAGAAATCAGTGCAAAGACACAGAGGCAGAAATTTACCAGAGAACATGTTCATGGAGGAAGAAGAGGTCCCAGATGAGAAGAGCATGCAAGGCAAGCAGTGGGAGGTGCAATTGGGATGCAGGAATAGGATGCAATGTAAAACTGTCACTGAAGCAAGTTTTTTTTGTTTGTTTTTGTTTTTAATGCAGCTAGGTTGAACTAACAGACTATGTAAAGAACACCAGATGGTGGAAAGAGAAACTTGGTTCCATTCCAGGCCCACCTCTGCCACAAACTCGCCCTTGGTATGATGTGTGGCAATGCAATTAATGTCTCTGGACACTGGTTTCTTCATCCGCCAACCAGTAGCAACAATCCCTTCCCTGCCTATCTCTCGTTGTGAGCAGCACAAGATTCAGTGCACAGGATAATGCCTTGTAACAAATTTTTAAAGTGATAGTGCACAAGTTAAGGCTGAGGAAACACAAATGCTGGGAACATATCATCAACAGGACATCCAAGGAAACAAATGTAAGGAAATAGTCTCCTATGAGAATCTAACAAGTATCCCAAATTCATTGTTACATAACAAGCTTTGGACCAACTTCTATCAATTTGGAATGTCTACATATATAATGTATATATAACAAAATAGTTTGGTACTATTCTTGGAGCCTACTGGTGTTGATTGTAAAATAGCACTGTTCTTTTCTAAATTAACAGTTTAAAAAAGTTGACAAAAATAAAAGCATTCCAGTTTCCGGTAGTTCTTCATTAACCCACAGACATCATCTGACCACTCTGCTCTACACCGAGGCAGACACAGTGCGAGTCAGATGAGCAAAATTTCTGTCCTCAAGATCTTCCCCTGCTGTGGGAGACAGATACATTAGGTGCTCAGGATAAAGGTACCTAAACCAGTTTAGCAGCTGAGATTATACAAGGGTACTTCTAAAACCTTGTGAAAAAACAAAACAAAACAATGTAGCAGTAAGCTTATTGTGCTACCAAGGAGAGAGAAATCCATGCATAGATTTTCATGACATGCACTCTCCATAAACTTTTGAAGACTTCCACGCTTCCCTGCACTAGTATCAGGTAGCACCATTGCTCGGATTTTACAAATCAGGGAACTTAGACTTAGAAAGCCAGTGACAGAGCTGGGACTCAAACCTAGGCCTTTTAAGTCTGGATCCGAGGCTTTTTCTATCTTACCAGAGCTACCTCTTTTGCTTTATAAATGCATTAGGCCTAATCGACATGACAGAAGATAGATAAGTAGCATCGTGTGCCTCTATCTATCCTAGACTGCCTGTTCCCTTTTAGGGATTCACAGGATATGAGGGTTAGAGCACCTCTACATATCCAAAGCACAGTATTTCAGATGAAAAAAAAAAGAAATTAAAATGTTCCCCTTTTGACAGTTCTTTGGGGTTCCAGAAGTTTGTATCTCCATGTGCACGTTTGTGTGTCTACATAGGACTTGGAGTAGGATGTGTTGGAAAATGTTGGTTCCTGCATTTTTTTTCAGACTTATTTATTTTTATTGCAAAGTCAGATATACAGAGAGGAGGAGAGACAGAGAGGAAGATCTTCCATCCACTGGTTCACTCCCCAAGTGGCCAAAATGGCCAGAGCTGAGCCAATCCGAAGCCAGGGCTTCTTCCAGGTCTCCTACGTGGTGCTGGGTCCCAAGACTTTGGGCCGTGCTTGACTGCTTTCCCAAACTGCAACCAGGGAGCTAGATGAGGAGTGGAGCAGCTGGGATACATACCAATGCCCATATGGGATCCTGATGTGTGTAAGGCAAGGGCTTCAGCCACTAGGCTACTGTGCCAGGCCCTCTTCTCTCCTTCTAAAGATTACTTATTTTAAAGGTGAAGGGTCAGAGAGGGAGAGCCAGAGCCAGAAAGAGATCTCCCACCCTGTAGTTCACTTCCCTAAGGGCCACAATGGCAAGGGCTAGGCCAGGCCTAAACTAGAAGCCTGAAACTCCACCTACTTCTCCCACATGGGTGACAGTGACTCAAGCACTTTGGTCATCTAACACTGCTTTCCCAGGAGCATTAGCAGGGAGCTGGATCAGAGGTGGATCAGGCACCTCAATATGGGATCCCTGAGTCCCAAGTGACAGCTTAACTCTCTGTGACACAATGCCAGCCTCTTTTTCTCACTTCTTGTATCCTGTTATTCGCTTAAGCATTTTCGGAGTGTGGACTGTGTGTTAGGTATTTCCTGTGTCATATTTTGATAGATACAAAATTGAAAGGCACAGTCCCTCCACTCATATGGCTCATCATCTTTTGCAATGGCTTTTAAAAAATATATATTTATTTATTTATTGGAAAGTCAGATATACAGAGAGGAGGAGAGACAGAGAAGAAGATCTTCCGTCTGATGATTCACTCACCAAGTGAGCTCAACAGCCGATGCTGTGCCAATCCGAAGCCAGGAGCCAGGAACTTCTTCCGGGTCTCCCACACGGGTGCAGGGTCCCAAAGCTTTGGGCCGTCCTCGACTGCTTTCCCAGGCCACAGGCAGGGAGCTGGATGGGAAGTGGAGCTGCCAGGATTAGAACCCGTGCCCATATAGGATCCCGGTGCGTTCAAGGCGAGGACTTTAGCCGCTAGGCCATGCCACCGGACCCTGCAATGGCTTTTAATGGAGTTGCACATATAATCACTTGAGACTGTAAGCATGCACGCACGCACACACACGTACCCCCTAATACCACCAAGATTCTAAATTTAACGGGAAGGGAAACAAAGAGTCTGAAAATCTTTCTGTATTTTATTGTAAAACCTGGAGACTGAAAGGAATCCACAGCATTGGGCAGTGCTCCATAGACCTATGAAGATGTAAGGATTTCTCCTAGACAGGTTAGTTCCTCACGCTCCAAGCTGAGGGTGGGTGTGACGGGAAGAGGTGAGATCTCTATCATTCCCCAGAGGGGTGGGGAACCTTAGCGCTGTTGCCCAGCAACAATGTCAAGGGCAGAAGTAGACAGATTTCAGAGGCATGTTGGGACTAACTCCACTGGTCTCAGTGTTTAATTACCTGTAAGAGAGAGGCTGAGGGAGAGACAGGTTCCAAGAGACAACCAGGCACTGACTTGGTCAACTGGCCACACGAGGAAAATTAGGAGAGAGCTTGGAGAGAAGATGCTGTTCTTGCCCTTGGCTCTATCTCTGTGTCAACTTTCAGCCTAGAGGATGCATTTTGCCAGAGCCCCACGTTTGAGAGCAGGGTTCTGTTCTGCAGAGTACCGATGCTCATTCTCAAAATGAGACAAGAACCAAGCTGACGTAACAAGTGGAGCTACAAGCCCTGGGGATGTGGGCCACCACCTCGTTGCTGGGGAACAGGGACGCCTGCCTTGCCTATCCTCACGGGAGCTCAGTGCATCAGAGGCCACGCCACGATTCTGCACAGTTGGGCAAATCGCAAGCTCTAGGGCAGATAGCCTATGCCCGCTCCGGAGAGACCCGCAACTGTGCGGAAGTGTGAAGCCGGACCAGACTAGCAGTGTCACTGGAACTTCTGCCACAGACGCGCCTGCTTTGTGAAAGATCGCCCTAGACTCGTGGCCCACGTGCCCTACACTGCCACACCGCACGTTTCCAAAGAAGGCCGGCATCCCCGAGCTGACAGACAGCTAACTACCTAGCTGTGCTTCTGGACAAATAGGCAAGGGAGGTAGTCACGTCTTCTGGAGGAGGCAAGTCTGCGCCGTGAGGCGGGAGTCCTCAATGAACAGCTTGGGCGCGCAACAGCTGGGCGGCAAGGGACAAGCAGGCCTCCGGCGCCAGAGCTCCGAAGCAGCCGGGACGAAGGCAATCTGGCGGTCTCAGAGACCTCGAAGGGCGCTAAGAAATGAAGGGCCACGAGGACACTATGGAGCTTGAGGCTTACACATTCGGGCAGAGCTGTGCAGAGCGGGATCCTGCTTATGGAATGAAGACAGAGCACGAGTCTGTGTGCGGCCGAGGGCAGCGAGGGGAGGTGGTAAAAGGGGCACTCCCGCTCGGAGAAGGCAGAAGGCACCCACGTGGGATTCTGTCAGATGCCTGCCTTTGCCCTTCGCGCTGCCTGCGGAAACAGGCTTCGGGATGAGGCCAAGCGGATTCTCCCAGCGGCAGAAGGGGCCACTCAGGGTGTCTTCACGCCCCCTCCCCGCCCCAGCGCCGCGCGCCAGAGAGGATGGATGCGGATGGATGCGGATGGATGCGTGGGGCTGGCCTGAAGTCACTCGGTGGGGGGCGGGGAGCATCAGATGCCCTGTCCCGAGGGGGAGATGGTCTCTTGCAGAAGGAGGTGAAGGAGGTGGTTCTGCTCGGCGGTCAGCAGCGGCCACATCTCCACC
Organism: Ochotona curzoniae; assembly: GCF_017591425.1. Lineage (NCBI taxonomy): Eukaryota > Metazoa > Chordata > Mammalia > Lagomorpha > Ochotonidae > Ochotona > Ochotona curzoniae. The sequence continues at coordinate 1,523,729 of NW_024465471.1, forward strand.
TGCAGCGACTTGACAGCCTCCGTGTCCTTTTCGTGGGTGGCCATGACCAGGGACTGGAGCAGCAGGAAGAGCTCCTCGGGAAGCGGCCCGCCGCTCTCCTGCCCGTGGCTGTCAAAGGCCTCCCAGGAGTACTTCTCCAGGGTCTGAGCGTGCTCAGGCAGCAGCTTGGCGGGTGGTGGCTGCAGGAGCAGCAGCAGCAGCACGCGAGACACCTCACAGCGGACCAGCACGTCGGAGAAGGCGCCCAGTGCGGCGGGAGGGGGCACCGTGGGGCCCGCGTTGGAGGCGAACAGCGCGGCGGGCAGGGCGGGCTGCTGGAGCCCCGGGGGAGGCGGCGGCGGCGGCGGCAGCGGCGGCGGCTGCGCCGGGTGGGTGCCATGCTCCCGCGCCAGGCACTGCATGCGCGTGAAGACCGCTAGGGCGCCGTTGTAGTCCCGCGCCAGCAGCTGGCAGGAGGCGGCATCGCCGAGCGCCTGCAGCGCGGCCAGGGGCAGCTGGGGCAGCTGGAGCTGGGCGGCGCGCTGGAAGTGTCCGGCGGCGGCGGCCGGCTGGCCCAGGTCGCGCAGGGCGGCCGCCAGCTCGAGGCAAAGGGCGGCGGCAGCGGCCGGCTGGCCCAGCTCCAGGTGCAGGCGGACGGCGGCGCCGAGGGCGCTGGCGGCGGCCTGCAGCGGCTCCCCGTAGGCGGCGGGGCAGCCGAGGCGCTGGCGCGCGTCGCACTCCTGCCGCAGGAAGAGGCGGGCGGCCTCGGTGAGGGCCAGCGCCTCCCCGGGCCCGTGGAACAGCGCCTGCTGGCAGCGCGCCACCGCCAGCTGGCACCAGGCCGCGTACGGGAGGCACTCCTGGGCGCGGAGCTCGCGGCCCAGCTGCCCGAACTGCTCGCCGGCTTCCGCCACGTTGGGCTTGCGCAGGAACCGCTTCTTCAGCTTGTTGGACACCAGCCGGTAACGGGCCAGGAAGTCCGAGGCCTCGGGCCCCGCGCCGGCACCACCGCCCAGGCCCGCCGCGGCCGCCGCCATCTTGGCCGCCCTCGGCCCTTCCCAGCGTGCTGACGCAGCGGCCCGATTCGCCGGCGCCGGCGCCGCGGCTCTGCACCGCCCGGGGCCCAGCCTCCTGGGCCCACGCCCCGCGCCGGCCTGCCCCTGCGGTGGACAAGCCGAGGCCGAGGGCGGGAGCGGAGGCGGGCCTGGCGAGGGCGGGCCTACCGGCCCCGCCGCGTCCAGGGATGGGGCGGCACCTAGCCGAGCGCCCGCGCGCCCGCTCTCCCTGCGCCAACCCGGGGCGCCCGGCCGGCTCACTCGGCGCCCTCACGGCGCCCCGGCGCGTGCGCCCCCGGACGCCATCCGGACCGGACTGCTGTCCGTTCCGCGAGGGCGCGGGGGTGGCCTGTCCCTGCCCCCGCCCACAGTCCGCTCGCTGGTTCCCTCTCGGCTTGGAGCCCGGGCCCACCGTCGGCTACGTCCACCTCTGCCCGCCCACGCAGTCCTTCGTCGCCTCCCGCTGCCTCCGGCCGGCACCTCGGTCCAGGTCCTGAGCTGCCTGCCCGGGGAGGCCCCTGCCCTGGGCACTGCCCCAAGCAGGCTGCGCCTTGCCCCGGGCAGACGTCTTCCGTATCTGGACCCTGTGCACAGCACCTCCCACCCCGAGACGCCGCCCGCTACCCAGCACTCCAGGCTGGCCACACACTCGCTCAGACCCAGGGCCGTCCCAACTCCTTACGCCCCTCCCACCCTTATACACCGTCCCAGGGAGAGGGGCAGCCCTCGCTGCCCTGGCCAGCATGCCTCCAGGCCCTCCCTGCCCTGCCCTGCCCCACGCCCCCATGCTGATTTCCCTGGCACCCGCCCGCCCCCTCCCTGGCCCGGTTGGACGGCCACAACACAGCGTCACTGAGGCAGGCCCAGGGCTGCTTCAACCATTTAATATTGGGGCGCTCTGGAGGCCAGGGATGGCCTGGCTGGCTGTGAGAGAGGGGACCCTCGCGGGGCGAGGCAGGAGAGGCAGGTGGACGGGGGGCCAGGCCCCTGGGCGATCAGGGTGCGGCAGCTACCGGGAGCCCCGGGCCAGGGCCACTTGGGAGATGGTTGTGGTACCGAAGAGCCCGCTGAGCACGGGGTTGTTGTGGATGGCCATGTCCAACAGCCGAGGAGTGATGCGCTGGCTGCCGTTGTTGTGGGCCTCGATGCCCGCCAGCTCCAGCACCTTGGCCGTCAGGAACTCGAGGGTGGCGGCCAGGAAGAGCGGTGCAGACCAGCCCAGGCGCTGGGCGTAGTGGCCCTCCCGCAGAAGCTGCTCCACCTGGCTCACGGAGAAGGTCAGCTCGGCTCGGGCGGAGTGGGAGCGGGAGCGGGCCCGCTGGCGACGGCGGCGACGGGGGCGGCGACAGCGGCGGCGGGAGGATGACGACCGTCGACGGCTCCCACCTCCTGGCATGCTCTGCGAGATGATGGCAGTGACGACTTGGCCGCTGGCTTTTCCGCTTCACTGGGCCTCCTTCGAAGCCACCAGCCCGTGCCGCTCAGGCAGTGGCTCTCGGTAGCCTAGCAACCAGGGCGCACTTCCGGTGGCCTGGCCACGTGCACTTCCGGTGGCCTGGCCACGTGCACTTCCGGTGGCGTTCCTGTGCGCGGCCTGGGCGATGGCCGGCCCCTGGGAGGCCGTGCGCCGTTGGGTCACGGGATGGCCACGCGGTGGCAGCGAGGGAAGAGCCAACTCATCTCTGCCTGAGAACTCTCACGTTCCACGGGGCCGAAGGCTTCTCGAGACATCAAGGGGTCCGGGCAAGAGGGGAGCAAACTCGGTGGCGTGAAGGAGAACCGCAGTGTGGTGCTACCGTCTAGTTCCAACACACTCCACAGAAGCCCCGGTAGCCATGAGAACTCACTCTCCATCACCCCTTTCTCCTTGTCTGCTCCTGCTGTCCCCTCTGCTGTTCTTCCCTCCTGCTCTGTCTGCCTCTTCACATCCTCCTCTTCTCCTCTTGCCCCCCTTCTCCACTCCCTTTAACTACCTCCTCCACCTTCTGTGTCACACACACACATATATATATACACACACACGTATACGTATATGTTAATGTACATATTTATACAGATATATCACCAACCTTAAATTTTTTGTCAGATCGTAATCATCTCCAATTTCACTCTAAATAATACAAGTACTTTTATAATCTCAAAGTCTTACCAGTCAGTTTTGCAGTTATAACCTTTCTCCTTTCTATGCTTTTTTTTTTGATTCATGCTCAGAGAGATGAGCTTGCTTGTTCACTATTCTTCTGTTGTCTCTTATTATTTTAGTGAGGGCTCTGAGTGTTCAACCAGCTCACTCTTTGTTCAAGAGTATCTACTGCAATTTTGTCATTGCTATTAGCTTTTGTGGTTGACCCTGGCAGTTTTGCTTATCTCTCTTAACATTTTGCACATGCTCTATGTTACTTTCTGAACAGTCTCTTAGCTCAGTCTTTCCGCTCACTTGAAACAGATGAGTCTCCTTAAAATCCCGTTGTGTGAGATAGTCTTCCATCTGCTGGTTCACCCCTCAAGATGGGGCTTGGGATAATGCAGGCTGGAGCCAGGAGCCAGGAGTTTCATCCAGGCCTCCCACGTGGGTACAGGGGTCCGAACACTGGGAGCATCATCAGGGAGCTGCATGAGAAGTGGAGCAGCCAGCACTCGAGTTAGTGCCCGTAGGTGGGATGCTGGAATCACAGGTGGTGGCTTAACCCACTGCAGCACAACACTGAGCCAACTTAGGGATTTATTGTACAAAGCTACAACTTCAAGACTTCCTGAGAGGTCTGAATTGTAATTGTATCTCTCCCAAAGAGGCTGTCTGTTTACTTCTGCAGGGAGACCTAGGGCTAATATATGGCTGCCTGGTGTTGTCTTTATATTATGTTGTGAGCTTGGAGTTTTCTGGGTAAATAAGAGACACTAATTCCATCTCAAGGCTTGTATGACAATAGCCTTAAAATTTGAAATGATCAAGGGAAGCATTTTATTTTCCACTGTCAGAACCCCTGAAGAGAAAACCTCTCTGTTGTCATCTTCCTGAGGTGGTAGAAGATGTGGGTGTTTTGTTTGTTTTGCTTGGTTTTGTTTTTGTTTGCTTTCTTTTTTCCCCTACTCCATATTCTCATTGACAGTGTGTTCTTGTTGTGAGGTACCAATGCTTTTCTTCTCTTCCTAAAGGTTATAAAATCCATTGCTCTACTTGCCTAACATAAATTCTAATGTCCATTGATCTGGTCTTCAGGTTCCTTTTTGTTTGTTTGTTTGGCTTTTGTTGTTGTTACTGTTGTTTGGATGTCTGAGGGCCAGCTTCACCACAAGACTCATCATACATTCATTAAAGGGGATATTTATTAAGTCTTTAGCAGACAGGTCTCGGGTTATCTGGACCTTGAGAGCTTGTTTGGAGGTTTTAGCAGGGGAGAGCAGCTACTCGTATACCCTTGACCGAAGACCTCCTCTAGCGGGGATGGTCGTCCTCTTCGACCCAGCGTGCAGCTTCGGGAGGGACGCACATGGAGTGGTGAGGGAGGAAGGGGACACCTGCCTAGCCAGCCAGATCAGCTGAATCAAGCCTGGCGATCAAGGTCGCCACCAGATTGCCCTCACATCCGAGGTCTCAGGTTATCTGTTGTATGCTATTTCCATAAAAGAAAGTTATTTTCCCCTTTATAATTCGTACAGCACTGAGAAGCTCCCAGAAAGTATCTGGAAGGGGTATGTGATGGTGAGGAATACTTTTCATGAACACTCATGATTCAAAAACTATTGGTGCTAGATATCTGGTGGAGATGGGTTTGTAGGTTGAAAGTGGCTTAGTTGATCAGAGCTACATGTCACAGGAGAATAACAGGAAAAAGAAAAGGACTGGCCTTACAAAATGCTTTCTTTATGAATTGTTCTGGCTTATGATCAGAAGTGGAAATGTGTGAAGAACCACTGTGATAATGGCAATCCTACCCCCCTGCAAATGGTAGGGCATGGCTTCTTTGAGTGCGCTTGTTTCCTGGAACCACTTAAAAGCAATACTGAAGGCTTCAGAAGAGTCTGGGAATGACACTCAAAATACGCCTGTATCTAATAACCAGATGTAGCTCTTCCCTACTACCCAGAGAACTAGTCTTTGTGTATACTTGGAAAGGAAATGCGTTGATACTATGCTTTATTTAGAAAATGAAAAGGGAGTTAGGAGTTATGTGACAACTTTTGATATCACAGAATAGGAATGATAACAAGAATGGCCACTCTACTAAATCCCAGATAGGAGTAACCAATTGTCTCTTGGGTATTTCCACTCAGGGTTTCATGTGCCCTCAAACTCAGAGATAGAGCCAAGGCTAAGAACAGCATCTTCTCTCCAAGCTCTCTCCTAATATTCCTCGTGTGGAACTGTATCGTGAAAAATAAAAATATTTTTAAAATTAACAATAAAGAAATGAAATACCATAGAAACATAAAAAAATAATGTAAATATTTTATCTTTCTTTTAAGATGTTGCTGGACAAACCATGATAGTGAGCATGATGATTATTGTGGCTGAATGCTCAGATGGACTGTGAGTACGTGGGAAGGATGAGGGAGCTAACACTTACTGAACACTATGGCATACTGGTTCAAAACACTGTCCCGGGAGCCAGATCATACGGATTCTAAACCAAATACCAACTTGTGATCTGGTGCAAGCCACTAAATCGTCCCTTGTCCCTGTTTTATCCCTTTGTGGGGAGATAAAAGGGCTTAGAACAGTGTCCAGCACATAGAAACCACCATGTAAGAGTTACCTGTTACTATTGATCATCAATATGTGCTGCATTTTCTTTCCTAATCAGCATGTTGTTAGAAAACCCTTTTGTAGTAAGTATTTTCCTTCCTGTGCCTGTATGATGAATCTTAAGCAATGAGAGGGCAAACAAAATGACCAAAGTCACGAACTACACAGTCAGAACCTACCTTTAGCTGCTGCCTAGTGCAAGGCTTTCATTTCACTGAAGCGCCAACTGAAACTCAAAACCAAAGAGGACCTCATTTCAAGTCAGCTAGTGAGTCCATCCCAGAAAGTGGCCAAGAACTCAGCAACAGGGCTCTTTCCTTTGAAGCTTCTCAGACTTTGGTATGTATCAGAACTCTCCAGAGGGCTTTCTTTTATTATTATTATTTTTTAAATTACATTGCATTATGCGACACTGTTTCATAGGCTCTAGGATTCCCCTAACCCATCTCCACACCCCCCCCCCTTGGTGGATTCCTCCACCATGGTGCAGTATTACAGTTCAAATTCAGTCAAGACTCTTTCATTGCAAGCATAGAGTCCAGCATCTTATTGTCCAGATAAATTCAATGGTTTCTTGGGGAGACCATCTCTGGTCTGAAGGCAGAGCTGGCAGAGTATCATCCGATCAATTAAAATTCACAACATAACATCAACAACAATTTACAACATTATGGAATTAATTGACATGGTATTGAGTAACAAATATGTTAAAAAATGCAAGTTCTTAACCACATCCTGTGACTACTTCATTGACATTTCAATTTTAGTTTCTGCACAGAACCAGCTGCTATACACCTTAAAATGGCTATAGGGTGCTATTCAGCTGTCTCGTGTCTTTTCATTTTAGTATTTAGCATTTATAGTGTTGAAGTATAATTTTGCTGAACTTGGCAGATTTTAGGATAGTCTAAACTGGCTTATAACTCTAACAAGGCATATGTCAACAGTTGAGGTGCAGAACAGTTTTAGGAGGGGTGTGCAGAGAAATCTTCAATACCCCAGTGAGGAGTAACTAATCTTTGTGTCCTACCTAGTAAGGTATGTGTGAGTCCATGCTGACCGTTTCCTGTCTGGTTCTAAGCTTTCCTTGTTGTTCTCTGTCTAATCTATTCGTGTGTGTATGTGTGTGTGTGTGTGTTTTGGGGTGGGGGGGCTCTGGAGCGACCCTGATGGTCATTGAAAGAGAGGGTGGGGATCCAAAGTTGGAACTAAGTAAGGACCAGAGAAAGCTCCTCTCCCTAGTCCCAAAGGAAGTTTGCTGTTCTTCTGTTTCTGAGGACCACTCAGGGCTCCTGGCTGTTGTTCCGATGACCTTGGATCCTGCAAGGAAAGATTTGGGCTTCTTCCATCCCATGTGGGAGATCCAAGTGGGAGTGGGTGACCTCAGAGTTCTTGGCCTCCGAAGGCACTCCAGTTCCCCGTGATCTCCTAGCAGTTGGGATGTATTCCTTGGTGCTCATACTGATAGCCCTTGGTGAGGATCCAGGAGTCTCCAGGGTTGGGATACAAGCCTCCTCCTGTCCACCTGCTCCATTCTGGGGTCCCCCCTTGCTCTGTGCACATGACCTCCTGTTAAGAGGTTGTCAGGATTGCTCCTGATTCCCCCTATATGATTTTGTAGTTTTACTATTGTCTAATGCTGATTTGAGTCTGTGGTCTATAACTTATCTGTTATGTTCCTGATACATTATACTTCATGTCTTCCTCACACATTCTAAGGAGATGGAAGATTTCTCTGCTCTCCCAGCCCCATTTCTGAGTAGCATAGGGTCTTAAAATTATATTAGGTTTTAAAAGTCTTTGATGTAGATCATAAGCTGTCTGACTCACATTGATTGTTGGCTCATTGGTTACTTCAAAAATCTTATTGCATGAGATACAGGCTGTTTGGGGTTGAAATAATATTACAGTTTACAGGTACTGTTTTTCGGATTGACATCATTTCATCTTAAATTAAGGCAAACATGTGGTATCTAACCTTTTGGGATTGGCTCATTTCCCTTAACAGAGGGCTTTCTGAATCTAACCACTGCGGTCCCACTCGCAAAGTTTCTGGGATGGAAACTAAACATTTGCGTTCCAAGATATTTTCAAAGAAGGCTGATGCTGCTGGTCTAGGGAGCTTACTTGGGGAACCACCACAGCACATCACAGTCCATACATCTTTCTTCCTCTTCAACATGGGCAACACAGTTAGTGATACACAAACATTTTTGAAAGAAATGGGAACCACTGATGAAGACGATGGAACAATGCTCAGCCAGCAGCAAAAAGATAATGTCAGTGGCCATCAGTCCCAGTTTGTGTGAAACCGCCAGTTTTAATACAGGAAGTTCCCTGGTCCACAGAAAAACCTCAATCCCAAGCAAGTTGGGATGATTGGTCACTCTAGATAAAGATGAACAATCTTTAGTACCAGTTAACTGCCAGCCACAAAAGGGCACATGTACAGAGAATATGTTATTCCTGCCGAGTTTGTTTGAAAGGGATTCATTCATTTCTTCTTCTTGCAGCAGTCCCACATTATGAAAGTACTGTTAGTAGGGCACACTGTTGGGTGCTGTGTTTCTGAATGCCCCAATCCTATGGTATCACACCACAGGAAAACGCAAGTGTGACTCAACTGCGAGCTTTGTAGACAGACTCCACTTATACAAGAGTATTTCAAAATGCTGTGGAAACAAATGGAATTAAAAGATGATGCACATTTTCCACAAGCTTTCCTCATGTGCTTGGGGACACTTGCAAGAGATGGAAAAAATAGGCATCTCACATGGAAGGTTTTGGATGCACCATGCATGATCACCACTCAAATAATTCCTTTCCCTCTTACTTCCTCTGAAGGGAGTACATTTTTGAAGCAGATCAATTAAAAAAGTTATGAGGAGATTGAAATAACTATTTCACTAATAAGTCAGGGAAAGCAGAATATGGTGTGAGTTCTCCAGAAAGGGGTGGGGGGGTAGGACTGAAGGACTCCTGCCTTTATCCTTCCTTATCATTCGAGGGCCTTTGCCATCAGTATATGCTGGCTTTGGTTACATTCAATTTATGAAAAACTAAAAAAAAAAAAAAAGAAGCAAAATGTACTGAAGAAGACTGACAGTGACATATTGTAAGAGGATATAATAGTAGAGACAGAATTTTTTCATAGTAAAAAGCTGTTACTTCTGATCTAATTGCTAAAGGGTGTAACTCAAACTTCTTGATCAATCCTCTGACCTAGGAGGAAAATGAATTTCATGGAAGACCCCTAAATATTCCTATATAGTACAAATAAAATTCAAAAAAATACTTTGAGGACACATTTTACAGCAGCACTGAGTGGTTCAACTATCATATGTGACATCAGATTAGGCTCTATGCACTGTCAGAATGCAAACATTTCTCTGCTTTATGACACCTATGTCCATGGTTTTCTTTTTCTCTTGAGTGTGTGCATCTTTCAGGGTTTTTCACCATTCGACAGTGTTTATGTGGTTATTGTATGGCTTCGCTTTTAGTGAGAGCTGACGTGGGAAGAAATTGGGGTGGAAATCTATAACTCCTTTCTCTTCCCTGTCTCCCTCTCCCCTGCAACACATAAAATGATACATTTTTAAAAATAGGAGAAGCAAGGTATTGCATTTGATTCGGTCAAACCTTACCAATTAACATGCATATTTTAAGAGTGGGCTGAAAATTAAAAAATGATCAACAGAAATAGAGGGAAATAGGTTGCACCCTATTGTATAATCAGATCGCCAAAATGTAAGTATGGATAATTTCAAGTTTTCTGGAGGCACATTACAATGCATATGTCCTTAAACAATCTTACAGATTAACCTTTTGTATTCTGTCTTGATGCACATCAGGGGCCAGGGTGACAGGGACAGGTGGGGTAGCTCTGTTGTGTGTGTAAAGGTCTATGTGAAGACTTAGCATACAGATGCTCCAAAGTCTCTGAAAATGTTCTGCAATTGTCCATCACGTAATTACCAAACTGATTGTTCATAGCAACTGTTGTGGCTCACCTAACTCCTTGAGAGATGATTTGGATGGAAATAACTTTCCAGGAGATAAAACATTATAGTTGACACTGTAGTTGAATTCAGTTTTTGCATCATTGAGCTTGTGCTACCAAGCAATTGCTACAGTGTCTGCAGCTCTAGGAGACTCTAGAGGAAACATCTAGGGTTTCTTGTAAACCCTTTCATCCACAGGCCTGTGTACATGCCTGTCCAAGATGTTTTCTGGATCATCAGTTCTCAAAAAATATGGCCCCTGGAGGGCTCCCTAATGGGTCTGTATGTTACAAGCCATTTTTAGAATAACACTAAGATGGCACCTTCTTTTTTCACTCTTACCATGTCAGTGCATGTACAGAGGACTTTTCCAGAGGTTACATGGTGTGTGATAATGTATTGTCTGTCTGGTAGCTGAGGGAGGTATTCTTCTGTGTTCTTGGGTTTTAAACATTTCTGTCAATATAATAAGTGTCAATAGTTATAACCCACACCCGAGCACTCTTTGAGGTCCTCAATAGCTATTGGTAGTGGTAAGGTGTCCAAGATCACCAAATTTGCATATTGCTCATTTATGAACATACTGTCATTTTTAGAATTGATTTCCTTCTAACAGTTCTAATGGCTGCTATTGATCTGCAAATATGAAGAGTGTGTTTCTGAAGCAGACTGGTTAGTATTATATGCAAAGACTTAAAAAAACAACCAAACAAGTGGGCCATGTTACATGTTAGGGACGAAAGCTGCCACACTAGATAGCTGACAGCAGGCTATTCTGAGCACCCCACCCCTCAACAGGTTTCCCTTCCCAGAGATAGGGGCAGCTTCTGTGTTGTGAGGTGAGACAGAGACAATCTGAAGTAGGTTTCTAGCACAATTACTATTCTGCTTATGTGAGATTCTGGTAACCAGAGTGCCAGGTGTATTCTTAATCACAATGCTGTCGCTGTTAAGCCTGAAGCCCCAAGAGGCGAGCAGTGTTTAGGACATCATCTCTAGTTAAATAACAGCCACAGAGTTGGCGGTAGCCAGTGAAGGATTCTCTGCCATGTAGGACACGCCAGTTGTCTATAAATAGGACCTGTGAATGGGTGAAAAGAGAGAAACACCATCAGAAGGGACCATTTACAAGAAAAGTTTCCAGTTATTCTCTGGTTTCATTCTTTCTCACAATTAAACAGAGCTTTGGAAACTAATGTGCATATCATCATGAGGTAGACCAAATGGAAGTTATAACAGCTGTAGTGGGTAACAGCCCCTCTACTTGAGGAGCTCATATTTCTTGAGTAACTGTTCTCCTTATCAAAGCAAATCAGGTAATTGGTTTATTTTTCTCTTTTTTGCCTCTTTAATTCTCATTCTATACTTTCTCAAAGGGGATACACTATCCTCTTGTGTTTTATGCTAAGCTAAAGATATTCCTCATGCAGAGGAAATATCCAGATTCTTAAAAATGGAGTCATGAAGCTGGAAGTACCTTTAGAGATTGTCAAGCTAAAACCCCTCACATACAGATAGAGACACTGATGCCTAGAGGTGGTACAGGGTCAGTTTCCTGGTCATTCAGAGAGTAACAGGATCATAACACCCGGAACTCTTTTCCATGTCTCCTTTGCAATGTTGTGAGACATGCTAAGTAAGTATCATTTCTGCAGTGCTTCAGTTTATCAAGCTTATTTGCCATCTCTTGAGTTTAGGACCTACCCTGCCAGGCTTCAGTTTGACCCAAAATTCATTCTCAGGTCTCCTCAACTCTTTTGTTAGAGTGCGGTGTGCAGTATACCAACGATGGACAACATCATAAGGTACAGTATTGATGACAGCCCGGTCATAGTTGTTGTACCTGATGCAGAATCAGGAGAAAGAAAGATCTCAAAGACATGATCAAGGCACCTGTTGTTTCTTGAACAATTTTATATACGGCCTTCTCTATGTTTGCTATTTGTCCCAAAGTTGAAGTGACAGTGAGTCAACATCCTCTCAGGAATACAGGGTGAGAGAGGGGAGCCCCAGGGCATGTTGATCCTATATTGCTTTTCTTTGGAGACTGGCTAGGGGATGCAAGTTAAGCTCTAGCTGGTGTCCACTCAGCCTATGATGTTTAGTCTAAAGTTCCATCCAATGGACTCAGTCCATATTGTTCAAAGCACTCTGGGCAAAGAACTGAGCTTGCTCCTCACCGAGCTGAGCCGGGCAAGAGAGGTTATACTAAAGGGGGTTTCTTTTTTGACAGAAGGGTTTATAAATGCTCAAAAAGTGTATCTTCCTTTGTGGAATGAATCCCAGCGGTAGCCTAGCTGATAGTTTACCCAGGAATCTTCACCCATTCATTCAATCCTAACATTTATATTAGCATCTGCTGTATGATGGGCAGTATGTTAGATAATAAACATACAGTGATGAGTGCAACAGGCATTATCCTAGACTTTGGGCAGCTTTCATTCTATTGAGGAAGACAGATGATAGAGAAGTAATGAATACATAAACAACAACATAACTTCAGCCATAAAGAAAAAGGCCATATTGTGTGTTTATGAATGTGTAGGAAATCTGTTTCAGATGGAGTGTTGAGCAAAGGGCTTTCTGGTGAAGTGATGTTGGGCTGGTACTTGTACGATAAGAAACCGGCAATATGACCAGCTGAGAGAGGAGTATTCCTGGCAGAGGTAACACCAGCTACAGAGTCATGGGGTTGAACGGCGTTTCATTGTGTTTTCAAAACAGCAAAAAGGTTATGGGTGGATCTGAGAAAGTGAAGGTAACAGTAGAACAAATGAGGTGCAGGAACCGTCGAGGGAGCTGATCATCTGTGAACATGCAGGCCATGCTAAGGACTTTAGATTTTATTCTGGGTGCCATGGGAAGCCACTGGATAGTCTGGGCTAAGATAATGGATTTCTGGATTTTTCTCCTCGGGCAAATTCACCTTTTTTTTTTTTAATGTATGTATGTATTAGCTTTCCTGAAGTGGCAGGAGAGTAACAGAAAATTACACACATCACAAACTGGATGAATTTCCATGCTGTGGTCACATTCATGCTACTGGCACCCAGCTTAACACATAAGAATTATCAGAACTCCAGAACTCTCCCTTGTGCCCCTTTCCATTACACCCTTTCCCTCAGCCAAGGATAACTACCATCCTTCTATCACCACAGACATCAGTCAGAAGATACTCTTTGGTATCTGACTTCCTTCATTTAGTATTAATTTTAGGAGCTTCATCACTACTTAGTCATATCTTAATTCCTTCTTGGTGCTGTGTGTGAGTACATCACAATTTAATCATCCATTTCACCACTGATGAACACTTAAGTGGTTTCCAGCTCATACCTGTTAAAGAGAGTGAGCATTCCATTACATGTCTTTTGGTGAATGTATGAAGGCCACCCACACAGTTCATGGGAAATTTGAATTAAAAGATAAGTTTACTTTGGTGCAAAAAACCCTTGAAATCCACACATGGTCTTCCTCATAGTATGCATTTCACATGAAAATTTTTGAAGTATTCTCATATGCATTCATTTCTGCTTGGTATAAGCTTAAGAATGGAACTTCTGGGTGGTAATGTATGCACATGCTCAGCTTCAACAGATACTGCCAAAAGATATTCTTTTAGAAGAGAAATGGGCATCCAATGGTGTCCTTCTTGGACAATGGGCAGTATTTATTATGGGTAACTATGTAGCATAACCAGAGCCATGTTTAGTCTTAGTTTTTTTATACATAAAATGAAATGAATGAAAATAGTATAACTTTCACTTAGTTTGCAAGGTTCCTGTGACAGCCAGAGGGAAGAATATAACATCCTTCCTCCCAGAACTGGAAGAGCAATATTTAGAGGGAGAGTAGCGTGAGAAAGTACAACCTTCACCAGGGTCATCTTCTTCTCTTCTCTTCTCTTCCCTTCCCTTTCCTTCCCTTCCCTTCCCTTTTCCTTCCCTCCTCTCTCCTCCTTTCCTCTCTCCTCTCTCCTCGTTTCCAAACCTCTCCAACCCCCTTCTCTTCTTTTCTCTTCTTTTCAGTTAACTTATTTGTTTGAAAGTCAAAGTTACAGAAGGAGAGGGAGAGACACAGAAATAGGTCTTCCACCTCTCAGTTTATTCTCCACATGACCCAACAGACAGGGCTGGGCAAGGCTGAAGTCGGGAACTAGGAACTTCACCTGGGTTTCCCACATGGGAGAAGGGGTCCAAAGACTTGTGCTATCTTCCACTGCTTTTCCAGATGTATTAGCAAGGAGCTGCATTAGAACTAGAGCAGCCAGGTCTCGAATGGGTGCCCATATGGGATGCTGACACTGCAGGTAGTCACTTAACTCACTATGCCACAGCACCAGCCCTCTTACCAGGGTCCTCACATCCATTGTCAGTTCCAGAAACTTCCAGTGCTGATTAAGCATTTGTGCAAATATTTCTTACATTTACATCTTTCATCAACACAAAAGGGGAGGTGTTATTAACATCCTTTTATGTGTAAGGCAGCTGAAACTTGGAGAGGTCAAACCTGTCACAGAATTTATGAGTAGCAAAGAATAGTTTCTAACATATTGTCTACTCAATACTATGTCAATTAATTCCATGACACTGTATATTGTTGCTGATGTTTTGTTGGGGCTTTTAACTGACCGGGACTTTACTCTGCTAGCTCCGCCATCAGATCAGGGAGGGTCGCCCCAAGTGGCCACTGGGCTTGTCTGGACAATAGGATGCTGGACTTTATGCTGGGTATATGCTTGCAACGAAGGAATCTCAACTGAACTTGAACTGTGGTTATGCAGCAAGGTGGAGGAATCCACCATGGGGGGAGGGTTGTGGGAGGGGTGGGGGGAATCCCAGTACCTATAAAACTGTTTCACATAATACAATGTTACTAACAATAAAAAAAAAAAAGAAAAGAAAATCTTCTAGCTTGGTATGAACTAGACAACAATTTGAATATGAATAAAACACTTTGTTTTGTTTAAGTAAAAAAAAAAAGAAAAGAAAATTCATGATTCCTGTGTGTACCTGTTCAAAAGGCCAACATTTTCCAGATCATAATTTCTTATATAGTTCAAAACAGTTATTTGTTTTCATTTGAAAGGCAGATTTTACAAAGAAGGAGTGATAGAGAGAAGATCTTCCATCTGCTGGTTCACTCCCCAGATGGCCACAATGGCCAGAGCTGACCCAACCTGATGCCAGGAGCTTCTTCTAGGCCTATCACGCAGGTGCAGGATCCCAAGGAATTGGGCCACCCCACAGTGCTTTCCCAGGACATAAGTAAGGAGCTGGATGAGAAGTGGAGCAGCCAAGACACAAACCGACACCCATATGGGATGACAGCACTGCAGGGCAGAGGATCAGCCTGCTGCACCACTGCACCGCCTTCCACCCCTAGACCATAATGGACTTGAAATAGACCCTTAGATGATGCTATTTTCTAAGACCAGTAGTAGGAAGCAAGCAAAATCTGTTGCAGATTAGCTAAATGGATATGCAAGTTTCTTTTGATTAGACTGAGACTATTTCTGGACTTTGGCACAGAATGATGTCAAATAATTATGTAATTTTTCTTTTTTCCTGCTTTGACATGAAGCGTGACTGGCCTGGAAGTAAGGGAAAGAAAATAAAGCAGGCATTTATCTGCCAAGAAAATCTAGGGAGGTATAATCAAGCTATCCCACTCTTCAGCTGACCAATCCCAACTAAAGATTTTCCAATTAAAGAGCTCAGTGACTGAATGGAAGGCACAGCTGATGGATTTGCCTAATGTGATGTAAGCAAAAGATGATAGGCACTGTCTGTATAGCCAGATAGAACATCATTATAAATACAGTTCACATGTATGACCTTGGAGGAGCTCTTTGATCTATCGGAGTCTCAGTTCCTTCAGCTGAAATCTCAGAGTAATAAGTAACCATTTTACCGAGTTGTTAGGAACATTACACTATACATGATACACTGGTGCTGTGCCTAACACACAGGAGACTGGGTCTGGTGCGGTGGCTCGGTGGCTAAATCCTCACCTTCCACATGCTGGGATCCCCTATTGGTGCCAGTTTGTACCCCAGATGCTTCACTTCCTTTCCAGCTCCCTGCTTGTGGACTGGGGAAGCAGTCAAGGATGGCCCAAAGCCTGGGACCCTGGCACCCATGTGGGAGACCCAGAAGTTCCTAGCTCTTGGCTTCAGATCGGCACAGCCCTGGCTATTGTGGTCACTTGGGGAGTGAACCAGCAGATGGAAGATCTTTCTCTCTATATTTCCTTCTCTCTGTAAGTATACCTTTCAAATTAAAATAAGTAAATCTTTAAAAAAGAAAAAACCCACAAGAGATCAATAATGTTAGATAAAATACATCTCAAGCCAAAAGTGCAAGCCCTAGAAACCAGGAACATCTTCACAGTGCATTAGTTATACTCAAACTTGGAGAATAAGGTTAGACTAAACTTTGAATAATAAAGTTAAAGAACAGGGAGATACATATAACTATTTCCACGTTCACACCCCTCCCTTTTTAATTTTTGCTAACATGTGCAATAGGTTTTCAAGTGTTTTTGTGAAGTCATTGTGCTTTACCATTACAACATCCCATTTATTGAAAAAGCCTACCTATATACAAAGTGTGCAATATTTTTTAATAAAAGTAACTTTATGTTTAAAGACTTATTTATTTTTTTTTAATTTTTCACATTTTATTATTGGTATCATTTTATGATACAGTTCCATATTCCCTTATCCCCCTCCCAATTCCCCCCCCCCCAGTTCCTTTATATCATTACTAACATATAGTTCATCATTGCGGGCATGGACAATGGCAGAGAGTCCAGAATCCTATTGTCAAAATATAATATAAACAGTTTCCCTGTAAGTCCATCTTTGTCTGGAAACAGAGATGCATATCACACTGCATCCTCACATCTGGTTGTTAGTCTCCATTACATAACTACTGTACATTCCCTTAAATGAAAAGTCATGATACAAAATCAACAATGGAAAGAAAAATAGAAATTTACAATGCCATGAAGTTAAATGACATGTTACTAGATATGACAGTCTCCATTACACAGCTACTGTACATTCCCTTAAATGAAGAGCCACAAAACAAAATCAACTTCCGGGAGAAAAAATTGTCGGCCTAGGATAACATACCCTGCAAAGCTTTCTTTCGTCTTTGAAAATGAAATAAAATTCTTCCAGAGTAAAGAAAAGCTAAAAGAATTTGCCTCTTCCAAACCTGCTCTACAAATGATACTTCAAGATGTTCTCTTGACAGAGAAGAGGAATAGCACTCAACAAAACCAAAGGCAAATGGGAAGAACATCCCAGGAAAATGACAACAGAAGACTAAATCAATGAACAACCCATTCCTAAAATGACAGGACCAAAGTACCACCCATACATATTAACCCTGAATGTAAATGCTTAAGCTCAATCAAACATCATAGATTAGTAGACTGGATTAAAAAACAAAACCCATCTGTTTATTGTTGGGAGGAGACACACTCCAACAAAGATCAGCGGAAACTGTATCACATGGGTTTTGTTGTTTTCTGTTGGTTTCATCTCTTCAAAACACTTTCTTCCGATTAAATCATTCAATGACCGTAGATCATACAGTGGCATCATTTTCTTCAAGAAGGTTCTTGATTTTCACTTCTTCAGCTACATGTTAGACATTTAATAGCATGTTGTTTAACTTCTTGGTGTTGTTAATTTCTTTTTTCTCCCGGAAGTTGATTTTGTTTTATTTATTTATTTATTTATATTGGAAAAGCAGATTTACAGAGAGGAGAGGGAGAGAGAAAGGTGTTCCTTCCACTGGTTCACTCCCCAAGTGGCCGCAATGGCTGGAGCTGAGCCTATTCTAACCCAGGAGCCAGGAGCCTCTTCCTGGTGTCCCACATGGGAGCAGGGTTCAAAGGATTTGGGCCATCCTCCACTACTTTCCCAGTCCACAAGCAGGGAGCTGGATGGGAAGTGGAGCTGCCGGGATTAGAACTGGCGCCCATATGGGATCCTGATATGTGCAAAGTGAAGATTTTTAGCCAATTGAACCATAGCACAGGGCCCATATTTTAATAAAAAATATCAAGGAGCCAGCGTTGTGGTGTATCATGTTGAGCCACTGCCTGTAATGCCAGCATCCCTTACATACTTCGGTTTGAGTTCCAACTGTTCTGCTTCAGATCCAGCTCCCTGCAGGAGAAAGTAGTTAAAGATGGCCCAAGTGTTTGGTCCCCTGACACTGACATGGGATATGCAAAGATCCTGTTTCCAGTTTTAGGCGAGGCCCAGCCCTGGCCATGGTGGTTCTTTAGGGAGTGGACCAGCAGGTAGAAGATATGCCTGTCCCGCTGTCTCTGTCTGTGTGTCTCTCTCTTTCTGTAACTCTGACTATAAGCAAGTCTGTATCAAAATATAAAAGATTGAACACTTGGTTCTGCTTCAAGTGCCAATTGACCAAAATCCTGTGGGATCCACCCTGTATTCTCACAGGCGACCAATAAAAATTCTTAAAAATTATGAAGTAAAAGCCAGAAACAAAATAAACAAAAACCCCCAATTACTTTAGGGTACACAATTGACCTAATGGTTAAGATGTCTGTATTCCGTCTAAGACTTGACATGCAATTCTGGCTCCCGATCTCAGCTTTCTATTAATGCACACCCTGGGAGGCAGCAGGTGATGGCTCAGGTGATTGAGTTCCTGTCACCGATGTGGGAGACTTAGACTGCATTCCTGGCTCCCAACTTGAGCCTTGGCCCAGCTACAGCCCTTGCAAGCATTTGAGGAAGTGAATCAGCAGATAGAGGCTCTTCATGTCTCTCTGCCTTTCAAACAACCAAAAGAGGTGAGTAAAACATTAAACAATCTGCTGATGCGCTTCTCCCTTTTGGCAAGCTCAGCGTTAATCTTTCTCAGAAGGGGGCACTAGAGGGGCACTGAAAGAAGAAGAGCTATTTCTACCACTTCTGACTGCGGCAAGGGGCTCTGTGGTGTGGGTGTGAAGACATCTTGTAGAGTCAGCCCCAGTCTCTAGGCTGGGACCTGGTTTCTGTATGGCCTTGCAGCAGCAGCCTGGTGATAACCTTTCCACAGCCCTCTTGACTCAGTAAACCAGGATCCTTTGTAGCTTGTGTACACATAACCTTCATAACCTGCACACAGCCTCCTGCCCCACCTCTGACCTATACCCTATGCAACCCATGAGCTCTGAAGGCCACCTGCTCTTACGGGTACCTAGACTTCTACTACTACACATTCGTGTCACCAGTTGCTGATTGCCTGTTCCTCTGTCTCCACTCCAGAGGGTAGCCCGTTGTTTGCTCAGCAACTCCACAACAGGTCCACTCTGGGCAAAACCAATGAATTTCTCTGTTATCAGGTGGCTCGGACTATTCTTTGTCTAAGGTGTGAACCACTTTCAGGTTTATCCTCCTTTAGACATTCTGCCTCAGCCCTAGGATGCTACACTGATTTTCCTCAAATCTTAAAGTTACTATTTTATTACCACTCATAACTCTTTATCTTAAGCATTCTTCATTTAATGTGCTCTGTGGTATCTGTACCTGAGAGGTTCAGCCACCAAGCTGGCCCCTATAGATTTGGGCTTCAGGCCTACCTTATGGAGGTAGCCCCCAGGTCCATTCACAGGCTCTATCAAAAGGCATACCCCAGTGGATTTTAGCTTCAGGACCAGCGCTGCAGACACAGTTATCAGGCTTTACTCACTTTCTCACCCTGATGCCAGGCCAGCCTGCCCCAGGACCTCAAGAGCAAGCTTGCCCTGGGACCATGCCAGATGGCCTTCGTAGAATCTCTAGGTAGGCTGACTGGTGAGGTGATTTCACACACAAAGACAGTCTGAGAAGACTCGAATAAGTCTCTAGTCTCTCAAACTTGCAGACATCGACACTTAAGGCAACAGGAAACATGAAAGACTGAGGAGACATAATGCCACCACAAGAACACAAGACGCTCTGAGTAGGTGACCTCATAGTAATGGAGCTATATGAGCTGCCTGAGAAGTAGTTCAAAGCAAGCATTTTAAGGAAGCTCTGTATTTCAAGAAGATACAGGGAGACAACTCAATGAGATCAAGAAAGAAAATAACTAGCAAATTGAGAAACTGAGCAGACAGATTGAAAGTATAAACTATGTAAAACAAATGCAATGAAGTGGAATGAAATAGGCAGTAGAGAACGCCAGCAGCATTGTTCACCCAGAAGAAGCTTGGAACTCAAAGCAGGTTCTTTGAAAATGTATAGTGAGAGGAGAAAAAGAAGAAACCAAAAAGGATGAAGAAAGTTCCCAGTATTTAAAGACTAGCAGTAAAGGGGGAAATATCATAGGAGTGCAAGAAAGGGAAGGGATGAGGAGGTGGGGAGAAATGGGTAGAAAGGTTCTTAAAAAAAAAAAGCAACAGCAGAAAATTTTCAAATGTGGGTAAAGGTAAAACTGGACAAGTACAAGAAGGTCAAGTCTCCATAAGAATCAATACAAACAAAACTACTGTAAAGACAACATGCTAATGAAACTGTTGGATGTCAAAAATCAAGAGAGTGCTGTGCTGAATGCTACTAGAGAAAATAAACAACATACAAGGGAACTCTCATATGACTAGCTGTAGTTTTCTCATCAGAGACCTTTGGTGTCAGGTGAAAATGAAATGAAACAGTCAAAGTGTGTGTGTGAGGGGGGCATTTGAGGTGGTGGTTAAAAAAAACAAAACAAAATCTGTCAACCAAAAATATTGCACCCAGCAAGCTGATCTTGCAAAATGGAGAGCAATGAAAACATATACCACCAAATTTATCTTGCAAATTCATTGCTAAAGGGAGTTGTTCATATTTACATGAAATCATATAAAGCATAAAACTCACCAGTAAAAGACATTAATTGAACCAACAAGAATTTTAAATGTAGGGAGAATAACAGTTTACAGATTTTTATGCTATCAAAGTTAAGTTGATAGCAGCTTAAAATAGCCTGTTGAAAGTATAAGTTGTGTTTCCTATGCCCTATGGCAACTACAAAACAAAACAAAACAAAAAAATGTGGTAGACACACAAAGGATAAAAAGTAATGAAAGCATTTCAGTAGGGAATGCTAACACTAATAAAGCAAGATTGAAAGGGAGGAAGAATGGAACAAAGGCTCTGGGAAATCATCAGAAGACAGGTAACAATAGGGCAATACCAAGTCCCCAAGTGTCAGTGATCACCCTGAAGGTAAATGGCTTAGATTTTCTGGTGGAAACACCTACCTATATGTTTCTGGCTAGTTTCACTCATCAAAGCACACACATACTACGAGTGAGTGGATCAGAAAAGATACTTGATGCAAGTGGAATCCAGAAGAAAGCAGGAGTCACAGCCACAGTTAGGAAAGATAAAATAGAATTCAAGTCAGAAAGTATAAAAAGAAAAACAAGCCATTATCTGAAGATAGAGGGCCAACACAAGAAGACAACATCCACATCTGAACTACACATGCAGCATTCTTTAGCACAGTTCATACTCTAGCAAGTCTTAACAGATGGAAGAAGACTGAACTCATACCACATATCTTTTCCAACCAAATTGCATGAAACTAGAAGTCAGTAACAAGAACAGTTTGGGAAAAGTCAAACAGAAATACCGTGAAAATGTAACAACATACTCCTGAACCAACAGTGTATCAATAAAAATATTAACAGGGATTTAAAAAAAAAAGTCAGTCCGAGGCAAATAAAATGAGTATGCAGTAACATCAAATACATATGTGAAGCAGGAGTAAGCAATGCTAAGAGGGAACACTGTCTAATTCATGCATATGTGCAACAAAAAGCAAAGCAAAACTGTAATAAATGAATGAACTCTGCACCTTAAGGAACTAGAAAATGAAGAGCAAATTAAGTCCAAGTTAGGAGAAGGAAGAAAATAATCACAGCAGAAATAAGTGAAGTGGATGCTAGAAAAACAACAGAAAAAAAAAAAAAACACAAATCATTGAAACTAAACTGGTTTGGGCCTGGTGCAGTAGTCTAGCAGCTAAAGTCCTCGCCTTGCACACCCGGGATCACATATGGGCCCCGCTTCCCATCCACTCCCTGCTTGTGGCCTGGCAAAGCAGTGGAGGACGGCCCAAAGCCTTGGGACCCTGCACCTGCATGGGAGACCCGAAGGAGCTCCTGGCTCCTGGCTGTGGAAAGGCTCAGCTCCAGCCGTTGCACTCACTTGGGGAGTGAATCATCGGACAGAGGATATTACTCTCTGCCTCTCTTCTTTTCTGTATATCTGACTTTGCAATGAAAATAAATCTTAAAGGAAAAAAGAAAATGGACAAATATTTACCTAAACAAGGTAAAAGAAAAAGAGAAGATCCAGACACAACCAAAATGATAGAGGAGATAGTACAACTGATATCACAGAAATACAAAGGATCTTGAGTACCAAGAACAGATACAGCAACAAAGTGGGTAATCAGAAGATATGGACAATTTCCTAGGCACATACAATTTATGAAGACTATCTCTTGAAAAGATAGCAAAACATAAAAACAAAACAAAATGAAAAAACCTGAATGCACCAATAGTAAGCAAAGAGATTGGTTCAGCAATAAAAATTCTCCCACCAAATGTCCAAGGAATGATGGTTTTACTGCCAAGTTCTACCAAACATTTAAAGAAGAGCCTACACCCCACCTTACTCTTAGCTCTTTTGGAGAACACTTTCAAACCCATTTGACCCTGACAAGGACATTGCAAGAAAAGAGACAGAAATCATTATGCCTGATGAACACAATTCGAAAAGCCTCAACAAAATATTAGCAAGCTGAATTCAACAGCACGTTAAGAGGATCATTCATAGAGGCTAACTTGCCATGAAAAGGGTTCTAAATATAAAATACTATAGACGAGGAAACTGACGGGACAACTTCAGCACATGATGAAGTCTGCAAACTGCATGGGAACTCTGGAGGACAGTAGAAAGGCAGAACAAAGCATGCCATCTGCTGTCAATGCCCACTACTCCTTTTCCAGATCCCTTGCCAAGGGACACCATCTTGCCAGGGAGGGAATAATCGAACTCACCATGTAGAACTTAGGGAATAACCTTACCTGAATTTCAGTGCTCCAGACCCACACCTACTGGTGAATAACCAGTATAACCTGTATTCATTCTGTGGGCCTGGGGCCTGGGACCTTTGATAGCTCCCTCTGCAGGGATACTGGCTCTTGGCGCTGTAAGTCACAGCCTTAGCCATGTGTACATAGTAGGATCTGGGGAGGCGGGGGAGGTCATGTCTACATAGTACAGTCTGAGGGCCATGTCTGTTGGTGCACGACTCTTAGTATCACTCACACTTGCCTCAAGTGAAATGAGAACTCCCTCAGTGTCCTACAATACCAGAAAGCATGGCTATAGTCATCAAAAGCCCAAGTGTGATAGACACACAACTCTCTGGGGACTGAAGACAGGCACCTCTGGAAGTCCATGTCCACTTCAAAGTCATACTATTACTTGCACAAACTTATGCTGACTAATCAACTGTAGACAATACTGACAATGATTGTCGCTGAAGAAATCAATTAGAAGTTACATCTCTGAGCTCACTTGCAAACCAAGCCAAATCAGCGACCCAAGCAACACCGACATTCCATCTATTCCGAAAAGTATTTTCTGATGAAGCTAACTCCATTAAAGAAATGAAACTGTTGTGCCAAATATACATAAGTCAACATAGGGACACGTTAAACATGAAGAGCAAAGGAAGCATGGTGGCTCCAAAAAACAAACAAACAAACAAACAACGAAAACCCACAATAGTCCTCCAGAAACAGATCCTGATTTGAAAGAAATCTATGAAATACCTGGAGAAGAGCTCAAAATAGTGATCCCAAGGAATCATAACGAGATGCAAGAAAACACAGAGAGACAGATTAAAGTAGTGAGGAAGATAACAGATAACACGAATGAGAAATTCATGATTCCACAAAATGTCTAAGTGATGATATCCAGCCAACAGTTGGATATGCTGGCCAGGAGAATCATATAATTTGTCTTAGATACATAGACATTTGTGTCATCATGCCTTTGCATATCCAAGGTGTTTGGTCACTGAAGATAATAACAATTTTACATTTTAACAGTGTTTTGACTTTAAACACACTAGTTCCAAATCTTTCCTCCCAACATGAAGTGTTCCTTGGTTGTTGGCCTATTTATTATTCCATCAGAATTATAAGAATACAAAATGTTGTATAATAAGAATTCATAGGATAGCAAGAGTTTATTGTAACAGACTATAAGAGTATTAGGGATTTGCATTACAGTAGAACATTATGATACATACTTTACACTGGCACATACTTATTTGGTACTCACCTGATCAAATAGAGCTCTTTATTCCATGGGTAGATATTTAACACTGGCCCAACTCCAATCATGTGGTTGTGACTTTCTCCAACATTTTCAATATACTCATGCTTCAATGGTACTTTGCTGAGGAGTTCAAATTCCTCAGGTGCCTTTTGAAGTACCTGTTCTGCTGCATAAAATCCATCTACCAGCAACGTCTTGCCACCGGTTCCTTCATGTTTAAGACAGTGAAACACTTGAATGCTAAAGAGTGACAAAAAAAGGAAAGAAAATTCTGTTCAGTGAACAGAGAACATATCAAAATTCCAGAAAATTATATATGATTTTTTATGAATCGACTTGTGTCACTTTCTTTTCATAAAGAAATCAATCTCATTTTCTAATGATTTCCCCTTATACTCAGTTGTGTGCTGTTTGTCATTTGGAATAACAATGGTGATTTCTTCTAAAGGTACTTGACATGTATTGAAGCCTACATGTTCGTTGGTCTGCGAATACATAAATTAGGTGTGTTTTCAATTGTTTATTTTTAAATGTATTTTACTTAAAAGTCAGAGTTACAGAGAGATAAGGGAGAGAGAGAGATATCTTGCATCCACCGGTTCACTCTCCAAATAGCCGCAACAGCCAGAGCTGGGCTGATCCAAAGCTCAAAGCCAGGAGTTTCTTCCTGGACTTCCATGTGGGTGTAGAGTCTTAAGGACTTGAGTCATCCTCCACTGCTTTTCCAAGCCATCAAAAAGGAGCTGGAGTGAAAGTGAAGCAGTAAGAATTAAGCCAGAGACCATGTAGGATGCTGAGAGGATCAGCCTGATATACTATTGTGTCAGCTAATTGCTTCATGGTTGTTTATTTTTTGATTGTTTCACACACACACACACACACACACACACACACACACACACACAACCATACACAGAGCTCTCATCAGCTAGTTTACTTTCAAATGTTCACAGCAGCTAGAGGTCAATGCCAGGAGCTAGGAGCTTACTTCGGGTCTTAATAACTTGAGCCATTACTGATGCCTCCCAATGTCTACATTAGCAGGAGACTGGAACCAGGAGCCAGAACTGGAGCTCAAATCCACATCATCTAGTATGGAATGTATGTGTCTCAAATAGCATCATCATAGCTAGGCAAAATGCCCGCCACTAACCTATGTTTTTAAGAAGCTCATAGTCTAATAAGAAGAGACAAAACAAATAAGTACTAATAAAATATAACATGTACTGTAATAAGCTTGTTTTCAAGAAATAGTGGAAGCATAAAAGAATGAACTCCCCTGGTGTAGTGTTGTATAAAGAAATGTGTTGTAAGAGTGTGGAATCCCAAGAACATTCTTCACAGAGATGGGAAAAAATGATACAGAAATTCATCTGCAAACAAAAGAGACCATGAATAGCCAAAACCATACTGAAGAATACGAATCTAGCTGGACTGGAGGGATCATAATTCCAGACCTTAGAACATATTATAAGGCAGTAGTGACCAAAATACCCTGGAACTGGTACAGAAGCAGAGTAAGATCAATGGAGCAGACTAGAAACACCAGAAGAGAGCCCGCACATGTACAGTCACCTAATCTTCGACAAGAAAACAGAAAAAACCCATGGAAAAAGAGATGGTCTCTTCAACAAATGCTGTTGGGGCAACTGGATAACAGCCTGCAGAAGTAAGAAATAATACCCTCACTTTTCACCATATACAAAGATCAAATCTAATTGGGTAAATGATCTAAGCCTACACCCAGAAACCACAAAGCTACTAGAAGAAAATGTAGGAAATACTCTACAAGATAAAAGCAGAGGGAAAATGGCTTCCTACAAAATCATCAAAATCACAGGCATTCAATAAACCAATGGGACTACATCAAAGGAAACAATCAACGAAGTAAAGAAGTAACCAACAGAGTGTGAGAAAATCTGCACACAACACGACAGATGGGGGTTAATATCCAGCATATACAAAGAACTCCAGAAACACAACAACAACAAAGCAACCAGTTAAGAAATGGGTGAAGGAAATGAGCAGACATTTTTCTTTTCTTTTCTTTTCTTTTCTTTTCTTTTCTTTTCTTTTCTTTTCTTTTCTTTTCTTTTCTTTTCTTTTCTTTTCTTTTCTTTTCTTTTCTTTTCTTTTTAATTGGAAAGGCATATGTACAGAGAGGAAGATCTTCCATCTGATGATTCACTTCCCAAGTGGTGGCAATGACTGGAGCTGAGCCTTTCCAAAGCCAGGAGCCGGTAGCTCCTTCCGGGTCTCCCAAATGCGTGCAGGGTCCCAAGGCTTTGGGCCATCCTCCACTGCTTTCCCAGGCCACAGGCAGGGAGCTGGATGGGAAGTGAGGCCACCAGAATTAGAACCGGCACCCATATGGGATCCCGGCGTGCAAGGTGAGGACTTTAGTTGCTAGGCTACCATGCCAGACCCAAGCGGGAGGCACTTTTCAAAGAAAAAAAATCCAAATGGCTAACAGACATATGAAAAAATGCTCAAGCTCCCTAGTAATAAGGGAAGTTCAAATAAAAACCATATTGAAGTTCCATTTAACCCCAGTGAGAATGGCCCACATACAGAAAATTACCAACAACACCTGTTGGCGAGGATGTGGGTGAAAAGGTTCCCTACCCCACTGCTGGTGGGACTGTAGACTGGTGCAGCCACTTTGGAAGTCAGTATGGAGAATATTCAGGCAACTGAAAATTCACATACTATATGACCCAACAATCCCACCCCTGGAAATATATGCACAAGACCTGATAAATACACATGAGAAAGCAACCGGTACCCCTATATGCATTCCAACACAATCAACAATTGCAAAACATGGAAACAACCTGGATGCCCATCGAAGGAGGACTGGATAAAGAAATTGTGGTACATTTACTCTCTGGATTACTATTTAGCTATTAAAAAGAATGAAATACTTCCCTCCAAACGGTCCCAATTGGAGAACATTATGCTCAGTGAAATGAGCCAATCCTAAAAAGACAAATGGCACATGTTCATTCTAACATGAGATGACCTCCCTTGAGAAAGAGAAACAAAAGCTATGGTAAACATACACTTGTAATCTTACAAACAAAGGATGTAATGACTCCCAGAATACCAGCAACCAAAGAAAATCGATAGAAATCATCTCTACAACTGAATAAAAGTAGACCCCCAATGAACCTTCTAAACATAACTATGCAACGGAATATTAAACTTTCTACCCTTGCCTATGCAAACAATGTCATGGTGCAAGTACAGAGCAGAAAGTTGGAGTCAAGGCTACATTTGATAGACTATTTTACTACAAAACACAGGGACAACTGAGGGGAGACATTAGAAAAGTCTTTCTTAGTACTGTTTTTGCTATATCTCATGGAATCTGATAAATTTTGTTTGTAGTTTCATTTCTCTAAAAAAAAGGAGCTTTTTTCCTATTAATTTCTTCAGTGACACATAGGTTATACAGTAGCGTCGATTTCTTAAGGAGGGTTTTTAAAACTTTCTTCATTTATTCAGCAACATATTGGTCATTTGATAGCATGCTATTTAACTTCATGTTGTTTTAATTTTTTTGTTGCTCTTCCTGTTGATTTTGTTCTATGGTTTTTCATTTAAGGGGAAGTATAGTAAGTGTGCAATTGAAACTATCATAACCAGTTGTGAAGATGAGATGCAATATGCATTTTTACTTCCAAACCAAAGATGAACTCACAAGAAACTGTTAATTTGTTTTGACAATAGGACGCTGGACTCTGCCATTGTCCATAACAACAATGTAAGGATGCTTAAAGGGCAGAATGATGGATATGTGACTGTTTATGAAGGACTATACTACTGCAATACTATGGGCAAAATCAGTGGAAAGGAAAGGATTTGGGGAGTGAAGTGGGGAAACCCCATAGCCTATGGAACCACAGTGTAAAAGTAATAATAATTAAACTAAAACACAGTTAGCAAACAAAGAAACAAACAAAAAAAACAATAAAGAGGATGTGAGTGGCTTGGCTTAATCTTAAAGAATGAACTAGAATTGAATTGAGATGCTTAGAAGAGGGCATTCCTGGCAGAGAAGCAGCATGGCCAAAAATGGTGCTAAAAAGTTGGAAAGTTTATTCAAGAACGAAAGTAAGAAGTTCCTCTTGGTATAGCACAGAGAACAATAGAACAGTTATAAACTGTGAAGCTCTCCGGTCATATTAGCATTCTAAAGATTTGATTATGGTGGTAGTGTGGAAAATAGACTTTTGGAAAGCAAGATGACAAAAAAAAACTTTGGAAACAACTTGGAGAATTTAAACATTAGAGAAATGTATTGAGGTGTTAAGCTTAGAGGGGGTGTTATAGGGAAGAGGGCATACCTTAGAGACACAACAGCAGTAGAACTGGCAGGAGCTGATAACTGATTAGGTGTGGAGAATGAAGGACAGTCAAGAATCTAGAATGATACAGGTTTTCTCACTTGGTAAATCTTTAAAGATGAATAATGAGGATGCTGATGGGTTGAGGAATATGCTCAATTTAGGCGAATGTTAAAAAGTTGAATCATACCAGAGTACTTAAAAACCTTATAGAAAATATTTCTAAAGAAAAATACGCATGGATTTCAATGTTGCACCAAAATAAATGTGCTTCATAATTCCAGTTTGTAAAACTTTTTCAAGTTCCTTTATATATTTTTGGATATGAGGGAAAGAGAAGGTTAGGGTTAGCTAACCCTAACTACCAATGTATTGGAGAACAAATAGAATTTGAAAAACAATGAAGGGAAATAAAGCAGTAATATAGTCAATTAAGCAAAAATAAGAGATGCAACCACAACATAAGGAATAAACATAAGGAAACATTAAAGCAATAAAATCAAGGAAAATGTTATATAAATAAAATTAAAATGAGAAATATCAGTTCTGGTCATGTTGAACCATGATATTTGTAAGTCAGAATTTAATAGTATCCAGTCGAAGATGTTAAACTCAAAGAACAGGTAGATTTTGTAGACTTAAGCTGATAGTTAAAGCCAAGAACATGGAAGAAGTCATGAGGAGAGATCATTTCAAGTACTACAAGAAGTACAAGAAAAAAACCTTGCAGGACAATGTACTTAGGAAATGAACATGAAAAACAATCCAGCTTAAAAGGCTGAGGGAAAAAAATGATCAGAGAAATAGAAAGAAACAAACTGGGGAGAAAAAGGACATTTAAACAAAAGGTAGTGATAATTGCTATGCTCCAGGGGCAAAATAAGATGATGTACAGTGGATAAGATAATAAATTAGTTGCTGTGGATTTCAGCAACAATAATTTTAATGTGAAGGGGAGAAGAATAGAAAAATTAACTGCATATGGGTTTGAGGAATGAATGGGAGATGGAAATATAAAAATATTGAATGAAGGAGATTCAAGATGGCAAAATAGGGTAAGGACACATTTAAATGGATGGAGAAACATTTAATCAGGATGAAGCAGAGAGGACATATTCCAGGAAATAGGAGAGGACAGAACAACAGCAGAGGGGTACCTGGAGACTGACAGACACAGGAAAGCAGCGGACACGACAGTGTGGTGTTGCAGTGACTGATACCCCAGCAGCATTCAGTTAATAGAGATCTGAACTCCACCAGCAGCCAAAACTCCACCAGCAACCAGGTGGGAAGGGACTTTCACTAGGAGCTCCAGAGGTGAACCCAGACAAAGAACTGTCCATTATGCTGGTCCGTTTGATTTGACCAGGAGCAGAGACAGAGCAACAGATCCCAGATGGGCAGTGCGAGAACAGGTGGATTTCACAGCCCAGTCAGCCCCCTAGAGCTGAATTGGGTGCCATTTTGCGTAAGGAGGGAAAGGCAAGGGAAAGGACTGAGCATAAACTGAGCTCGGAGTGAACTCATTTCTGACTCAGTGAACTCATCAACGTGGCATTCTACAGGTTCCACCCAAGACAGGTCTGGGTAGCCCTCAGACCTGACAGCCAGCAGATCAAGAATTTTAGTAGTGGCACATCAGGCGCCTTTTGTACACTGTGGCAAAAGCTTTAGGACTGCAGGGGACAACAGTGAACTGCGCATGTGCTGATCTCACGAGAACTCACTAAGTTCAGTGGATTGCACTGGTCCCACAAGAAAATACCGACTGTGGCATTGTATGGGTCAAAATAGGTCCATGTGGCACCCAGACCTAACGGCAAACAGGTTCCGGCAAGATAAACACCACCAACAACCTAGCTATATAGGACACCTGATGTCTCCCTAATCCTGGAACCTGCTCCAACTGGAAGTGGGAGAAAGTTTGTACAGATAAAAGTTGCAGCCTCAGCATGGTATCACAGGAGGTGGAGAGTGGTGAGCCAGGAGCTGGGGCTATGGAGATCGTGGTGGAAATCTAACATAAGAACCCACACCTGGAATTCGCTGGAGGGCGTGGCACAATTGGCTGCAAGCAAAGAGT
Source organism: Ochotona curzoniae (assembly GCF_017591425.1). NCBI lineage: Eukaryota > Metazoa > Chordata > Mammalia > Lagomorpha > Ochotonidae > Ochotona > Ochotona curzoniae. The sequence continues at coordinate 1,554,299 of NW_024465471.1, forward strand.
TGTGTACCAACTGCAATGAGTAAAACTGAACTGCAGACCTGTGGGTGACACAGCTTAGAAACCTGCCCCAAGGAGAAGAATCTGCTAACCAGAAGTACAATGACCAAGAGCAAAAGAAGAGACAAAGGCACAATGAATATTACTGAAGACTCCCCTGCAAAGCAGCAAAACCCTGTGCCAACCTCAGAGTTAACTGAGGAAGACATCGAGAAAAGGGGGGATACAGGATTCAGAAAACTCATTTTAAAGCTTCTGATCAACAATGAGAAACAAATACAAGAGTTCAAAGAATTTAAGGAAGCAATAAAGCAAATCAAGGCTGATATATCATAAATGAAGAACACAGTAGAGCAAATTAAAAGTACAGTGGAGAGTCTCCAAAGCAGAATGAAGGAGGCAGAAAAAAGAATCTCAGAATTGGAAGATATTTCCTGTCATCAGGGAGAAGCAAACCAAAATCTGGAAGCAGAACTGGATCAGGTAAAAAAAAAAAATTCAAGAATTGAAAGACACTATTAAGAGGCTAAAAACATAAGAGCTATGGGAGTCCCAGAGGATGCAGAAACAGAAACTGGCTTTACAGATATATTTAATGAAATAATAAAGGAAATTTTCCCTAATGTAGAGAAAGAATTGGGAAACAAGATCCAGGAGGGGCACAGAACTCCCAACAGGCTTGATCAAAAGTGATCTTCACCACCACACATGATCATCAAGCTCTCTTCAATTGAACATAAGGAAAAGATCCTTAAATGTACAGATCGCCATTAGCTGAATGCTGCTTGAGTATCAATCACTGCAACACCACACCATTGCTTTCCCATGTCTGTCAGTCTCCAGGTACCCTTCTGCTGTTGTTCTGTCCTCTCCTGTTTTCTGGAATATGTCCTCTCTGCTTCATCCTGATTAAATGTTTCTCCATTCGTTTAAACGTGTGCTTACTCTATTCTGCCATTTTGATCTCTCACAGGTGCCGTCCTTGCCATTTATTTGAAAGGGTTAGTTTAAAAGCAGTTTCTTATCTCTGGTGCTGGTCATAAAGAGTATTTGAACCTGAACTCCTATGCAGATGCTTCCCATTGATTTTACTCTTTCTTCCTTCTATGTCCTCTAAAATGAGGATGCAGCATTGCAGGGATCACCACAGGTTTATAACATCCAGTTGAATTTCTGGAAGCACAAAAGTTAAGTATGCTATATACCATATTTGTCTCATTATTTCTCATTCTGTGTGAAAAAGGTTATTTTGCATTTTTTTCTTCTCTATCTCTTCACAAATTTTATTTTAAATCTTCTTAATACAATATGTAAAGCAATCACATTTGCAATATGATAATAACTACATGCAAGAAAACTGCAAATTCCCCAGTACGTTCAAAGCAAGTTAAAATTACCTTGCGAGGGCCCGGCACAGTAGCCTAGTGGCTAAAGTCCTCGCCTGAATGCACTTGGATCACATATGGTCCCAGTTCTTAATCCTGGCTTGAGTCCCACTTCCCATCCAGCTCCCTGCCTGTGGCCTGGGAAAGCAATCAAGGACAGCCTAAAGCCTTGGGACCCTGCACCTACGTGGGAGACCTGGAAGAGGCTCCTTTCTTTGGAAAGGCTCAGCTCCAGCCATTGTTATTACTTGGGGAGTGAATCATTGGACAAAACATCTTCCTCTCTGTCTCTCCTCCTCTCCTTAATATCTGACTTTCCAATAAAAATAAATGTTTAAAAAATTACTTTGAGAAAAATTTATTTTAGCAAAACCAGGACTCCACTTATGAAATAAGAACAGTTTTCAATCACTTCACATTTTTTATTCCCAGGAATATGAAGAAGACTGAGCTAGGATATTTCAAGATGATTACATCTTTAGAGCGAGAGCAAAAACAATCATATAAATCTGCAACAGCAAAAGTGATTTGGGTTCAAACAGATTGAAAAATGACTTAAAAATCTTTCAAGATCACCACATGTGAAGACTCTAGAAAGTCTACTTCACCTACCCACAGGGCTCTTGAAAATAGGTAGTGTCAGTGTGCCGATCCAGAGCCAGCTTGGTGTATGCAGTATCACCTCTGGAGAAGTCTGAAGTGAAATGCCACATCCTCCCATAGATTGTTTCTCTGTCAAATGAAATAAAGTAAGATCTATTAGCTTTTGGAAGTAATCATACTTGTCCTTCAAAGCTCTTTCCAGTAACTTCTGTAATTATTCATAACAAATCTGTTACCAAGTAATATTCTAGGAAGTTTATGGGAAACCTGGAAGTATAATGTATTCTGAAGGCTTTGGGTGTTATTCTACCTTTCTATAAGCTCACTTTTAACAGTGTTAACATTCAAAGTTTTTCCTTGTGCTCCTCTTCCTTTTATAGCAAAAGATAACGTATTTGTTTCTACCAGTGATTTTTAAAGCCTTTATTGTTGTTTTATTTGTAAATTATAGTTAGTTACTAACATTCTTTCAATAATGGTGTTAAATATCTTGGCCACACCAACTTTCAAGGGTGACTGAAGAGCTACCATATTCTTAATGAGAAATAGAATGGAAAATATAGATTCATCTTCTGGCCACAGAGAAATAAGAAAGAGAGGAATAGTTTTTATATTATAAACTACTTGCTGAGATGTGAGATATTATCATTGATACATCCATTCTTGATGTATATATTACATATTTTAATTTTGTAATTATTGTCCTAGGGGGCTCTCAGATCTGACTGAAGGCAATACTTTAGCCTTCAGAAACAGTTTAACTGCAATACCGAGTTCATTTTTTCTGAGTCCTCCAAATCCAAATAGACAATGAACTATCATTGGAACAAAAATTGCTAATGCCTTTTCAACTTCTTTCTTATAAGCACAGTTTCTTTTACTTGAAAGTTCTCAAACTGTGTTTCAAACAGAATGACTCACAAGTGCTGCTGACTTATGTCACATTAACATATAGTAAATGACATAGCATACTGTATTACTACATAAAGAACTATATCTGGGTCTTATAAGTAAAAGGAAAGTACTAATTATAGTAAAGTAAATTTAAATCACATTTTAACACCACAACATGATCAATCTATATACCACCTAGAAATGCAGAATGGGAATAAAAAGAATACTGTTCTTAGAAACAGGAAACCAGAACTTATTTGAATTCCAGTTCTACTTCTTACTAGCAGAACAACCCTGGGAAAGATACTTGGGATATCTGAGAGTCAGGTGCCTCATCACTAGAACAGGGGACAAAAGTGTAATGACCTTCAAAAACTAGTGGATTTGAATTTGTTGGTTAAATGATATACAAGGGTATAAGGCAGCATTAGTAACAACCAGTCACTGACTCAAGTGTTAGCCATCACAGAGAATCAAGCCTGGATGATCCTTGTATACTACCTTATTTAGTTCTCTTTTGAACAGATAGAAACCAGTAGAGGAGAGGGGACTGAAGGTGTGTGCAAGTATGTGTGTAATGCATTAGTTTATGCTCATATAACTTATGCTACAGCTTGGAATACTACCCGGTTGTCTTTATTCATCTTCAGTGCTCTTGCTCATGTACAATAGCACTTCTCACTGTGAGGATTCTTGGGCTAGAAAAAGATGTCCATGACTTCATCATATTTAACATACATTAGAGATAAATCTAATACTCAAATAAAGCACTAAAAGAGAAAATCCCTTTATTCAAATTACAAAATATTCTGGTTTGTAAACGAGGGAGATCATAATCTTTCATACTTACTACATTTCTTTATTGATCTTAATCCAGTAGAAAATAGTTGCAGATTTCAGAAAACTAATTAATTACCTGATCAAACTGATCCTTTCTGCCAACCTTGCTGTGTGTTCTTGAGTGGGAGGGACGTTCTCTACAAATGCAATTCCATAGAGAAGAAAGTTTTGCAGAAACTTCTTCAGTCCCTCATTAGTTTCTAAAAAACTTTGGAAATCCACAGATGGGACTTGAGCTTGTTGGTAGATTTCAGCATTCCATAATATTCTAGGCTGAATAACCTTCTGCTTCTGCCCTTCATAGCTGTTTCTCACCAGCCAATCCAAATCATATCTTGTCACATGACCATCTGGCCCTTTTAAGGGGAAAAAAAGACATTAAAATGATGATTGGCTAAAATGCTATCTCAGTTTCGTATTGTTTATGAAAAAAACATGTGCCTAGAGCATTACTAACATTGGAGTACCTGTGACTTAAGTGATATTAAATAAGTAAATCCCCCTACAAAGTGAATTAGTTTATGGAATTATAGCTAAACAGTAAACGACTTTCTGGAACTTTCATCAAATCACCAAACAATGATAATTCAGTAACATTTTACCCTACTCAATATTCTCTCTGCTTGCCCCATCCTATGTTCCATCTAAATAAGTTCCATCTAAATAAGAATTCAGAATGTTTGAGTCAGAAGGAACTTTTGTACATACTATTTAATCAAGTGTCTGCATGTCTTTCATTCATTTTCAGTTGGATTGTTTATTTATTATATTGAGTTGAAAGCTATTTAGTCCTTGTCTCCTTCAGGAACTGCAGATGCCCTCCTGTATACTTTTGTAGAGGTTTTATACTTTTATGTCTTACATTTCAGTCTTTTATCTATTTTGAGGTATAAGGTCTAAAACTAGGTTGGGGAGAATCAAGATGGCAGAATAGGGTAAGGACATGTTTAAATGGATGGAGAAACATTTAATCAGGATGAAGCAGAGAGGACATATTCCAGGAAATAGGAGAGGACAGAACAACAGCAGAGGGGTACCTGGAGACTGACAGACACAGGAAGGCAACGGACACAACGGTGTGATGTTGCAGTGACTGATACCCCAGCAGCATTCAGTTAATAGAGATCTGAACTCCACCAGCAGCCAAAACTCCACCAGCAACCAGGTGGGAAGGGACTTTCACTAGGAGCTCCAGAGGTGAACCCAGACAAAGAACTGTCCATTATGCTGGTCCGTTTGATTTGACCAGGAGCAGAGACAGAGCAACAGATCCCAGATGGGCAGTGCGAGAACAGGTGGATTTCACAGCCCAGTCAGCCCCCTAGAGCTGAATTGGGTGCCATTTTGCGTAAGGAGGGAAAGGCAAGGGAAAGGACTGAGCATAAACTGAGCTCGGAGTGAACTCATTTCTGACTCAGTGAACTCATCAACGTGGCATTCTACAGGTTCCACCCAAGACAGGTCTGGGTAGCCCTCAGACCTGACAGCCAGCAGATCAAGAATTTTAGTAGTGGCACATCAGGTGCCTTTTGTACACTGTGGCAAAAGCTTTAGGACTGCAGGGGACAACAGTGAACTGCGCATGTGCTGATCTCACGAGAACTCACTAAGTTCAGTGGATTGCACTGGTCCCACAAGAAAATACCGACTGTGGCATTGTATGGGTCAAAATAGGTCCATGTGGCACCCAGACCTAACGGCAAACAGGTTCCGGCAAGATAAACACCACCAACAACCTAGCTATATAGGACACCTGATGTCTCCCTAATCCTGGAACCTGCTCCAACTGGAAGTGGGAGAAAGTTTGTACAGATAAAAGTTGCAGCCTCAGCATGGTATCACAGGAGGTGGAGAGTGGTGAGCCAGGAGCTGGGGCTATGGAGATCGTGGTGGAAATCTAACATAAGAACCCAGACCTGGAACCCGCTGGAGATTGTGGCACAAGTGGCTGCAAGCAAAGAACTGTGTACCAACTGCAATCAGTAAAACTGAACTGCAGACCTGTGGGTGACACAGCTTAGAAACCTGCCCCAAGGAGAAGAATCTGCTAACCAGAAGTACAATGACCAAGAGCAAAAGAAGAGACAAAGGCACAATGAATATTACTGAAGACTCCCCTGCAAAGCAGCAAAACCCTGTGCCAACCTCAGAGTTAACTGAGGAAGACATCGAGAAAAGGGGGGATACAGGATTCAGAAAACTCATTTTAAAGCTTCTGATCAACAATGAGAAACAAATACAAGAGTTCAAAGAATTTAAGGAAGCAATAAAGCAAATCAAGGCTGATATATCATAAATGAAGAACACAGTAGAGCAAATTAAAAGTACAGTGGAGAGTCTCCAAAGCAGAATGAAGGAGGCAGAAAAAAGAATCTCAGAATTGGAAGATATTTCCTGTCATCAGGGAGAAGCAAACCAAAATCTGGAAGCAGAACTGGATCAGGTAAAAAAAAAAAAATTCAAGAATTGAAAGACACTATTAAGAGGCTAAAAACATAAGAGCTATGGGAGTCCCAGAGGATGCAGAAACAGAAACTGGCTTTACAGATATATTTAATGAAATAATAAAGGAAATTTTCCCTAATGTAGAGAAAGAATTGGGAAACAAGATCCAGGAGGGGCACAGAACTCCCAACAGGCTTGATCAAAAGTGATCTTCACCACCACACATGATCATCAAGCTCTCTTCAATTGAACATAAGGAAAAGATCCTTAAATATGCATATTAAAAAAGAATCAATTGACATATAAATGAATGCCAATTAAGCTCACAGGAGACCTCTCATAGGAAACTCTACAGGCAAGAAGAGAATGGAGTGACATATTCCAGATTCTAAAAGCAAAAAAACCTGTTGGCCCATGATAACATACCCAGCAAAGCTTTCCTTTGTCTTTGATAATGAAATAAAATTCTTCCACAGTTAAGAAACATTAGAAGAATTTGCCTCTTTCAAACCTGGCCTACAAATGATACTTCAAGATGTTCTCTTGACAGAGAAGAGTAATAGCACCAAACAAAACCAAAGGCAAACGGGAAGAACATCCCAGGAAAATGACAACAGAAGACTAAATCAATGAACAACCCATTCCTAAAATGACAGGACCAAAGTACCACCCATACATATTAACCCTGAATGTAAATGGCTTAAGCGCAAACACCATAGATTAGTAGACAGGATTAAAAAACAAAACTCATGTATTAATTGTCTAGAAGAGACACACTTCACCAACAAAAATCAGTGGAAACTATATCTCATGGGATTTGATGTTTTCTGTTTGTTTCATCTCTTCAAAACACTTCTAATTATCATTCAATGACTCATAGATCATAGAGCAGCATCATTTTCTTCAAGAAGGTTCTTGATTTTCATTTCTTCAGCTACACATTAGTCATTTAGTAGCATGTTATTTAACTTCATGGTGTTGTTAATTTCTTTTTTCTTCCTGATGTTGATTTTGTTTTGTGGCTCTTCATTTAAGGGGAAGTATAGTAGCTGCTAATGGAGACTGTCATATCTAGTAACATGTGATTCTACTTCATGGTGTTGCAAATCTCTATTTTTCTTTCTATTGTTGATTTTGAATTATGACTTTTCATTTGAGGGGATGTGCAGTAGCTGTGAAACAGAGACTAACATCCAGACGTGAGGATACAATGTAGTATGCCTCTCTACTTCCAGACAAAGATGGACTCCCAATGAAACTGTTTACTATATCTTGACAATAGGATGCTGGACTCTCTGTCATTGTCCATGCTCACAATGATGGGCATATGACTGTGTATGAAGAACTATAGTAATGATGTAGAGGAACTAGGCGGGGGTGGAGGGAATTGGTGCTGGGATAAGGGAAATCCCAGGAGCCTATGGAACTGTATCATAAAATGATAATAATAATAATAAAATGTAAAAAAAAAAACTTGGTTTGGGATTTGTTTTCTCCTTCTATGGATGTCTAATATACCCAAACCAACCATTGTAAAGACTATCCTTCTTTCATTAAATGGATTTTTCCCAAAGATCAGTCAACTATATTTCTGTGAATCTATTTCTAGGTTCTCTATTTATTCTATTGTTCTATTTATCAAACTCTTCATTGATAACACATTGTCTTCATTATTTCAGTGACCATGATTCAGTGAAATGATTCTTCCCATTTTATCTCATGTTTATGAATTATGGCAATTAATATTAAAATACCCATACTATCTTAAGCAAACTACAGATTCAGTGAAAGCCCTATTAAAATACCCGTGGCACTCTAGGCAGAAACTTTTTAATTGTAAAATTAATATAGAGCCACAGAAGACAATACATTTATCCAAAATAATATTGAGCCCTAGATAGTAGGCAATTGCCTGGGTTGTCCTATACCTAGGCAAGTGTTACATTGCTGGGAGAAAAGTAGCTAATAGCTGGCAGACAGTTTGAGTCCTGTTAATACCAAATGTGTGATAATTATACTAGTGTGCCAGCATAGCTATCTATTCTATTTTTTAGAGATATATGGAGATAGTGGGGAACTCCAGACTGAGACATATTACCCTGGCCCCTAGGCAGGGGAGCTGCAGACTGCCCAGGGAAGAGGTTTTGGAACAATTTGGATTGGCAGTAGCTGAGGGTAAGTTTGACAGAGAAGGAATGATTTCTGGAGTCTTCCACAGACTGAACCACTGCACTCATACATAGTACAAGGGAGCTGAGACAGACTAGTATAGAAGCAGGAAACCAAAGGGCATGTCTGGGCCGGGCCAAGGCACCTGCCCATGTGGGATACCTGGGCTAAGCTAAGTAGCACTGCCCATTGCCTGTTTGCACACATAAAAGCTGGCCCTGGGCCCATGCCTGGATGGGCTAGGCTGCAGTACCCATCCATAAGGGTTGAAGCCATAGAATTGTGTATATTAGGGTTATCGATTTATGTTAATCAACTTTCTTTTTTTTTTTTAAAGATTTATTTTTATTATTTTTTCATTGGAAAGGCGGATATACAGAGAGGAGAGACAGAGAGCAAGATCTTCCGTCCGATGATTCACTCCCCAAGTGAGCGCAACGGGCCGATACTATGCCGATCCGAAGCCAGGAGCCTCTTCCGGGTCTCCCACGCGGGTGCAGGGTCCCAAAGCTTTGGGCTGTCCTCGACTGCTTTCCCAGGCCACAAGCAGGGAGCTGGAAGGGAAGCGGGGCTGCCGGGATTAGAACCGGCGCCCATATGGGATCCCGGGCGTGCAAGGCGAGGACCTTTAACCACTTGCGCCACCGCGCCGGGCCCGTTAATCAACTTTCTATCCTACTACTTTCCAAACTCTCTTATGAGTTCCAATAGTTTTTTATCGAGTCTTTTGGCTTTTCAATGTGTAGAATCATATTATCTCCAAACAGGCATAATTTGCTTCCTTTCCAATCTGAATTCCTTTAATTTCTTTTTTTCTTATTTAGAACATTCCTTCTATGCTTATGTTGCTTAGGGTTTTTTATCATGATGTCATCCTGAGTTTTATCAAATGTCTTCTGTGCATTTATTGAGGTGACCCAATGGTTTTGATTCTTCAATTTGTTGAAGTCGTGTATCACATTTTTAAATTTGCATTTGTTAAACTAACCCTGCATGCCAGTAATAAATCCCTCCTGGTCCATGTGAATGATTTATCTAATGCGCTGTTGGATCCTGTTGGCTAGTATTTTGTTTGATGATTTTTGCATCTATGTTCATCAGTGATATCAATCTGTAGTTCTTTCCCTGTTGTATCTCTAACTGGCTTTGGTATTAAGGTGATATTGGCTTCATAGAGTTTGGAAGGACTGCTTCGCTTTCTATTATTTTGAATAGCTTGTGGAGGATTAAGGTATGCTCTTGAAATGTTTGGTGGAATTCAGCTGTGAAGCCTTCTGGTTCTTGGCTTTTCGTTATTGGGAGGGATTTAATTACTGATTTAATCTCTGTCCTACTTATAGGTCTATTTAGATTTTTAATTACCTCATGATTCAGTTTTGGTAAATTGTATGTCTCCAGAATTCTATTTCTTGTAGGTCTTCCTGGCTTCTTGACTTGTTGGTGTAGTTGCTTGTGATATTTTCTGATTATTCAATGTGTGTCTGAGTTTTCCTTTGTTATATTTCCTTTTTCATCTCTGATCATATTGAGTCTATTTTATTCATTTTTCCAAAGAACCAGCTCTTCAATTCTTTGATCTGACATATTGTTCTTTTGGTCTCTATTTGGTTTATTTCCTCCTTTATTTTGTTTATTGCTTTTATACTGTTAATCTTGGGGTCATTTTACTATTGCATTTCTACTCCTTCAGGTGTATGGTTGGCCTGTTTATCCGGTGTCTTTCCACTTTCTTGACATAGGCAGTGATGGCAATGAATTTTCCTCTTAGCTTTGCCTTAACAGTGTCTCATAAGCTTTGATATGTTGTGTTGATGCCACCATTCATTTCAATAAATTTTTAAATTTCCTCCTTGATTTCTTCTATAACTCATTGCTCATTTAACAGCATGTTGTTCAACTTCAAAGTATTTTCATATCTTTTGGGAGTGTTTTGACTCATTAGTCTCCAGTTTCACTCTGTAATGGTCTGAGAAGATGCATAGCATGGTTTCTTTTCTTTCTTTCTTTCTTTTTTTTTTTTTAATTTGCTGAGATTGTTTTGTGGCCTGTAATGTCATCAGTCTTGGAGGAAGTTCCATGTACTGGTGAAAAAAAGAAGTATATTCTGTTTCTGTGGGATGAAAAGTTCTGTAGATATCAATTAAGTTCATTTGCTCTGTGTCTGGGTGAACTATCATTTCCTTGGTGAGTTTTTGTCTTGCAGATCTGTCCATTGAGGTTAGTGTGGTACTAGGGTACCCCACTATCAATGTACTACAGTCTATTTTTTCCTTTAAATCTATTAATATTTGTTCCATATAGCTAGGTGCTCAGGCATTTGTTGTGCATACACTTATTGTGGTGATTTCTTCTTGCTGAATGGATTCCTTGATCATTATGTGGTGTTCTTCTTCATTTCTTTTAATGCTTTTCATATTAGTCTATATTATCTGATATAAGATTGGCTACATCAGTTAATTTTTCTTTTCCCTTAGCCTGGACTATCCTTTTCCATCCTTTTGCTTTCAGTTTCCATATATCTGTTGGTGAAATGTGTCTCCTGTAGGCAACAAAAAGATGAGTCCTGTTTTTTGATCCAGTCTCCTAATCTATGTCTTTCGATTCATGGTTTAAGCAATTTATGCTCAGGGTTAATACCTACAGTCATTTTAGTGTTGCTCCATTCAAATTTCTTTAGAGGTATTTTTTTTTAAAAAAAAAAAGATTTATTTATTTGTGTTGCAAAGTCAGATATACAGAGGAGAAGAGACAAGAGGAAGATCTTCCATCCAATGATTCACTCCCCAAGTGGATGCAACAGCTCGTGCTGAACCAATGTGAAGCCAGGAGCCTCTTCAGGGTGCAGGTGCTGGTCCTAAGGCTTTGAGTCACCCTCTACTGCTTTCTCAGGCCACAAGCAGGGAGCTGGATGGGAAGTGGGCTTGCTGGGATTAGTACCGGCGCCCATATGGTATCCTGGCAGTGTTCAAGGAGAGTATTTTAACCACTAGGCTACCATGCCAGACTCAATTTTAGAGATTTTATTGAGATGTTCTCCACTTTTGCCTTTAGAGATGGCGGGTGTTACTCTTTCTTTCTTTCTTTCTTTTTTTTTTTTCCCCTGTCTGTAGCACATCTTTAAGCAACATTTGCAGGGCTGCTCTGGTATAGAGACAAAGTCTCAGTTTTTGTCTGTGTTTCAAGTATTTTATTTCATTTTCAAATACAAAGGAAAGCTTTGTCAGGTATGTGATTCTGTTGACTTTTATCACATGCATATTTAAGAAACTTTTCTTTATGTTCAACGTAAAAGAGCTTGATTATGATGTGCTATGGCAAGGATAATTTCTGGTTGTCTATTTGGGGGTTCTGTGTTTTTCCTGCATTTTGTTTCCCCTTTCTTTCTCCATGTTTGGGAAGTTATCAATTATTATTTTGTTAAATACATCTTTCAATCCAGCTTCTCTTTTTTAATACCCTCAAGAACTCCTATAAGCTTATGGCCTTTTACGGTATCACTTAATTCTTGGATGGCTTTCTTAGCTTTACTCAGTTCCTCTTCCACATTCTGATTGTATGTTTTCACAGGAGGAGTTTCCTAGCTTTGAAATTCTTCTGTCTCATTCATTTTATTATTAAGACTTTCCATTAAATTTTTATTTACTCTATTGTACTCTTTACTCCTAATAATTCAGTTTTATTTTGTTTCAGTGCTGCTATTTCCTGTGTACCATATTACTTGTACTTATGCATCTGTTTCTTGTTGGTTTTATGAAACTTTATAATGGATTTAAAAAATTCTTTATCATGTAGATCCTCAATGCCTCATCAGCTAATTCTGAGACTGAGATATCGTTTTGCTCCTTTGTCAGGAGGCATCAGTAACCTCTTTTGTGGTGCTTGTGTTTCTTTTGCCCTTAGCCTTTGCAACTCAGATTAGCAGATTCTTCTTCTTGGGGACAGTGTTTAACCTGTGCCATCCACAGGTCTACAGATCAAATTTGCTGATCCTGTTCAATGCCCAGTTCTGTTTGTGTCACTTGTGCCATTCCCTCCAGTGAGTTTCAGTTCTGGACTCCTGTGCTGTGCTCTGCTGTGGTCTCTGCAGCTGGGGTACCCAGATTATATCTCTCTATCCCCTGTGATCCTGTTTCATGGCTGCACTATTGTTTGCTCAGCCTTTCTCCTATTCATGGTTCCAGCAGTACCCAGGATTAAGGAGATAACAGCTGTGTCTTTAAAGTGGATCACTTTAAAGCAGTCCTGTTCCTGTTGGCAGTACATAGGGTTCTTTTCTTCTTCTTCTTTTTTTTTCTTCTTCTTCTTGCCAGAATCTGCTAGCAGCTAGGACTAGGGGCAAATTAGATCTATTTGGGATAGAACCATGGGAAGCCAATTTGGTATTATTTTCCTGGTGGGACCAGTGCAATGCATTGAGTTGGAAGTGAGTTCTCTCATGGCTTAGTACATGCACAGCTCATTGTTATATCCCAGGGGCTTTGCTGCAATACTCAAAATGGTGTCTAATGTGGTGGAGGGCTGAGCCATGAAATCCACCCTGCTCCCAGATGCATATACAAGTGCTCCACCATTCTGCTTTGGCTCATAATTGGATTAAAAAATCACCAGGACTCACAACTCTATGAGTTGTTCACCTCCTGTGTTCCCGGTGACCTCCTCTGATTGCTGCTGGAGTATCTGCTGCAGCACCACTCTGCTGTCTGCTGCTTCTCCATGTCCACAGGGCCCCTGGTGTCTCTTTGTCACTGGCCTGCCCACTCCTATAACCTGGGATCATGCCCTCTCTGCTTCTCTGATAATCCTTTTCCATCTGCTTTAACATGTCCTCACCCTATGCCAACATCATGCTCTCTATATATACATTTTTAAAGATTTATGTTTTTATTGGAAAGGCAGCTATCTAGACAGAAAAGAGACAGAGAGGAATATCTTCCATCTGCTGGTTCACTCCCCAAGTGGCCATAACGGCCAGAGTTAAGCTGATCCAAAGCCAGGAGCCAAGAATTTCTTTTGGGTCTTCCACATGGGCACAGCATTCCAAGGCTTTGGGCCGTCCTCCACTGCTTTTCCAAGCAACAAACAGGAAGTTAGAAGGGAAGTAGAGCAGCCGGGATATGAACTGGCTGGGATCCCAGTGCATGCAAGGCAACGACTTTAGCCATTAGGCTATCATGCTAGGCCCTATATATACATTTTTAAAACAAAGGGCAAAATATCCATACTTTACAATAACTCAATAACAAAAAGAATATGAAACAACCAGATTAAATAATGGACAAGACATATGGTTACTGGTTTGTGACTTGGCTGCTCCAGTTATGATCCAACTTCCTGATTATGGCCTGGAAAAGCAGAGGGGCATGATTCAAGTTCTTGGCCCCTGCACCTACATGAGAGACTCACAAGAAGCTCCTGGCTCATGACTTTGGATTGCTTAGATCTGGCCATTGCAGCCATTTGGGAAGTGAACCAGCGAATGGAAGATCTCTCTTTGTTTTTCTTTCTTTCTTGTAAAAATCTGCCTTTCAAAATAAAATAAAATAAAGCTTTAAAAAAATGAGAAAATAGTGGGTATAACATCTGAATAGGCACTTCTTTTTAAAAAAATTTTTATTAGAAAGGCAGATACACAGAGAGGAGGAGAGGTAGAGAGGAAGATCCTCCATCTGATGATCCACTCCCCAAGTGGCCACAATGGCCAGCACTGAGCCGATCTGAAGCCAGGAGCCAGGAGCCTCCTTTGGGTCTCCCACATGGGTGCAGGGTCCCAAGGCCTTTGGCCATGCTCAACTGCTTTCCTAGACCACAAGTAGGGAGCCAGATGGGAAGCAGGGTCACCAGAATTAGAACTGGTGCCCACACAGGATGCCAGTATGCACAAAGCGAGGACTTTAGCCATTAGAATATCATACCTGGCCCAAGAATAGACATTTCTTAATAGAAGACATATGAATAACCAACAATCATATAGAAAAATGCTCAGCATCATAAATCATTAGTAAAATGCAAATCTAAAGCACAATAAGATACAACCTAACTCCAATTAGAATGGGTATGTTCATAGACAGAAGGTAATAAGTGCTCATTAGAATGTGGAGAAGAGTGAACCCTTTTATACTCTTGTGGTGTGTGTTATTAAGCATTTCATCACTTTACTAACTACCTGAAAGTAGTTACTTAAGAAGGTTAATTTTGATTCCTGGTTTAGGAGCTTTGGAAAAAATGTCACACTGTATCCCACAAATATGTGTAATTATTAATAAAATATTTGTAATGTTTTAAAAAAGAAAATGAATTAAAACTATAAATTTGAAGAGAACTGATGTCTTGGGCTCAGCATTGTGTGAAGCAGTTAAGCCACTGCTTGTGATGCCAACACTGAGCATTGGAGTGCTGTGTTGAGTCCCAGTACTCAATTTCTGATCCAGTTCCCTGCTAATGCACCTGAGAACACAGTGGAAGATGACTCAACTACTTGGTTTCCCTGCTACCCATATGGGAGACCCAGATGGATTTCTAAGTTCCTAGATTCAGCCAATTGAGAAAGTGGAACAACTAATAAGATTCTCTCTCTTTCTCTCACTCCTCTTTCTCTTTCTCCTTCTCTCTCCACCCCAGTTGCTCTCTCTTTCAAATAAATAAATAAATAAATCTTGGAAGTGATATTTTTATTAATTCTCCCAACCAATGAATGTGGCTTCCCTTCCCAAGTACTCAGATTCTAATGTATTTTATCACTCTTTTTTATAATCTTTATCATGCACATCTTTAACATATGTGTTATAAGGTCATATGTAATTATTTTATTTGGAAAAATAAATTGAACAGCTATTTTTATTTCTATATATGTAAGTATAGAGAAATTCAATATTTATATGTTGATATTGTATCACATGGGCTTAATGAATTCACTCTTAGTAATAGCATTTTTACTGCAGATTGCTTTTTCTTTTCCTTTCTAATAGTTATGCATCTTGGGCCCGGCAGTGGCTGGCCTAGCGGTTAAGTCCTCGCCTTGAATGCACCAGGATCCCATATGGGCGCCAGTTCTAATCCCAGCAGCTCCACTTCCCTTCCAGCTCCCTGCTTTGTGGCCTGGGAAAGCAGTGGAGGACGGCCCAAAGCCTTGTGACCCTGCATCCGCGTGGGAGACCTGGAAGAGGTTCCTGGTTCCCGGCTTCGGATCGGCGCAGAACCAGTTGTTGTGGTCATTTGGGGAGTGAATCATCAGACGGAAGATCTTCCTCTCTGTCTCTCCTCCTCTCTGTATATATCTGACTTTGCAATAAAAAATAAATAAATCTTTGAAAAAAATAGTTATGCATCTTATTTATTTTTCTTGCCTTATTTTAATGACTGGAAATTTCAATGTTGTGTTATATAATAATGGTGAGAGAGAATTTTAAGTAAGAGTTCCTAGAGCAGACATCCTTGCTATATTACCAGTTTTAGGGGAAAAGGGTTTGTTTCAAGAGAAAAATAAGCACCAAAAAAATACTTGCAAAGCAGGAACAAAAACAAATATAATTTTAAAAATGCCCTAGTTTGGAAACAGAAATTCTACTTTTCACAAAATTTGTTCCATTGAACAGTACTCCAAAGAAAACCAAGTCCCCTATTCACTTACAAGTGAAAAAGAGTGTGGTCGCATCCAGGCGAATGGTCTTTGGCTTGATACATAAATCCACACTGGCAGTGTCCAAACTACGCTGATGAGTTTTCGAGTTGTAGCAAGATGCTGATCGGCAGTGGTCTCGTAGCCAGACATAATCAAAGCGCATCACTGTGTTAGCATATTGTAGTTCTAAGGGAAAAAAATTACATTCATTAGGAACATTTATTTAGGAAAGCAAACAGAACAAATGTCTGTAGCCCAATAACTTTTTAAAAAATCTACCAACAAACAAATGAAATTAATGAGTGGGAAACTACCATATAATCAGTTACAAAGACATCTGTGATTCAATGATGTGATGGTATCCAAATAGAAAGACAATGCAATGGAATAGTATAAAAATCCCATAAATATACCCAAATACATAAGGAAATTTTTCATGTAATAAAATGACAGGTAACATCACTAAGGATAAGACAAATTGTTAAATGTTATTGGAACATCCAGATAACTATTTGGAAAAAGATCAATATATATCTTATATTTCTTTTTTTGGTTTGTAATTACTTTTACTTTTGATGATTTTTACAGAGTTGATTAGGGTAATAAGGGTCAAAGGCTACAGGAAGGTGGGTGAAATCACCATTTCCACATTCTCCTTTTTCTTTCGTGTATCTGGGAGAATGGGGGAGACAAAGGGGAGAAGCCACATCCAGCCTCCCAATCACCCCTGTATCCTGAGATGGGACAGCCACCTGATGCCATCCCAGGGTCCCCAATGTGTGGCATACTCTGAGGGTGTTGCTCAAGAGGTTTTGATAGTTCAACATTTCTGAATTATTGCCAATCTTGCCACTCCAATCACGATGAAAACTCTCCAGAATCTACTGGTTGACTTAGTCCATCTTAGCGTCTCCATTTGCTTGAATTTTCACTGCCAACACTTGGCTGGGGTAGTTGATTAATTTGTTCTGTCCTCCATCCTCTGTTGTAGTACCAGGTATCCTCTGCAGACTCCAGTGTACTGCCATGTCCTCCATGTGCATCTGGTTGTGCTGTCCATTGCTCTTTCTAAGCCTCTGAGGAGGCTCAGTTCTGACACATGCATTCCACGATCAGACCATGGAACCTCCGATTTATTACATGGTTGGAATTCTGAGTCCAACGGTTCAGTTGTGGGATTCCCAAAGAAACTTTATCTGATGTGATCCCAGACCTGATTCTTGTGTGTGTTTGCCAGTACAGGGTCCAGCACAGTCCATCACCCCAATCAGCTTATGCACCTGTTGGTTGTGGCAATTGCTGGGTCAGTTCTGTTTCTTGCCCTGTCTTCTACACAAACCAATGGGTGTTGTAGCTGATCCTGGCCCTGCCCACCACACTTGGCCCTCGCATATGTCAGTGGGAACTCCAGCCTAGTCAGAGTGACCTACAGTAACTCCCACCAGGCCCATCCCTGCCCTGGTTTCTGTGCTTGCCAAGTATGTATATGTACAGCAGACTTGACCAGTCTGTCCCATATCCCATTCAGCT
This sequence comes from Ochotona curzoniae, assembly GCF_017591425.1. Lineage (NCBI taxonomy): Eukaryota > Metazoa > Chordata > Mammalia > Lagomorpha > Ochotonidae > Ochotona > Ochotona curzoniae. The sequence continues at coordinate 1,571,780 of NW_024465471.1, forward strand.
CTTGTACATGTCAATGAGCAGTGAAGCTTAGTTCAATCAAGCCAGCTCCACTATCCAGCCCACAAACCTGCCTGTAGGTGCCACTCTTTGTCTAGCTGCACCTGCTCCAGTCCTGGTTCTCATGCTCACCAGACAGAGTGGCAACCCAAGAGGGAGGTGCCAACTGTTTCCCTAATGGTTCCACTCCCAATTCATGTACTCTCCAAGTTGATCTGCACTTTAGCTTGACAGAATTAGCCCCATGCCAGCATTTGCCAGCTGATGCTGTGGCAGAGTCCAACCAGTCCACATCCACTCTGGCTTATGCATGCACCAGTAGGTACAGTCAGTCCAGTATGGCTTTCCCCTATCCAGCTCACATGAAGCCAACAGGTATTGTATCCCTGCATGGCCTGGTCTGCTTCCACCCCAGCTCTCATGCTCACCAGTGGGAGTAGTGGTGGTTCAGCAGGGGAAAACCACACAGCCCCTATACTATGTTCACTCTCTCCCCAACTGGGTCTCACCTGTACTGGTTGGGTGCTGTGACCCAGTCTGGCATGTCCAGCCTTACCTTGGCATTTACCAGTGGGTGCTGAAGCCTGGTCCACCCCCGATTCCAGCTCAGGCTAATGGGGTTTTAGCCTAGCTCAGCCCAGCCAGCAGCATGTACTGGCCCTCACATGAATTGGCTTGTGCTGCGGTCCAACCTGGCCTGACCCACATTCCATTCTTGATACTTGGGTTTGCCAGCAGGTGATATGAACTGGCCCAGCCTGATTTGCCCTGACCTGCGCCAAATGTATGCCAGTGGGTATCATTACCTGGCCTGGTCTGGGCTACTCCCTATCATGGTTCTTTTGCTCATCTGCAGAGACTGTGTCCTGACAGAGGAGTTGCCAAGCTCCTCCATCAGAATCCCTCCCAATGCCAGATCTTATACCTATCGGTGGATCCATGGGCTAGCCCTACTTAGTCCACCTCGTGTCCTAACAGGGATAGTGGCCTTTCCTGACTGGCCTTCACCCATTCTGGTTTTTATTGTTGGGTGTTAGAGCCCAGCCACGCCTGGTCCACACCCAGAAACTGCTCATACATGACTCTGCAGGGGCAGAGACCTAGCCCAGCCTATCCTATACTTACTCTGGTTCTCATGAGCACCAGAGGGTGCTGGAGTCTAGCCAAGTCTGGCACACCCAGGCCCAGTCCACACTTGTGCCGAGGGTCACTGCAGCCATGTCCAGACCAGATAGCAGCTCCCACCCTGGCACCTGCACTCACCAGTGGGAACCTCAACCCTGCCACGGTGTCCGTTTAGCTCCCCAATCAGGCCAGTTCCCGGCCATAGATCATGTGTGTGCCAGTGGTTGCTCTGATCCAGCTTGGCATAGTCTCTGACCTGTCTTGGCCTTTGTCTTTGGTTGCTCTAGCCTGGCCTATCCTGGCCTGCCCCCAGGTTCAAACTCTTGCTGGAGGGTGTTAAAACCTGGCTCTGCTCAGTCTGCTGCCATCCCTGGCCCATACAAACTGGAAGATGTGGCAGCCTAGCCCGGCATGACCTGCGCTGCAGCCTGGTTTCTGCACTTGCCAGTGAACCAAGGTTTGTTTGGCCCTGCCTGGTCTGCTCCTTTTCTAAAACCAACTGACACATTTGCCAACAGTTGGAGCTACCTTGCCCAGTCTGCCTGATCCCCAGGCCTGGACCATATGATCACTAGAGGGAACTATGACCCTGTAGGGGAGCTTCTCAAGTTCCCCCACTCGGCCCACTCCCAGATCCAGATCTCACACATGCCAGCGGGTAGTAGGCCCTTGCCCAGCATAGCCTGCTCCTCCATCTTGGCCTAGTATGAGCTGGTGAATGTTGCAGCCGGTCTGCCCCACACCCTGTTTTGGGATGTGCATGTGGGTGCTACAGCCTGTACCTGCCCAGACTGTTCTCAGTCCCTGTACCCATGAGTGTTGGCAGGTTCCATGGTTACACCTAGCTCAACCCCTCACTATCCCAACTCTTGAGCTAACCAGTGGGACTTGTATTTCCACAGGGTTTGGCCCACATTCCCCTACAGAATCTACCACCAGACCTGGTTCTCTCACGTGCTGGTTAGTGTAATGTTCCTGCCTTATGTGACCTGTCTCCTGTTCCAACATTCAGTCAGGTACTGGGATCTAGCCCTGCTAGACAGGACCCAGCCCTAGCTTTCACATTGATTGATGTGTGCTGGTGAGCAATGTTCCACACTAACAAGCCCAACTCAGGACACCTCTGTGGGTGGGTGCATTAGTGTGCCCCATAAAGCTCTTCCTATCTCTCCTCTTCAAACCACCAGGTCTCAGACCCCTTGCTTACCTGCAAGTACGGTGGCCCTGTCATTGGGAGTCCCTCAAGATTCATCCTTCACCTACACGTAGGTGGACTTATCCATGGATGTCCCTAAGGCAGTAATTTCACACCCCCATGAGCGCAGAGCTCACTACTAGGTGCCCAGGGGGTGAAGCCCAGCACCTTTGGCACTACGGCCACCCACCAGCCCAGGATTCTTCCACCATTTGGAAGCAGTGGCTAGGGCTCAGGCCCCAAGCCTGACCTGGCCCAGTTCCTCCCAGCAGCTGCCATGCTACTGGCAGGTCCATTAACCTAAACCCTGAAGTTGAACTCACCTTGGCCCCTCCCACTAAGATGGCAGTGGTAGGTGGAGCCAGGGACTGGAGCTGCCTGTGACCTCTTCACAGTGTAAATGCTGAGGAGGGAGGAATCTCTCAGGTAGAGGCAAGCCCAGGATTCTCCTACCATATCTTTTATTTCTTGTCAATATATTTCATGCTGTCCTCAAAACACCAAGATAAAATCAAAACTTAAGTGTTATAAAAGGAAACAGCAGGTAGAGATATACATGAAGTCTTTATATTATTCTTCTTAAAAAAGATTTATTTATTTTGATTGCAAAGTTAGATATACAAAGAGGAGGAGAGACAGAGAGGAAGATCTTCCATTTCATGATCCACTCCCCAAGTGACTGCAATGGCTGTAGCTGAGCCAATCTGAAGCCAGGATCCAGGAGCTTCTTCCAGGTCCCCCGCACAGGTACAAGCTCCCAAGGCCTTGGGCCATCCTCATCTGCTTTCCCAGGACACAAGTAGGGAGCTGGATAGGAAGTGGGGTTGCTGGGATTAGAACTGGCACCCATATGGGATCCCGGCACATGCAAGGCAAGGACTTTAGCCTATAGGCTACCGTGCTGGGCCCGTCTTTATACTATTCTAGCAATTTCTTGTTAGTTTGAAGGTATACCAAATTTAAAAGGTATTCTGGACTGGATTTTGGCTCATCGAGTTAAGCTACTGTCTGCAATGCTGGCATTGCATATCAAGTGCTGGTTCAAGTTTGGCTGCTCCATTTCATATTGAGCTCCCTGCTAACATGCCTGGCCAAGTATTGGAAGGTGATTCAGGTGCTTAGGACCGTACACAGATGTGCGAGACCTAGAAGAAGCTCCTGGCTTCAGCCTGATCCAACCCTGGACATTGTGGTCATTCAGGTAGTGGACCAATGGGTGGAAGATTCCCTTCTCTCTTCCGGTAATGCTGACTTTTAAATAAATACATTTTTAAAAAGCTATCCCAAAGACTGTTCTAGACAACAATTCTATAATTTAGGAAAGGTAAAAAAATTTACAAAGGCAGTCAAAACTATAAAGTATCTGGGAATACACAAAGAAACGTGGATGACTGCTGTAGAGAAAGCTATAAAACTATCGAAATGAGTTGAAATAAATATAGAGAAATATGTTGTCAGATGGACAATTTCGATAAAGTATAAATCCCCTTTCAAATTAACATACCAATTTCATCAATGTCCAGCTTGTATTCATGTACTGAGCAAGTTAATTCCAAAATACATACCAAGAGAAAAACAGACAGTGACCATCTCCTATCCACTGATTCACTCCCCAGGATTTCTCATGATTTGAGCTAGCACCTGTTGCCTCCCAGATGGAATGGAAGAAAGGATCCAGAATTCTAATCCAGGCATCTGATGTGGGATTCAGACATCTCAAGTCAAATCCCTGGCACTGGAATGGTAAATTTAACTGGGTAGAACTGGTACACAAATGATGAATACATCAAGAGAGCAGAATAGAATTCCAAAGCAGACACACATATAACATGGAACTATAGCATATAAAAAAGTGATACTTCATAATGCAGAAAAATAGATGATTACTCAATAAGTATTATTAAAATTAATATGTTAAGACATATTCTGTCTTTTTCAATCAGAAAAGTGATTTTTAGACAGACTAAAATATAAAAAACTGTATGTTGACAGAGATGAATTTGGAAAGTTTTATTTTTTATTAAAATTTTTTCTTTTTTTCCATTTTTTATTATTACTATGTTATGATACAGTTCCATACGCTCTGAATTTCCCCTACTGCCTATCTAAATCCCCTTCCCCCCCACACTGATTTCCCCTATAGAATTACAATAACATAGCTCTTCATAAACACTCATAAATCCATCATTGCAGGCATGGACAATAGTAGAGAGTCCAGAATTCTATTGTCAAGATATTTATATCACAGTTTTTTTTGGAGTCTATCTTTGATCCAGAAATGGAGATGCATACTGCATTGTATCCTCACTTCTGGATGTAGTAGTCTCCATTACACAGTTACTATACATCCCCTTAAATGAAAAGCCACATAACAAAATGAACAAGAAGAAAAATAGAAATTTACATCTCAATGAAGTTAAATAACATGGTACTGAATGATTAACATGTTGCTGAGAAATAAAAAAGAAAATCAACAATTTTATTGAAGAAAATGATGCTACAATATGACCTATAACTCAGTGAAGCATTTAATATGAGAAAAAATTATTTTGAAAAAGAGAAGATAAAAAACAAAAACATTGAAATTCATGAGATATAGTTTCAGCTCATCCTTATTGGTAAGCTGTATCTCCTGTAGGCAACAGATAGATGGGTTTTGTGCTTTTAATCCAGTCTATGTATCTATGACATTTGGTTGATGGGTTTAAGCCTTTTACATTCAGGGCTCATAAGAACAGGGGGTAATTTAATTCCGTCTTATACCAAAGGGTTGTTCATTGTTTGATTTAGTCTTTTGCTGTTATTTCACTGGGATGTTCTTCACATTTGCCTTTGGTTTTGATAGGTACTATTTCTCTTCTCTGTCAAGAGAACATCATTATCATTTGTAAGGCAGGTGGAAGAGGTGTATTCTTCTAAATTTTCTTTACTGTGGAAGGATTTTATTTCATCTTCAAAGACAAAGGAAAACTTTGATGGGTACGTTATTCTCAGGTGACAAATTTTTTTTTCCTTTTAGAATCTGGAATATGTCACTCCATTCTCTTCTGGACTATAGTTTCCTGTGAGAGGTAAGCTGTAAGTGAGATTTTGGTCAACCCTCTTGGAACTTCTGTGCCCCTGCCTTTTTTTTTTCACTTGACCCAGCTCCAATTACAGATTTGTGATTGTTTCCCCATGCTGACAAAAAATATCTTCTAATTTTAAGGTTCTTTCTTCTGCTTCTTTCATTCTATTATTGAGACTTTCCACTGAATTTTTAATTTGCTCTATTGCATCCTTCATTTCCAATAATTTGACTTGATTTTTGTTTCAGTGTTACTGCTTCCTGTGTGACATACTCCTTAAATTCCTTGCACTCCTGTATGTGCTTCTTGCTGTTGCTAAGAAGCTTTATAATGAGTTTTCTGAATTCTGTATTCCCTATTTTCTCAATGGTTTCCTCAGTTAATCTGAGGTTGGCAAAGGCTTTTTGTCCTTTGCAGGGGAGTCTTTGGCAATATTCATGGTGCCTTTGTCTCTTCTTTTGCTCTTGGTCATTGTACTTCTGGTTAGCAGATTCTTCACCTTGGGGCAGGTTTCTAAGCTGTGTCACCCACAGATCTACACTTTGATTTTACTTATTGTGGTTGGTACCTGGCTCTTTGTTTGTAGCCACTTGTATCATTCCCTCCAGTGAGTTCCAGGTCTGGGTTCTTATGTTAGATTTCCACCATGATCTCCATAGCCCCAGCTCCTGGCTCACCACTTTCCACCTCCTGTGATACCATGCTGTGGCTACAGTATTGTTTATACAACCTTTCTCTCACTTCCTGTTCAAGCAGGTCCCAGGATTAGGGAGATACTAGGTGTCCTAAATAACTCGGTTGTTGGTGGTGTTTATCTTGCCAGAACCTGCTAGCCCTTATGTCTGAGGAATACTCAGACTTATTTTGACCTATAGGATGCCAAAGTCAATATTATTTTCCCTTTGGGACTAGTGCAATGCACTGAACTCTGATTTCACTCCCAGCTTAGTTTACTCCCAGCTCAGTGAGACTGTTGTCCCCACAGTCTCAAAGCATTTGCTACACTTCACAAAATGCCACCTAAAGTGTCACTTGTGGAGTTTTGGATCTGCTGGCTGTCATGTCTGGGTGCTACCCAAACCTATTTTCAGTGCAACCTGTAGGAATGCCATGTCGGTGCAATGCACTGAGCCTGAAATGAGTTTGCTCCTAGCATAGTGCATGCACAATCCTGTTCCATAGCCTTTGCGTCCCTATATAAAATAGTGCCTGAAGCACCTCTGCTGGAGGTCTGGGCTATGAAATCCACCCTGTTCCTGCACTGCCAGTTTGGATTCTGCTACTCTGTTTCTGCTCCTGATCAAATCAAACAAATCAGCAGGATGGGCAGTTCTATTTTGGGTTCACCTTTGGAGCTCCTGGTGAACTTCCCTTCCTACCTGGTTGCTGATGGAGTGCCCGTTCTCTGAATGCTGCTGAGGTACCTTGTCCCTCAGTCTTCAGGTGCCCCTCAGCTATCCACTTATCCTCTCGAGTTTCCTGGAATGTGCCCTCTGTGCTTCACCCTGGCTAATGATTCTCTGTTTGTTTAAATGTGTCCTTACCATATTACACTATCTTGATTCTCCTAGAAAGTTTTAATATAATACATAAAGCATAAAAAGAAATCTATTTGCAAAAATATTAAACATATAGACAAGATAAAATAATGGGGAAATTTTTATAACAAAAGGATTGATATCCAGTATAAAAAATAAATTTGTGTAATCATTAAGATGAAAACTGATCCAAAAAATGGGTCCCAAATATCAGTAGAAAGTCACCAGGAGAGACAAACACATGAAGCCTTCCTCTGCTTAGTAGTGATCAGAGAAATGGGTGTTACAATCAAAACAGGACATCATTTAATATCTATCAGAGGGACAAAGCTTTTAAAATTTGAGTATAATGAGTATTTTCATGGATGTGAGGAAATACACACAAACATTGGTAATAGTACAAATTCTCAAATCTTCACTGAATCTGGAAGTTTAAATATAATTTTTTGATGAATATAATTTTTAAAGTCCATATTTACTTGATCTAGAAATTTACTTCATTCAGATCATCTTTCTCATAGAAACAGTCAAATATGTGGGGGTCTTGAAAGGACACTCGTAACAGTATTATAATTGCAAGAAAAGGTTAGAAAATAAAACAAAAAGCCTTTTACTGGAGGAAACGGAGAGATAGCTGAATAAGCTAAGATTTATTAAAAATGCCAAACCTGTTTTCCTCATATAGAGTTCCCTTAGCAGTACCATTTTCATTTTAAGGACAAGGAAACTAAAGCTCAGAGTTGTTAATTAACTGTAAGATAACAGGTTGTGGGTGGGTCTCAGGGGGGCGTCTCATGCCTGGATCCCAGACAGCCACCATGTGCATGTGGTGAGCTGTTCCTGGGCAACCAGTGCGCCATTTTGCTGCCAAGCTCCGCCTGCTGGCCGCCCGGCTGGGGAGCTCTGGGGATTTGGTTCTTTGAGTTGCGGCTTAATTAGCTCCAGGTTGCACCCACTGTGCTTCTTGGACCTGAAACAGGCAGTAACTCTTCCTTTGCAAAACTTGTAATCACTAATAATGCTGAGCACCAAATACCAGTCCATGCAGAAGATATAGCTTGGGGCTTGTCCTGCAAAAGTAGGTCCAACAGCTGGCCAATGTGTCAACTGGTAATGGAACAGAGTAGATCAGGCACGACTGAGCAAACCTTAGCCCACAAGTAAAACTAGAAACCAGGAGGGAGCAGAGGTCATGCTGAGCTAGGCTCTTGTACCTACTGGTCTGCAGGAGCCAGGGACGCTAAGCCATAGTGTCTAAGGCAGCGTTCGGGACAGGTGAGGGGCTGTGCCAAGCTGAGTCAGAGCATCCATTGGCAGGCAAGTGATCTATGGCTGGGAACAGGCCCAGTTGGGGAGCAAAGGGGACAACCCTAGCTGGGCTGAGGTTCCCACCAAGAGGCGCGTGGCCTGGAAGGGGGGCTGCGTTCTGATCTGGAAACAGTTGTAGTCTCCCTTGGCACAAGTGTGGACTGGGATTGGATGCACCGAACTGGGCTGGATCCCGACTTCCCCTGGTGTTCTGGAGGACCAGGGCAGATGTGGGATGGACCAGGCAGGGTCTCAAACCCCTACTGAGCCATGTGTGAGCCATACGTGGGTATGGACAAACCATGGCTGGACTGGAACATCCAACAGCAAGAACCAGATTGGGTGGAAGGCCAGTCAAGAAAAGCCACAGTTCCTGCTATGACAGGAGGTGGACTGAGCAGGGCTGGCTCATGGACCCACTGGTATGTGTGAAACCTGGCATTGGGAGAGGTTCTGATGGAGGAGCCTGGGCAACTCCTCTGGCAGGACACAGACCAGGCAGGTAAGCGCAAGAAACATGATAGGAAACAGCCCAGAAAAGGCCATGGAAAGCTACACACTGGCATACACTTGGCAGACGTGGGGGCAAGACCAGGCTGAATCTGTCCACGTCATCCACTGGCAAATCCAGGCACCAGTGTGGGTCGACCCAGGGTCAGTCGCAACAAAGACTAGTGCACAATATGGAATGCCGAGGTGAGGTTGCCTGTACTGGAAGGGACCGCAGCACCCAACCAGCCTGAGAACAAGAAAGGAAGTGGGCAGAGCCGGCAGGGGAATAAGGGAGGGTTCCTTTGCAGGACAGCTACTTCCACAGGAGAGCATAGGCTGGGATGGGGGCAGACCAGACTAGGCAGAGCTACCACACCTGTGCGCCTCATGTGGACTTAGATCAGGGAAAAGCCGGGCTGGGCAGATTATTCCTACTGGTGCAAACAAAATTAAAGTGGGCGAGGGTTGTTTGGACTTAGCCACAGCATCAGCTGGAATCTGGGAGTGGGAGAGGCCTGGGAGGGAAATAGTGGGCTCATCCCTCTTGGGTTACCACTTCCACGGGAGGACATAAAACTAAGATAGCGGCTGGGGTGGAATGGGGTGTGGAACAGACTGGATTACTGCTACACTTACTGGCAAACCAGGGTAGGGGGTGGGCCTGGTGGGGGTTATTGTGGGTCGCTCCAACCTAGGCTGCAGCTCCCACTGGTTTAGGTGAGGGCCAATTATGTGCTGGGCAGAACCAGGTTGGACTGCAACACCCATTGGTTCCAGTGGAAGTCAGGAGTGAAAACAGAACCAACCCAGCAAGTGCAACCACCAGCTGATTGGGGCGATGGACGGTGCCAGGCCCTGTACTTGTTAGCACATACAAGAAGTTTCTTTGGAGATCTTCCTAATCTAAATGCTGGACTCAGAACCCTAACGAAGAAAAGAGAGAAGACAGAACAAGTCAATCAACCATCTCAGCTATGATGGACTATGTCAATCAGTGGAGTTTTCAAAGATCTCATAGTGCTTGGAGTGGCAAGATTGACAGCAATTCATAACTGTTGCAATATCAAAACCACTTGAGCAAGAACCTCAGAGCATGCCCTACATCTGGGACCTGGGGAGGGTGGGAAATTGGGTGGGCCTTCTCCCTTAATATCCCCTTTTAAACATGAAGGCAACAGTATGAAAAACATACTAGTATTATCCACTTTCCTGTAGCCCTTGAAACTTCTTACCCTAATTAACTATGTAAAGGATGTCAAAATAAAATTTTATAAAAAAAAAACATTAAGAAACTGAATAAAAGTTAAAAAAAAAAAGATAACAGGTTGTAGAGACAGGACATGAACCCAAATCATCTAATCTGATATCCCACAACACGTGTGTTTGTATGTGTGTGTGTGTGAGAGAGAGAGGGTAGAGGTAATGCAATAAAAATTCACCATTTTAGAGGCTGTCCAAAGGCATAAGGCATATTAGAAAGTATTTACTGGGCCCGGCGCGGTGGCGCAAGTGGTTAAAGGTCCTCGCCTTGCACGCCCAGGATCCCATATGGGCGCTGGTTCTAATCCCGGCAGTCCCGCTTCCCTTCCAGCTCCCTGCCTGTGGCCTGGGAAAGCAGTCGAGGACAGCCCAAAGCTTTGGGAACCTGCACCCGCGTGGGAGACCCGGAAGAGGCTCCTGGCTTCGGATCGGCATGGTATCGGCCCGTTGCGCTCACTTGGGGAGTGAATCATCGGACGGAAGATCTTCCTCTCTGTCTCTCCTCTCTGTATGTCTGCCTTTCCAATGAAAAAATAATAAAAATAAATCTTAAAAAAAAAAAAAAGAAAGTATTTACTGTATTTTAATTCCTTTATAAGCCTCTGAACTGTCTTCCACAATGGCTTCATGAGTCTACCTTCTGAATGGCAGTGTATAGGGTTCCTTCATAATCTCACTAAAGGTACACCAGTATCCTAAATGGATGCCAGTTTAAGTCTCTGCTGCTTCATTTCTGATCTAGCTTCCTGCTCATGGCCTGTAAAAAGCAGTGAAGGATGACCCAAGTGTTTGGTCCCTGCCACACATATGGGAGACCTGGAAGAAGATCCCAGCCCCTCACTTGAATTGGCCCAACTCCGGCCTTGAAACCTGCTGAACAGTGAACCAACAGATGGACCATGCTCATTATCTCAACTCTGACTTTCAAATAAATAAATATGTTTAAGAGGAGTAATGAGAATGTCAATCAGTGCCCTCCACAATGTGAATGATCCTCATCACTGAGTGACTAGAACTAAAAGGCAGACAGAGGGAAAATTCTCTCTGTGTCTGCTTCAGCCGGGACACTGCTCTTTGCCTAATCTTGGAATGGAATCTACATCATCAGCTTTTCCTTCCTGACCTTCAGACTTGGACTAGAACTCACACCACTGGCTCTCATGCCTTAAGACTAAATTAGAACTACTCCACTAGCTTTCCTGGAGCCTCAGTTTGAAGATGGGCATTTCCAATACATACTAGCCTCCATAATTTTGTGAACTAGTTCTTTATTTTATAAACACACACACACACACACACACACACAAACACACATGCAGGCATTTCAAAAAGCTCATGGAAAATAGAATTAAAAGACAAGGTTATTTTGGTACAAAAATCGAAATCCATGCATATGAAGCCATAGCCTAGAACTCAGTTCAAGTTCCTGTGTGAGTAGCACACCACCTGATAACTCTATAGCTGTAACATTCCTTGTCTGTGAGTTTGAATCCCTGTTCCCTTGTATCCTATGTCACACAGAGGTAAGTTTTGGCTGTAGCAGTATTTCACTGTTTACCATTGTTATTTTGTCTTTACCATAACTTAGAAGAAAATTTTGGAAATAGATGGCTAGACATCCTTTCAACTTCAAAGAAACAGTAATATCTCACAAAACCAATATGCCATTACACAACAAAGTCAGCATACTTAATTGAATTGTACATTTAAATGTTTAAGATGGTAAATGTTTAAGCTATACATCTTTTAAAAGAACAATTTGAAAAGCATTTTTACATTCACATATCTCTTACCAAAATGGTCTTCATGTTGTTGCCAGGAACAGTTCAGAGGCTTGGAGGCTGTATGGTGTCCATGAACAGTTAAAGGAAATAAGCTTTTGAAGCTGGGCTGCTGAAGGGCCGGGCATATGACCCCACCCTTCATAAAGCCCTGGAGTCTGCTTGGTAGGTATGACAATTTGCAGTACCACATGCTAGAAGATTGGAAAGCAACAATTCAGAATTAGTAACATTATAAAAGTTTTATCTAGTTATAGAAATAATACTACACATATAACCATGTGAAAGAAAAGATTTATTTATCTCAATTAAGGAAAAGTAAACAAAGAAATTCTGAAAACCTAACACTAAGTGACCTGTCACCATTACTTATAGTTTCTTGTGAATCTCTTTTATTTTATTTTTGCAATCTTGCTTCTTCTCTCACTATATTGCCACACCAGTTGCGCGGTGGTGCAGTGGTTAAGGTCCTCGCCTTGCACGCCCAGGATCCCATATGGGCGCCGGTTCTATCCCGGCTGCTCTACTCTCCATCCAGCTCCCTGCCTGTGGCCCGGGAAAGCAGTCGAGGACTGCCCAAAGCTTTGGGCACCCTGCACCCGCATGGGAGACCCGGAAGAGGCTCCTGGCTTCGGATCGGCCTTGCGCCAGCCGTTGCGCTCACTTGGGGAATGAATCATCAGACGGAGGATCTTCCTCTCTGTCTCTCCTCTCTGTATATATGCCTTTCCAATAAAAAAAAAATTTAAAAATTAAAAAAAAACACAATGAGCATTTTTCAGGTCTCAATCGTTGGGGTCTCTCTGTTTGTGACTGTGGACACATTACTTAAATGTTTGATTTGATTTCCTGCTTAGTAAAATGAAGACAGTATTAATATTTAACTTGTGAGTCTAGTGTGAAGGCTAAAGTACTTACAATTGTACCTGTTCCACAGAAAGCACTACGTGTGTATCAACTACTATTATCGTTATCTGATGATTACTATTTATGATAAACTATGTCTGTTTAGAAAGTGTTTTGATAAGCATTGTAGTTGGTGACTCTGAATGTGTAATTTCAAAAAAATTTGTCAATAACTCCATTTGCAGGAAAAGGAATTAATGTGTCCTTGAAGAGGAAGAAATCCTTGTATTTACAGAGAAGCTGTGTGGTTCTTTTTTTTTTTTTATTACATTGCATCATGAGACACAGTTTTACAGGCACTTGGATTCCCCCCTCCCCTCCCCAAAACCCGCTCCCCCCCCCCCATGGTGGATTCTTCCATCTTGTTTCATTACCACAGATCAAATTCAGTTGAGATTTTTTTTTCCTTGCAAGCATCTACAAAACATAGAGTCCAGCATCTTATTGTGCAGATAAGTTCATCAGTTTCATGGGGAGACAGTTTCTGGTCTGAAGGTACAGCCGAAAGAGTATCATCCCAATCAATTGAAAGCCCCGACATTACATCAGTAACAATTTATAATGTACCAGAATTAGTTGAAATGATATTGTGTAACCAGCATGTTCAAAGAGAGAGAAAACAACAACAACAACAAAAAAGAGTAAAAGTTCTAAACCACATCCTATGACTTCTACATTGACATTACAATTATTAGTTTATATACAGCTGGGTTCTATACACCTTAAAATGGCTGTGTGGTTCTTGATGTGAACCTTCTTAATGATCCCCTAAATATGTAGTTAAGCAACTTACCTTACAACATGCTTATTTTGAGTAGACTTGTGCTAGAAATATAATAATAAATGAAGCAATCTAACATTTCCTTTAAAAGGTTCTCCCCCATTGCTAATTATGAAGTCGTGAAGTCTTTACCCTCTAATGATTCTCAAACCTGACTCATTGCATTATATCTCTTTTTGTCACCACCTCAGTTCAGGACCACCATTATTTCTCACTCAGAATACATGTTCACCCTTTCCCCTGCCTTCAAATTATGTTGCACAGTGTAGTAAGAGTGCACTAAAATAGATACATGGATCTGTTACTTCCTTTGCATGGCTCTCTAAGGCCTTTAGGGTAAGACTCAATCTGCTTATGCTTTATAATGCCTTCTAGTTCTTTTTATTTGCCTCTTGTGTATGCTCTTCATTCCCTCAAACTGGAAGTCCTTCCTACTTTGTTGTTTATTAATCTTATAAGAATCAGTATGAAGATCATCTCATCTAAAAAATCTTCCCTAAACTCCCAAAATAAACTGATAGATTTCTTTTTTGTTGTTTTCATATAATACTCCACTTATGCCTTGCTTCTTTGTTGAAATTGTTTATATAAAGATAAACCTTTTGCTCAATAATACTAGATGTTTTGCAAGATAGACTTGTATGTCTCACTCATTTCTGCATACTAACATCTAGCATAATTCCCAATATTTAGTAGAACTCCCTAAGTGCTTGTAGGAATTGAATCACTCTTCCTCTAGCTTCATAGCCTCTTTAAACATAATAAGATATCTGCTACAAAATTTCATACAAGTAAGTAACAAAGATATTAACTAGGTTACTTCAAAGGTCAGGTTTATAGCATCTCATCAAAAAATTCTTCCTAAATGTGTAGACAGTGGGATGCCAAACTGTCTGACACTGACTTTACCAGCAATGCCAGGATACACTTAAATAAGAGACTGATGGAATTATGACTTCCTTATGAAGGACTATATTATTGTAGCAACATAGGGAAAACCTGTCGGGGGTGAGAGTTTGGGGGGAATCCCAAATAAAATAAAATTTAAAAATGAAAAAAATTCTTCCTTTGCCTATACTCTGTTATAAGCACTTTGAATATGATAATTGAATTAATGTATAAGGATATAAATTACCTAGCCTATACTGTGTTTTCCATCAGGGTATCAAAAATTTGTTTAAAGTGTTGTTTTACATGCTCCACATCAGGAACCCTGCAATGACATCCGCCATTCCAAGGTATGGAGTTGGTTGGGAGGCTGGGTGCAGCTTCCCTTCTACCTCCCCGCTTTCCCCAGATACAGGAAGAAGAAAAAGAAAATTTTGAAACAATGGTCTCAGTTTTCTAAGTACATACTTACTTTTAAAATCTTTCAGAAGCCAACTCAGGAGATATTTAGCTCACTAGTAAGCAGATTATAGACTGTTTCTCCTTGTTAGAACTAGTAATATTTTACATAGATAAGTTACAACTTATCCATTCCAAGACACATTTTTTTTCTTTCAAGAGCATGATTAAAATACTGCTGTTTTATTTTAAAACATGTGCTTCTACAAGCCTGAAGCAATTTTGGGACTTTTAGAATATTAATCATTTAGACACATGCCATCGGTTACATTTTATAAACTTGCTTTTGTGTCCTTCTTCTCTGAGAATATTTTTTAAAATATCCACAAGTTCTTCATATATATAGCTTCTTATATAATCTCATGCTGTTGTTCTTTTCATTTACCAGAATAATTTGCTGCTTTATACTCAAAATTATGTTCTCAAGTGCTTCACAACCATTGGAGTCTAAAGTTATCTTACTGTAAATTAAGTAAAATTAAAAATGTGGGGAAGAGCGGAGAATCAAGATGCTGGAACACTTTCTTTTGATTAAATCATTCAATGACTCATAGATCATGCAGTGGCATCATTTTCTTCAAGAAGGTTCTTGATTTTTATTTCTTTCGCTACATGTTAGTCATTTAATAGCATGTTGTTTAACTTCTTGGTGTTGTTCGTTTCTTTTTTTTTTTTCTCCCGGATGTTGAGTTTATTTTGTGGCTCTTCATTTAAGGGGATGTATAGTAGCTGTGTAATGGAGACTGTCATATCTAGTAACATATCATTTAACTTCATGGCATTGTAAATTTCTATTTTTCTTTCCATTGTTGATTTTGTATCATGACTTTTCATTTAAGGGAATGTACAGTAGCTGTGAAATGGAGACTAACATCCAGATGTGAGGATACAATGCAGTATACATTTTTGCTTCCAGACAAAGATGGACTTCCTATGAAACTGTTTACTATATCTTGACAATAGGATTTTGGACTCTGTACGATTGTCCATGCCCGCAATGATGGACATATGACTGAGTATGAAGAACTATACTATAGTAATAATATAGGGGAACTAGGTGGGGGGGAGGGAATTGGGGAGAAGATAAGGGAATATGGAACTGTATCATAAAGTGATAATAATAATAATAAAATGTAAAAAAAAAAAGAAATCCAGCCTTTCATGAATTATCATTCTTAATCATATTCAATTCACAAAATAAAATCCTTTCTTTAAAACAAACAAAAAAAATGTGGGGAACAATGAAAAAAAATACAGCAAGTATTAACCACAGTAACAGGAACTTCTGGAGAAGAGCCATAGCTAGAAATTTTAGTCAGAATGAGCAATTCCATAATAGGTCAATCTGAATCTCTTCATAGCTATTACTGAAGAGGAAGCATTACCTCCAGAAAGGCTTAAAGCCAAAAATCCATTTAGTTCCTATCAGTTTTTTTCCTTCCAAATGTCTTTCAGATTTGTCCTTTTCTTTCTACTCCTGTAGATGTCTTCATCACCTCATACCTGGACTATTGCCATAGGCTAGATGGTTTCCTTATTTTCAGTTCATTCATATTCCAATCCATTTTCCATGATTGCTAGATTAATCCTCTTAAAACACTTTCATCATGTCACTCTCCTGCATGAGACTAAGCTAAAATGTCACCTTCTCTGTAAAACAGCCTCAGCACTCTAAGGAAGAATTAGCAGGCCTCTGTGCATACCCGTATTAGTACACTTGTGACATGCTTAAATGCATAATTATTTTTATTGTCGTTTGCTGTGAGTTCCTGAGGATAGGTTACTGGTTTGGGTCATTTTTTTTTTATAGTGACAGAACTTTTCATAATCCTGTTCATCTATCTTTGTCCCACCATCTCAAGGCCATAGCTATGTGGTACCCTGTGCACTCCCCTTCATTCTTCTTAATTATTCTTGATGTTTCAGATTAAACACGAACTAGCCGAAAAATCTTCCTTGATGTTCTTATTAACAAATTAATTAACTGCTTTAGTAAATACGTTGAGAATGCAAAAAGTCTTGTTTTCAAGGCTAGTATTCTGGTGCAATGGGATAAACTGCTGCTTGCAATGCCAGCACCCCATACAGGAATACTGGTTTGAGTCCTGAGTGCTCCACCTTTAATCTAGCTTCCTGCTAAAACACTTTTGAATATAACAGAAGATGGTTCAAGTTTTTGAGCTCCTGCCACTCAGATGGAGTTTTTGGCTTTTGACTTCAGCCTGGGTGTTATGGCCATTTGGAGAGTGAACCAGTGGATGGGTAAAAGATTTTCCTCTCTGTCTGGGTCTTCCTCTCTGTCACTTTGATTTCCAAATAAATAAATAAATAAATAAATAAATAAATCTTTTAAAAAGTCCTGCTTACATAAGGTTTATCTTCTAGTGGAAGAAGGTAGATAAACATAAGTAAATTACATAATTTATTGTAAGGTAATATAAGCGATGATAAAATGGAAGGATAAAATGTTTGCTAAAGGGTTACTTTAAACATGGGAATGAGGGGCCAATGCAGCAGCTCAATAGGCCAATATCCTCCACCTGTGGAACTGGCATCACATATGGACACCAGTTCATAGCCTGGTTGTTCCACTTCCAATCCAGCCTTCTGCTTATGGCCTGGGAAAGCAGTGAAGCAAAGCCTTGGGAACTTATATTCATGTGGGAGACCTGAGGAAGCTCCTGGCTTCAGACCTGCTCAGCTCTGGCCATTATGGCCATTTGGGGAGTGAACCAGTGGATAAAAGAACTCTCTCTCACTCTCTTTCTCTGTTTCTCATTCTCTCTGTAAAATCTGCCTAATAAAATTAAATAAATCTTTAGAAAATTACAATTATATTTAATCAAAGGGGAAATAGTCATGATGATATTTGTGGTAAAGTAAGTTAGGCAGAGATGACAGCCAGTGCAGACTCAAAATTGTGATTATGCCTGTTGTGGTCAAAACCCAGCAAAGCCAAGTAAGTTAAGTAAGGAATAGAATAATAAATGAAGTCGGAGAGATAGAAGTGGGTGGGTCATTTCATATAAGGCTCTGTGAACTAATAATACATAAAAATTGCATGACAGAACCAAGAGAAAAGAAGATAGGATCAACACCCTTGTTGATTTCTCATAGATCCATGGTGGGAATTTGCAAAATGAAGCAATGAATGGGTGCTGTATGTATGTGTATGTCTTTTACTGCCTCTCAAATGAATAATTAAAAAAAATACATTTGCCATTTATAAATTAAATTGATAAAACAAGTAATGGTCAGATATTTATAAAAGAGGGAAAATACTTATTCATCAAACAATGACCAACATAATTTTGAGGGGCTACATTTTAATGTGGAAAAACATATTTTAAGGCAAAGAGCCTTGCTAGAAATAATCATTACATAAAAAGGTTTTTCAGGTCAGCACTAATACTCTGCCTGTGGCACTGACATCAAACATGGGCATCATTTCATGTTCCTGCTGTTCTACTTCTGATCCAGCTCTCTGCTAGTGATCTGGGAAGGCAGAGAATAATGGCCCAGGTCCTTGGGTCCCTGCACTTACATAGGAGACTTGGAAGATTTCTGGCTCCTGGCTTCAGACCAGCTCAGTTCTAGCCATCGTAGCCATTTGGGGAATGAACCAGCAGATGGAAGATCTCTCTCTCTCTTTCTCTCTCTCTTTTCTCTCTTTTAGTAATTCTGATTTTTAAATAAAACAAATAAATGTTTTAAAGAAAAGGCATTTTCCAATATTGGATTTTTCTTTTGAAATTTGATGTTCCTAACAAGTAAATAATTGGCAGAACTACAAGGAAAACATAACAAACCCAGAACCATAGAGACTAATTACCAACATAATATCTTAGCAACTGAAGGAAAGAAGAGAATTTCTCAGTATTAATACAGATTTGGAAAGCTTGTATGCTTGCCTGATAGACTTAAATAGGTAGTTTACACAATAATCACAGAAAACATCTGCTGAAATTAAAATACTGATCAGAAGCCTAAATCATAAACTTTGCATGAACAGATTTCAAACTGCTGATATAATTCACTTTTTAAAACTGGATATTTAATCTACATTTTTACATTAGTATACTTTCTATGTTGCACACAAATATCAGATAGTCCTTTGCTAGTATCAGATTCCTTTGTAAGATGATATAAGAAAAAGCTTTGCAGGATATTGCTAAAGGTATACTTATGTGCAGCAGATGCTATCCCAACTACTTGGGCTTGTGCCACTGACCTAGGAAACCCATAATGTATTCCTGGCTCCTGACTTCATTTTGGCCCAGCCCTGGCTATTACAAAGTGAACTAGTGGAGAGATCTCTCTCTCTCTCTGTTTTTCTCTCTCTCTGTCAGTCTTTCAAATAAACTAAAAATAAATAAAACTTTTAAAAACAAGGTGAATATTCAGTTTCAGATGGTATTTTTGGAAAGAAAAACACACAAAGAAAGTATAAGAAAATGGACAATAAAAATTTATAGTTAAATGAACACAATGGACAAACTTCTGGCAAAATTAATCAAGAGAAAAAGATAAAATGAAAGGAGTATTAGAATTACAATGGATATTAAACTCAAAACAAAAATATACTAGGGCTAATTTTATATCGATGCATTTGGTATTTTATATGAAATAAATTCTTAGAAAATGTAATGGACCACATTTTCTCCTAGATGTAACATCAATCACAATGTTTTACAGCTGAATCCTAGCAAACATGCAAAGAATAAGTTATTACCATATTAACAAAATCTTTCTAAGAACAAATACAGAGAAAAAAACTCATTTTTAGGAGAAATACTCAAAGAACTTTCATATAAAAATTAAACCAATATAACACAATTTATAGACCAATCTCATGAACAGACTTCATGAAACATCATTCAACATCCAATTAATGATAGGATCACAAGGTTGTTAAAGAAAAGCTCCAGACTCACCTGTATCAGACATTAGAGAAGTGAACTGGTAAATTTTTTGAAAATACTTAAGAAAATATGAGCAAATCAAATTCACCAATTTTAAAAAGAATTCTTTACCATGTCAAGAAGGATTTATTCCAAAAATATAAGGCTAACTTAGTGGCTCAAAATTAATGTAATACACTGTTTTATCAGTTTAAAACGTATTGTGTAGAATAAAGGACAAAACTCAATTTTATGTTTCCCTTTACTTGGAAAGATATGAAAGTGAAACTATGAAAATAATTCATAATAGCATCAGCAAAAAAAGAACTTAGGAATGAATTTTAGAAGGGAAACAAAGATTTTTCACAATTAAACTACAAAACATTGCTGAGAGAAACTAAATATCTAAATAAATGAAGAAGCATTCCATATGAATTTTACAGTTATTATTTCTAGTTCTATAAAGAATGTCATTGATATCTTGATAGAGGTTTCATCAAAGTTGTCAATTGCCTTAAGTAGCATGGCCATCTTAACAATATTAGTTATTCTGATTTATAATCTCAGACTAGCATTCCATTAATTTGGGTCTTCTGTGGTGTTGATCATTGTTTTGTAATTATTGTAGTGATCTTTCATTCCCTTGACTTTTTTTCCTAGTTATTTTTGTGGGACTGCTTTCATGACTTTTTTCTAAATAAAGTTCAGCATTGGTATATTAATATACTGTTGACTTTTGTACATTGATTGTGTATCGTTTTTTTAAGATTTATTTTTATTGGAAAGTATGACATACAGATAGGAGAAGAGACAGAGAGGAAGATCTTCCATCCCATGACTCACTCCCCAAGCAGCTGCATTGACTGGAGCTAAGCCAATCTGAAACCAGGAGCCTGGAGCCTCTTCCAGGTCTCCCACGCGGGTGCAGGGTCGCAAGGTTTTGGGCCGTCCTCCACTGCTTTCCCAGGCCACAGGCAGGGAGCTGGGTGGGAAGTGGGGCTGCCGGGATTAGAATTGGCACGCATATGGGATCCCGGTGAGTGCAAGGCAAGGACTTTAGCTGCTAGGCTACCATGCAGGGCCCACACTCATCACTTTTAAAAGCATTTTTCTGTAATCTTCTAGGTTTTCTATATAGAGAAACCTAGTATCTACAAATTGAGATAATTTTACTTCCTCACTTTGTATTTATATATCTTTCATTTCTTTTTCTTGCCTACTGCTTTGGCTGAAATGTCCAGTGCTACATTAAATAAGGAAAGTAAGATTAAACATTAATTTGTAGCTCCAGATAATAGAAGAAATGTTTTCATCTTTTCCCCAATCACTATGATATTGACTGGTTTCCTCGTATACATCTTTCATTGTATGTTGTTTCTCTACATAATTTGTTCAGAGCTTTTACCATGGCAGGATGTTGAAGATTGCCAATTGCCTTTTTCTATCTATTGAATTGATCATATGATTTTTATCCTTCATTCTACAGGAGAAAATACTTTTAAACTATTCATTTGACAAAGCATTAATATCCAGAATACATACAGAATTCAAAAAAACTTGATGTCAAAAGTAAAAATCCAATTCTAAAATGAACAAATTATCTGAATACCTATTTCTCAAAGAAGTGCAAATGATCGACCATTATACAAAAACAAAAACAAAAAACCACTCAATATCATACTTGACCAGGGAAATCGCTATCAAAACCATTATATCTTCTCAGTTTTGAATGGCTATTATCAAAAAGACAAAACATAGCAAATGCTGGTAGGGATGCAGCTACTGCTAGCACGTAAATTAGTACAACCATTATGAAAGGAAGTGTGTAGGTTTCTAAATAAACTAAAAATGGATCTATCAAATGATTTAGCTATCCCACTTCCGAATTACATACTAAAAAAAAAAAAAAGAAAGAAAATCAGAATATTAAAAATATACCTGCATTTGGGGGTCCAGCGTGATGGCATTAATTGGAGAATCTTCTGTTTGCAAGCACTGGGATCCCATATGGGTGCCAGTGAGTATCACAGTGGAACTGCTTCCCATTTAACTTCCTGCTTGTGGCCTGGGAAAGCAGTAGAGGACAGCCCACAACCTTGGGATCCTGCATCTTTGTGGGAAACCTGGAAGAAGCTCTTGGCTCCTGGCTTTGGACCAGCTCAGCTTTGGCTGTTTACAGCCATTTGAGGTATGAACCAGCAAATGAAAGATTTTTTTTTCTCTGTAAATCTGCCTTTCCAAAAAAAAAAAATAAATAAGTCTTTAAAAAAAGATACCTACACTCTCATGTTTATTGCAGAACTATCCACAATAGCCAAAATACAAGAACCAACCAAGATATCCATCAAATATTAATGGGTAAAAATAGTATCTGTATACAGTAGAATATCACTATGTCATAAAAAATGAAATCATATTCTGCAGAATGGATAGAACTGGAGAACAGTATGCTACGAATAAGCCCAACACATAAACATTGTATGCTTTCTTTCATATGTAGAAATAAGAAATAGTTCATTTGAATGTAGAGATGACTAGAAGCTGAGATGTGTAGGGGTAGGCTGGAAGGAAAAAGGCTCAATAACTAAAATAAAAAAAACAGTTAAGTGGGAGGAATAAATTCTGGCATTCCACAACAATTTGAGGTGACTATATTTCACATTAACACATAATATTATCAATTAAAAGAGATGACATCGGGATTTCATTGCAAACAGACAACGAGGTTGTCATTGAGATGATGGAAATATCCAAAACTGGAATTTAGACCTGGTACAATGGCTCAAGTAACTAATCATCCATCTGCAAATACAAGAATCCCATATGGCTTCTGGCTCCTGGATCTGGCTGCTGGCTTCAGATTGGCTCAGCTTTGGTCATTGTGACAATTTGGGGAATGAACCAGCAGAAGGAAAATTTTTTTTCTCTCTCTTCTCCGTAAATCTGCCTTTCCAATAAAAATAAACAACTTTTAAAAACTAAAACTGAACTTCATGAAATCTATTGTACTTGAATAAAAATTGTTAAAAATGAATGAAACTAATATCTTATGCTTTGATGACTGTTTTTAGCTCATGCCTATACTGTGGAACAATAATTTTCTACTTTTTACTCACTGCATCTTATGGTCAATGGTGCATTAAAGCTGTGATTATAAAATAAAGCAAAATTATGTTTGAAAAACTTAAAGGAAAAAAGGAAAAGACAGAGGGACGAGAGAAGGGAGGGAAAGAACAATGACAATCATCTTAGAACTGTTGCCTATGAAATACATGAAACCTGTTTTCTTTATATTAATAAAAATCAAAAAGGGACCAGGTATAGAGAGTGGAGAAGAGTGAGCATGTCTCATATTGAGCATGCTTAAAGTTGGATTTGTTCTGTCCTTCCAGACTTACTGTAATCCTATGCTGTGAATCACAGTGAGTGGATCAACCTCCTGGCAGAGTAGACATCCATTGTCTTTGGGTTGAATGAATAAATATGATGAATAGAGAAAATAAAGGATGAGTAGAGTCAAAATACGGTTCAATGAAGAATCACACTGGATCCTGCCAAACAGCCAGTGCTAAAGTCACTTTAAGGTCAGTGCAGCAGATGCCCAGACATAAATTCTCTCACACTTTCCCAAATTCTTGGGGGAACCAGTAAGTTCTTCCCCACCCAGAACAACATCCACCTTCAGCTATTCCTTGCCTAATATCTACAGATATGGCACAGGCTAGGTTTCTCCAAGAGCCATTTATCCTGTAAAACTTTACACCAGGCAATGAATGGCAGGCAGGTGGTATGTGGCCCATATGAGGACCCAGGTGGAGGGCCTTAGGAATTGTACAAAGAGGGTCATAGCAGTGCCCAATAGTGGGTCTATGTTCAGGTTGGTTGCAAGAGCTGGGTGGAACACATTAAAGAAACATTAATTTCTTACAATACTGTAGTTAAAAAGTGATATTTACCTCTCAGAAATTAGTATACACATATAGTATTTAGTATAGACGTATAGTATTTTGAGTAAGATATGGTCATTATTATTGTTGCAAGTTACTTTAGGAGCAGGATTTGGAAATTGACAACATAGTGTTGTTTTAAAATATTTACAGTACTTGTTTGCCTTCATTCTTGAGTTAATGTAACGTATACTGTGTGTAATTTTTGCTCCAGTGTATTCTGAAAAGAAAATAACAAGCTAAGAAGAAACTGTAAAGGACTTGTATGGAAGTAGATTATGAAAGTATTTCTAAATGTAAGAGCTAAAGTTTTCTTTTTCATTCTGCTGGCTTAAATCACCAAATTCCTCGCATATGATACTTGTTGGCAGTGTACTATGTCCCACTAACATTATGGTCAGTTATCTGTTCAAAATCTCTGAAAGAACATCATTAAGACCCAATACTCATTTAATGCATGGAATGAATGCTACTGGCACTTTTTAGGGCAGTAAGTAGTATAGTAGTATTAAAAGTTTCTTAAGAGTTTTAAGACAATGAGAGCTGGCCAAACCAATTTCCCCTTGTGCTACTGTGTCACTTTTTAAGCAGTTTTGCTCTGGAGGGGCAGACAAAGAGTAAAGTCTGGGTAGGGAACATTAGTGGATTTAGGTAGGAAAGAAAGTCAGTGTGGCAGTGCAAATAGTACCATTTTCCTCTCCACCGCTAAGACATGTGAGGCACAAAAAGGACTCAGAAGCTGGATAGTAAGTGAGTGACAGACCAGGGCTGAAATGTCCCACAGAGTTTGAAACAATGTAAGCTGGCCGTCAGTCACTAAGCGAGCTAGTTCCAGCTCTTCCAGCTCTTCCTGAACGCTAGGCCCATCTGGCCCCACGCTGATCTCCAGGCGAACTCTGTCGCGCAACTGGCATAAACCGTGACGACAGCCCTGCGGCAAAGCAGGAGTGGCCTTCTCCTCCAGGGTTAAGGTAAGTACCACCGCCCGGGGGCCCACCAGTCCGGGGAGAGGGGGGCGCTGACGCCGCCGCCACTCTCTGCGCCAGGCCTGAAAGCAAGCACCTGGGCAAATCCATTCATCCCACCCACCCGGAATGCTCTTTCACTGACCCATGGAGCAGGACCCACCTGTGCTGCAGGCCGCGACTGCCAACTCCGCAGAGCTGACGGAAATACAAGTAAGGTGGGGGTGGTGGGGGCGTGAGCGCCGGTTAGAACGCAGCTTTGCAGTCGCCTTTTGCCTTTTTATGCCGAAACTGCCTGCCCCGCGCACCCCTCCCCCAACCTGCCCGGGGCCCAGCTGCGAGCCTTGACGCTCCGCCCCACTCCTTCCGGCCGTCCCGTCCGGGGTGAGTGCTACCGCGCTTGGGGATCTAGCCCGCTGTCTGTTTGCGTTGCGCTGTGTGTATTTAATCTCTTTAATTGAGCAGATTTAGAAACAGGCGCGAGAAGAAGAGACAGGCCCATAAAGCTACACTGTAAAACCTGGGTTTTCCTGCCTGCCATTTCAGTGTTCCTCTGGAGTTCCTTCATTGATGTTCCTATTTATGATGTTTTGTGGAGGTTTGCTACAACTGAAAGCCCTGCATTGCCATTCTACCAGTTTGTTGAATGTGCGTCCTTCACATACCACCCATTCCAGTTAAGCATTTCAATTCCCAATCCAGATACAATGCTAAATACAGTAAGCACTGAGAAGTAATGAACCATTAGGAATGAACACCCTATGCAGCTAAAAATTTAAGGACAATGCACATCACAAAGAAGGGCCAAAGATGTGTGTGCAATCGATCCAGAACTGAGGTGAGAAAGTAAGGGCAAGAACAAACAAGAAAATGTAATGTGTACACATGGAAAACCGAAAAACTGTAGAACAAAGGTATTAGTCTAATGTCCAAAAAGTAGTATTCAAAACGTTATATGGAAGTCAGAATGAACAGAAGAAAATTTCTTCAAGTTCATTTTTTTTTTTTTGGCATGGATGCTTTATTCCATTTGTTTATTTGGAAAAGTGCTACTCATCATTTTGAACTAATTTGGATATTTTACCCTCTATGAATACATCCCTGTCTTTTCCAATTAAATTTCCTTCTGTTCAATATGCCAAGTTGTTCAGGTATAGCTTCAAGTATACCACTTATTCTTTGATTGCCTGTACCCTTCAATAATCAAGTAGGTTCTTGGTAGCAGAAAACTTAAACTTTTATTTGTTTTCTAAGCCTGATGTGCATACAATATATGCATTTAACAAAAAGTTTTTGAAACTTGTATCATTAGGCAGAATAGACAAACAAAATACCAAGATATGAATCAATATAAAGAGGAATGCTTGAATAAATTGAAGTTCCATATGTAGACTGGCTGATATACAACAAACATCACTAACTTTCCTACTGTACACTGGGCCCTGTACTGAGCTCTGGGTCTGAAATGATTAACAAAAATTCAGATAGAGTTTATGCCCTTTGGTCTTTATTTTTAAATAACAAATGGAGAGAGCTTGTATCATGACCCAGCAAAGGAACTTCCATTTGTAACAAAGTCCTAGTTACTTCAGTTCTGTTCCAGCTCCTTACTAATTGCACTTAGGAAAGAAGCAGAACATGGCTTTGACTACTTCAGTCCTTGCCACCCATGTGAGAGACCTGGAGGGAGTTCTTGGCTCCTAGCTTGAGCCTGGACCAATACTGGCTGTTGTGGCTATTTGTGGAGTAAACCAATACATTGAAGATTTTTTTTTCTCTCTCTCTCTCTCTGTTTGCCTTTCAAATAAATAAATAAAATGCTTCTTTAAAGCAACAAATAACAAGTGACCAGGCAAACAGAAAAAGGAAGAACAGAGAACAGAGTATACATCAAGGTCCTATAATAGGAAGGAACAATCAGATAGTAGTAGCAATCCACTATCAGATAGATAGTAGCAATCAGAATCTATGAGATCAGCAAAGATGAGATCAAAGGATAGAAAGTATCCAGAAAGGCAAGAGGGTTTCTAAACAAAGCTTGTTTAAGTCAGAAAAGTAAACCAGTAACCTTAGTAGTAGTAGCTAACACTTATTAAATCTGAACTATATACCAAAAACTGGACCAGGTACTTTATAACAAACATTTCAGGTAGATGTTATTATCTGCCTTAAAAGGTATTACTATCTACCTTAAGGTTATAGCACTACTGAGGCACAGATAAGGATAGCACAACACAAGCACAGATAAATTAATCAGGGCCACGACATAGTTAAATTTCAGTGTTGAGATTCAAACTTAGGTAATCTAGTTCCAGACCACAGGGCAGAAGCTATAATGAAAGCCCAATACAAAGAACACTTTCACAAAATATATTCACTGGTCCAAAATATCTAGCATCTAGGATAAACCAATAATAACAGTTTTAAGAAGTAATATTCTTAACTCAAACATGAATGCTCGTGACCAGGGAGAGGGGAATGCCCGGTCTTCAGACTGTCTGTGGCCCATGAAATCATTTTTGTGACCAACAATTCATATTATAAATGGCCTTTGGCAGGAAAAAGATTCCCTACCCCCATGGATGCCCAAAACCAAACCCTATCGATGCCATACTTTTTTCCCTATATCTACACAGCAATGATACCATTTAATTCATTTAATGATTGCTTTATATTAAATGCAAAATTTTTAAAGTAGAAAGATCTTACTTCATCAGGAATATATGCAAGAGTAGTAAGCAATAATCAAATTAAAAGATGTCAGTTTCACTCATATTCAATATTTTTTAAAATAGTCACAGATCATTAAAACTATAATAATATTACATTTTCAAGAATTTGGTAAAGATTTTTTTAAAGATTTATTTATTTTTATTATAAAGTAAGATATACAGAGAGGAGGAGAGACAAATCTTCCATCCGATGAGTCACTCCCCAAGTGACCGCAACGGCCAGTTCTGCGCCGATCTGAAGCCAGGAACCAGGAACCTCTTCCAGGTCTTCCACATGGGTGCAGGGTTCCAAGGCTTTGGGCTGTCCTCCACTGCTTTCCCAGGCCACAAGCAGGGAGCTGGATGAGAAGTGGAGCTGCCAGGATTAGAACCAGTGCCCATATGGGATCCCAGTGTGTTCAAGGAGAGGACTTTAGCTGCTAGGCCACGCTGCCAGGCCCAAGAATTTGGTAAAGATTTAAAACAAAGTCTAAAAAGCAGTGTATTTGCAGCAAAACTGAATCATCCGGGCATTTCTTTCTTTTTTGTTTTTGTTTTCTTTTCTATAAAATTAATCTCAAACATATAAATGAGTATGTGCAGTATTTGCCTTTTTGTACAAGTTTACAATCATTAGTAATAAAATAGGATATTAACAAATATCATAAGTATAGTAATATTTATATATATCAAATCTAATAAAACTTTTTTCAGACTGATGTATTCTTTATTTCCGGGATACTCCATTTAGTACTTTGGGTCACAGATGACTACACTTAACCTGTAGAAAGTGAAACCACAGATAAAAGGGGACTACTATAGTGCCACATTAGGTTGTATTCGTTTACATATTAGTTCTCTATGTATGGAGGCAGCTTCAGACCAGATTTTATGTAATTCAACTATTCCTGCTTTTTGGTCAGCTTTTCAGTTTTAAGCCGTTGACCAAAACCTTGGGAACTAATACCACTGCCATCATCAGAGTGGATTTGTGTGGTCTCAGTATTGAATTTACAATATCAAATTAGATGTATGATTCTTCATTCTTTTTAACATTTTAAATTTTCATTCTGTCCATAAGATGACCAAATTCTGAACAAAGGATGGCTTATATGAGCATTTGTTGACTTGAGGGGATACAACACAGCAGGGAAACTGTTGAGATAGCTGTCAGGAGGTCAATAAGAGACTAAAGTGCACTCCTTCACAGGAGTCTGCAGGAGTTGATGAAAAAAACAACTCAAAGTTCAAGTAGCAAAGATAATTCAACAGGGTTCAAGTCCAGTTGATCATGGTCGTGCGTTTGACATATGGTGATTAAAGATCTTACTTTTCTGTAGAATAGCCAGATTGAAACAGGTATCATTTTTATAGTTAATAAGTTACCAAGCTTACAACTCATTGAAAGAAGCATAAATATCAGAAAACCTTGGAATAGCCAAGTCTGCCATCCACAATTCAGGTTGCTTGCAAACCAACTGTTGGCTGCTTTGATAAATATGTGTTCCCTTCCCTCTGAGAAGTTGTTTCGGGCTATTTAGTGGCAATGCCTTGAGAAACAGCAGTAGCAGCTACCCTTTAAATTAGATCTTTGGAGTAGAAAGCTTAGGGGAACAGCAGATAAATGCAACAGTCCTGTTCAGTACCGTATGAAAGTCCCCCAGCTTGAGCAAATAGGAGATTTAAAGCTACTTGAGAAAGTATTTTGTTGAATACAGATGTCCTCATCCACCTTTTAGAAAGTAATCTCCATCTTTCAAAACCACTGGGATGTCTTATTTGCTTCAAAATGAAAAATTTTGCCTCAATACTGATTAGCTTAAAATTCCATACAACTGCTACTAACAGTGAACCACCAAGTATTCCACTGGAAGCTTTTGTCAATACAAACTAACATCATGTGTTTCAAGGTTGGCATTAATTTCAGCTGGTCTCTGATTATTGGGGTTACAGAAACTTCTAGAGAAAGCCATTTGGAAGGCAGGAATGAACCTGGCCAAAAGCCAAGATTTGAACCAGCCAGAGATTGGAAAAGAGGGCCACCTAGTGGTGTCTGAGTAGAGATTAGTTAGATCTGTTTTGCTGTAAATCTGCAAAATTCCTGGCAAAAGTCCAGGACTATCTTTTTGTAGTTCCTTATTTTTTTTTCCTCCTATATATATTTAACTCACTTATTTACAGTAATTATTCTTGACTGCTTATAAAGACTAAATCAATCAGGTCTAAGCAAGATGAAACCCTCTGAAAATTAGATGCCAAGAAGGAATTAGAAGTCTGGAGAATAACTGTGAGTAATGACTGGGAAGATAAAGAGGAAAAGGAGCAGAAAAGACAGACAACAGTAGAGATCTAAGACCTTTTGAATGATAGGAAAGGAAGGATAAATGGGTAACAAGAGCTTCAGATTATGGTCGATCCATTCTGATTGGGAGCTCCAGAGAAAATTTTACTATGGAACAAGAGAAGCACACATTGAGCAGAAATGGCTTTAGAACCCCCCTCTTGTATTTGGAAAATGGCTGGTGAGCCTGGAAATGGAATAGCCCAGGATCAAGTGTAAATGTAGATAGCTGATTATTCAAGTGGGGCATATGTTAATTTATAAGGAGTTAATAAAATTCTGTAGGAATTCACTGTATCAAATAAAAGCATTTATTGCATTTTCTGAGGAAATTCCATATTATAGTGGTTCTATTGGAATAGAGAAACATATGAAGGTCTGAGGACTATTTCCTTGAAAATGTCAAAGGTTTTAGATTTCTTGCACTTTTTAAGACTTATTTTATCTTAAATTTTGATTAACATGAAGTTTCTTTATAAGTTATTGAGTACAGTACAATATTTCAACAAAGATATGCCACATAAACCACTTATAACATGCAATCAGTCTTTCTATTGCCTATTTTCATGAACTTTCATTGCTTTACTATTTTGTGGCACATGAGAAACCCATTTTCTCCAAACAAAGTATTTTGGTGTACATTATTCAACCTTCCACCTTGTGCATTTTTGCATGCATCCTCCATCTACAGTGCTCCCATCACCGATACCTCCATCCATCACCCTTGACCTCTTTGGCTTTTTAATAATCTTTTTTATTATTACCATTTTATGATACAGTTGCATAGATCCTGGGATTTCTCTTATCCCCTCCAAAATTACCTCACCCCTCACTGTGTTCCACTAATTATTACTATAGTAATGTTCTTCATACACATTTATATGTCCACCATTGCAGGCATGGACAATGGCAGCCAGCTTCCTATTATCAATATAAAATAAACAGTTTCAGTGGGAGTCCATCTTTGTCTGGAAGTAGAGATGCAAACTACGCTGTATCCTCACATCTGGATATGACAGTCTCCATTACACAGTTACTATACATCCCTTTAATGAAAAGCCACAATACAAAATCAACAACAGGAAGAAACATAGAAATGTACAATGCCATGAAGTTAAATGCCATGCTACTAGATATGATGGTCTCCATTACACAGTTACTATACATAGCCTTAAAAAACCACAAAGCAAAATCAAAAACAGGAAGAAAAAAAAGAAATTAACAACACCTTGAGGTTAAATAACATGCTACTGTTTAATGTGTCACTGAAGAAATGAAAAAGAAAATCAAGAACCTTCTTGAAAAAAATGATGTGACTGTATGAGCTATGAGACATTAAAAATTTTTAAGAAGAAAGTGTTTTGAAGAGATGAAATTTAAAAAAAAAATCAAAATCCACGAGACATAGTTTCCACTGATCTTTGTTGGTGAGATATGTCTCCTGTAGGCAATAAATAGATGAGTTTTGTTTTTCAATCCAGCCTACTAATCTATGATGTTTGATTGATGAGTTTGAGCCATTTACATTCAGGGTTAATACAAATAGGTGGTAATTTGGTCCTGTCATTTCATCAATGGGTTGCTCATTGGCTTAGTCTTCTGTTGTTATTTCACTGGGATGTTCTTCACATTTGCCTTTGGTTTTGGTGGGCGCTATATCTCTTCTCTGTCAAGAGAACATCATGAAGTATCATTTGTAGGGCAGGTTTGGAAGAGGTATATTCTCTTGACTTTTCTTTACTGTGGAAGAATTGTATTTCGTTTTCAAAGACAAAGGAAAGTTTTGCTGGGTACGTTATCCTGGGCCAAGAATTTTTTTTTTTCTTTTAGAATCTGGAATATGTCACTCCATTCTCTTCTGGCTTGTAGAGTTTCCTGTGAGAGGTCTCCTGTGAGTTTAATTGGAATTCATTTTATATGTCAGTTGATTTTTTTCACATGCACATTTAACAATGTTTTCCTTATGTTCGAGTGAAGAGAGCTTGATGATCATGTGTGGTAAAGATTGCTTTTGGTCAATCCTGTTGGGAGTTCTGTGTCCCTCCTGGATGTTGTTTCCCAATTCTTTCTCTACATTAGGGAACTTTTCCCTTCTTATTTCACTGAATACAACTTTAAATCCAGCTTCTCTTTCTGTACCTTCAGGGACTCCCATAACTCTTATATTTGGCCTTTTAATAGTGTCTTTCAATTTTTGAGTACTTTTAAATTTTTTTTTGCCTGATCCACCTCTGCTTCCAGCTTTTTGCTTATTTCCTCCTGGTGACAGGAAATATCTTCTAATTTTGAGATTCTTTCTTCTGCCTCCTTCATTGTATTTTGGAGATTCTCCACTGTACTTTTAGTTTGCTCCACTGTATTCTTAATTTCTGATATATCAGCTTTCATCTGATTCATTTCCAGTGTGACATATCCCTTGAATTCCTTGAATGCCTACCTTACGTGCTTCTCGTTCTTGATAAGAATCTTTATAATAAGTGTTTTGAATTCTGTATCCCCCATTTTCTTGATGTCTTTCTCAGTTAATTTTGAGATTAGCAGAGGTTTTGGTCCTTTGCAGGGGCTTCTTCGGTAACATCCATTGTGCCTTTGTCTCTTCTTTTGCTCTTGGTCATTGTACTTCTGGTTAGCAGAGTCTTCTCCTTTGGTCTGGTTTCCAAGCTGTGTCACCCGCAGGTCTACACTTTGATTTTACTTACTGTGGTTGGTCAGGGCTCTTTGTTTGTAGCCACTTGTGCCACTCCCTCCATTGAGTTCCAGGTCTGGGCTGTTATGTTAGATTTCCACCATGGTCTCCATAGCCCCAGCTCCTGGCTCACCAGTCTCCACTTTCTGTGATGCCGTGCTGAGGCTGCACTGTTGTTTGTGCAACCTTTCTCCCACTTCTGGTTGGAGCAGGTCCCAGGATTAGGGAGACACCAGGTATGCTATATAGCTGGGTTGTTGGTGTTGCTGATCTTGCCGGAACCTGTTGGGCATTAGGTCTGAGGGCCACATGGACCTGTTTTGACCAGTACGATGCCATACTTAGTATTATTTTCCTGTGGGACTAGTGCAATGCACTTAGCTCAGTTAGCTCTTGCTAAGCTCAGTGCATGTGCAGCTCACTATTGTACCCTGCAGCCGTTATTTCTTTGCCACACTGTAAGAAATGGCGCCTGATGTGCCACTACTAGAGTTCTTGATCTGCTGACCATCAGGTCTGAGGTCTACCTGGACCTGTCGTGGGTGAAACCTGTAGGATGCCACGTTGTTGCTGTTCATTGAGCCAGAAATGAGTTCACTCCCGGCTCAATGCATGCACAGTACTTTGCCATAGCCTTTGCCTCCTTAAACGAAATGTCACCCGATTCAGCTCTAGGGGGCAGATTGAGTTGTGAAATTCACCCTATTCCTGTACTGCCTGTGTGGGATCTGCTGCTCTATCTCTGCTCTTGGTGAAATCAAACAGGCCAGTGACAGCAATTTCTTTGTCTGGGTTCACTTCCTGAGCCAGTGAAAGTCCCTTCCCACCTTGTTGCTGGTGGAGTTCTGGCTGCCACTGCAATTCAGATCACCACTTGCTGAATGCTACTGGGGTATCAGTCACTGCAACACCACACCATTGTTTTTGCTGCTTTCCTGTGTCTGTCAGTCTCCATGTACCCCTCTGCTGTTGTTCTGTCCTCTCCTGTTTCCTGGAATGTGCCCTCTCTGCTTCACATTGGATAATGCTTCCCCGTCTGTTTAAACGTGTCCTTACCCTATTCTGCCATCTTCATTCTCTTCCCCTTGACTTCTTTGTTAAAGAGAAATGCCAATCACTTTGATCATCCAAATGGCTTTTCCAAATGAAGATTGAGTCATTATAGGAATGCCAAGCACTTATTTCTCAGCATGGCATGCAATAGGGAATTTTTACCAGTCAGGATTCCTAGCTATATTTAATAGATGTTGAATTGGGCTAATTTAAGCAGAGAAAAGTTTAATTAATCTGTATTGAATTTGTCAGTGGAGTAACTCTACTTGGTTGCAAAAAGTATGAAAATGAATAGTATGTCTCACTAAAGGGTAGCTGACAAGCATGCAGACATGACAAATTTGTGCATATGTTGAGGTGAACAACCATGTGTCTTGTTGTTCCCAGCAAGTATTTTGAAAGAAAAGTGTCATATAGCTTCTATTTGTTTTTAAGACTTACTATAGAACCATGCTTATCAACAGTGTTGTGTTGATTTAATAAACAGCAAGTACGTCAATGGAACAGATTAGAATATAGCAGTAGGCCTATAGACCTCTATCGCTTCTCAGCCTTTTGCCTAAGATCAAGTGTAGACCTATAAACCTCTGCCTTTTTGTTGCTTTCACTTTAATTTTTTTATTTTGAAGTAATTACTTGTATGCAGAACTTACAAAGCTACAAGGAAACCTGTATACTCTTTACACAATTCCTTCCAGTCATCAAGCTTTATACAACTTTCGTACAATAGTAGTATAGGAAATTGACATTAGTACAGTCCACAGAGCATATTTAGATTTGCTAAACAGGCACACACACATGCACATGTGCATATAGAATTTTATTACACATGTGGATTGCTATAATGAGCACCATAGTTAATGTACGAATACAGAGGCTGGCATTCTGGGGTAGTGGGTTAAACCACCTGGCTCCTCTGTCTCCAACTCCACTTCCTGCTGATGCTCCTGAGAAGGCAGCAGAAAGTGGACCAAGTATGTGGGTCCTTGCACTGATAAGGGAGACCTAGATGGAGTCCCTGGCTTCTGATTTGAGCCTGACATAGATCTGTTACTACTAGGGCAGTGAACCAGTGAATTGGAGATAACGCACTCTCTTCCCTTCTCATTGTCCCTCCTTTCCTCTTTCTTGTTCATATTAATCCATTGAGGTTCATCTAGTTTGTGCATATCAGTTTTATTTTTTGTATCTTTGGGTAGTATTCTATGGTATGCAACATTATTTAATCAATCATTTGCCTATTTAGAACTTTCAGGCTGTTTTCAATAGTTTGCTATTGTGAATCCAGCTGCTATGAATACTCATTACAGTTTTTATAGAAATATGTTTTAATTTTTATGAACTATCAATGTATGAGACATGTAGTTTCTATGCAACCTTTCCAATAGTTTGTGTTGTCAGTGTTTTGTGTGTGTGTTAGCTATTTTTCAGATTCATTTATTTGAAAGGCAGAGTTACCAAAGAGAAGGAAAAGTTACAGAGAGAGACAGATCTTCCATCCGCTGATTCATTCCCCTAATGGCCACAATGGCCAGGGCTGGGCCAGGCCAGTCAGGGACCAGAAACTCCAATGACAGCTCCAATGCGGATGTACAGACCCAAGCATCTTCCACTGGTTTCCCAGGCAAAATTATCAGGGAGCTGGGGCCTGACGCCATGACTCAGTGGCTGGATTCTTGCTTTGCAGGTGCTGGGATCCCATATGGGTGCCGGTTTGTGTTCTGTGTGCTCCACTTCTCACTCCCAGCTCCCTGTTTGTGGCCTGGAGAATCTGTGGAAGATGGCCCAAAACCTTGGGACCCTGCACCTGCATGGGAGACCTGGAAGAAGCTCCTAGCTCCCTGCTTTGGATGGGTTCAGCTCCAATTGTTGTGACCATTTGGGCAGTGGATGGAAGATCTTTCTGTCATTCTTCTCTCTGTAAAATCTTCCTTTCCAGGTCTGGCACAATGGCATGGTGGCTAAAATTTTTGCCTTGCCTGCTCTGAGATCCCATATGAGTACTAGTTCGTGTTCAGGCTGTTCCAATCCCCATCTTGTTCCCTGTTGTGGCCTGGGAAAGCAGTGGAGGACGGCCCAAAGCCTTAGGACCCTGCACCCGTGTGGGAGACTTGGAGGAAATTCTTGATTCTTGGCTTAGGATTGGCTTAGCTCTGATTATTGCAACCATTTGGGGAGTGAATCAGTGGGCAGAAGATGTTTCTCTGTATCTTCTTCATCTGTATATCTGCCTTTCCAATAAAAATAGATGAATCTTTTAAAAATCAACCTTTCCAAAGAAAATAAAGTCTTGTCAAGCACCTAAATATATGTGATTTGAAGATTTTAACTATTTTTATTGGAAAGTCAGATAGGAGGAGGAGACAGAGAGGAAAATCTGTCTGCCGATTCACTCCCCAAGCAGCCACAATGCCGCAATGGCCAGAGCTGCGCCGATCTGAAGCCAGGAGCCTGGAAACTCTTCCAGATCTCCCATGTGGGTGCAAGGTCCCAAGGCTTTGGGCCATCCTGGACTCCTTTCCAAGGCCACAAGCTAGATGGGAAATGGGGCTTCCGGGATATAAAATGGAGCCTATAGGGGATCCTGGCGTGTGCAAGGCAATGATTTTAGCCACTAGACTACTGTGCCAGGCCCAGTATATGTGATTTGAATCCCAGAAGAGACAAAATCACACACATGTATACACACACACACACACACACAATAGCAGGGAGCTGGATTAGAAGAGGAGACACTGGAACTCTAACAGGCAGCGCCTTAACCTGCTATGCCTCAATGCTGGCTCCTTCATCTATTTTGTATTTCAGCTATTCTGATAGATCTGTGGTGAAGTTTCATTGTAATTTTAATTTAAATATTCCTAATGACTGATGATATGGAATACATTTTCACATACTTGTTTGAAAGCCACACGACCCATCAGCCACATGATCAAAAGGGTAAACGAGTTGTAAATAGCAATAAGGTTAATAATTATTATAAGTTGTGGAGAATCTATTTAAGGTACTAGTCCTTTGTTAAGATATTTGGCTTAGAAATATTTCTCCTGCTCTCTTGCATGTCTTGTCTTCTGCAGAAAATTTGAGTTTTATAACTCATTTTATTTATATGAAGTGAACAAATTTTATATATTTCACAATGCAGATTTAGGAAGAAGTTTGAATGTTGATAAACACAACTTAATACTTCTGTTATTGATGGTGTCTTAAGTGTCAAATTTAAGAACCTTTTGCTGAAACTCATGTCCCAAAGATTCTCTCTTACTTTTTATAAGGGTTTTATGATTTTGTGTTTTACATTTAAGTCTTGATCCCTTTTCAGCGACTTCTTTGGTAAGGCATAAAGCAGGTTGAGGTTCATGTTTGACTTAGGATGTTCTGTTGCTCCAGGGCCCTTGCATGAAAGGCTGTCTATTCCATTGAATTACTTTTGTACCTTTGTCTCACTCCAGTTGGGAATATTTGTATGGGTCTACTTCTAGTTTTTTTTAATTTGGTTTCATCGATCTGAGAATGCATTCCCCTACCAGTACTGCACTGTCTTAATTGTTTCAGTAAATTTTCTTAGTCACCAATACCATTAAATAGGAAAAGGAAATCTCTTAAATCAGTGAATATTGAAGAAAATGAACTTCAAACCCTATCTCATACCATACATAAAATTCAGTTAGGGTGGATCTTATGTCTAGAAATCAGTGCTGAAACTTGAAGCA
The DNA here is from genome assembly GCF_017591425.1 of Ochotona curzoniae. Classification (NCBI taxonomy): domain Eukaryota; kingdom Metazoa; phylum Chordata; class Mammalia; order Lagomorpha; family Ochotonidae; genus Ochotona; species Ochotona curzoniae. The sequence continues at coordinate 1,608,895 of NW_024465471.1, forward strand.
TGAAGAAAATGCAGAAACTGTTTTTACAATTTTGTATTAAACAAGCATTTCTCAGAATATAAAGAAATCATTAACCAAAAAACTTGTCAGTCCATCAACGTTAATAATGTATGAAATCAGACATTGTTATAAATTTGAAAATGTAATTCATGTAATAGAAAGAAAATATTCATGATAGAATACGTCTATCTTATAAATGTTAAATATCTAGAGGACATATAGAACTTTTAAAAGCAAAATAGAAGCACAACAAACCTAATAAGAAATAAGCAAAAAATAAGCATACACTTTTTAAAAATTAATTACATTGCATTATGTGATACAGTGTTATGGGCATTGGGATTCCCCCCACCCCTCCCCGAACCCTCTCCCCATGGTGGAGTTCTCCACCTTGCTTCATTACCATAGTTCAAATTCAGTTGAGGTTCTTTCATTGGAAGTATTTACCAACCATAAAGTCCAGCATCTTATTATCCTAGTGAGTTCAACGATTTCTTAGTGCGACCATCTCTGGTCTGAAGGTAAAGCCAGCAAAGTATCATCCCAATCAATTAAAAGCCCCAACATAACATCAACAATTTACAACCTTATGGCATTAATTGACATGGTACTGATTAACCAATATGTTAATAGGAAAATGCAAGTTCTTAACTACATCCTGTGACTTCTTCATAGACATTTCAGTTTTGGTTTATATTCAACTGGGTTGTATACAGTTTAAAATGGCTATAGATTACTATTTAGCTGTCTTGTGTTTATTTTTATTTTAGTATTTAGCTGTTTATAGTGTTGAAGCATGATTTTTGCTGAACTTGGTTGTTTTTCGGATGGTCTGAACTGGCTTATAACTCTAGCAAGACATGTGTCATCGGTTTAGGTACAGAACATTTGTTTTTTTTTGGAGGGGTGTGCAGAGAAATCCCAATACCCCAGTGAGGCGTAACAAATCTTTGTGTCCTACCTTGTGAGGTATGAGTGAATCCCCGAATAAGCATACATTTTATAAAACAAGAGCAAACACACAAACTGAAACAATACAATATCCAAGAAAAATGAAACGTTGTCAATACATTGTTGTGACCTAAAATATGTATTATTATAGTCAATAAATTTTAATATATTGTTGTTAATAAAGTTTACTAAATTAAAAGGATGAATAAAATATATTTCAAAATTTAGTTGTGCTGTGACAAGCTGACAGTACTTGTGAAAACTACATTCCAAATTGGAGTGCTGGCTTGAGTTCCAGTTACTCTGCTTCTGACTCAGCTTGCCTTTAATATATTTGGAAAGGTAGCAGAAGGTAGCCCATGTGCCTGCTGGGAGACCTAGGTGATACTCCAGGTACTTAGCTTTAGCCTGATATAGCCCTAGTTGTGCATCCATTTGAGGAGTGAGCCAACAGACAGAAGTGTTCTGTCACTTGCTCATTTTTTCTCTCTCTCCCATGAGGTAACTGTCTAGATATATATCTATCCCTCCTTCTCTGTTGCTATACTTTTCAAATAAATAAGTACATCTTTAAAAACAAAATGAAAGAAAAATATACCTTCACACAATCTAATGTTTACAGTATTTTTATTTGTGATACAAATTCCTTGTCCAAACATATGGAATTCAAAATGTCCCCAAATTTGAATCCTTTTAGTGCTAATATGACACCACAAGTGGCAACTTCTGCACCTGACCTCATTGCAGTCAAAACAAAGGTGCCCATCAACACATAAGTAAATAAACTGTGCATCTATAAGATTGAATACTGCACATCCATATAAAGGAAATGAATTACTCATAAACAACAAACATGGATGAATTTTAAAAATTACCTTCAGCTAAAGAAGCTACATGAAAGCATACTGTATGGCCCACCTTATGTGAAACATGGAAATTCCAAAACTAATCTATGGTAGTAGAAAGCAGAATAATGATTTCCTGTAGTACAGGAGACATTGATTTACTGAAAACATGAGTTAGGGAACCCTTTGGAGTGATGGCACTGTTCTATGTTTTGGTTGTAATGTTGGTTAGACACTGTATGCATTTGTCAAAACTCAATGACCTGTACACTTCAGATCTATGCATTTAACTATATATAAAATGGATCTTAAAACAAAATTGGATATATCTACATCTATATCCATATCTATATCTGTATTTGGTATCTATAAGGTCGCTGTGAGATATGTAGAATGACAAATAGAGCTAGATGTCCAGCACCAACAACCAAAAATTCACTGCTCAACTGATGTGATGAGAAACCTCTTATCATCACTACTGCTACTTCTGCAACTCATAGCAGAACTGATTCCTGAGGTTCCAACAGATTGATTTCTGTTTATATTAATGCCTCACAGGCCTTTAGCAGTCTCAAGGATACTGGCCAAGATTACATAAAATGAAGGCCTATTTTAATCACTGGAGATAGCAAAACTAAATAAAATATTTGAACATTATCTGGCTCAACCCCCTCTTTATGGCTATTATTTTCTACAACTCCATTGCTCCATGAGCTTTTTTGCTACCTAGACTCATTTTCTGAGGTACAAATTTTGTAAATGAAAGTCCACAGTTTTTCTAATAGTCAAACAGACACTTGTCTAAAAACAAATCATAGTGTATTGAAACATGGTTTATAAAATATATGAGAACATCATATTTAAATAATGACTTAATGGAACTATAGAATTTTAGAAAATAGAAATATTTTAAAACATATTTTATTAAATTTATTTTTGTTAAGCAAACTGATATTCAAAAAAGCTATTTTTCCCCCCATGCTATCAATTAGTGCTTTATCTAATGTTGATTTTTTCTATAATTTAACTGGTCCTGAATTTTTCATGGTTTGGTTAAGACTTGCCATTGCTTGTTTGTAGATCCAGACTCTCAAGTTCAAAATATATAAGAACTTGCCCTTGAGGAGACAAAATTTTGCTGATCTCTGTATTTCAGAGTATCTAGCACCAGACGTTTCATGAAAATTAAAAGCTCTGGCTCTAAGTCAAACAAAATTGGGTTTGATTAATAGCTATGTGAGCTTAGGCAAAATTCTGATTCTCTGCATCTTAGGTTTTGCTTCTGTGAAATAAGGTTAATGATACTTACCATGCAGAATTAATGTGAGAATCAAAGGAGATAACAAATACAAAGCACCTGAACTCAGTTAATCACTGCTATTTTTCCTTATCTTTTGAACACAATGTTAGGAAAAATATTATTTGGCTTTATAAAAAATCATTTCCAGGTGCATGCCTGAGTCAGAGCAAATGCATGCTGATTGGGCTTTGCCACAGCATTGGCTGGCAGGTGCTAGGACTTGGGGCAAATCCTATCAAGCTGGACTGCAGAACCACCTGTAGAGTGCAAGACCTGGGACTTGGAGTGGACCCAGTAGGGACACTGTGGGCACCTCTCTGATGGGCTGCAACTCCCACTGATGAGTGTAAGAACCCAGGACTGGGAACAAGCCTGGTGGTGGCACCCGCCAGCATGAGTGTGGGCTGGGATAGTGGGGTCAGTTGGGTTGAGCTAGGCCCATCAATGTGTACAAGAATTGAATAGGATGTGGACAGACTGGCCCATTTTGCTGCACATACTGGCAAGCACAGGAACTAAGCATGCCTAGTGGGGGTTATTGGGAGGTTGCTTCAACTAGGCTGCTGTTCCCCCCGGTATACATGAGGGCCAAGTGTGTAGTGGGCAGGGTTGGTCTGGGCTGCAGCATCCATTGGTTTGTGTAAGAAATGGGGCTGAAGACAGAACTGACCCAGCAATTACAATTACTAGTGTGTATATAGGCTGATGTGGGTAATGAAATGAGCTAGACCCCATATGGGAAAGCACACACAGAGTCAGGTCTGGGGTCTCCTCAGATGAGGTCTCCTTGGGGATCCCCTCCTTCCCAAACTGAACCACCGGACTCAGAGCTCTAACAATGGGGAGAATGGTAGGACCGTAGAGTGCATGTATCAGAACTGGGCCTCCTCAGTGGCTTGGATGGAGCAGTGGACAGAACCAGATGCACATGGAGGATATGGCAGCCCACAGGGGTCTGCAGAGGACATCTGGTGCCAAGGCAAAGGGAGGAGGGCAGAACAAATCAATCAATTACCCCAGCCAAATGTTGACAGCAAATATTTGGGCGAGTAGAGACTCTTGGGTGGACTTGCCAATGGACCTTGAAAGGATTTCATCATCCTTGGAGTGGTGAGATTGACAACATTTCAGAATTATCAAAATCACCTAAACAGATTCCTTGGACCATGCTCCACATTGGGGACCCTGGGTTCCTGAGCCCCAGGTACTGGGGCAGTTGGGAGGCTGAAGGCAGCTTCTCCACCTGTCTCCCCAAATAAAAGTGGAAGAAAGAGAAATTTTGGAAATAATGGTCTCACTCACTTTCCCCTAACCCTGATTCTTTCCCCCTGATCAACTATATAAACACCATCAAAAATATAATTAGGGCCTGGCATGGTTGCCTAGTTGAAAGTCCTCACCTTGCACGCCAGGATCCCATATGGGCACCAGTTTATGACCTGGCAGCCCTACTTCCCATCCACCTCCCTGCTTGTGTCCTGGGAAAGCAGTAGAGGATGGCCCAAAGCCTTGGGACCCTGCACCCACATGTAAGACACAAAATAAGCTCCTGGCTAAGGGTTGGCTCAGTTCCAGCTATTGTGGCTGCTTGGGGAGTGAACCAACAGAGGAAGATCTTTCTATCTGTCTCTCTGTAAAGCTGACTTTCCAATAAAAATGAATAATTTAATAATAATAATAATTTTAAAAATCATTCTTAGAGCCATCATTGTGGCACATCAGATTAAGCAGCTTTGTGATATCAGCATCCAGTATTTGAATTTTGGTTCAAGCCTACCTGCTGAACTTCTGATCAAGCTTGCTGTTGATGTGCGCCCTGGGAAGGGAGGGGAGGATGACCGCTGGGCCCCTGCTACCCACTGGGGAGACCTGGAGGGAGTTCCAGACTCCTGACTTCAAGCCAGCTGAAGCCATTTGAGGAGTAGACCAGAAGATTGAAGAGCTCTCCTTCTCTACCTGGCAAAGAAGTAAATACATAAATAAATGTTTAAGTGTTTTGTGTGATACAGGGCACTGCTTTTTCCTACTGCTTGAATCCCTAGTGCAAATTGCAAGATGGGAAAATATGTAACAAAATGATGCTCTTGTTTATATGAAAGTTTTTGCTATTTGCATATTTAAGAGAGTTCTTCAGCTACTTGATTTGATATTTGATCAGAGCACCCTCTCTGCTCTCCAAGAATTTGGCCAAATAAAGCTAATTTTTTTTTTATTGACCAGTTTGCTTCTGACAAGAAACTTTGCAATGTAATATTCTTATAGGTTAATTTTCAATTTTGTTTAAGATTGGATAATAGTATATAATACTAAATAAATTTCCATAAAACTGGTAATTAAATTATTGATAGTAATTTAATATTTGAATATAATGGGTTTAAGTGAATAAGTCAATCAAAGTATATTTATGTTTTTGTTTTGTTCATTCAACACATTTTTAACACCTGGGGAAACTAGCTTTGTAAACAAAAAAGGTTTCTCAAGCTGTGAGCTTAAGCTAGGAGCTGAAGAAACCTTTGGAGAATTAAGTCCAACACTCAGTGGTTCCAATGGCCTGCTTTTAAATGAGGGCAGTAATGGTGGAGTATGGAGTGCAGGTGGAGGAGTGGTTACAGCCATGATCAAAGTCAGGCTGTGCCTGACTTGGCTTTTATGACCAACCGTCTCACAAGAACTGCCTTCTGAGGACACACCTCCAGTGACATAAGGATTATCCACTAAACCCACCTCCTAAGCAGTATAAGCAAATTAAATTTCTACTCTTTTAGTATCATTGATAATAATAAACTTCTATACAAGTTTGGTAGCCAATTCTTGTTAAAACCATAGTAAATACCTATCATGTGCCTGTCTTTGGACAATAGAAATACAGAACTTCTATAATGCAATACAAATGCAGAAATGCAGCACTTGGAATGAATGAATAATGTAAATGGTATATATTAAATTAAATTATATATAAATACTTAAGGCAGAAGAATCAGGAAACTTAAAGAGCTGTTAATTGTATTCCAGATTGCACAGCTTTCAGAGTTCTTTAAAAAAAAAAGAAACAAAACTTTTTTGATTGAATTTTGAGAAACTTTCATTAACAAGCAATAATTGTGTATATTTTTGGAGTACAATATATTTTAGCCATGTATGTGTTATAGAAAGATTCAAATTAATTGAAGTGGTAACAAGCTTATACTAAAATAGAGTAAAAAGGGCCCAGTGTGGCAGCCTAGTGGCGAAAGCCCTTGCCTTGCATGTGCGGGATCCCATATGGGCTCCGGTTCATGTCCCATCTGCTCCACTTCCCATGTAGCTCCCTGTCTGTGGCCTAGGAAAACGACAGAGGATCACCCACAGGGGAGACCCAGAGTAAACTTCTGGCTTTGGATTGGCTCAGAACCAGCCGTTGCAGTCACTGGGGAAGTGAGTCAGCAGATAAAGATCGGCCTTTCTGTCTCTCCTCTCTGTATATCTGACTTTCCAATAAAAAAATCTTTTAAAAAATAAAGAAAATTGTATAGTGTTCCTTAAATACCAGCTTCAACTTCAATTCATGGCAAGTTTTCTTTTTCCATTTAGATTATTATTCACTGAGTCACTAAATTTTATCTCTCCATGTGTATATTTTTAAATTCATATGAAGGGGGTTTCAAAAAGTTCATGGGGAAATATAACTAAAAGATATATGAATTTTCATGAACTCTTGTTTATTTGAAAGAGACGGAGAGAGAGAAATCTTTTGTCTGTGCTCCAAATGCCTATAACACCGCATGCTGGGTCAGGCCAAAGCCAGGAGGTGGAATTCAATCCCTATCTCTCATGTGAGTGGTAGGGGCCCAAGAACTTGAACTATCACCTGTTGCCTCCTAGTGTGCTCATTAACAGGAAGCTGGATCAGAAATACTGCAACCAGGACTTGAAGCAGACATTCTGTTATGGGAATATGGAATGTAGACATCTTAAGAAGCAGCCTAACTACTGCACCACAACCTACTACTCCATGAATTTTTTGAAATCCCCTTGTGTGTATATATGATAAAGACTCTTTTATCTGACATACCCGCAGAATCATTATGCCACCAAACAATATTGCCTTAATATTATCAAATAGCTAACTAATCGGAATGCTTGTCCGTAGTCCCTAGCTCATAATTCCCAAAGTCCTTTTTATTTGCTAAATGGCCAGAACAATAGATACTTTTGTCCTTGGTTCCTAAAGCAGCTTCAAAACAGCTTTACAGAAATGACAGTAGAGGGTGTTGTTGTAAAGTAGGGGTGTTTCACTCCTAAAATGGCTGCGATAGCTGGAGATGAGCCAGGCCAAGGCTAGGAGCCAAGAATTTAATCCAAGTCTCCCATGTGAGTACAAGAGCCCAAGCACTTGGGTCATCTTTCACTGCTTTTCCAGGCACATCAACAGTGAGCTAGATGTGAACTGCAGTAAAAAGTTATAGTGTTCTATTGCAATTTTACTAATTGATCCAGATGGCAAAGGGTCTTGCCCAAGTTCACGCATAGATAGAACCTTTCTACTATAGTGCTTTTTTTACACCACGATATTAACAATTTAAAACGATTATTGACTATATACACTGAGTAAATTTGTGCCAGTTACTAGAGCCTATTACATTTCCTTTAATAGGACACTTGGCACAATGTGTCCCTTATACCTCTTTCTCCTTCTGGACCACTGTACTGTTCCTTGCTGAGGATTTAGAAGGTTGTGAGACAACATGCTAACCTGCAATATTTTGTTTTAGAGGTGACAAGAAAGTTAAGAGAGATAAGAGAATGCTGTGTTGGAAAAAGAAAACAGTTGCTTTTTCTGAACTGTCTCTTCTAGGCTTGTCTTGATTTAAACAGTACTCTTTAAAAAATTTTTTTTATTTATTTTATCTGAAAAGGCAGATCTACAGAGAGAGGAAGATCTGTTTGCTGGTTCACTCCTCAAGTGGCCACAATGACTGTAGCTGAGCCATTTTGAAGCCAGGTGCTTCTTCAGGGTCTCCCACACGGGCACAGGGTCCCAAGGCCTTGGGCCATCCTCATCTGCTTTCCCAGGCCACAAGCAGGGAGCTGGATGGGAAGTAGAGCAGCTGGGACTTGAACCAGCACCTGTATGGGATCCCGGATCATGCAAGTCAAGGACTTAAGCCACTAGGCTACCATGCTGGGCTCTAAATAGTCATCATTTAGCTGGATACCATTTTTGTTAATCATGCTCACTCTCCTCTGAGTTGTTCTGATGTCTGAGGCAAGAAGCCAGTTTTCTTCTGCAGGAAGGTTATGCTTTTTCCCAGTGTGTGGGGAATATCCGAAAACTTGGTAATGAAGCAAGGTCCAGGATAACATTATTCTCTATCTTCTTACGGGTTTGATTCCAAGTCATTAAAAACTACCCAACTGTTTGTTTCATTCAAAGATTTGTTTGGACTGGATATCCATGTGTTTCATCTGTATCATCTATTTATCTATATAACTATTGATGGCCTCTATCTATTACCATCATCTATCTTTTGAACTGTCTGTGCTGTTCACTGTTAAGTATCAGAATGCAAATACAAAAGCTCAAGACAAGTTCTGTCTTTAAGAATCTCATGTCATGATGTCAACACATGATAATCAGCACGGTTTACCTTTAAACAGTGACATATATATTTTTATACACACACAAATATATAATGTTATCTTCTTTGTCCACTAAACACAAAGCAGATTTGAAAATCTGATGGTACTGCTCCCCTGACCTGAAAACCATTTGTTGGTTTTAGTAAATCCTTCCTAGGATTCTCAAAAGGGCATTGCGGTGGGAAAGGTTTCTGGCTGAAGTTTTTCAGAAATGCTGCCAAAGTGTGAACTAAGCCAAGGTTTCTTTGGTGCCCTTCCAAACTCCTACTGGCTTTCAAACATTCAATTCCTTCACACTATCACAAGTTTTACAAACTCTCCTCCTATAGCATATTCACCCATATTTGCCTTATTTGAATAGTTCTTGAAATTTTTATGCTTTGGGTCAAACTATTTTTACTTTTTTTCATAAGGCCCTTGAATTATAGACTAATTCTTTGGATATAGACCCTGATTCAGGATACACTTACTAAATGGCAATCTTATTTGCCTTTGGTCAATTCTACTATTAATTCACAAACCACTGTTATTGCTATCTTTCTGTGTGTCATGATTCATGGCAGCTATCTTATTACACTGCAACACCAGTCTCTCTCTCTCTCTCTCTCTCTCTCTCTCTCTCTATATATATATATATATATATATATATATATGTTACTATCACAGGTGTTACAATTTAGAAAAAAACCTTGAAGTAATTTCTATTGAAAACACTGACATTAACTTGGGTAATTAATTCACCATATATGAAAGGAACCCAGAATTTATTTTAAACAATGTTACAATGATTTCCAATTTTGTTCACTAATGATACAAAGCATTGCACTGGGACAAGTAGGTAAGGCTGCTTACAACTAAAGGAAACTGTCCATGAGGTCCCACCTACCTAAAGTCCTGTCTGTTCATCAAGATAACTGAGGGAATTGATCTTATTGTATAGCTTCAGCGTATTTGTAAGAACCACCATGTCCAAGATATCACATTAATTGGGGATCTCCAAGATTTTTTTTAATTTTTAATTTTTAACCATTGTCTGATATTAAACATGAGAGTACTGTACAATATTTTCCCAGCAGGTATGTGTTCTCTGCACCTGAGAATTGGGTCTGGTGTGTGTGTGTGGTGGGGCGTTGCAGCACCCACCAGCACACAAAAAGATCAGCACTAGGGGCAGATTATGCCAGGCAGGAGCCTAGCATCCATTGGCATTGTAAGATCTGAATCTGGGAGTGGGGCTGGTGGGGAAACTTGGGGAACTCCCCTATTAGCCGTAGCTCCTGGTAAACACAAGAGCCAGGTTAAGGAATGGGCTAGACCAGGCAAAGCTGCACTACTCATCAGTAAGTGTGTAGGCTGGCTTGGGGGGTGGTGTGGGCAGTGGACTGGGCAAAGCCAGGCCAAGCTGTAGTATACTGGCACATGCAAGAGCCAGGACAGTATGTAAGCCATGCTGGGCTAGGCTACTGTACCCACTGGTTCACATGAGAGTCAGAGGGGAGGGCAGGCTGGGCAGGACTAGGCTGCAGCTCCCACTGGCAAGTGTTGGGACTGGGAGTGGGCAAGACCAGGCTAGGCTGCAGCATCTGATGGCCAGTGCCAGGATTGGAGGTGGGCCATGACAGGCTCGGTAGAGCACCTACCATCACATATGAGATTTATGACTGGGAACTTGTCTAATCAAGGAAGTTGGGGAAGGTCCCTGCTAGGATGCAGCTCCCACTGTTGAGTACAAGAACCAAGACTGGGGCAGCCCATGACAGGCCATACCCATTGGCATACATGTAGGCTGGGTCTGGGGGCAGGCCAGGCTTGGCTAGTTCACAACACCTGCTGGCAGGTGTGAGAGCCAGGATGGGGCACAGGACAGGCTGAGCGGGACTGCAACACCTGCCAGTACACATGAGGGCTGGAACTGGGGGCTGGCCAAGCTTGGCTAGGCTACAGCATCCATCAGCAAGAGCTGGAACTTGGGGCAGGCTGGGCTGAACAAGGCTGTAGCACCTGCTGGTGAATGCCATGACTGAGTGCAGGCCATCTCAGACTGGGCCATAGCACCCACTGGTAATCCTGGTAGGGGAAACTTGGGGACTCCCCTGCTAGGCCACAGTTCCTACTGGTGAGTAAGAGAGTTGGAATTGGGGGTGGATCAGGCTTGGCAAGGCTGAAACACCCATTGGCCTGCATGTAACCCGGAGGAAGGGCCAGTCTGGGCTAGGTCACTGCATCCACTGGCACATACAAGGGTCAAGGGTCAGAATAAGTGTAGGTCAGAGGGGAAACTGAAGACACTCCTCTACTAGGCCGTGACTCCTGCTGGTGAGCACGGGAACCAGGGCTGGGGGCAGGCCTGGCTGGTCCAGGTGGCACCATCTGTAAGCATGCATGTGGGCCAGGTTGGGGGTAGGATACTAAACTAAGCCATAGTACCTAAGTTGTTCAAGAGAGCTGAATGGGATGTAGGAGGGGTTGGACTGGTCTGCTGCACATGACAGCATGTACAGGAACTGGAGCTGGGGACAGGCCTGGTTGGGGCTATTAGGGATCAACCTGACTGGGTTGCAGTTACTGCTGGTATGCATAAAGATTAGGTTTGTGGTGGGTTTGATTTGGCTAACCCACAGCACCTCTTTGATTTATGTAAGAGATGGGGCCTGGGATGGAGTAGACCAGACAACTCCATTCACCAGTGTGTGTGTAGGCTGATGCAGGTGTCAGACTGAACCAGACCCTGCCCTGGCTGGTGCACACAAGAGTGAAGTCTGGGGTCATCCCAAGTGAGGTTTCAGACCCTGGCCACAGGGAAAAATCACAGAATGTGTGGTCCAACTTCGGAGTACGTCTTGGGCCTGGGCATCCTCAGTTGCTGATGCTTGCGCAGTGGGCAGCATGTCCAGATGCACACAGGGAGCATAACGGCCAGTTCATTTAGGCTAGTGGAGGATGTGGAGTTCCTCATCAAAGTATGGAAAGCAGAACAGGTTAGCCCATTCTCTTGGCCAAGCTTTACATGTTCCTGGGCCTGTGGATGCACTAAGGTGGAATTTGTCAACCAATAGAACTTGGGAAGATTTTATCAACCCTGGAGCAATGAAATCAACAGCATCTCAGAATTATGAAAACCACTCAAGTAACACCCTCAGAATACTCCCACATCTTGGTCTCTAAGGTGTCACCAAATGACCATCTCCCCATCCCCCAGCGATGATGTAGTTTGGTAGCAAAGGGGGAGGGGCTCTTCCTCTTCTCCCTGAGGACATAGGAGGAAAAAAAAGATTGTAAACATTTGTTCCACCCTTTCTCCCTGCCACAACTCTCAACACCCTTATCAATGGCCCACATGGGAATGCATTCTTCCTAACTGTGTAAATAACATTAAAAATAAAACAGAATTAAAACAGTTGAGCCCATTCAGGGTAGGAATGATAAGATTTTAGCTCTCAGGAGACACACTGTGGTTCTCAATCTAGAATTTTTGTTGCAATTTTAGACATTACAAATGAGACAAAGCACAACCAAAAAGACTATGAAGTAGGCAATATGGGAAACGTGTAGCTAGCCAACTGCATTTGCCAGTGCCTGACAATACTGTTAATTAAAGTTCTTTTTTATTTATATGGTGTGCAAATTTTACATAATTCATGATAAAGATTTAGTGACATAACAATAATTTCCAACACACCTTCCCTCCTGCTTTCATTCCCCTCCTTTACTTATCCCCCCCCCATTTTTACAGTGGCATATTTTCATTTCACGTTATAATCACAGGTTTACACTCTATTAGGCAGTGATATCTACACATAGCATGTAGAAAAACAAAACCCTACTATTCCTCAGGAGTGTAGACAAAGGCTATAAGCAATAATCAAATCCCAGGATAACAATTTCACTCACATAGATTACATTTTTATAATTATAATTTTTATAATTAATTATCATAGATCACAGAAAGCATTCTATTTGTGTTTTGGGGACTGGTTATTTCACTAAGCCTAATGGTTTGCAAATGGATCCATTTAGTTGCAGAAGACAAGAGTTTATTCTCTTCTATGGCTGAGTAATAATACATAGTGCATATATACAACATTTTCTTTATCCAGTCATCATTTAATGACCATCGTGGTTGATTCAATATCCTAACTTTTTTGTGAATTGAGCTGCTATACACATGGGATACAAATAACTCTCATATTCTGAGTTCATTTCCTTTGCATAAAGATCTACTTTCAGATATTTTCAGATATTGAAGGAATATCAGGATTTACATTCCTACCAATAGTAGATTAGGTTATACTTTTCTTTATATTCTTAATACCATTTATTTTTTACCTGATTATTGTATGATAGCCATTCTCACTAGGGTGAGGTGAAATTTCTTTGTGGTTTTTATTTGCATTTCCTTGATGGTTAGTAAACCAGAACATTTTGTCACATGTCTGTTGGTCATTTGTATTTTGTCCTTTGAAGATTGTCTATTTAGTCCTTTGTCCATTTCTTAATTGGACTGTTTTATTGTTGTTGAGTTTCTGGAGCTGTTCATAGATACTGGATATTAGTTGCATAATTTATAAATACTTTCTCTCATTCTGTTGGCTGCCTCTTCACTTTGTTGACCATTTCTTTTGCTGTACAGAAGATTTTAGCTTGATGTAATCTCATTTGTTTATTTTTGCTTTAATTGCCCATGCTTTGGGAATCTTATCCAAGAAGTTTATGCTTACACTTATGCCTTAAAGGATTTTCCTGATGTTTTCCTCTAGTAGTTTGATGGTGTCAGATAACATATTTTAATCCTTGATTTATTTTGAGTTGATTTCTATGTAATGTGTAAGGTCTTATTCATATAGACTTTTACAAATATAGACTGAATTTTTCCAGCACTATTTGTTGAGCAATCTACCTTTTTTCTCTAATTGACTTCAGTTCATTTGTCAAAAGTTAATTGGCTGCAGATGTGTAAATTCATTTCTGGAATTTCTATTCTATTCCTTTGGTCTTCATATCTGTTTCTTTGCTCCAGCTCTGTAATAAGTCTTGAATCTGGTATTGTTATGCCTCCAGTTTTGTGTTTATTTTTAAGATTGCTTTAATTGTTCTGACTCTGTTGTGTTCTCATATGAATTTTAACATCACTTTTCTAGATCGGAGAAGAATGTGGTAGATATTTTGAACCTGTAAATTGCTTTTGGTGGTATGGGCATTTTGGTGGTATTAATTGTAGCAATCTATGAACATGACATACTTTTCCATGTTTTGGCATCTTCTTCTATTCTTTAATGGTTTGTAATTTTTTTCATTGTAGATCACTAATACCTGTAATTAAATTTATTTCAAGGTATAGTTTTTTTTATTTTTTTTTATTTCACAGCTATTGTAAATGGGACCAATCTTACAAGTTCTTTCTTAGACATGGAATTGTTTGTGTATTCAAAGGCTATTGATTTTTGTGTTGTTGGTTCTATGTAATCCAACTTTATGACAAGGCTGTGCAATATCCATAATATGGTGGTTAGGGTTAAAGAAAACTGCTTTACTCAGTTTAACAGATATTTCTAGCTGTGCCACATACAAAACAAGTAAATTAACCTGAGCCTTCAGCTGTACCAAAAAATCATCATGAAGTTTTCAGTAAGTAATTAGATTATGTTGTAAAAAATAGTTGTTGAGGGCACGTTAGTTCCTGGAGGATTAACTGCCTATGTTTCTTCACCAGAGCCTCCAAATTAGCCCTTTCAAGTGCAGTGAAAAAGACACCAAAAGTGAGAGGGAAAGAATAAACATACTGTTAAAGAACTGAGAAATGTGAATTTCTTGATTTGGATGGAGTTTTTAATACTTGGTTGGACCAATGGAAAAAAAAAAAAACAGAAAATTGTAATACCTCACAAACTGTGAAAATCAAGTCAATCTGGGCTGAATTTCCTGTAAATGTGAATGAAAAACCTGAAATATATAATCTTACTTATTATATTACCTTCTCATTTTCCTAGAAAATTTACATTTGAAATATTGTAAGATTTATTTTTAATGGAAATCATAATGTGCTGAGTTCTTTTACACTTTAATACCAAGAAAGGACAGACTCATTGAAAAATATTATTTTATTCTTCTTTTAATTTTTGATTAATATGCAATATGTATGTATTTTTTAGGATACAGTACAATAGCTTAACCTATATATACTGTGTAAACTGATCAAATAAGATAATTAGCATTTCTTCTCCTTATTTGTTCTTTTTGTTTGGAGACTGTGAGCTTCTCCCTTCTAGTTCTTTATACAGAATATAATGTCTAGTTGTGAACTGCAGTTGCTCCACTCTGCTGTGGGAAATTTTAAGTTGATACTTCTAACTGCTTCAGTACCACTTACCCACCTTCCTTCTTTTTCCCTTCAAGCCTCTATCACATGAGAAAGAACATGTGATATTTGTCTTATTTCTGGTTTATTGAATTTAGCATAGTGATCTCCAGTTCTACCCACTTTGCTGCAAATGTCAAGATTTCATTTTTTTGTAGATGAGTAATATTCCATTGAATATACATTCACCATATTTTCTTTATTTTTCATCTACTAATTACATCTAAGATGATTTTATATGTTGGCTGTAGCTAATAGTCCTGCAGTAAATGTGGAAGTACAATGATCTCTGTCAAATTCTGGTTTTGTTTCTTTTGCATATGTACCCAGAGTGGGATATTTGAGTCATATAGTAGCTCTTGTTTAAATTTTTAAAGAAACACCTATATTATTCTCCGTAATGAAGCATAAGGGTTCTTTTTTCTCCACATCCTCCTAAGCCTTTGTACTGATTTATCTTTTTCATAACAACTATGCTAAGAAGAGTGAGATGATATTTCATTGTTGCTTCAATTTTAATTTCCTTGATGGCTAATGATATTGAGCATTTTTCCTTAAATTTTAGATATTTGTATTTCTTCTTTAAAAAAAAAAAGCCCAAATCCTTTGCCCATTTGTGTAACTGGATCATTGTTTTTCTGTTGATATGTTTTAGCTCTTTATACAATTTGAATGTTAATGCCTTCTAAGATGAATAGTTTACTAGTATTTTTGTCCATACTGTCAGTTGTCTCTTCACATTATTTACTAGTTCCTTTTCTTCTGCAATGCTTATTTTTTACATTTTTTACTTCACTGCCCAAATGTCCACAATGGCTAGGACTCCCAGGTCTCCCACTTGGTGTAATCCCACGTGGCTAGTTTTATTTTCATTAACTATGTTTTTGAAGACTTACCCAAAGAATCATTGCCTGTACAGATGTGCTGAAGCACTTCCTTTGTTTTCTTATAATAATAGTATCAATTCTTTACATATGGGTCTTTTTTTTTAATCCATTTTGAGTTTATTTTTATAGAGTAGCAAGGGCTAGTTTCTGTCTTATGCACAAAGAAATCCAATCTTCTTAGCACCATTTTTAAAGAGACTATCCTTTCCCCAGGGCATATTTATGGCACCTTTGTCAAGAACCATTTGAGTAGAGACATATGAATTCATATATGACATCTGTATTCTATCCCATTGTATTATGTATCTATTTTTATTCTGGTATCGTGCTATTTTGGTTTCTGTAGCTCTGTGGTTTATGTTAAAATTAGATATTATAATACTTCCAGCTTGGTTGTTTTTGTTCAAGATTACTTAGGCTAATCACGGTCTTTTGTGCTTCCATATGAAACTTAGGATTGGGTTTTCTAGTTCTGTGAAAAATGCCATTAACATTTTGATGGTAATTGTATTGATTCCATAAATCACTTTGGGTAGTGTGGCCATTTTAATGAATTAATTCTTCTACCCTATGAACATGGGAAGTGTTTTCACTTTTTTTGTCTGCAAATTACCTTCCTTGGCATTTTGTTATTTTCATTGTAGAGGAACCTCACATTCTTGGTTATAACTATTCTAATATTTTATTTTTTTGTAGTGATTGTGAATGGAATTTATCTCATGATGTCTTTGCCAGTGAGTTTATTATTGATGTAGGTAAATGCTACTAATTTGTATATATTGATTTTGTATTCTGAGACTTTATTGAGTTTACTAGTTTTAATGTCTTTTTGTGGAGCTTTATATTTTCTATGTATGGAATCAGCTAGTTTGCATCTTAAAAAAAAAGCTACTTATTTGAAAGACAGAGATACAGGGAGAAAGGTAGACACAGAGCAAGAGGGAGGTACAGAGAAATCTCCCACCCACTGATTCACTCTCAAAATGGCCATAATGGCAGGTGCTGTGCCAGCTATGAAACACAAACCTGGAACTCCATCCAGATCTCTTACTTGGGTGGTAGGGGCTCAAATATTCAGGCCATCTTCTGTTGCCTTCCCAGGTGCATTAACAGAGAGGTGAATCAGAAGTGGAGAAGCCAGGCCTGAAACTGGTGCTGCTATGGACACAATACTGGCACCTAGTCTGCATCTTTTAAGTAAGGAATTTAGTCTATTTGCATAGAAGGTTGTTGTTGATAAATAAAGACTTAAATACTGAAATTTTAGTGATGGCCTTGTGTTTTTTAAATATCAATTGTTCTTTTTTAAAATTTTATTTATTTTTACTTGAAAGTTAGAACTAGACAGAGAGAGATTTTCTGTCCACTGGTTCAGTCCCCAAATGGTTGCAATGGCCAAGGCTAAGCTGAGCTGAAGCCAGGAGCCTGGCCCTTTCTGGGTCTCCCATATGGATGGAGGGGCCCAAGGATTTGGGCCATCCTTTGCTTTTCCCAGGCCATAATCAGGGAGTTGGATTGGAAGCGGAGCAGCCAGAACCTGAATTGGCATCCATGTGGATTTCAGCACTGCAGGTAGAGGCTTAGCCTACCTTGCCACCATACCAGTCCCATATCTTTTGTTCTTCTCTCCCTCTGTTGTTATTTTATTTTATTTTATTTTACTTTTTTTTTTTTATTTTTTTCTCTTGAAGGCTGACGGGGCGGGGGGACCAGCATCACAACTGCCATTCCCCCACCCTCATGCCCCCGCTTTTTCCACCTCCTTCCCCCTACTCTTTCCTCTCTTGCTACTGCTGCCCCCAGCCACTTCACCTCAGTGCACCACTTTTGCTATTTTAAATACTTTCCATTGTACTCAATAGCAGTAATGGTGGAGTTGTGGGGCACTCCTCTGAGTTCCATCAAGAGTTCACATGACCCACAGAGCAAGGTCAAGGTTGTGGAAACACTGATCTTCAGTCTACGATGAAGTCCCAGAGGTGTTGTATGGTTCTCATGGTGTCAGGGTGTGGCTGGGATTAGAGTAGTACTTGCTCAAAGTCCATCAGGGATGAAATAGCACTGTAAGTACAGAAGTGGAATTCAGCCCCAAGTTTCTATCTGATGTCTTATTACTTACCTACTTTTTTCTTGCCCCAATAAATTATTCTCTATTTTTGCCTTCTTGGACTTAGGCAAAAAGAGTAGACAGTGCCAAGGGCATGAATGCCACAGTACTAGATCACAGCAGCAGCCCACAACTCACCAAGGCCACTCTATCATGCTTTTGAGGTAGATTCAGATCAAGACAATTGCTACTAATCATACATGCTGGCAAAGATATAAGTCCAATTGACTGGGCCCATGGCTCTCTATCTAGCACGAGGACTGGTCCAGAGGCTTTTCCCACAGGCTGGGGACAAAGACTACTAGGACCAACCAAGCTGCATCTTACCAGCTCAGTACTAAGTCCCAAGATGCAGCCTTATGCTCACTTTTGTGCCTTTCCCCCATTTCCTGGAGTCATACTCTGCCAAACGAATCTTTCCAAGATTAGAAGAGGGCTTGTAAAGGTTGTTTCTTGAGTTCCTGAGTTGACACTAAGCTGAAACCAGAAGGTTTACTGCTTTTCTCTACTGCAGCTGCAGTCTTATTTTTTCATGACTTCCTAAGGTTTGATGAGGGATAATGGAGGCAGTCCTTTTGTCACTCAGGCTGATGCTCAGCTGGGTCCTATTTGTCTCTCATAGTCACTGTGCCCTGCAGTCTCAGAATTTTGTAGCAGGCCTATGTGAGGCTGGTGGTAATAAGAGATGTTGAAAATTCAAGAGAAAATGCAAGATAGAGAGTGACCACTGAATAACATTTAATGATAATAAGGAATTGTTTCTAGGTGTGATTATTTTTAGTAATAAAAAGTGCTGTGTACCATAAAATTCAAAATAAAAATTTAACAACAACAACAAAAGAAACAGCAAAAAAAAAAAAAAAGTGCTGAATGGGGAGTTGTGGGTAACAAAACACAGAGGCCCTCTTCACAATAGGAAGGCTAAGCTGATGCTAAGAGGCAGGTGGAGAGTGGCCACAGACGGTCTGCCAGCACCAGAACAGAGACGCCCTGGCAATCCAGCCCAGGCCAGGCCTCAGCTGAGCCACCCCCTGGAGCTCAGCAGTGGGCAGTGCAGGGTCCCCCACTCACTGGTGAAGAGCTGCTGGATGCGAGGGAAAGCACTGCCGGGCCCGCCCAGGAGAATACTGCCTATGAACCAAGTAAGGCCCACGACGATGACCAGGGCCACGATGCGCAGGGGACCTGGAGGGGCAGGGCAGACAGGGGGAAGCCCACCTCAGACACGAAGGCACTCCACAGTGGCCTTTCACAGTCAGGCCTCCTCTGCCACCAGGGAGGAAGGGACTACGGGACCACAAGGGGTCTGGCTGGGAGGATCTGCCAGGCCGAGCTCTGACAAGCCTGGTGCTCCCAGGTCGTTGGAGGGGAGAAGTGAGCCACATGCCATGGAGGCTGTTTGATTCTCCAACAAATTTTTTAGTGGTTTCTCCAGGCATTTTGAAATGTGTGTTTTTCACACTCAATTTAGAATCAGTGGTTTTTTTTGTTTGTTTGTTTTTGTGAGAATGAGGATAACATTTAATTTTTTTAATAAAATACAGTTTTATTCACTTTTCTCTAGGAATATTGTTCTGGACATCAATTGGGTCTCTAGGATCAGTTTTAATCTAAGTTGGGAGTACAGAGTTTTGTGAAATGTAAGGAATATGGATCTAGCATTGTTACATCACATTTACAAGTTCATGTACCATCTATCTCACCCTTTTGTCTCTTTTTTTTAGAATCAGTGTTTTACTAATTCAGTTGAAATATAGAAATTTTGCCACCTTATAGTTCCCTCTATTTTTACCTTTCTTTCTTTCTTTATGTCATGCTTTTCTTATGCTGGCATATTACATCTTCATACATTGAAAACTCTGAGAAATTGTTTTATTTTTTTAGTTTCAATTAGCAAATATGTTATAAATAACTAAAAGAGGAGAAATTTACAGTTTCTGTTTCCCATTGTTCTTGATTCAGGTTTTCTTCTAGCATCATTTGTTGTATGTATTAATGAGTCTCCATTCCCAGTTTTTTTTCATCTGAAGATGTATTTATTCCACTTCTAAACTCCATAATTTTGAATCAGAAGTCTGTTTTTCCCCCAATAGATTCTTTTTGTATGGATGATCTCAATACATTTTTCTTTTTTATTTATTTTCATCAGTTTGATTGTGATGTATCTGAATACGGATATATTTGTGTTTACCCTAAAAGATGTTCAACCATAAGTTGTGATTTTGCCAAACTTGAGAAGTTATCAATCATTATTTCTTCAAATATTTTTCAACTCATCATTCTTTCACATTGCCTTATTTTACAGCCATGGTATGAATATTAAAATTTTTACCTGAATATTTATTCTTTATTTTAAAAAATTTAGTTATTAACAATGGCAATTTACTTATTTTTATATAAATTTTTGATGTTTAATTCTTTTTATTATTATCATTTTATGATACAGTACCATAGGCCCTGGGATTTCGCTTATCCCAGCCCCAATTCCCTCACCCCCCTCACAGAGCTCCCCTATATCATTACTATAGTATAATTCATAATCAGTCATATGTCCATTATTGTGGGCATGGACAATGGCAGAGAGTCCAGCATCCTATTGTCAATATATAGTAAAAAGCTTCATTGGGAGTCCAACTTTGTCTGGAAGTAGAGAGGCATACTGCATTGTATCCTCACATCTGGATATGATAGTTACAATACACCCCCATAATGAAAAGCCACAATACAAAATCAAAAACAGGAAGAAAAAAAAGAAATTAACAACACCTTGAGGTTAAATAACATGCTACTGTTTAATGTGTCACTGAAGAAATGAAAAAGAAAATCAAGAACCTTCTTGAAAAAAATGATGTGACTGTATGAGCTATGAGACATTAAAAATTTTTAAGAAGAAAGTGTTTTGAAGAGATGAAATTTAAAAAAAAAATCAAAATCCACGAGACATAGTTTCCACTGATCTTTGTTGGTGAGATATGTCTCCTGTAGGCAATAAATAGATGAGTTTTGTTTTTCAATCCAGCCTACTAATCTATGATGTTTGATTGATGAGTTTGAGCCATTTACATTCAGGGTTAATACAAATAGGTGGTAATTTGGTCCTGTCATTTCATCAATGGGTTGCTCATTGGCTTAGTCTTCTGTTGTTATTTCACTGGGATGTTCTTCACATTTGCCTTTGGTTTTGGTGGGCGCTATATCTCTTCTCTGTCAAGAGAACATCATGAAGTATCATTTGTAGGGCAGGTTTGGAAGAGGTATATTCTCTTGACTTTTCTTTACTGTGGAAGAATTGTATTTCGTTTTCAAAGACAAAGGAAAGTTTTGCTGGGTACGTTATCCTGGGCCAAGAATTTTTTTTTTCTTTTAGAATCTGGAATATGTCACTCCATTCTCTTCTGGCTTGTAGAGTTTCCTGTGAGAGGTCTCCTGTGAGTTTAATTGGAATTCATTTTATATGTCAGTTGATTTTTTTCACATGCACATTTAACAATGTTTTCCTTATGTTCGAGTGAAGAGAGCTTGATGATCATGTGTGGTAAAGATTGCTTTTGGTCAATCCTGTTGGGAGTTCTGTGTCCCTCCTGGATGTTGTTTCCCAATTCTTTCTCTACATTAGGGAACTTTTCCCTTCTTATTTCACTGAATACAACTTTAAATCCAGCTTCTCTTTCTGTACCTTCAGGGACTCCCATAACTCTTATATTTGGCCTTTTAATAGTGTCTTTCAATTTTTGAGTACTTTTAAATTTTTTTTTGCCTGATCCACCTCTGCTTCCAGCTTTTTGCTTATTTCCTCCTGGTGACAGGAAATATCTTCTAATTTTGAGATTCTTTCTTCTGCCTCCTTCATTGTATTTTGGAGATTCTCCACTGTACTTTTAGTTTGCTCCACTGTATTCTTAATTTCTGATATATCAGCTTTCATCTGATTCATTTCCAGTGTGACATATCCCTTGAATTCCTTGAATGCCTACCTTACGTGCTTCTCGTTCTTGATAAGAATCTTTATAATAAGTGTTTTGAATTCTGTATCCCCCATTTTCTTGATGTCTTTCTCAGTTAATTTTGAGATTAGCAGAGGTTTTGGTCCTTTGCAGGGGCTTCTTCGGTAACATCCATTGTGCCTTTGTCTCTTCTTTTGCTCTTGGTCATTGTACTTCTGGTTAGCAGAGTCTTCTCCTTTGGTCTGGTTTCCAAGCTGTGTCACCCGCAGGTCTACACTTTGATTTTACTTACTGTGGTTGGTCAGGGCTCTTTGTTTGTAGCCACTTGTGCCACTCCCTCCATTGAGTTCCAGGTCTGGGCTGTTATGTTAGATTTCCACCATGGTCTCCATAGCCCCAGCTCCTGGCTCACCAGTCTCCACTTTCTGTGATGCCGTGCTGAGGCTGCACTGTTGTTTGTGCAACCTTTCTCCCACTTCTGGTTGGAGCAGGTCCCAGGATTAGGGAGACACCAGGTATGCTATATAGCTGGGTTGTTGGTGTTGCTGATCTTGCCGGAACCTGTTGGGCATTAGGTCTGAGGGCCACATGGACCTGTTTTGACCAGTACGATGCCATACTTAGTATTATTTTCCTGTGGGACTAGTGCAATGCACTTAGCTCAGTTAGCTCTTGCTAAGCTCAGTGCATGTGCAGCTCACTATTGTACCCTGCAGCCGTTATTTCTTTGCCACACTGTAAGAAATGGCGCCTGATGTGCCACTACTAGAGTTCTTGATCTGCTGACCATCAGGTCTGAGGTCTACCTGGACCTGTCGTGGGTGAAACCTGTAGGATGCCACGTTGTTGCTGTTCATTGAGCCAGAAATGAGTTCACTCCCGGCTCAATGCATGCACAGTACTTTGCCATAGCCTTTGCCTCCTTAAACGAAATGTCACCCGATTCAGCTCTAGGGGGCAGATTGAGTTGTGAAATTCACCCTATTCCTGTACTGCCTGTGTGGGATCTGCTGCTCTATCTCTGCTCTTGGTGAAATCAAACAGGCCAGTGACAGCAATTTCTTTGTCTGGGTTCACTTCCTGAGCCAGTGAAAGTCCCTTCCCACCTTGTTGCTGGTGGAGTTCTGGCTGCCACTGCAATTCAGATCACCACTTGCTGAATGCTACTGGGGTATCAGTCACTGCAACACCACACCATTGTTTTTGCTGCTTTCCTGTGTCTGTCAGTCTCCATGTACCCCTCTGCTGTTGTTCTGTCCTCTCCTGTTTCCTGGAATGTGCCCTCTCTGCTTCACATTGGATAATGCTTCCCCGTCTGTTTAAACGTGTCCTTACCCTATTCTACCATCTTCATTCTCTTCCCCTTGACTTCTTTGTTAAAGAGAAATGCCAATCACTTTGATCATCCAAATGGCTTTTCCAAATGAAGATTGAATCATTATAGGAATGCCAAGCACTTATTTCTCAGCATGGCACCTTGATTTTCTCATGTTTGTTTAAATCTTTGTTCATTGTGTTCCTTTTGGACTCTTGTATTGATTCATTTTCAACTTTACTATTTCTTCTGTCATTCCTCTTTTTCCATTGAATCTACCTAGTGAGTTTTTAGTTTACTTATTATTTCAGTTTTAATAAGTTACTTTAAAATTTTTATAGGAATGTCATATATGGAAAGCGGAGGTGAGACAGAGACAAAGATCTCTCCGCTGATTTGCTCCCCAATTGGCCATAAAGCCTGGAGCTGAGCTGATCCATATCCTGGAGCCAGGAGCTTCTTCTGGGTTTCCCACATGGGTTCAGGGTCCCAAGGCCTTGGATCATCCTCAAATGCTTTCCCAGGCTACAGTCAGGGAGCTGGATGGAATGTGGGGCAGGCAGGACACAAACCAGCACCCATATGTTATCCCAACACATGCAAAGCGAGGACTTTAGGCTCTAGGCTATGGCACTGTTTCCTATTTCAGTTCTAAAATATCTATTTGTTACTTATTTATAAATATTGTTTCTTGATTGATATGTACTATTAAAAAAGATTCATTAGTTGAGATTCAGAGCAACAGAAACAGAGGAAAAGAAAGAGCTTATTCACTCTGGGGCTGAGGTAGGGCCAGAAATGGACATGTGCTAGAGTCAGGGATTGAGGATGCAGTCAGGTCTGCCACATTCTTGACAGGAAAGCAATTGCTTAAGTCTCTCGAGTGTGCATTGGCAAGAAGCTGGGCTCAGGGGCTAGAGCCAACAATGGAATTCAGACACTCTTAGTATTTGAATATTTATTTTAAGAATATTCACAATTGAGAATTAGAAAATATTTCACATAACTGGTTTAAACTCCTTGTCCGCTTATTCCAACATCTCTACATGTGTTTTCCTTTCCCATGAAAACTGAAATTTTCATGATACTTTGTATGCCAAATGGGTTTTAAGTTATCCTAGACATATATAAAACGTTTAAACTGAAATATTAAATTAGTAATGTTGCTTACATCCTAATAAAATGGTAATATTTTGTTGTAGTTTTCCACTGGCTATGAATTTCAATGTAAATTTAGTTTTCATTTTCTGTGGAGTGCTATTTGTGTTTGTCCAGCATTTGTACTATCCAGGGATCAATGTGAGGCCAAAATGAAGTTCACTTCTATATTAATTAGTATCAGATCCTGGCATGAGTGAGTTTAGTTCAGATCAGGAGTTTATCGATGGCTTTGCAAAATCATTTTCCTGAGTTCCTCCCTCTCCATTTTCTCCTGAATATTTTCCAGTTCCTAGGTCTCTCCTTTTGAGCTTTCCAGCCAAAGATGTCCCACTTTCATGATTACACTATGTCCAGGCTCCAGTCTGAAGGAGGACAAAAAAGGGGGAAAAACCAATGGGATTTTGTCCTTTGGGGTTTGACTTATTTCACTGAGGATGATGGTCTCTAGTTGGGACCATCTAGTTGCAAATTGTATGATTTCATTCTTTTTAATGGCTGAGTAATATTCCATGGAGTAGATGTACCACAGTTTCTTTAACTGTCTCTTTGGACAGACATCTGGATTGTTTCCACGTCTTTGCTGTTGTAGATTGTGCTGCTATAAATATAGGATTACAGATCCCCTTCTCATATGCAGTTTTTATTTCCTTTGGGTATATTCCTAGAAGTGGGATTGCCAGGTTGTATGGCAGGTTTATTTGCAATTCTCTAAGCACTCTCCATACTGACTTCCATAGTGGTTGTGCTAGCCTGCACTCCCACCAGAAGTGAAGGAGATACTTTGAATTTTCCACCCAATAGCTTAAAGGTATCAATTGCTGTGATTACCTCTTGTTATTTTATTTTGATCATTGGTGAAGTCATGCTTCCTTGAAAATTTCATGATACTTATTGGATGAAGTCATCTGTGCATTGAAGGATTAGGTATTCACTCTAAACATAGTAATTTGGTAGCGGCTGCACCAGAAAATCTGAGCAGCCTACTTATTTTCTCTGAGCTTTGCAGACTTCTGTTATTTCAGCACTAGATGGCACTATACATCCAGGTTTTCATCAAGTTTGTTATTTATGTATTGGCTCTTTATTTTTTAGCACTAGGAAGTGCTCCAAGCTCAGGTTTGTCACAAATCCATAGTGTGCTCTTTAGAATGATCTAAAGTAGTATGTAAAAAGGATATTTTGTCCATACAAGCCTCTACCTAGGACCAAAGTAAACCAAAATGCCTTGCCTATTGTGACCAGGTAACACTGGATCCTGCCTGTGCCATGACTAATATATACCTCCTCTTTCTTCCCTGAAGCAAACAATTGTTCCTTCCATGTTATTCTGCCACGAATTGTGGAAGAAATGAAATGTACAATATCATGGAAACAAATTTTTCATGCTAGATCACACTCAGAAATTACAACCTGCCAACCTATCACAGCACACAGATAAAACCAAGATTCACATTCTCATTTACTGCCTGCTGCTAAGGTGGACTTGTGGCTGAATACCACAGCAGCCAGCCATGGGTGATGCTAGTTGGTATATATTGAGCCTGTGGATTGTAATGGGTACATTGGTATTGAACCTGGTATTGTAATGGGTACATTGGCTCCATCTGCAGGAAAGGCCTAGGGGCAGGGACCATTAGAATCCGTGTCAGATTTTAGCAGCCTGACACTGTCTTCCAAGACAGTCCTGTGCTCGCTTTGTGCCCTATGTAATAACAATTAGAATCTTGCTCTTTTGTATCTTTTAGAGATTTGAGGGGCATTATTAAAGATCCCCCTTTGGCTGCTCAAACTGACTCTAAGCTGAATGTCAGAGCTACAGAGTCCTGTGTACTCTCATGAGTTTGTTCCTGGTTTGCATGCAGCTGGTAGTGATATAAGCTGAGACAAACAGGCAAGATTCTGCCTCATGCTGTGGCAGACCAAGAGGCTCAATTTGTGAACATAAGCCTGCAGATAGAGGAGTTTGGATTCTGTCTGGTGCTGAATTTCACCATAGTGTGTCTGGCACTGCAAAGCAAAGTTCAATGCTCATTTTCCTGCTCTACTCTCCAGAGAGCTCCACTGACTTTC
Source organism: Ochotona curzoniae (assembly GCF_017591425.1). NCBI lineage: Eukaryota > Metazoa > Chordata > Mammalia > Lagomorpha > Ochotonidae > Ochotona > Ochotona curzoniae. The sequence goes on from NW_024465471.1 coordinate 1,635,449, forward strand.
TGAAGTAACGGGGAGAGATCATAGAAATAGCCCCTTGTCTGCCTACCTGAAGAGGGTGCAGAGGTTTAGTTGTTGCTATTGTTCTGGAAAGAGGAGCTATGGAACCCCATCTTGCTCTGTATTTCACCATGGCATGTTTGGTTCTTGGTTTCAAATATAGTTTGGACTTTATATTATTTAAACAAACAAATAAATATATTATATTATATATATATATGTTTTTTTTCTGTCTACTGGTTCATCCCCCAAACTAGCCACAATGGCCAGAAATGAGCCACTCTGAAGTCAGGAATCTCCTCCAGGTCTCCCATATGGGTACAGGGTCCCAAAGCTTTGAGCCATTCTCTACGGCTTTATCAGGCTACAAGCAGGGAGCTGAACGGGAAATAGAGTAGCCAGGATGTAAACAGGCACTCATTTGAGATCCTGACACTTGAGGGTGTAGGGTTACCAATTGAACCTTCTCTTCACGCCCTAATCTGGCCTTAATTATCTCTGCCTTGCACAAGATGGAGGCATCTCTCTCCACGCTGCACAGTTCACAGTTTTGGAGAAGGCAAAGTTGTCACCTCATTCTTTCCTCCCTTTGTCAATGTATCAATGTATCTTCTATTTTTTAATATAGAAATTTTGTTTTTGATGATGTTTACATAGTTGATTCAGATGGGACATGTTGAAGATTAGGGAAAAGTGGATGAGACCATTGTTTCAAAATTTTCTTTTTCTTCTTCCTGTATCTGGGGAAATTGTGGAGGTAGGGGGGAAACTGCACCCAGCCTCCCAACCAACTCCATACCTTGGAATGGGAGACGGCCTCCAGATGTCATTGCAGGGTTCCCAATGTGGAGCATGCTCCGAGTGTTCTGCTCCAGTGGTTTTTGATAGTTCTGAGATTCTGTACATATCGTTTCTCCAAGGTTGAGCAAATCCTTCTGCAGTCTATTGGCTGACATAGTCCACCTTAGAATATCCATTCCCCAGATACTTGCTGTCAATGCTTGACTGGGAGAGTAGTCCAATTTTTTCTGCCCTCCTTCCTCTGCCATAGTACCAGATGACCTCTGTAGGTCTCCTCGGACTGCCAAATCCTCTATGTGCATCTGGGTATTCTGTCCACAGTTCTATCTACACCACTGAGGAGACCCAATTCTGACACAAGCACTCCACAGTCAGACCATAGGTCCTGTGATTCTCCCCATAGTTGGAGTTCTGAGTTCAGTGGTTCAGTTGGGAATCTTCAAAGAAATCTCAATCTGAAGTGATCCCAGACCCGAGTCGTGTGTGCTTGCCAGTGTGGGTTCTGGTCAGTCTGTCACCCATATCAGACTGTGCACACTGGTAGTTGTAATTCCTGGGTCAGTTCTGTCTCCAGCCCTATCTCTTATGCAAATCAATGGGTGTTGCAGTCCAGCCCAACTCTGTCCACCACACACTCGGCCCTGATGCACACCAACAGGAACAGCAGCTTAGTTGGAGTGAACTCCCATAACCCCCACCAGGCCCGACCCCAGACCAGATTCCTGTACTTGCCAGTATGTGCAGCAGACTGGTCCGATCTGTCCCACATCCTATTTGGCTCTCAAACACATTAATGGGTGTTGCAGCCTAGCTCAACCCAACAGACACCACTATCCAACCCACATTCATGCTTCTGTGTGTCACCTCCTGTCTAGCCAGACCTGCCTCCAACCCTGGTTATTATGTTCACCAGTGGGAGCTATAGCCCTCAGAGAAGTACCCACAGTTTCCCTACTAGGCCCATTCCCTACCCCAGATCTTGCACTTTACAAGGTGGTTCTGCAGTCTGGCTTGATGGAACTTGGCCCCATTCCCAGCACTTGCCATCTCATGCTGCAGCAAAGCCCAACCAACCTGCACTTACTCTGGCTCATGCATGCACCAGGGGATACAGTTGTTTATCCCAACCTGGCTCTCCCCAAACCCAGCTCACATGCAGGCCAACAAGTATTGTAGCCCTGCCCAGCCTGGTCTGCCCCTGGTTCTAGTTCTCACGCTCACAAGTGGGAGCAATGGCCCATCAGGGAAGTCCCACTCTACCCTCTACTGGACTGGCTCCCCCCCCCCCGGGTTTTACATGTGTTGATGGGTGCTACAGCCCAAACTGGCAAGGCCTGCCTCACCTTGTGATTTACTGGTAGGTACTACAGTCTAGCCTGGCATGTCTTGCACCCCATCCTGGTTCTCACCTCTGTCAATAGGTATTGTGAACTGGCCCAGCCTGGCCTGCTCCCAGACCTGACCCATGCACATGCCGGTAAGTACTGTAACCTTGCCTGATCTGGGCTACTCCCAGTCTTAATTCTTGTACTCACCTGCAGGGACTGCATCTTGACAGAGGAGTTGCCCAAGGTCCTCTATCAGGTTACCTCCCAGTGGCAGATCTCAGACACCAGTGGGTCCTTGGTCCAGCCTGGCTTGTCCCATATTCTGTCCTGACAGGAACAGTTGCCCTGCCCAAGCAGCCCACATCCATTCTGGCTCTTACTATTGGGTCCTACAGCCCAGCCAAACCTGGTCCACCCTCAGACCCAGCTCTTGCATGGTTCAGTGGATGCAGAGACCTAGCCCAGCCTGTCCTACACCCACTTTGGCTCTTGTGAGCACCTGTTGTGGGTGCTGGAGCCTAGCCTAGTCTGGCATACCCCAGACTCAGTCCACACCCATGCCAAGAGATGCTGTAGCAATGTCCAGCCCACCCCAGTGTGCTGCCCCAATTCCAATTCTTGTGCTCACCACTGGGAACCACAGCTCAGCTGGGGTGTCTCCTTAGCTGCTCCCTGACCAAGCCTGCTCCTAGCATGGCAGTGGTTGCTCTAACCCAGGCCAGCATAGCCCATCACCTAGCTTAGCCTTTTCTATAGATGATACCAATGGATGCTGCAGCCTGGCCTGGACTGGCCCACCCCTAGTAGGCGGTGAGTGCTGAATCCTAGCCCTGCTTAGTCTGCCCCCATCCCTGGCTTTCATGCAAACTGGTGGTGTGGGCCCAACACGGCCTGCACTCCATCCTGGCTCCTGCATATACCAAGGTGCTTAGGTTTGGTTCAGCCCTGCCTGATTCCCCTACCCTACCCAGAATCAGCCCACACACTTGCTGACAAGTGGAACTGCTTGGCCCAGCCTGACCAACACCCAGGCCTGAATCATGTTCTCACCAGCAGGAGCTACTGCCCACCATGGAAATTCCCCAAATTCCCTTTCCAGGTCCACTCCCAGACTGAGATGTCATGTGTGACAGTGAGTGCTAGGCCCTTACTCAGCTTAGTCTGCCCCATCTGTCTTGGCCTTCGTGTGTGCTAGTGGATGTTGTGGCCCGGCCTGTCCCCCACACTGTTCCTGGGTGTGTATGGGTGCAGCAGCCTGGATCATCTCAGCCTGTTTCCAACCCTGACAACCTTGATTATGTTGCGGTTCCATGATCATGCGTAGCTCAACCGTCTATGCACTACGTCACTACGCCCAGATCTTGAACAAACTAACAGATATTGTGGTCCCAAAGGAGTGAGGCCACAGATCCCCCACAGAATCTACCCCCAGATCTGGTTCTCTCACATGCTGCTCAGTGTCATAGCCCAGCCTAACATTAGCCATCCCCTGTTCCAACATTCACTGGCAGATACCATGATTTAGCCCTGCCAGGTAGACCCCCAGCCCTAGCTTTAGTATGCACCAGTGTGTGGTGATCGATGCTAACTAGCCCAGTTCAGGTCTCCCATGTGGGCAGGTACATTGGTCTGACCCAGAAAGTTGCCCTAGCTTCCCTCCCCCAAACCACTTGGCTTCAGTCCCCTCACTTACCTGCAAATACAAGTGTCCTTGTTAGCAGAAGTCCCCCAGAAGTCATTCTTCACCTGTAATGTACCTCCCTCAGTGGTTCTCCCCTCCAACACATCTTATACCCTCTTCCCTGATCAATCCACAGCCCCTGCACCTGGAACACGCAGGTTCCTCAGCCCTGTCTCCTGGTAGGGCTGCATGCTGGCCTGGAGCCCTGCCTGCCCGCCTGTGATCCCAGAACCAGTTTTCTGGTGGAGAGATTTTTCTTCTTGATGTTGATTTCCAGTTTTATTCCCTTGTGGTCTGAGAAGATAAATGGTATAATTACAATCTTTTAAAAATTATTATGACTTAATGTGTGGCCTAATACATGGTTTATCCTAGGAAACGTTCCATGTGGTGATAAGAATGTGAATTCTGTAGCTATTGGGTGAAATGGCTGTTAGGTCCATTTGCTCTGTAGTATGTTTCAACTCCAAAGTATATTTATTGATTTTCAGTCTAGATGATCTACCCATTAGTATGAGTAGGGTGTTGCAGTCATCCACTAGTATTGTACTGGAGTCTATCTCTCCCTTTAGGTTTAATAACATTTACTATGAATGTCTGTCTGTATCTTCTTGTGTTAGGTGTATATATATTTATGATTGCTACCTGTTCTTGCTGAATCAAATCTTTCATTGAAATTTAATGTTCTTACTTCTTTTGATTTAAAATGTATTTTATTTGATGTGAGCATAACTACTGTTGGTCATGTTTAGTTTCCATTTGCCTAGTACACCTTTTCCAGCCCTTCTTGTGTACTTCATTTGTAAGCAGTGTACAGTGGGATCCTTGTTTTTAATTCATTCAACCAAATTAAGTCTTGTGATGAATTTAATCCATCTGCATTCAAAGTAAGTATTCATAAATAAGAGCTACCACTTGTCATTTTGTTGATTGGATACTAATTTATCTGCTATTAAGGGAATTTGGTGGTATCTTGTGCTTTCGTGATGTTTATGTCTAATGAAGGGCTTCTTTCAGAGTTTCTTTAAAAATCATTTTATTTATTTATTTGAAGAGAGATTGAGATCTTCCATCTACTGATTCACTCCTCATATGGCTATAACGGCTAGAGCTGATCCAGGTCAAACTCAGGAGCTTCATCTGGTTCTCCCATGCATGTGGTAGGAGCCCAAGCACGTGGGCCATCCTCCATTGCTTAGGCCATCGGCTAAGTCAGACGTGGAGCAGTCAGAACACAAAACAGCACCCATATGGGATGCCAGCACTGCAGGCATGACCTTACCTACCATGCAGCAATGCCAATCCCTTCATAATTTTTCATAATACTGATTTAGTGGTGGTGAATTCTGTTAATTTTTGCTTATCTAGAAAATAATTTACTTCTCTTTCACTTCCAAAAAATAGTTTTGTTGGATATTCTTGGCTGGAAGTTTTTTCTTCTGAAGACCTGAATATATCATTCCACTGTCTTGTAGCCTGTAAGGCTTCTCCTAAGTCTGATAAACTAGTTCCTTTTCTTTTATATGTAGCTTAATGCTTTTCTCTTATTGTGCTAAGATTCTATTCGTGTCTTTAACTTTTGAAATTTTGACTATAATATGTGTTGGAGAAAATCATTTTTGGGTGAATCTCCTTGGAATTCTTTGAGCTTCTTTCATCTGGTTGTCCATGTCTCTTTCAACACCTGGGAAATTCTCAACTGTTATTTCATTTAGTTGGTTCTCAATGCTGTGTTACTTTTTTTTTTCTTATTCAGGAATACTTATAGGACTCTTATTTTAATGGCATCCCATATTTCATGTAGACTTTCTTCATTAGCTTAAATTCCTTTTTGTTTTTGTCTGGTTGGGTTATTTAAAAATTCTTGTCCTTAAGGTCAGAAATTCTTTCCTTCACTTGATCTATTCTGCTGTTAAAGCTCACAATCATATTTTTATAACATTGATTGAAAATTTTACATTCAAAATTTCTATTTTATTGCTCTTAATGAGTTCTATGTCCTTAGTAATATTTTCATTCATGTCAGTCACTGATTTCCTTGTTTCTTTATATCTGGCTGCCTATAGTCTCTTGCATCATTTTGAGTGCCCTTACAATCGTTATTTTGAATTCTGTATCTGTCATTTCACATGTTTAGTTCAGGATCTAATTTTAAAAGATTATTGTATTTTGCAGTCAGCATACTACCTTGCTTCTTCAGTCTGTTATGTCCCTGTGTTGACATCTGCCCATCTGGTATATGTATCCTTTCTTTATGTTTTATTGTAAAAGAGTGAGTAATTTAGCTGGAGTGTAGAGTGTCACTCAGTTTGCTGCTTTGGCTTAGGTTCTACATGAGCGCACAAGTTTAGTCTGAGTTATTTCTTTTGCTTTGGTCAATAACAGTTGTGTCTGTAAGCGACACATGGGTCTATTTTGCTGCAGTTCATAGTAACAAAAGTGTAGGTTTGAGATGAACACTGATTTTCTGGGGTCAGGCCTCAGAAAGTTTGGTGTCAGTCACACTGCATTTTGTGATAGCCAGGATCTTGTTCTTGATGGTGAGGGAGGCAATGGGGGCAGTCTCTGTGTTCTACTGGCAATTCCAGTGATGCTGGAGTTTGTGGCTCCAATTGCTGAGGCCCTAGGATTGTGTGATATTGATAGATCCTTCCTCACGTCCAGCTGGGAGTTTCCAAACGCTGCTGTGGCTTTTAATACCAACAGCCCTAGTACTGGGACTGGGAGGATGCGAAATTAGTCCTGTTCCAGTGCTACAGGGTGACCATATATACAGGAAATTTTGCTCTCTCTGGTAAGAGTCCAGCAAGGTGCAATGCTGGTAGGTTCTCTCCCAAGTCCACTGTGTAGATTGTAATGGGATTGATGGAATTAGAACCAATTGTTACCATCCTAGTGTTGTAGGATATACTGGGATCCTTACTCAAATCTCAGAATGTGAGTGGATTTTTAATGGGCTGTTGCTGGCACTAGCCCTCAGAAGATAAGGGGCACACACAGTGATTGAGCATGGCTCCCGGGCTATTGTCTCAAAAGTCCCACAGTTGCAGTGTGAAGGACATCTGTTCTCTGTCCCCACAAGTTGCCCTGGCTCTGCCTCTGATTGCTTTTGATAACAGCAGTACAGAAGTTGGCTGCATTACTGTTCACAGCTAAGTCTAGTGCTTTGTAGGGGTGACACAGGGGAGGGAGACAATTAGCTTCCCTTCTCTGAGTTAAAGATCACCTCAGACCGTTTTCAGCTCCCTAGGCTGAAGTTAAAGTCAGTGGGGGACTATGCAATTCTCCCTCAGCTACAGCTGCAGTTGATGGGACACATTGCAGGGACACACTGCAATCTCTTCCTACCTTGATGCCCCCCAGTTGGCAGCTGGCTGTACTGCATGACCAGTCTCTGCTACGTCTCTGTTATCTTTCCTCACTATCCCATGGAGTCTTCATTGTTTTTGTTACATTTCCACTGAAGACTTGTTTCCAAGTGACCCTTGGAAATATGGTCCTTTCTTTTTATTCTCTCCCATATCCTGGAGTGTCTGCAGTCATTGTGACTTCAACCTATTCAGTCATTTTGGACTCATCCAGGGTTAAGTGTATTAATCATAGCTATTTTTAATTCCTGGTGTGATATTTTTAAGTATCTGTCATGTTTCAATCTAGTTTTGATGCTTTCCTTGCCTCTTAAAGACTGTTATTGCCTTTTAGCATGCCTTTTACATTTCATTGAAAGAAATACATGTGAGATATTAGGAAAAACTAGTTGAGGTAAATATCCCTTTAGTGTGACTTTTTGTGTTTATTTCCATAACTTAGGCTGTGGCTTGTCTGATGTATTTGTAGACATGAAGGGCTAAAATTTCCTCTACTGTCTTCCTGTCATCAGTTTTCTGGAAATCTTTTTTATTTTTTATTTGAGAAACAGATAGAGAAAGACAGCTCCCACATGCTGGCTCAATTCCCAAATGTCTGCAATAGTCAAGGAACTGAATCCAGGAGTCATAAACTTAATCCAGGTATTCTACATAGGTGGCAGAAACCCAACTAATTGAGCAATCAATGCTGTCTCCTACGATCCACATTAGCAGGAAGCTGGATTTCAGATTAAACCTAGGTACTCCAATATGGGATGTGGGTGTCCTAATTGCCATTTTAACCACCAGACCAAACCCCTTTCTAAGTGGAGTCTGAGCTTTGCATTTATTTTTCATTGTCTCAGCTATGTCAGTTGCTGTCAGCTATTATATTTTTCAATAACTTATTTACTTTCACATGAAAGACAGAGTTGTGGGCCCAGCATGATGGCTGAATGGCTAAATCCTCATCTTCACCACCACATTAATCTATTTCTATAATAGTTGAAGAGGCCAGCATAGTGGCTCAACAGGGATATGGGTGCCGGTTTGTATCCTGGCTGTTCCGCTTCCCACCCAGCTCCATGCTTGTGGCCTGGGAATGCAGTCGAAGATGGCCCAAAGCCTTGGGACCCTGCACCCATGCGGGAAACCCAGAAGAGGCTCCTGGCTCCTGGCTTCAGATTGGCTCAGCTCCGACTATTGCAGCTGCCTGGGGACTGAATCATCAGATGCAAGATCTTCTTCTCTGTCTATCCTCCTCTCTGTATATCTGACTTTGCAATAAAAAGTAGTAAAATAAATCTTTTAAAGTAATATTAATTAAAATCTCACACACCTTATACAAAAATTGAATAAAAATATAGCATGGGCTCAAATGCAAAATATAAACTTATTTTTGCAACCTACAGATAAATGAAGAGTACTTATACAAAACAGCAAAAGCATAATTGATAAAAATAAAAATTTTAATTAAAAACTGTGAGGCAGGCCTTTTGTCTGTAGATTGAGATGTGATTTAGAATGTCTGTTCCTATATCAGGGTGCTTGAATTTAGATCCTAGCTTCACTCCCCATTCCAGTTCCTGGAACACCATCAGAGGCAGAGTGGAATCGCTGAAGTGCTTGGGTCCCTGTAATCCATGAGCAACACCTGGAATAAGTTTCCTGGCTTTGATTCTAGCTGGGGTCCATTGCAGGCAATTGAGGTGTGCACTAGTGGATGGGAGCTTTTCTCTTATCCTCTCTTCTCTTACCTCCCCTCCCCTTCCCTTCAATTCCCTTCATTTCTCTCCTCTCCTCTCCTCTCCTCTCCTCTCCTCTCCTCTCCTCTCCTCTCCTCTCCTCTCCTCTCCTCTCCTCTTCCCTTTCTGCTCTTCTCTCCTCTCCTCTCCCTTTCTGTCCCTTTTCCTCTCCTTTCTTTCACCCAAAAATAAATTAAATAAATGCAGGAATTTTAAAAAAAACTTTAAAAACTGCACTCTGAAAATGTCGTTAAAAGGGTGAAAAGATAAGATACAGATCTGGGGCAAAATATTTGCAAAACACGTATATAACAAATTACTGTATCTATAATATGTGTGAAGTGTACTCAAAATGCAGTAATAGGGGCTGGTATTATGGACAGTGCTTAAACTGCCACTTGCAATACTGGTACCCCATAACAGAGTGCCAGTTCAAGACTTGGCTACTCCACTTTCAAGCCAGTTCACTGCTAATGTGCCTGGGAGGGCAGTGGGAAATAGTCCAAGTACTTGACCTCTACTATTCATGTGGAGGACCAGGGGGAAACTCCCAGCTCTTGGCTGGCCTATCTGGTTTTTGTAGCTATCTGAGAAGTGAACCAGTGGGTGGGTGGAAACTCTCTCTTGCTTTCTCTCATTCTGTCTTCTCTTCTTGCTCTCCTTCTTGCTTTCCCGCTATCACTCTGCCTGTCAAGCAAGTAAACCTTTTAAAAATAACTGCAAGAAAAAAAATCAAACAACCCACTTTGAAAATGATCAAATAACATGAGGAGACATTTCATTAAAGAGGATGAATCTGGGTGGCTAAGAAGCAACTCAATAACATTAATGGTAGCAGCAATGTAAATTAAAATCACAACAAATGCCATTATAAATGTCTGTGTTTATATTTGTTAAAATAGTAATAATACAAAATGCTGATGAGAATACAGAGAAACTGAATGTTTCCAACATTGCCAGTAGGAATGTTAAGTGGTAGAGACATCTTGGAAAATAATGCTGGGCTTTCTTGTAAGGCTAAACATGTCATTACCATAAAATTCAGCATTTATGTTTCTGGATATTATACCAGAAAACTTAAAATTTATATCCACATAAAAACTTGAACATGAAGGTGAATATCATCTTTATTAATAACAACAAAACACTGGAAACCTGTACTGAATTTGAATCAACTGTATTACAGCCATACCATGGAATACTATTCAGCAATGAAAAGAAATAAGCTATTGAAGGATATTCTGTTTAATGAAAAAACTAATCCCAAAAAGTTACATACTGAGTGGTTATAATAGTCTCAACATGATGAGACTGTAAGGTGAAGAAAGAAATCAGTGGATTTTAGTGGACAAGGATGGAATGATGTGTGATAAGGAGTAAGGTAGAAGACACAAGGAGGTCATTGTGTTCTTTGTGAAACAGTTCTGTATCTTGATTGTGGTGATAATTATGTGAAACCACGCACAGGGTAAAATATTGTACTAGCTATGTAAAATATCACCATTAGAGAAACAGAATGAATCACTCATGAGAATTTATCCATGTTTTTACAACTTTCCATTTTAAAAAATGTTTAAAGGATTTAGATATTACACATGGATCTAAAATCCCTTTTGGTTACTATCTCTGCTGTAATTTGCTTCATTTATATCCACTTCTCAGAAACCACCACTTTACTATGTGCTTGTATGCATCCTTCTATAATTCTTTTATGTTTTATGCATATATATGAAGTATCTTCAAAATGTTTCTAGAGAGGCAAGCATTGTTGCACAGTGCCTCCCATACTGGAGTGTCAGCTTGAGTCCTTTCTTTCTGATAATATGATTTAGAAGGCAGCTAATGATGGCCCAATTGGCTGAACCCTTGCCACCATTTTGGAAGATCCAGATGGAGTTTGTAGCTCCTGACTTCAGCCAGGAGCCAGGAGCCTTTTCCAGGTCTGTCACATGGGCGCAGGATCCCAAGGCTTTAGGCCGTCCTCTACTGCTTTCCCAGGCCACAAGCTGGGAGCTGGATGGGAAGTGGGGCCACCAAGACTGAAAACCAGCACCCACATGGGACTCCAGCATGTGCAAGGTGAGGACTTTAGCTGCTAGGCCACCACGCTGGGCTATTTCTCTATTATTGGACGTTCAGACTGTTTTCAAATGTTTATGGTGTTATATAATACATTAATGGGCATGTCTTCTAATATAAATGTATATTTTTTTGCCAGGAAACAATTGTAATTGATGTGTCACAGTTAGTTATCACCATGTTCAGTTTTTATTTTTTTAACATGTTCTGTTTTACTAGTAGTGACCAATTTAATTGCAAAGTAACTACCAATGTATGCTCTCATCATGTTCCTACACCTTTGATAAAAGTAAATCTTACCATCCAAATTTACATTTTTAGTTTTGCTTTCTAGTGCAGCATTCATAACACACAGCAAACTATCTTTCAAAAAATAATGTTGAGCCATTTGTTTCCCTAAATTCTCACTCATTATGGCATATCATGGACATTCCAATCTTTCTCTCTTGAAGTTTCCTAAAACACTCATATCTAGATTTAGTTAATTTTTCTTTTTTGTAATCTTCTGACCTTTGTAGTGTAATTCAATCAAACAAACCCCAGCTTGTTCGATTTTTTGTCTCTCCTAACCATTGTCCTGATCTTTGGAACAAAGTACAGGAACAGAAAGTACAAAGACAGAGTTCTCTTTAGTGTATTCTCTTAAGACATTTTTTTCTTTAGAAGAATAGAAGTTGGGAATATTTTTAACTATGTTTCCTACTAGGATGTTTGTGCAAAAATGGAAGATTGACTTAAGTTTGAACTTTAAGCAGGACAAATGTCTTCCCACAAGAGGAGCTGTAAAATTCCTCTTCTATACACACAATCACAGAAAAATGTAGATCTTCAAGGGGAAAACAAAAGACAAAAACAAACACAGCTTCCAGGAAGAAAACAGATAAGTGCTTGGATTAGAAGAGTTGCAGCAAGAAGTATTATCCAAAAGCCTTTCTAGTTAGGATTACTCTACTCACACAGTTTTTGTTTCAGTAAACCCAAGACCTTCAGCAGGGCTTTAGATATTCTCATGATTGGTTAACGGATATTTCCTGAGTTCCTCCTATGTGCAAAGTCCACTGGAACCTAGTTTGTGAGATAGATGGAGCAAGAATAAAGGAAGCAGTGATAATGGAGCCTTTCGCTTAGAGGCCTTTTGGTTTGATTTCAGAGTCTCAGCAACAGGTCTAACTGCATGTGTAACATGACTTCACTATCTATTTGTGTGACAACCATGGACACATTGCTTTAGCTCCCTGAGTCTCAGATTCTTCATTTACAAGCATACTAGCATATTCCTGATAAACCTTATGTTTAGGGAAAACAAAAACATACCTTTATTTGCTTTAATCTTCATTCATTCCTCAATCAGGAGCATACAAATGAAAATCACAGTCAGGATCACAACATGTGGCACATCAGATTAAGCCACTGCCTGCAATGCTAGATCCCATGTTCCAGCACTATTTTGTGTCCTGGATGTTGTGATTCCAATCTAGCTCCCTGCTAATACAACTGGGAAAGCAGTGGAAGATGACCCAAGTACTTGGACCCCTGCCATCCACATGGAAGACCCAAATGGAGTTCCAGGCTCCTGGCTTCAGCCTGACCGGACCCTGACCATTTATTGAGGGAGCCAGCAGAAAGTCACTCTCTGTATACACTCCACTCCCCCTCTCTTCTCTCTTTCTGTCACTCTGCCTTTCAAATTAATAAAATAAATCTTTAAACAAAAGAAACTGCAGTGAAATCCAATCTTACATCCAGCAGAATGCTCATGACAAATTTTGTCAGTGAAAAAATAGTAATAACCCTTATATATTGCTGTACCTGTTTCACATGTTTATAAAAACAGCACTATTCACAAAATGTGGACCAAAATATAAGATCAACCAAAGTGTCTCATCAATGGATGATAGAATAAAGAAAATGCAGTAAATGTATTCAACAGAATACTGTTCAAATGTGAAAGTAGAATAAAATTAATGTCATTTGTAATAAAATGGATGCAAATGAAGAACATCTTGTTAAATAAGCTAGACACAGAACAAGCAATACTGTATGTTCTTCCTTACATGTGGAAGGTAAAAATAAATCTGAACATTAGAGGCTGGGAAGTGTAGCTGGGATAGAGTTTGAGTAATACATACCAGTTAAAAATTAGATTGAAGGAATAAGTTCCTAGTGCTGTACAGCACGTGTGATGACTGTGGTGCACAATGAGTTGGGATACGTTTTCTAATCAAATAGAAGAGAGGAGGCACAAGTTAGCACTGATCAAATGTTGGTAAATATGCATTGACATGTTGCAGTTTAGTTAATAAATATGTACAATTATTAATAAATTATTTAAAGCAAAACAAATTTTCAAACAAAATTTACATGCAAATATTACATGTTTCCGATTTGTAAAAGAAAAAAAGGAAGGAAAGAGCTCAACTGTTCATCAATGGGCAGATATCTAAGCAAAATGTGATCTACCCATATGGTGAAATATTATTTACTCATAAAAAGGAATTACATATGACATGTCCACAGCATAAATGACTGTTGAAAATATCATGCTATGTAAAATGAGCCATATACAAAAAGACAATTATTTAATTTCTACTTGTATTACATGTGTTGAAGACCTTTTGTATGCTTGTATAGCTCAATTTGCTCTTCTGCTATTCTTGGGAGCCAGGCTGTCCAAAGGAAGTATGCAACACATCAGGAAGTGTAATCTAATATAGCTGGCTAACTTTGGCAGGAGAGATTGCATCAGGGAGAGAAGTAAGTGGGAAGAGAATCAAAGCTGCAAGGCATCTTGCCATGCTGGGACTTGGCAGCTAAGGCCACCTGTGAATCCCAGTCAACGTCTGAGATAATGAAAGTCTGAATATCAAAAAGTGCCATTCAGGGCAACTCTGCAAGGTAGCATGATTCTTGTGATTCCCTGGTAACTGTGCAGTAGAAATCCCAGCCAAATACTAAGAACAAGCAAGAGTCTGGGATGAAGAAGACCAGCATGAACACATGATGCCCTACCATGATGGGTGCTCTTACCAGGACAGACAGACACAATGAGGTAGCTTGTGTGTAAGGAAACAATAGGCCACAGTCATGGGAAAGAAGTGGATAAGAAGCATCAAAGGGCTTTTGCTGCATGGCATCATTGGACTGACACTTCCTGCGACAATCCCATCATCCCTAACCCTGAAAATTGTGGCTGGTGTCACTTCCTCCATGAATTACAAGTGGGAAAGGATTTTTGCTGACAAACATAGTTTAAAACATTTAAGTTTCATGCTCTACAAAAGCACACTATTCCTCAGAGAAACTTGGTCACAGGAACAGAAGAAAAAAGTACAACATGAACACAAACTGAGGACACTAATGTAAAATAGATGGAGCCAAAGCCCTACACAACAATTGTTCATATTGGCACTACTGACAGGAAATACGGTCTTCCACAGAAATATGCTGTGCCAGTTTTAGCAGTGAACCCTTTTTGCTTTAAGCCCACTCTATCTGTGAATGGTTTCGTAGCAGCCTTTCCAGGCGGTGCCCAGATTTCCCTGTTCCTCCAATTCCATGGATAGGGTCTCAGATGTACTTTCTGATGTGTCAAATTTCATTTTGGGGATACGTGAGCTTGAGAAAAAATACTATGGTAAAGATATTGACTTCCAATAATGTGTGAATTCATGGCTAAGGAACCCAGAAACACCTTCTGATTCCTGGTCTCATTTTCCTGCCACTCAACCACTCACCACGGAGAATTCATATACATTTCCAGCTTAATGAAAACTTCTCATTCCTTAAATTGTATTTAAATCAAAACTAGACATCTAGAGGGGATCATAAGTTAATATTCCATATACTGGCTTCCTTAAAACAGTAATAAAAGTCTCTGACTCATTCCTTAATTTTTTTTCTGTCATTTACCAGTGCTTTAGAAATCCTGTTGTAATATTAAGTTATGTCACTACTAAGGATTTCATAGGCCTGGGACTGGTGTAAGGAACATCAAAAAGAACAGCAGCTACTGAAAACCATGAATAGTTTTTAGAGATGTGAGTAAAAGTAATGAGCAGGAAAAATGCACACAGATCTAGCAATAGCTAGATGTTCAGTCTTGGAAGAGCTTACTCTTTCAAAATACCTGATTTTGTCTTCCAAATAAAAGTCATACTTGATACTAGGAAAGAATACTGATTTCTGAATAGACAGTAAACAATTTGACCTTGAGAAGTGTTTTAACCTCATTAAGCATGAATATTCCCATCTGATCACGAAAGTAACCTCATAGATTTATCATGAGATGTAATTGATGAAATATATAATTTACTTTGCACAATGCTTAACATATAATAATCACTAAATATATGTCAGTATATTAGCAAACTTCATGTGGATAAAAACTCAGAAATACTGTGTAGGAACTTAAACCAGCCATAGAGACTTGAATTGTAACCTGGCCTTCAGATTCCTCATCAGGAGGGTGGGACCAGGAATGAGAGCGTTACACTTGGCATAAGTCCAAACTGCATGACTGCACAAACACTGTAACTGTTCTGTATTCAGACACATTTGAAAGGACTTTTCCAGCATAAATTTCTAAATGTGCTGCTTGTTTTGTAATTCAATCTAGGGCAGCAGCAGCAGTGCTATCATTATTTACATTTTTACCTTTCAGTTCTGGATCCAAGATATTTGCAGCAGTATGAATTGGCTCATAACAACATTTTTTATTTTCTTAAAAGAACATTTTATGTTATTTTATTTAATAATTCTAAGCAAATAAATTTTAATAATCTTTTACATTTCAGTTTCTGGGACATTTGGTCAGAAATAATTATAGAAAGAAATTGATTTAGACAGTATAAGCAGTTTGACATTAAATTCATCATAATTCTCTAATTTAAGGAAGTGATTTTAGTGGAGGAGAGCCTCATTAACTACATATTAGCTTTCTAATATTGTTGACTTTTTTCATTTCAATCATCAAAAATGCCTTCTAAACACTACAAATGCCTTATAAGCAACTGGGAAATCTTCTTTCTCTTAAATAGCTTATTTATTCCCCAGTTTCTTTCTACTCTTTGCCTTATTCTCTTGCATTTAGAGTCTTACATCCAGCAATGTTAGTAACCACACATCTGCATTAGTCTTTTCTGAGTAGAGATTCAGAGGGACAGGGAGACTAAATTGGCTGGTCTATAATGCATTGCTACACATGACTCTAACAGTTGAGCTCTTACATAATCTGCAGCTAATCTAGACTAGAAATAAGCAGTTATTGAAGCATGAAGTATTGAGTGGTCAGGACTGTTCTATGCAAGAAGGCTCCTGGAAGTGTTCATTCCACATACAAGGTTTCCAGGTACTATGTTTATATAATTTTGCTTGTATTTCCATTTACTTATTCTTTGAATCGCTCATTGTCTTTCTTGGCTCTAAGCTGTTGATTTGAAACCATATACCTCTGTAAGCAAATTTTCAGTTCTCAAATGACCTCAACATTACATCCTTTCTGAAGAATAACAGAATTACTGTCTAAATAAAAGAGAAACCACAGGGACTCACACTTAATGACTGCTGATTCAAAATTAATTTTCCTTCCTTAGATGCCTAAATCTACCTCAGCACTTAATCACAGAATCTTGCTTTGCAAGGGACACTAGAGCTTAATCTGATTTCCAATTCAATGCAGGATTCATTATTAAAGAATTAATGATATTTTAAAATCAGTCTTTAAGCATTTTACTAATAAAGAAAACTATTGCATTAGTAACAAAATTATTCATTAAAATGAGCTATGACCCACTTTCTTAAAAGTCTTTTTGAACAGAGATCCATGGTCAAACATAAGAGATTTGTCTACTTTCATTTAAAATTTTATCTTACAAAATTATCTCTAAGTATATGAAATATAACCTATTTAACAGGAAATATCCCTAGTGGTTCTGTTTCCATTAATCCATATTCTAAAATATCACCTACTCTTTTAAGCTACCAGCCCCAATGCAGTATCCGAAACATCAGTGCCAAAACCAGAAGTGCATTCTCTTATTACATTAATAATAATTTTACAGTATGGTGGCAGGAAATGCACTTTCAGTTCACTGGTTATAGCTATTAAACTATGCGGAAATGACTGCCTGGAATATAGCCAGGTCCCTTGGCTTAAAGGCTAAGCCTGAGGAAGACAAAGGTAATACAAGAAGAGAAGCTATGCCCCCTGACCAAAAGCATTACTGAGACTCTAGAGCAACATTTCTCAACTCTCTGTGGTAAGGTACATTAAAAAAATTCAACCTTTCACGAACTTTTGTAAAATAGAAAATAATTCATTTGGATATAGCAATAATATCAAAAGCTCTAAAAATTTCTAAATTTTTATGCATGATCAGTGCACTTATATTTTATGATTTGTATACTTATCTCAAAGAGACTAGTGAGGGTTTTGAGAGTTGTCTGTGCAATCCATTGCAAGTATCATTACTCCAAAGAGGGAGAAAGGATGGAAACTACATTTGGGATTTTAATCATTTGACAATAGTTTGAGTAATATGCAAGAATTATTACTTAATAAAGTAGCAAACAATGAAACAATTGCCATTTATAAACCATTTTTAAAGTAATTTAATGATAAAATCTTAGTTCAGAAGCGGGTTGTAGCAAATACAATTTTTCAGCTTTTTAGAGTTAGAAAGTGGCATTATCATATAGGAGAAATAAAGAACATCCAAAAAAAGTGATTTTTCTGGTGGAAACATGGAATGTTCCTAAGGTCAGAGGTGCTAGAAAGAAAGGGAATGGGCAACAGGATGATAGTTTGGTATATTGAAATAAAGGACTGAGGGCTACTTACATGAACAACTCATCACTGATATTTAACCTAGGCTAAATATAATTCTTATAAAGACAGTATTATGACACGAGAACCTTTTAGACTTGGCTCTGAGGTCAAAGAACAGAGCAATACCTTATAGACTGTCTTGCTGCTACAAAGAATCAGAGGACAAGCTGACCATTCACCATGAAGCATAACTTGCTTTCTTTTCCTTACTCCCATGCGCAATAAATCAGGGGTATGACAATCAGATTCTACATTGACTTCCAAGGGAACAAGGAATTTTTGCATTTACAGAAGACACGAAATTCAGCAACAACCTCTGTGTAACCCAGGTCTTCATGTGTAAATACAATCAGGGAACCAAGAATCACAAAATATTTGCTGAAGACCAAAAACATCAGAGTAACTAGATGCAAGAAACACAATCATATTCTAGGAATAGTAAATCAGTAGTCAAGGAAATTTTAAGGGAAGAATACAGAAGAGCATTATAAATATGGATAAATAGCATCTACAGATTCTTCACACTCAACCACATCATGTCAAATATATCATTAAATGTCTTATATTGATAAAATAAAAATAAACTCTTACCAAAAAATAATCAGCAGTTGTTTGTTATAAACAATACAATGCACTCAGGCTACTGTGTTATATATTGGCAAGTATTTGTTGAGTGATAACTGTGTGTCAGCTACTCTTACAGATATTGATGATACAGCAGTGAATAAAACAGATAAATCACCTGTTCTTAGAGTTAATATTCCAGTTGAAAACTACAGATAATTAGGTAATAAATATAGAATTCAGATACTGGTATAAAGCAGAGTAAAAGACAGAGAAAATGACAGGTATTAGCATCAATGTGTCCATGTGTATACACATATGTTTGAGTGCTGTTACAGATAGTCAGAGAACATCTCTCTAATAAGATCATATTTGATGTAGAAATTAAAGAGAATAATGGAATAAACAAGGAGGATGGATGGAAAATGTTTCAAGCAAAAAGAACACAAAATTAGAAATCCCTGAGATGGGAGTGTCTGACTGTTTTTTTTTTTTATCAATAGCAAGGAGATCAGAACCTTATAACCCACTCAAAAAAAGACTAGCATAAATTGGACTAATATTTCATTAGTGTCATTTTGGTGGTCTATTGACAATAGGCTGGAAGCAGCAAGAGTAAAAGCTGAGAGACCTATTAACAGTCTATTACAGTGATAAGGAAATGAGATGATTGTGGTGTGCAGTGAGAATAAGAATGAATATATAATCAGATTCTGAAAAATTTCAAAGGAACTATGGGCTTAATTTTGCCATAGGATAGAGACAAGAATGATTCCAAGCGCTTTACTTGAGGAAATACAAGAACTAAGGCATTATTTATCATAATGAAAAACACCATGGTTGAATCCATTCATTATGTTGGAAAATAAAGAACTGAAGTTTTGCATATGTCAGCTAAGAGATTTTTGTTAAATATCCAAGTGAATATATTAAGGAGGCAATAGGATACATTATTCTGGTGTTCAGGGTGAAAGATTTAGTCTACGTTATTAATTTGAGAATCCTCTATACGTAGAAGACATTTAAAGTCATGGAACTGGATGATATCGGGTAATGCAGGAGTATATTTAAAGAGAGGAAGAAGACCAAGGATTCAGTTGTGTGTTATTTCAGTGTTTTGCAGCTAGAAATTAAAGTATCACTAGATGATAATATGAAAACCAATGAGACTGGAGAAATATAAAAAGGTGACCTGGAAACCAGGTGAAGAAAAGTATATTGAGGAAGAATGTAAACAATACTGATAGGTTAATTAAGATGAAGAAAGATAATTAACCTTTTAGTTTATCGATATGAAGGTTACTACTAGTGATTACCAGGATCACTGGTAAAACAAGATCATTAATTTGGAGTGAGAATGGAATGCTAGATATTGGAGAGTTGAGGAAAGTATAGATGATGTAAAATAGTCATCTAGAGTGGGTTATGAAAATGTCACAGCAAAGCTAAGCAGCTTTCAAAGCTTATGTGAAATTATTGGGCATGTGGGGAGGGTGGAAGAGGGAATCTTGTGTCTATGGAACCATATAATGAAAAATAAAAATATAAATAAAAATTTAAAATGTAGTTATTGGTCATGGATTTTAAGAGACTAAAATTTTTTTGAGGCTTAACCTCTGTCAAAGTTAGAGAAAGGTGGAGAGATCCTCCATTTACTGGTTTACTTCCCTAGTGACTGCAATAGACAGTATCAGGCCAGACTGAAGCTTGGAGCTTCTTCTGCATTTTTCACATGGGTAGCAGTGGGTCATCATCCACTGCTTTCCCAGGTGCTGGATCAAACGTGGAACAGCCAGGATATGAGCTGGTGCACATAGAGCATGCCAGTGTTGCAGACCAGTAGCTCTACCCAATGTACTGCAATGCTGGCCCCTAAAGGTCTAAAATTAAATGGATACAAAATTTGTTAAAATAAAAACAGAATGGATAGAAGATTGGGTTTAAGCGGGGTTGTGTTTCTTTCCAATTAATATGTTAAATTGAAAGAGGGAAAAAGAGCTAGTGGTGTATGCCTTGGAATGATTGTCGTTGTAGGTCATGAAATCTGGAGTCAGGTGTGGAAGGAAGTGGGAACCTGAGAGGGAAAGGCAGCAAAGGATAGCAGTGGTCAAAGGACTGGAATTCATTGTGAGAGCAAGAAAATACTGGAAACAGAAAATTGGGAAAAGTGAACAGAAAAGATAGAAGGTGGGGTGGGCATTGTATAATGGGTTAAAATGCCACCCTTAACGCCAGCATCCCATATGGGTGATGGTTCATATCCCAGGTATTCGACTTCTAATCGAGCTCTCTAATAGCCTGGGAAAGCAGCAGAAGATGGCCCAAGTGCTTGGGTACTTGGATTCCTGTTACAACAACATGGGAGACTTGCAGGAAGCTTCTAGCTCCTAGCTTTGGCCCGGCACAGCCCTAACCATTGTGGCCATCTGAGAAGTGAACAAGCAGGTGCAAAATGCTCTCTCTCTATAACTGTGTCTTTCAAATAAATGAATAAATAAATATAGAAGAGAGAGGAAGAGGTGGTTTGATAAGGGGATGCTGAAATTGAGTTTATGTACATGGTACATTTATTTATGAAAGAAGTCTGGAAGGACAATTTTAAGGCTCAGCTTCCAGAAACAAATCCCAGGACCAATGCCACTGTCCTGATAAGCTGCTGTTTCTGCATTAGATGCCAATAAATAGACTTTACTTGAAGAGTTACTGCTGCTTCTACTTCATTAAGAACTTGGCTTTAAAATTTCCTGCCATCCCCCAAAGACAAGTTCCTTTGCTACTACCTAGTCCCACAAAAATAGAAATGCTATGGCACTGCTTTATGTATACCTCAAATTCTGAATCAACTTCATGTCAAGGAATCTAACTGACAGAAGCAAAGTTATATTCTTACATTGTAGTTTCAACATTAACTAGAAGTTTGAGCTCTGACTTCCTACATTAGAGAGGTTAGAAAATGTAATTTAAGAATTTCCCAAACATAGAAATACTATTTATAATGCAATCAGTCATATACAAATGTGGCAAATGTCTGTCACAGAGGCTTTAGAAATTAAAAAATATGGGCCTGGTGTGGTAGTCTAGTAGCTAAATCCTCACCTTGCAAGTACCAGAATCCATATGGGTGCTAGTTTGTGTCTCAGCTGGTCCCATTTCCCATCCAGCTCCCTGCTTGTGGCCTGGGAAAGCAGTGGAGGATGGCCCAAAGCCTTGGGACCCTGTACCCACATGGGAGATCTGGAAGTAGCTCCTGGCTCCTGGCTTCAGATCAGCTTATTTCTGGCTGTTGGGACCACTTGGGAAGTGAATCAGTGGACAGAAGATCTTTCTTTCTATCTCTCCTCTTCTCTGTATATCTGCCTTTCCAATAAAAATAATCTTTAAATAAAAGAGAAATTAAAAACATAATCACCTAGAACTTTACTCTTGCTAAAAATGTAATGAGCAATATATACACAGCGAAAAGTAGAATTAGTTGCAGATTAAATACAGAGATTTCCCCAGACATAACACAAATACTTAAAGAAATACGTGGTGAGGAATAAGATATATACAGGCTTTATAATTCCAATATATACTTAGGGTGGGAAGGGAAAAGAAAAGGGTGAAGTGAAATCAAAGAAATAAAAGGCTAAAAGTTCCTTAAACTGCAGAATGATTTAAAGCTTCAGATTGAAAGTCTCAAGTCTCAAGCAGGAATAATGGCAAGAGTGTATGAAAATAAGCGTTTTCCTAAACTCCTGGTAACAATGTAAATTGGTGTTAAGTTTTTGGAGAGGAATTTGGAAATATTAATTAAAATAAATGTGCATTTACTCTTTGCCCCAAATTTTTCACTTTAGAAATTTACTATATACATGCATTAGCACAAATATTCAAAAATGTGTGTAAAATATATTTATTATAGCATTTCTGAACATTTGCAATGTTCATCAGAGACTAGCTCTTTAAGCAACGGGGTCATACAAAATACGAGTTTATCTGCATGAAGATTAAAGAGTCTCCTAAGAATGTGCTTTTAAAACAGCTTTATTGAAACACGATTCACATACAGTTAAATTTACTCAATGTGCACAATTCAGCCATTTTTAGTATAGTAACAAGGTTGTGCAACAATCACCACTGTGTAATGGCAGAGTATTTTCATCAACCAAAAAAGGAGCCTTTCACCCATTAACAGTCACTCCCAACTCTTTCTGTTCCCCATTCCCTGAAACCACAACCTATTTTCTGTCTTTACATATTTTTCTATCCCAGATATTCCACATGAGTGGAAATATAATAAATGCGGTCTTTCAAATTGGGCCTCTTTTATTTATTGTTATATATACGAGGCTTATCCATGTTATGTGTCAATATTTCATTCTTTTTTGACTGGAAATATTCATTTATATAGATAACATTTTGTTTTAGTCATTAGTGAACATTTGGGTTGTTTGCACCTTTTGTTCATACCAAACGATATTGAGTATTCATATACATATTTTGGGTGTAGACATATGTTTTAAATTCTTTTGTATATATATTTAGGACTGGAATTGCTAGATCATGTGATAACTTTATGTTTAACTTTTTGAGGAATTTCAAGCCATATTCTGATCTTGCCAACAATAGATGAGGTTTCAATTTTCTATAATTGTTATTTCCTGCTGTTTTCATTTTAGTAATTCTGCTAAGAGAGAAATGGTACCTAATTGTGCTTTTGCTTTGCATCTTTCTAATGACTGGTAATTTTGACATCTTTTCTTGCTCACATTGGTTATTTGTGCTTTTTCTAACCCCAAGTACATATTTTACTTTTTAATCCATATACATTTTAATCTACTTTTACATTTTTAATTATTATTTTAGTGTCTTATTAAGACAATTTCTAGCTTCATTTAAAATGTAGGCATTGTGTACTATATACTCTTTTTTGAAGGCAGAGACTTTAATATAGACTGAGGGGCTCGAGACAATGATCTTCACATGGGAAAAGAAGAGTATGCTGCCATTTACATGATATGATTCAGTGAAACAGTATTTATGACTAAATACCAAATGGTTATTTGTATGCCTCTTTTGAAGAGATGCCTGTTCAAATACTTTGCTCACTTTTCAGTTTGATTAAAGTTGGATTTTTATTTTAAAAAAGATTTCTTTATTTTTATTGGAAAGGCGAATTTACAGAGAGAAGGACAAACAGAAAGATCTTCCATGTGCTGGTTCACTCCTTAGTGGCTGCAAAAGTTGGGGCTGAGCTGATCTGAAGCCAAGCGCCAGGAGCTTCTTCTGGGTCTCCCATGTGAGTGTAGGGTCCCAAGGCTTTGGACCGTCCTCCACTGCTTTCCCAGGCCACAAGCAGGGAGCTGGAAGGGAAATGGAACAGCTGGGACATGAACCATAGCGCATGTAGAATCCTGGTAAATGCAAGGTGAGGATTTAGCCACTAGGCTACTGTACCAGGCCCTTAATGTTTGTGTTATTAAGTTGAATGAGTTATTTACCTATTATGTATACAACTTCCTTATCAGATATACGGTTTGCAAACATTTTCTCCAATTAAAAAGTATATAATTTGTTCTTATTTTCTTTTGTCATGTGTGCTTCTGTTATATCTAAGGTTTTGCATAATATAAGGTTACAAACATTCATTGCAATGATTTTCTCTAAGAATTTTTTAGTTTTAATTCATACACTTAGATATATGATCCATTTTGAGTTAATTTTTATATGGTTTGAAGTATGGATCCAACTCTTCAAATAGTCACAATAT
This sequence comes from Ochotona curzoniae, assembly GCF_017591425.1. Lineage (NCBI taxonomy): Eukaryota > Metazoa > Chordata > Mammalia > Lagomorpha > Ochotonidae > Ochotona > Ochotona curzoniae. The sequence continues at coordinate 1,659,569 of NW_024465471.1, forward strand.
GTTCCAAAGGCAGGAGGCCAGGAGATTCTTTTGGGTCTCCCATGTGGGTAAAGGGTCTCAAGGACTTGGGCTGTCTTTCACTGTTGTTCCAGGTCATTAACAGTGAGTGGAGCAGCTGGGCCTCAGGGTGGTGCCCATATGGGATGCTGGTGCCACTGGAGGAGGATTAGCTTGTACACTACCACGCCAGCTCCCACCACAATGTCTTGACCGCTGTAGCTTTGTAGTGTGGTAAGTTTTGGAATCAGAAAGATTGAACACTCATGCTTTGTCCTTATTTTTCTTTCTTTTTTTTTTTTTTTTGAATTTATTACATTGTATTATGTGACAGTTGTAGGTACTGGGATTCCTCCTACCCCTTCCCCACCCCTCCCCCCATGGTGGATTCCGCCACCTTGCTGCATTGCCACAGTTCAAGTTCAGTTGGGGTTCTTTCATTGCAAGCTTATATCAAGCATAGGGTCCAGCATCTTATTTCCAGATGAGTTCAAGGGCTTCTTGTGGAGACCATCTCTGGTCTGAAGGTAGAGCCAGCAGAGTGTCATCCCGACCAATCAAAAGCCCCAACATAACATCAGCAACAATCCACAACATTATGGAATTAGTGGACATAGTATTGAGTAACACTTGTGTTAAAAACAAAATAAAGTAAAATAAAATTTAAAAAAATTACATTTTACAGGTACTATTTTTCATATTGACATCATTTCATCTTAGATTCTTAAATTAAGGCAAACATGTGGTATCTAACCTTTTGGGATTGGCTCATTTCTCTTAGCATTATGGTTTCCAGCTGGGCCCATTTGGCCACAAAGAGCTGCATTTCATTTTTTTGATAGCTGAGTAGTATTCCATGGAGTATATGAGCCACAGCTTTCTTATCCAGTCCTCTGTTGATGGGCATTTCGGTTGCTTTCAGGTTTTTGCAATTACTGATTGTGCTGCTATAAACATAGGGGTGCATTGGTTTCTTGTAAAACAGGTGTTTTGGATATATTCCTAGGAGTGCTATTACTGGGTTATATGGTATGCTGATTTTTAATTGATTCAGTATCCTCCATTTGTCCTTATTTTTCAAGATTGCATTAGTTATTCTGTGTCCCCTTGCAATTTCTATGTAAATTGGATTTTGATAAAGATTGTGTTGAACCTGTAGAATTTTCCTACTTAGGTTTAACAATATTAAGCCTTACCATTTATCTAGGTCTTAATTGATTTTTTTCAATACTATTTTAGCTTTCAGTGCACAAGGCTTACATATATTTTATTAAATAGATCCCAAAATATTCTATTGTTCTTGGTGTTATTATAAATAGGATTATTTTCTTAATTTCTTTTTCAGGTTACTCAATGTTGATGTGCACATGTTTTATTATTCTATATTAGTCTTACATCATGATTTACTTAACTGAATGTTCATGTGTAGAGAAGGTTCTCAGGAAATTTAGTACAAAAATAACATATATGTATATAAATAAATATTCTTTAGGGTTTTGAGTTACAGCAGTGGAGAAAAATGAATGCTTTGTATTGTTGAATAGTAATCCATCGTATGAATATAACTTCCCCACAAATAAAACAAAACCTCCTCACCATAAAATGGATGCACAATTTGCAGTAGATTTGTAAAATTTGTTTGTGCCATGATGAACTCACTTAGTTTAACTGGGTAGTAAAGAGATTATCAGTATCTTGAGCACAAGCATAGAATTTAAAACTTGCACTAAAAAGTAAAAAATAAACATGCACCAATTATTTGATCTCTTACCCCAGTTTTTCTGAAATCTCTTCCTTTTAATTCAGTAAAAGCAAGAGATAGTATAGTTAAATCTCCATCAATTGTTGAAAGCTATTTTAGATGCACTTACTCTTTCCAATCTTTCTTCCTCTATAACTATGGTCACATTATTTAGATGTAACATGATATACATTTATCATACCATAGGGTGCTATGACATGAGCATTAAGAGTGTGAGTTCTGTAGTCAGACAGCCTGGGTTCAAGTACCATTAACATTATATATGCTATTTGACTTAAGTAAAATTATTTTTCTGTCTCTTGACCTCAGTTGCCCAAACCTAAAATGAAGATGATTTTAGCACCTCACTTGAAGAACAGTGCTTAGAACAATATACTATAAATGCTCAGTGAATGCAAGGATGTCATTAAAATTACATGTCAACCATTGGCATATAAGGAAAAATAGACATAGCTGTCTTCAGCCGGGGAAGATTTAAATGTATATTCTCCTGGCCTGTTGGAGAAATATTCCTAAGGAATCCACTCTAACATTTTGTGTTTATTTGAGAGAAACAGAGAAATGTGAACAGATGGACGAAGAGAGAGAGAGAGACCCACATTTACTGGTTCACTTTCCAAATGCCAACAGTAGGGGATATTCTGGCTAAAACCAGGAGCTGGAACTTTAATCTAGTTCAGCCATGTGGGTAACAGGAACCCAACTAGAGTCATTGCCTGCTGCCTTCCCTAGGGGTGCATTAGCAGGAAACTAGAATTGGAAGTTGAGCTAGCACTTGAATTCAGGCACTCTGTCTTAACTACTAGGCCAAGTGCACACCTTGAGGATTCTCTTTTTGAAAATTGGGAGCATTAAGAGGAAAATGTGTGAAAGATAGTGAAATATCCCAAGAAAGCATAGAAAATGAAAAAGGAAAAACAAAGAGTAAAATCAAGAGGGCCAGAGAGCACAAAGTAGGTGATTGGAGAGAGGGGGTTTGGCAGGAATAAAGTTTGTGAAGGTAGGACGGATGGGGGAGACCTTATAACACAGAGCTAAGAGCTTTATTGAAGTTTAACGGGAAAGAAATCCTTATTTGAAAGGAAGAGACCAGCTATATTTAGTGCTGGGTAGGATGTCAGCTCTGAAAATAAATTGCTCCTACAACTAAATGCAATCCTCTGTGCTGTTGTCACCTGAAGCAGCTTGTTCTCCCTTGTTGGAAAGAGCAGAATGTGGGTAAATCAGCTTCCTTGGGGCTCATGGCATTCACAAGTACCTTCATCACTTTATCCCCTTTACCACTCCTGAGTTTTAAAACTTCTGATTAATGTGGCAGAAGAATTACATAGCTGAAGAAAATGAAGAATATGTACATATATTCAGTGAAAAAAAGTTAATCCCAAAAGGGCAAATATCATGTGTTCTCTTTGGTACGAGACGAAAAAAATAGATATATGAGTAAACAAGTACATATATATATTCTCACAGATAAACCATATAATGGAGAGTAGCATACTGTGAAGTAGAGACAAGTTGTAGTATGTGCCTCTACTCCTGAATAAAATCATGACTCCAATAAAACAGTTAAATATACCTTGACAATTCGATACTAGATTTTCTACCATTACCTATACCTGCAATGTCATGATGCACCTGAAAAGCAGAATGTTGAACTTGTGACTGTTGCTGAAGAACTATACTATTGTAAAATATGGGTGCAAACATTGGTGGGGAAGAATGGAAAGGGAGAAAACGGAGGTGGAGGAGTAAATCCCTTCACATACAAAACTGTATCATGAAAAATAATAATTAAAAACGTGTATGTGCAAATGTATGTGAAGCAGTGATGTGTTATGTTAGCTCCATACTAGATTCTAAAAATCATGTGATCAGCTTCTTGATACAATATATATATTCACACTTCTGGTAAATGAATGTGGACAGAGGGGCGCAGTAAAAAATTAAACATGGCACATACATTATATGTACTTGAAACCTCCCATAAGCACCATAAACATAAGTTCTGTGGAGATACCACCCCTGCACAACTCTTCCTAAATGTGCCAAGCAATTTTGGCCTTCTGTGATTTGCATTTACTGGTCTCTTTGTGTGGGGTATACGTATATAGTTGAATGACTTGCTTCCTCACTTTGAGACTCAGCTCAAATATCACCTAATGACAAAGACTTTCCATAACAACAGTATATGAACTATCAGTACTCCTCATTCTCTATTATGTCTAATGAAGAATGTTAATAAGTGGAGGTGTCTTCCAGGTTGTTAAATATCTTAGAGTTCAGCAAGGAGATCTGAGTCAGAGACAGATTTAGCTATTTTATAGGTCTTATTCTCAACCAACCCCTTTAATATAGATTCTCTCCCCAAGCTTTTTTTTTTTCAATTTACTAGCTTACAACATTCTGCATACCCTACCTACTATGTTGCCAGAATTGTCCAATCACAAGAATTAAATCTGTACAGTACTAATTTTCTTTTTCTGAATCTGATCCTCTTCTAAGCTGAAAACTCATGTTTAATATTGCTTATGTTACTGTCTTCTAAATATTACATGCACTTCAAACCCAACATAACCAGGGTGTATTTTTTAATTACTCCCTCCATATCTTTGAAAAAAGGCACTACAGCACCCAGTGTGACAGCCTAGTGGCTAAATCCTTGTCTTGCAACTGCCAGGATCCCATGTGAGCACCTGTTTGTGTCCCAGCTACTCCAGTTTCCATCCAGCTCCCTGCTTGTGGCTTGGGAAGACAGTAGAGGACAGGCCAAAGCCTTGGGACCCTGCACCCATGCGGGAGACCCACAGGAAGCTCTTGTTTCCTGGCTTCAGATTAGCTTAGTTCTGGCCGTTGTGGCCACTTGGGGAGTGAGCGAGCAGATGGAAGATATTTCTCTGTATCTCCTTCTCTGTATATATCTGCCTTTCCAATAAAAATAAAGAAATCTTTATTACAAAAAGGTGATACAAATACCCCAATTAAGTCATTAAGTCTTATTTAATCCTCGTTCTATTTATCACTTTCTTCATTTTTACTTTCTCTACTATGATTCAGGCCATAATCATATCTCACCTGATTTATTGACATATTATATTTTAGTTTATATTTTCACATGTCCATTTATTCTACTGGACCATGAATTGTGGACTGATAAAATAATTCATATGTTTATTCAATCAATATGTATACATGGTAATCCATGCTACATTTATCTCTCTCACATCAAGTATGTTATCTGACATGAAGTGCATGATTTATTTACACTGTTTTATTGAATTAAATTGAAACCTACTATGTCTAGGAAAATAGGACTTAGAGATGAAAAGTGACTCTTCAAAGCCACATTACAGGGTAGCAGAGAACATCAGTTATTAAGAGGCAATCTGTGCTTTATAGATGAAGTTCATCACAGATATAAAGTTGGGTTTTTCATGTCTAATGTATTTCCACTTGCTATAATGTAGTGAACCCTAAACAAGGTTGGTACATTCTAGGAATATGAATAAAACATTTAGTGTAGTGCCTTTTAGATAAAATACTTGCTTCTAACTTGTTCAGGACATTAGAGCAGAGGACCTTGTTAGAATGCCTTATAAATATGCTGTTTTCACATTTTATATCTTTTCTCACGCTGTTATCTCTGCAATGGTCTTCATCCGTTATAATTTATGATTTATTCTATTTTTATTTGAAAAGCAGATTTTATAGAGAGGAAAAGACATAGAGAGGTCTTCCATCTGCTGGTTCCCTCACCAAATGGCTGCAACAGTCAGAGTTGAGATATTTTGAAGCCAGGAGCCAAGAACCTCCTCTGGGTTTTTTACTTGAGTGCAGGACCCCAAGCACTTATGCCATCCTCTGCTGCCTACTAAGGCCATAAGTAGGGTGCTGGATCAAAAGTGAAACAGAGGGGACATACCCACATGGGAAGCCAGTGCTGCCAGGTGGAAGGTTAGTCTGCCATCAGCCTCTCTATTCACCCTCATTTACTAAATATTTTCTGAGCATCTACTCTCTGCTAGGCCTTAGGCTGGATGTTAGAAATTCTGTGATAGTTTTTCTTATAGTTAATATTTTCATGCTCTTTCATGCCTTTGCATATGCTATTTCCTCTTGCTGTTCTGTTTTTTTCTCTCTTCATATATATACTTAAATATCATCTTTTGTAGGAAGCATTCTATATTATAGAATATCTGATTTGGTATATTTCCTCTTTACTTTCTAAAACACTTGTCATCTTTATTATACTTGTCTACTGATTTTCTCATGTACTGAGGTGTGACCCTTTCAGAACAGGGCTTTATTTATTCATGATATATTAATTTGGGCATATGCTATTAATATAATACACATAAATTGATAGAAATATTGGTTTTAATAATTATATACATTATAATTCTAGACATCTGTATTAGTGATGTTCTTAATTTTATTAGATCTTAGTTTGTCCCTGAATCCCAAGAAGTTGGTGGAAAAAAAGCCCTTAACAAGCAGCAAACATTTATTGAGGGTTAGATTCCTTCAAGGAGTTCTATGTCTACTGAAGTAAACATATCACTTCAATATAGTACATTAATTGTTCTGACAAGACTAAGTGTATCCTCTGTGACTCAGCTGAGGAAATACTTCCTCTACAAAGTCTTTCCCAATTTCTCCAGATATTGCTTGAGTTCTTGTTTTTTTTTTTTTCTGATCTGTACCCTTAGACATTCTATGCTTTCTTCAAATATAATATGCTGCACGTATTTCATAATCATTAACTTGCTATGGCTGCTTTCTCCATGGATCTCTAAACTTCTTAAGAGGAAAATCTGCTTTAATTTGTCCCTGTAGCACACCTGAAGTAGTTTCTCAGAAAACAACAATAGTGGGCCCAGTGCAGTAGCTTAGTGGCTAAAGTCCTTGCCTTGCATGCCTGGGATCCCATGTGGGTGCCGGTTCATTTCCCGGCAGCCCCGCTTCCCATCCAGCTCCCTGCTTGTGGCCTGGGAAAGCAGTGGAGGACGGCCCAAGGCCTTGGGACCCTGCACCCGTGTGGGAGAGCCAGAAGAGGCTCCTGGCTCCTGACTTCAGATTGGCTTAGTTCTGGCCATTGTAGCCACGTGTGGAGTGAAGCAGTGGATGGAGGATCTTTTTCTCTGTATCTCTTTCTCTCTGTGAATTTGATTTTCCAATAAAAACAAATGAATCTTTTAAAAAAGAAAATAATAATTGTGTTTCATTTATTCAGTGCTTGTATCAATTTTCACTTACACATTATTTCAAGTTATCTTCTTTTTAGCAAGTTATTTGTTGTCTCCATTTTAAAATATGAAAAAAAAACTGTCACTAAAAACTTAAGACAGTTGTTTCATCACACAAGTACTAATTAACAGAACTGCTAGTGAACTTAGGTCTGACTATCTGAAAACCTGTAGGATTGGCTTAGGTTTGGAGCTGTTTTCCATAGCTATTATTTCTTTGACCCTGAGAGTTCATAAGGGTCAACCTAAGGGGACCCCTTAGTTGGCAGAGTCTTATCCAAGCTTTAGGGGCTTACATCATTTCCTCAGCAGAGATATTCCTAGGTAAAATTGTAACAAGAGCAAAGTTTGTGTCTTTCACATTGAAGTAGATGCCATGATTTGTTCCAGAAATCATAGAACATCTGCCTTAGCTCTGAACACATTCAGAGCTTCTCCTTTCCCCTGATTTGTTCCTTTAATTTCAAAACTCACTAGGCTCCCCGACTCCCCTATGTTGATGAAATCTTCATACCCTTTAGTTTCCTCTTAACATACCACAGCCTTTCTCTTCTCTCTCTCTCTACCCTACCTCAGATGTTTCACCCGTTTTTAAAACTTCAATGATTTCTTCCATGTTAACCAAATTCTATAGTATCTCTCCTGTCCTGTCACTCAAATTCTAGTGTCCTATCTCTAACTCTATACCAAATATTCTTACCTGAAAATATCCCATCATTACCTCAAATTCAACATTTCCAATGGAGACATTGGTTTTTCTCCTGTCCCTACACTAGGCTGGTATTTCCTAGTTTGTTTCAACCAGAGCTTGTAATATCAAAATCACCAAAAAGTAACTTGAAGGACCACATTTAATTCCTTAATGGGCTAATTCTAGTCAGAATGAGAATATATATACATGAATAAGTACAATGCAAGTTTGTTAAAAAGTGATAAATTCTGTAACAGAAGCATAGCTGACAGTTCAGAAGTAATTCTAAATGCTGAGATAATGAAAATGTTATAAATCTGGGATAGTCTTTGAGGCTGAATAATATTCTACAGCTTAGGGTGTGTATTTCATATGAAGAGAATTATGTAAACAAAGGCATGAGAGTGGGAAATAAGGACTGAACTTGGAGAAAGCAGAGCAGGTTTGTTTATTGATAGTACTATATAAGGGGAGTAAGAAATAAATTTGAACACTTCAAAAAGTTAATGGAAATGAAATAAAAAGATGAGTTTATTTTGTAAAATATTTTAATGCATGGATTCATAGAAAGTGTATATTATTACAAATCTATGGATTTCACATTTTTTGTACCAAAATTTCATTTTTCCACAAACTTTTTGAAGTACCTTCATACAACTAGCTTGGATGAGTAAGTATTTTGAATTTCATTTTAGAACAACGGGAAGCAACTGGAAAGTTTTAAGCAAGGAAATAACATAATCAGATCCCACATTTAGAAAAATTTCTGGATGTTCAGTGGAGAATTTGTAGTACAAAATAAGATTCTGGGCATGAAGGAAGTAAGGAACTCAATTAGAACAGTGTAGTTACCCCTTGTGAGTTGTGCTAAGGTGACAGAAATGAAAGGAGTGACAAGTAGACAGACATGAGAAGGTATTTTGGAGACAAAACTAATGAGAGTTGAACAGGCTAAACAAGAGAGAAAAAAAGTAAGCTAGAAAAGTTGTAAACTTGGTGAAACTAAAGCATTTGTGATGCAATCCCAAGTAGAAGAGAGATGAGAATAACCAGCTAACTTAGGTTTTGAACAGGTTTATAATGGAGGTTGAAAATGCAACCCCTAAAATTCTTTCTAATGCTTATGTTTAAACTCGCCTCCCATTTTCAACTTTTCTGTATGGTAATGGCTTTATTGTCATTACTATATTAAAGTGAGACTATTTCATCCTTACTTCCCATTCTCATTGTTGGTTCCTTACCTAGGCCTTTATCATTTCCTATTGGATTATTCTAGAATACTATAAATTGACTGACCTAATTCCCCAACTTAACCGTAATCCCCCCATATATATTGCCCAATTCTTGTTCCTTAAATATGATTTATTTTTAGCTTGTTTCTTTACTTTAAAATGTTCACTTTCAATCCAGCTCTATGCTTGTGGCCTACGATGGCAATGAAGGATGACTGAAAGCCTGGAGACCTGGAAGAAACTCCTAGTCCCTGGTTTCCCATCCGCCCAAATCTGGCTTTTGTGGCCATTTGAGGAGTGAACCAGGAGATAGAAGATCTTTTTCTCTGTGTGTGTTTTTTTCTGCTCTCTGTAACTACCTTTGTAATAACAATGAATGAATCTTTAAAAAATAAAAATGTATTTCTAAGTCCTAGACCAAAAAAATCTGAACTATTCTTCCTGTCATTTAAGTTATTGTCCAACACTTATGCATTCCCCTTCTGTCTTCAGTGTACCTCTTCTATAAGACTATTTGAATATTTCATTCTTCACAGATTGCATCTATGTTGCTACCAATCATCTTTCCACATGTTTATACTACCTTGTTTTCTTTTCAGGTCCTAATTTTTCTGTAAACCTTTCCTTGATTACCTAATTTATGTCTGCATTTGTAACTCCAATGACACTTTCATTCTTTTCCTATTCTGTTTATTCAATATATATAGATATAGCCTCTATTTTTTCCAAAACAGTTCCTTTTAACTATCATATAAGAAATTATTTGGACAATTGGGTATTAAAAGGTGTCGGACTATGTGCATAATTCATTATAAAACAATAACTCAGATATTTCTAAAATAGAGCACTGTTTTTAGAAGGCACAGTGATTTTTCTGGTGACCTTCAAGGTTACTTATTTATTACTTGGAAATCACTAGCTTGCAGGAATAGGTAGGTTGATCCATGCTGAGATACTATTTCCAAGTTGAGTTGGAGCTGATTTAAAACCCTAACACTAACTCTAACCCTTTTTAAAAGGATGATAAGGCATTGACTAGATTAGGAGACAGGAGACATGTGCTTGCTTATAGATCCAATATTGTCACCAACTAGTTGCATGATCTTGGATAACTCAATGAATATGTTAAAAATGTGTTTTCTTAGAAGCATTAAGTATAGAAAGTACTAAGAAATTTTCTGAAATGTACTTTTACAAGAATGTAACAAGTATGGAAAACAAGTTGTCAAGTAAAGGATTTTGTAATATTTCTATTTCAAAGTTATATTTGTAATTGTAACCCATAAAATTAAAAAATATACAAATAATCTTTTGGAAATACAACAACTTAAAGTACAAACAAAGATACAAATAAAGATATTCACATGTTTCCCAACAGCAAGCTAACAATTTGTTCAATAAGCATTAACTAAGTGACCAGTGTGCCAAGCAGTGAAGATAAACATGCTGAATGTTAAATCTGCTCCTACAGAGATCACTATCTAGAATGGGAGACAGATAATTATAGCAAATGGTGGTAAGTGCTGTGATAGTGATCATTCAAAGGGGACACTGACTGACAAAAAGGACAGGCACATAAACTGGTTCTTTGGAGAGAAAAATGATTAGGCAGTTATCTGGTAAAGGCCTGCTTACTCATTCTTAGATGGTGCCGTCTTGCTCTATCTTTATATGGGTAAACAGGACAAGGGAACTCTTTGAGGCCTCTTTTGTAATGTTACGAATTCCACAAGATTTAATTGCCTCCCTAAAGCCTCACCTCTTAGTACTATCGCACTGCTGATCAGTTTTCAACATTGGAATTTTGAAAAGACACAAACATTCAAACCAGAGCAGATAACAAACAGTTTAACAGAGTTAGCACAAAATCCTTGAAGACGTTTGCAGATGGTTCAATACTGTTGAATAGCAGTTAAGAGTGCAAACTCCAGAGTGACTCAACCTAGGCTAAATCCTGTATCTGCAACTCAGCAGCTGTGTAACCTTGGACAAGTTAGTTAGTGCCTTTAGACTTTGGCTGATTATTTGTAAAATCAGTACAATTTGCAAATGTACATCTTAGGACTATTGTGAGAATTAAATAAGTTAGAACACATAAAATGCTTAGAACAGTACTTAACAGAGTAAATCTACCACCTTACTTACTGGAATGTCAACTCTAGGAAGGAGAGAAATTCCCTGTTGCATCACTAGCATTTAGAAAGTGAGTAGTCCATAATAGACATTGTTAAGTGAGTGAATGATCAAGAACAGAAGTACTTTTTGTCATAAAAGCCATCCTGAACATCCTGAAAATTGATAAAGTTGTTGAACAATGTCACTTGTTTTCCTTACTACCTTGATGTCGGCTCATGGTGTAAAGGAGATGAATGAACTAGTGAATTCAGCAGTTCAAATTTAAATCTTGAGTTTAGAAATGTAAAAGGACATTGAAGTGACATCATCTCTTCCCTCCCCTATGGGCTATATTAGGAGAAGAATAATTTCTTACAGTCATAGCTGCTATTTGTTCATGTTTGTTATGTGCCTGACACATGATAAACCTTTTACATGCAAAGTTTTACTTAATTCACAGTACAATAGCACAATCTTAGGGTGTATGTACTGTTTTAGCTCCATTTTAAAGATGAAGAAAAAGACTCAGAGAGGTGAACTGAGTTGCCCAAAGTTAGATGGCTCATAAATTGTGAACATAAATGTGAACCCTGATGTGTTTGACCTAAATCTAGTTACTAGTATGGTGTTTGGCACACAGTTGGTGTGCAATAAATGGATGATTGAATACATCAGCAATGTATCCTCTTCTGTAGATGAAACTACAGGTTAGCTTTAACAGTTTTCATTATCTTGATAAGCTCAAAACAATGTTATGAATAAGGAAAAGGTTAGGGCCACAAAGAGAAGATTTTATGGAAGAAATTAGGAAGAGTGGAAATAATCCAGCATTAGGGCATGAAGCGACCTTAGCAATTACTTAATTACATCCTCTCACGTTAAGATAGAAATTGAGGCCTTAAGAAAGATCATAGAAAGAGTTAAAGTAAGATTAAAATCTTAGTTACCTATCTCACAGGTTTGTTTTACTCTGAGCTGTCACCATTTACCATTTCAATTTTATAGACCGGATAACCAAAGCATCCTAAGAATGCTGATGGCCAAGCTCCTGCCACTTGTTTATTGAAACAGGCCTTGAAAACAGATATGATGCTTGCTTTCATTCAAGCACTTCTGTCTGGATGCCCAGAAGGAAAATCTCTTCCTATTGAATTTAATTGTGGACTAAGTATAATTTACAGAAAGCTTTCTCCTTTGCTTTAAGAGAAGATGTCTAAGCCTGCTTTATTTTCAGAAGTCTGGCAGTTCCAAAGAGGTTCCATGAAAGCAGGAATCCTCTTTCGTCCTTACTGAATTCATAACACCTAGCACAAAGGAATGTTTTCAATAAATATTTGTTGTTGAATGTATGACTGGCTAAAGTCAGGAAGGGAAGTAAGGTTGAGTAATGGTTTTCCAGTGGATGATGGGTGGACAATCATGATTAATTCTGAAAAAGTGGAAATGTATAAGGAAAAGAGGTGGGAGAAGTCCTGAAACAAAGGGGAAGCTGTGTGTCTTTATCTGATTGAAGCTGCAATCACTCAGCCAAGGCTGAGAGGCTTGGGAGAACTGTGATTGGCAGAGATATTTAAATGAGGCCTCCTTAAAATTGTTACTCTTCTCCCCACCCCCATTCCCCTTTAAATTTTGTTTCAATCATTGCCCAGGGACCGGATGCAGAGATTCCTATGGGGAGTTCTAATGGGTCGATTCAATTTCAACTGGATGACGCCACTTAGCTAAGCATTAAGAGGCTACAGCTCCGGGAAAACAAACGACACAGAGAGGGGGAGAGAAAGAAATTATAATAAGGAGCAATAAATCCCTTCCTTCCCATCCTCCCCTATAAGCCATTCACAAGACCTCCAGAAATCATCTACATTCACAAAACAGCCAGCCAGCTGAGCTGAACACACTGCAACCTCATCCCCCTTCCCCCTGCCGTTATATACCAACACACCCTGAGCTATATAAATAATCACACACTAGCGGTATCTATTGCTCCGTTGAGATACCCTATGTCTACAACTGCAGTTTCTGCTGCTTCGGTTCATCTGACAGATTGGAGAAGACGGGGGCGGAGGTGGAGGCGCGGAGGGGGGGGGGGGAAGAGAAGGAGGGGGAGGCGGTAAAGGAAGAGAAAGAGGAGGAGGGAAGGGGGAAGGGAAGGGGAGGGGAAGGAAAATACTGGAGGAGGAGGAGGGGGGAAAGAAACAGGAGGAGGAGAAGGGGGAGGAGAAAGAGGCGGAGGAGGAGGGGTAGAAAGAGGAGAAGGAGGAGGAGAAAGAAGAGGAGGAGGAGAAAGAGGAGAAGGAGGTGAACAACTTACCCTGCTGAGCTTCCTTTGGGGAATTCGAACATCAAGATTTAGATCAGCATGTAAAATCTACACCAAGTGTCTGCCAACTACAGGTCGGACTCCCTTCCCCTTACCCATTTTCATTTTTCCTCTCCGTTTTTTCTGCTGTATCGGAAAGACCAAGACAAAACTGTCTCTGTTTCTAGCTCCACTGCCAGTGAAGGAGTTTTCATTCAGACTTTCCGAAGAGAGGTGGACAAACCTAAAGATTCGGGAGAAGAGGTCCTGTGCACTATATGAGCCTTTGGTCTTTTGCTTTTCTCAGCATGGATAAACCCTTTCCTCAAGGTAAGCCCTACAAATCAGCTCTTAAAGACCCCAGAATTCTTTCTATGCAATGCACAGATTGCCATTCATTCCAGCCATCCTGTGGTGTGTGTGTGTGTGTGTGTGTGTGTGTGTGCGTGTGTGTGACCGTGTGTCTGTGTGTGTGGGTCTGTATGTGTGGGTGTGCATGCGCGCACGCGCAATCGAGTGTGCAGGCACGCGCACTAGTGCGTGGATAAAATAAAATGAAAACCTCTTAAATGAGATTTACGTATCTGTTATGGAAAACTATCAGCACTGGAAATTTATAAATCAAAGTAGCACTTTAAAATAATCCTTTTCTAGTCAAATGTCATTTTCCTCTCTAGCCTGTTGACCTTTAAATAGATTTTGGAGCTTGCCTAAACCCCCTTGTAACCAAAGCAGCCTAACCACCCAAGCTGAAGACATAGGGAGAGCCCATGCTTAGGTCAGTCTGGCTGCCCAGCAGGCATCCTGTCAGCATGGGGCTAGCTTGCTATTGGCTCACAAGTCTGGGTTGTGCATCGTTCAGATTTCATCACATCACCTTGCCTTGGGTGGAAATGGCGCAAGCTGACACGACATAACCCCCCACTTACATTGAGTCAGAGCAATGATTTAGAAATCTCTGGATCCTTGCCTGGTATATGTGCACATGTCTCTGTGTGGCATATGGAAATTTTGTCAAAAGTGAGAACCTGCAAGCATGTCTAGTTGCCTAACAGGCATTTGATAGGACCTACAGCAATGATTTACTGCACATTTCCTTCCAGATATCTAATTATAATTATCACTCACTTCCACATAAACCAAGAAAAATGAACAAAAACCAGACTTCTAACTAGTAAATAGAAACTGTATTTTTAGATGAAAACTATAGTTGCTTTTCTGGACATATTAAAGCTCCTACTGTAATGTGATGGCCTGTCACATGAATTCAGAGATATCATGTGTTAAATCATGTTACCAACAAATCAGTTGTATATGCAAGTACAAATAAGAAACGTGAACACTTTATCTATGATTAAATATTAGTTTTGTTCTATTTAACTCTAAACAAACATGCCCTAAGACTGTATTGGAGCATCCCACACATTTTGTTTTGTGTATGTTCTTTTATGGTTTTTCTAGCTGTGAAACACAGCCTAGATAATGATCTCAGTGACTTGGCTTTAGAAGCATTTATCCAAAATTGAGTTGGAAAGAACTTAAGAATCTAGAAAAGGAGACCAAGTCTTCATAAAAGATTTTTGAGATAGACATAGGCAGTCAACAATCCCAGCATAAAGCATCAGAATGAGAAAAGGCTTGAAATATCTCCTTTCATATTGCCTCATTTTGCAGATGAAGAAACTGAGGCCTGGAAGAGCGATCACTTGCCCACGGTCACACAGCAAAGTGTAAATAGCACTAGGGCTACAACTTCAAATTTCTTACATCTTATAAGAGGATTGGGGGTTTAAAGAAAGATTTCTACTTGAATGAATGGCAAGCTTTACAACATTTTCCTCAAGATTAGATGTAAATCATTTGATATCACAATTTTTCCCTGTATTCTCATCACCAAAACATCTATTTCTTTACTAATACTAAAGTCTTAAAACTGCAAGATTCCTTGGTTTGAAATAAACTGGTATGAGTCTTAACGAAACTATTAAAGTAATGAATAGGACGAGGGTAGCAAAGTGACAAGTTAAGAGTTAAATGCGGTGAGAATCTGGCAGCTCCAGCAAGATGTATGCGGTAGGAGGGAGGCCCAGTCAGTGGCAGAGAGGTTAGTAATGTAAACTATATACAACTTGGTATTTGTAAGGGGGAAGTGCTTTGATAGAGATGCAAATGCTTTTTGCACAGAGAGGGATTTTTAGAGAGCAGACTTTGGAACAGTGGAACTAAGAAAACATATAAAGCCATAACAGAAATTCCCTCTATGTTTGCTCTCAGTTATTCTGAGAACGAGTGTATATAACAGCAGAGCACAGAAAAAAAAAAAAAAAAGCAACACACCCCAGAGCTGTTACACAGTAAGGTACATTGAACCCATGGGAGTGGGGAAAGTAGGAGCCAGACCCTCCTTCTCATGGTCCTTTTTTTGAAATCAACATGGAGCCATATTTTATCAGAAATGATTTATCAAATAATTCAAAACTGTCTTAAAGTGTTATTATAGAGGACTTTAGGTAGTTTAAAGTTTTCAGCTTTAACTTCAACATGGAAGATTTTAGATTCCAGGGGAAAAAATACATTTTCTTTCATTAACAAACCTAGTATTTCTTGAATTGATTTAGCTTTCTAGTCTCTAAATTGGTATCAGAAATTTGTTAGCTTAAACAACAGATTTCAAGCCTACAGAAAAACTGTTGAAAAAGCTATGAGCACCTGGCCAAAGAGACTGAAAGGGGAGTGGGTTTACAATGCATCATTCATTGCTGCAAAGGCACTACGTGACAGAAATCACTAGATCCCATCAATGTGCAGGCAAGACTTGTAATCACCTTGACCCTTATTTCATAATATGTGACATGTACATTCTCTTTCTTTTAGTAGAATATGGAAGTGGCCAACAGTACAGTTTCTTAACTGTTGCTGTTCACAATGAATGGCTCTTTAATGGGTAGATTACTGAATCATAAACACGCATGCAGCGGTAGTTTTTCACCTAGTTTATGTGCTGCACCAATTTCTTGCCTATTCATTTCCCTATATTATTTTTCCCTCTTACCTTTCTCTACAGTATCTATTTCAGTTCATCCTCTTAGCAAGATCAGATTCAGCACTTCTAGAATAACAGACAATTTATTGTCATTCTATACTTTTTAAAATCCTACTCAACATTTTAATTTATCCAGATCCTATTGTCTACTCTATTGCAGATCTTCCACACTGGATCCTGGAGTTAACGCTAATAAAAGGTTATACAGAGCCAGGGAGAAACCTTCTAAGTTGATCCTGTTAATTTCCATGCTTATAACCAAGTAGTACCTCAATCATCCCAAACTCACAGCTCACAGTTTTTTTTAATCATCCACCCAAGCTCTCATCTCCTTCTCAGTCTTGCAGAAATCTAATCAATATTCAAATACACCATATTGACCTAAACACTATGTACTGTTCTGCTCACCAGACAAGATCTCCTTTGAACATAGTTTCTCATTATTGGTTCTGAGTCATTTATTTTATCATCTAGATTCCTCCAAGCTTAGCTTTACAACATTCTGGACGTGTCCCTGAGGTACCTGGTGACATCCCTGGAATCTTGTCTTTGGAATGTCAAATGATTATTTCTTGTATCTTTGGACCTTCTGTGTCTGTCTTTGAATCATTACTTTTTGAAATTTCCAATGCATTTTACATCTGATTTCCTTTGGGAAACTAGAGTCTAAACTGCATCCAGTATATATGTTATTATGCTACCTATGTGGAGAACTTACAGGGCTTCATAAATTCTTTGGCTGATAAATGTGACATAAATCCATATCTTATAAACTTGTCAGGAGATTTTTCTTAGCCCAAAGCTTTTACGTCCACATACCCTTCTAGCCAGCTGAACAATGTGTCCTTGTTTATTTATCTAAATGAAAACTACATGTTCCTTTCCAGTGCTGAGAAAATGAATCTGTAAAGCTATAACAAAGGTAGAGGTGAGAGGGTTGTAGGGAGCATTGAGTGCAAGTAAATAAAGGAGACATATTTTGCTTTTGAATGTCCTAATAAGCAAAGGCACATTGCCCAAGTTACTCTCAAGGACGTGAAGATGTAGAAGGGTATGAATGAAAATATTTGATCAACTCATATGGTTACAGAAATACAGACCATATTAGGGTATGTTACTTCAAGATCACTTGGTCTACCCCTATAATTATATGAATAGTAAAGCTGAAACCCAAAGAAAGCAAGTAATTTGAAAAAGCTAACGTAGATATATGGGCCTTAGAGTCTCCGTGGTATTTGCTGTCTTGTTATGTATGTATTAAACACTAAAACAACTAGATAAAATGTGAAATTTTTGTCAGCATGTTTCTTTCATGTGATTTGCCAAAAATGCTATTTTAACCAAATTAAATATTCTTTTCAGAAAATGAATAGGCTTAAATTCCACTAATCAGGTTTGCATGGGGGATATAATCTCAAAAATGAACTGAATCTGGTTAACCAATTAGTTATGAACTTCATTGTCATTTTTCCTGTCACCAAGATTTGGGACCATTTTACTGCCATATTTGCTTGCTTCTAGAAACCTAATCAAGCACTGTCTTCTCTAACTTGTTCATTTCTGTTGCATATTCAAACTATCTATTCCATACTTTACTGTGAGTAATTGAGATACTTTGGAGGAAGCCTGAAATCTGATGGATTTCAAATAAATGATTTATTCATGCTTATGTTATCTGGGTCCTAATGTCTCTTGGATTTCTCTTGGATTTGCATTTAGGTGTTCTTGTGCACGTCTTGCTGGCTGTTCAATCTTTTCGGTGGTATGCTACAGCAGTGTATTGTACAATATTTTCCTCTTGAACATCAGTAATGGGTTTGATTACCTAACTCTTCCTGATTGTGGTACATTTAAGATGCAAGCATATGCTTTCTTGACATCTAATGTAGCTTAACTGTGGTATGAGAACATCACCATTCTTCTATTTATTTTTTTTGTTATATTTTGACAATCTTTACATAGTTAATTAGGGTAAAAAGGTTCAAGGGCTATAGGAAAGTGGGTAAGACTATTATTTCCATATTGTTTCCTTCATGTTTAAAGGGGGCTATTAAGGGAGAAGGCCCACCCAATTTCCCACCCTTCCCAGGTTCCGGATGTAGGGTATGCTCCGAGGTTCTGGCTCAAGTGGTTTTGATAGTTCAACAGTTATGAATCGCTGCCAATCTTGCCACTCCAAGTACGATGAGGTCTTTGAAGAATCCACTGATTGACATAGTCCATCATAGAGTCTCTGTTTGCCCTGTATTTCACTGCCAACATATAGCTGAGATGGTTGATTGACCTGTTCTGTCCTCTTTTCTTGGTTAGGGTTCTGAGTCCAGCATTTTGGTTGGGGAGATCTCCAAAGAAACTTTGTCTGAGGTGTTCTCAGACCAGATACTTGAATGTACTAGCAGGTACAGGGCCCGGCTCAGTCCATTGCCCTGGTCAGCTGGTGGTTGCGATCACTGGGTTGGTTCTGTTTTCAGCCCCGACTTCCACTGGAACCAATGGGTGTTGCAGTCCAACCTGGTTCTGCCCAGCACATACTCAGCCCTCGCATAAACCAGTGGTAGCTGCAGCCTAGTTGGAGCGACCCACAATAACCCCCACCAGGCCCACCCCCGCCCTGGTTTGCCAATAAAACATCACCATTCTTTAAGAAAGCTATTTTATTGTGTACGATGAAGAAAGAGAAAAGCAGCCCAAGCCGATTCTGGTGCAAGAAGTTGGCTTGGGGTGACACAAGTATAGGTGATATTTGAGATAATTCAGTGCTTGCCTTCTGTAATTCTTCCATCTTTATAGTTAGGTTCTTGTATGAATATGTAAGTTTGATTCTGGAGCCACCATGCCTTTAAAAAGAATCACATTCTTAGTTAAAGCAACCAGTAAGACTACCATAAAGTGGCTGAAAGTAGTGGTGGTGGTAGGGCCAAACTTTTGTTGGTTTCCTGCAAAGTATGTATGCCTGTGTGTTCTTATTCATTGTTTTCTGTTCTTCTCTCCTAGGATTTTCTGATGTGCCCTGAGGTCCATGTAACTACAAGGGCTCCTCTTTATCACCTTAAGTGCCACTCTGACCCCAAACCACTCAGAACTTACAACTCAAGGCAAGATGGATGCTGCAGTGACAGATGATTTCCAACAAATTCTGCCTATTGAACAGCTGCGCTCTACTCATGCTAGCAATGATTATGTGGAACGGCCTCCAGCCCCCTGTAAACAGGCCCTCTCCAGCCCTTCCCTTGCTGTGCAAACCCACAAATCTGATTGGTCCCTGGCTACCATGCCTACTGCTCTCCCTCGCAGTCTTAGCCAGTGCCATCAGTTGCAGCCCTTGCCTCAGCATCTGAGCCAATCTAGCATTGCCAGTTCGATGTCCCATAGCACCACTGCCTCTGATCAAAGGCTTTTGGCTAGCATAACGCCCTCACCTTCAGGCCAGTCCATCATCCGAACCCAGCCTGGAGCAGGGACTCACCCAAAGGCTGATGGTGCTCTGAAGGGAGAAGCTGAGCAATCTGCAGGGCATCAAAGTGAGCACCTCTTCATCTGTGAGGAGTGTGGGCGCTGCAAGTGTGTCCCCTGCACAGCAGCTCGCCCCCTCCCCTCCTGCTGGCTGTGCAACCAGCGTTGCCTTTGCTCTGCTGAGAGCCTCCTCGATTATGGCACTTGTCTCTGCTGTGTCAAGGGCCTCTTCTATCACTGTTCCACTGATGATGAAGACAACTGCGCAGATGAGCCCTGCTCCTGTGGGCCTAGCTCCTGCTTCGTCCGCTGGGCAGCCATGAGTCTCATCTCCCTCTTCCTACCCTGCCTCTGCTGCTACCTGCCTACCCGTGGATGCCTCCATCTGTGCCAGCAGGGCTATGATAGCCTCCGGCGACCAGGCTGCCGCTGTAAGAGGCACACCAACACTGTGTGCAGAAAAATCTCTTCTAGTAGTGCACCCTTCCCCAAGGCCCAGGAAAAGTCTGTATGACTTTCCGACATGATGGATCCAGAGCTTTCTCCTTCTAGCCCCAATCACTAAAGGATAGGCCTCATCTTTGGAAAGGAGGAGTAACAAACTAGCCAAAGTTAGGCCTCACCTCTTTTATTCTTGCAGCGTCAGGGGAATGGCCAAGTTCATCCTGGTGCAGGATGCCTTGTTCTTTCTCACACTTTCAATCCCATTCCTCCTCAAACTTTACACACCCTGCCAGTTCAGCCCTTATGGCTGCCTTGGCAAATTCAGGTGATACATGGGCATGAGGTTTGAACACTGAGGACTGACAGAGCCAGCAACGTGGAGGTTTAGGGGCTCCCCAATGTAATGCCTCTCGATGCAGGCTCTGATCGTCACTCTGTGTTCTACAGTGCCTTTGGAAGCTTTCTTCTAAGATGGTTTTCCCAAGTACATGTAGAACAACGTTCAAACTTACAAGGACTATGACTCCATTTCCCTGTTTACTGCCCTTCTCATCTTTATATTTCTTTCTGCCTCTCGATCCTCTTCTTTCACTTTTTATCCTGGTCTGTATTCCTTCCACCTTCATTCTGTACCCTCTCTACTTTTATTTTTCCTGTCTTTTCTTCCTTCGTTTCTACTTCTCCCCTCCCCCCTTTTCTCAAACCCATTTTCTGCTTGCATTTTTATCTCATTTGATCTATGTTTGTCTTTCTCTACCTGTCCTTCTTTCTCCCTCTAACATATCCAAAAGTGCTGTTTTTCCATAGGTGTTTCCTTAGACGCCAAACTTTGCTATGCTATACTATTTACTAATTTTTATTAAGGAAAATGGAATACTGTAATGAATTGATCACTAGCAATAGTCTGTATCCCAATGTGTGTGTGCACTCACAACTGCACTCACCTGTTTGTGAGCATATGAGGTAAAGTTATCTTACATTTCCAGGTTTAATTAGTTGGAGTTTTCCTCCCTTACCCAATAATCAACTTATAGTAATGGCAGATTCCACTAGCATGCTGAGTAGGATAGTAAATCAGGATGCTCTTAACTTTGTATGTCTGACCCAAGTGCCAAAGGCAGACGTGCTTTATAGCTAAATGAACAAAGCAAAGGATATTACAGAGGTTTGTTCTCTCTTAGAAGCTAACTGCCCTGAGACTGCATGGCTCAGGCCTTAATAAAGGACATAAAAAGTCATAAAACTTAGAGCTGGAAGGAATCTTAACTGTGATGTCTTTCAATGCCCTTATTTTACAGATGGGAAAACTGAGACCTGGAGATAGGAAGGGACTTGCCAAGGTCACACACTGAGTAAATGGCAGAATTGGGACTGAAATGTAGGCCTTTTGATTCCTGGTTCAATATTTGTTCCCCTGTACCACTTTGAGTCATGGGACATTTTCCTAGGACTCTATTAATAATGACAGAAAACTGTTCCCTTCCAATTACTTTTCAGAGCCATGCCAAGTTAGTGTGGCAGTCTTTCTGCAGTACATGATGGGTGGCTAATTAACTATTAGATGTTGAGGCTGCCCCCAGTGGACATTACCTTTGGCTCTGTCATCTTGTAGAAGCGCAAGTGTGGAAAAGAAAAGCTTAAAGAAGCCCTAACCAAGCTGTATCTTCGCCATTGCATCTACTCTTTGCTGCACATACTGTGCTCACCCCTGGCTTTGTCTGCAATGGCAGCTACTTGAGAACCTAAATTTCAGCAACAGTGAAAAACTGAGATGAAGGATACATAAATGCTGAAAACTGACTTGTCTCTTTAAAAATACAGAGAGCCTGTGCTGTGAACCCCTTCCAGCGGGAAAAGGCTGCAGTGGTGATGTCACGCTCCTAAAGACTGCTGCTAAAAGACACAAGAATTATGTAGTTTCCCTCTGTAAGTAAATCCAAAACTCACCAAGGAATTCAGAGATTGAGGGCACTTCTTGAAATCAAGGTGCTCCAACTTAGTTTAAGATTTCCAGACTCTAACTTTATATATCATCACATTTAAAGTGTGCATGGAAGTGTATTGCAGGGTGGAGAGGTGAAAAGTGTATAGTTATACACAGGGGGAAGAAAGAGACATGTCCCTTTGATGGATACATACTACAGAAATACGTGCCACTCAGCCTTTGTTGGTTCTGAATCTTCCTGAAGTGTACTGACATTTGGGCTTTGTACAGCCTCATACCTTCACTTACACCTCCTCTTCTAGAATTGCTTTGCTCTATTTTTGTATATATAAATATGTTATGATGATTATTAATAATGTTAATGATATTGCTGCAAATGGTGCCATATATAATGTTACGCTTCTTGAAACATTTATATATCCAAACCAATACTTGTAACCTCTTATGTTGCTTTCAGATCCTTGAAATTTAAGTACTTTTTTTGTTTAAAAAAAAATCTTACAGGTCTGCCTGATTGTAGTTTAAACTTATCTACTCCTAAAATTTGTGCCCAGTCTACTGGGTCAAGCTGGATGGTGATGAGTAGCAACACACACTTTTTCTGCTTCTGCCTGAAATTTGCTTAGAGCTCAGATATCTAAGGATTCTCTGACACTAGCGCATTGTTCCTGGAGCTAAATTTATTCTATGGATGTTTGCTTATTAGTTTCAGGGCCCAAAATAAGGCAAACTCCTCTTCCTTGATAGCTCCTTGATATCCAAATCCTGCAGTCCTTACTCAGGCAAATTGTGCACTGCCAGAAGGGCCCTGGGTTCTGCCATATACCCAGAAGAGTTCTTCTCGGTGTGTTTCTAAATGGCCTTACACTTGGTAGAAGAAACTAAAGGGTTACTCAAATGCAGTTGTAATCAGCAATCTGCTGCTGAGTAAGGGCTTTCACTTATGTCCAAATTGGCCTGATATGGACTGCATCTGGTTTACGCATAGATGGGTCCTGTTGGGGTATGCGCATGAACATGTGAGTGAGTGTGCATATGTATTCCTTTTGTGATTATATATATATATATATTCACACATCTCTATATATTTTAATGTATTGCACATGTATATTTAAAATATATATAAGAAAGAACTCTAGATCCTGAAGAGTGGCTTTGTTTTTATTATTTTTCTACTTTGTGTCATATACTATGTAAATGGACTATTTAGAGGGTGTTTTCTCAATTTTTTTGGCAGTAAACTGATATGCTACCCATAACTCTACTGTTTTCCACATATGGTCCCTTGACACAGTTCATATGACAATATCTAAGAGTTTCCCTTTGGTTCTAGCCCATCTTCCCTCATCACAATGACTATAATAAATATAGTGAACATTTACCTAGTGCTTAATGTATGCTGAGCACTAGGTTTAGCATATTACCTGAATTTACTCATTCAACCTTCACAACAACTCCATGATGTAGATACTATTCCATTGAGAAAACTTAGGTACAGAGAGGTACCTCAAAGATACCTCTTTTTGAGGCTTGTCAAAAGTAGTCGCTAAGGCCCAGCATGGTAGCCTAGAAGCCAAAGTCCTTGCCTTGAACATGCCAGGATCCCATATGGGCACCGGTTCTAATCCCGGCAGCCCCGCTTCCCATCCAGCTCCCAGTGGCCCGGGAAAGCAGTCAAAGACAGCCCACAGTGTTAGGACCCTGCAGCCACGTGGGAGACCTGGAAGAAGCTCCTGGCTCCTGGCTCCAGATCAGCTAACCTCCAGCCACTGCGGTCATTTGGGGAATAAATCATCAGACAGAAGATCTTCCTCTGCCTCTCCTCCTCTCTGTATATCTGAATTTCCAATAAAAATAAATATTTTTAAAAAAGAAACAAAACAAGAGCAGTAGCTAGAAATGCTCAATCTAAGATTTGAACTCTAAGCTATTTGCCTCCCAAATCCATGTTCCAGAACCAGGTATAGCAGTTTGCAGTACAATGTAAATCATCCTAGTATAACAAGCCCAAAATGCTAAATATTCCTCTCCCTAATTCTGGCCTACTTGAAACTTGGAACTTGCAAAAGATGTTATATGTGAGGAGTGAAACAGTTGTTACAAATATCATATAATTATCTGCCTTGGTTCTCAAGATGGTGGCATTGCAAACTTCGCTACTTTCTCATGATATAGAGACACTAGAATATTTTCACTTGATCTTATCTCTGTAGGCTAAGGAAAAACTAATTCAGTTTTTTTTTCTGCACAGAGTACAACTGAAGCTATTTAATAAACTTGAGATCTGTTGAGTTTGCTAGCATTCAGACTCTTTGATTATATTAATTACGTTCTTCTGATTCAAATGTAAACTATCCACTGATGACTGCTGGCCCAAAATACCTTTCCTTGTAAAGTCAGCTTCCTAGTACTGACATTACTTTACCCAGGTATAATTGCAGAGCCAAACGTACCTTTAAAGAGTGTCTAGTCCAACACCAATATTTTTAAAATTTGTTTGTTTTATAATATAGATCTACAGGCTTAGGGATTTCCCCTCCTCTCTCCCAATTCCCGTATATTATAATAACAGAATAGTCCTTCAAAAGGATCCTATCATTCTGATATTTAAGTGTAGTCTGACATTCTAGGCATGGACAATGGCAGAGTCCAGCTTCCTATTGTCAAGATATATTTAATAGTTTCATTAGGAGTCCATCTTTTATTCAAGAGTAGAGGTGCACATAACCGTCATGCAAAATACAAGGTCAATCGATATACAAGTAAACATACATGTATGTATAGTCATCTAGAGGAACTGCATAATAGAGACTACCAAAGGCAGTATTTTTCAGTTGTAGAAAAAGATGCACATAAAGGGAAAATATCCTTTCCAAAGCCACACAGTTCTCAGTTCGAGTGGAATTCTCTTATTCCAGAGTTCATAATATTCAGATGTCTTAATCTGTTAGACGACAGAGATTGATGCAAAAGCATATGTGCAATCCAGGGAAGCCAGAGCAAGAAAAAGTGTAATGAGGTAGAGAGGGAAGAAAAGCAAACATGAAGAAGTATATCGCAGAGTTAACCACAATCAGTTTAACGGTAAAATGGTTTCTCAATCTCTTATGAGAGATTATATGAAACTACTGTATCTCCAGATTGCTCATCTAGAAAAATAAAGGAAAATTCATTTGCGAATTCCCATCTGATTAGTCAAATGCCTTCCCCATGTAATATTAGCTCCTCTGCACTTAAATGTAGTACAAATGTAGGTACCCAAGCATTTACATCACACACCTTTATAGAAGTAGGGAGGTGTTGTGTCTCCGCTATGGAGAGCAAGACAATGCACTACAGATGGGAAGAACTGTACATATACACACTTAAAATACTCCACAGCTGTGTGGCTTTCCTTAAAATTGTAATCACATTCATTCAAAATGTGTTAGGGCTAGAATAACCTACCAATTTTTAAGTATATAAGGTTTTTGGGTGCTCAGAAATATGCTAAATTTGGCTTTTTAAAGCCTATACATCCTCTCATTTATTTTTAAGGGCTTGGGCATGGAGGTGAAGTCCCTAGTTCAATTAAAGGAAATAGATCCTCAAAATATTCTTCCTTCCATGTGTAAGAATGAACTTTCTCTTACTGAACTTTTCTATATCAATGTAAGTATGTATACATATATATTCACTTAGACTCCTTCAGCAGAAAAGTAGTCAAGTTAGTAAACTCAAGAAAAATTGGCTAGGGGTAAGTGTTATGGCACAGTGCGTTAAGCCTCTACCTGTGATGCTGGCATCCCATGTGGGAGCTGGTTTAAGTACTGGCTGCTCCGTTTCCAATGCAACTATCTGCCGGTACACCTGGCGGGGGGGGAGCGGCACCGGAAGATGGCCCAAGTACTAGTGCCCCTGCACCCATGGAGAGACCAGGAAGAAGCTCTGGGATCCTGGCTTCACACTGGTCCAACTCCAACCAGTGGAGCCATTTGAGAAATAATCAGAAGATGGAAGTTCTAGCTGTTTTTCTGTTTCTCCTCTCTCTGTAACTCCATCTATGAAATAAATACATTTTTTATTTTATTTTTAAAAGATTTATTTATGTATTTATTGGAAAGTCAGATATACAGAGAGGAGGAAGCACAGAGAGGAAGATCTTCCGCCCGATGATTCACTCCCCAAGTGAGTGCAACGGCCGATGCTATGACAATCCAAAGCCAGGATCCAGGAACTTCTTCCAGGTTTCCCACACAGGTGCAGGGGCACAAGGCTTTTGGCCATCCTCAACTGCTTTCCCAGGCCACAGCAGGGAGCTGGATGGGAAGTGGAGCTGCCAGGATTAGAACTGACATCCATATGGGATCCCAGTGTGTTCAAGGCAAGGACTTTAGCCGCTAGGCCACGCCACCGGGCCCAATAAATACATTTTTTAAAGTTTTTTAAAAACTTGACTAAACAATACATCTTGCACCATTATAATACAACAATCTATTAGTTGGATTTAAAAAAAAATATTTCAGAGATATTATTGTAATGTTGCTGGTAGAACTGCTGCCTGCAATGCCAATATCACATATGGGACTTTTTCATGTCCCAGCTACTCCATTGCTGATCTACTTCCCTGCTAATGTGCCTGGGAGAGCAACAGAGGATGGTTTAAGTGCCTGGGACCCTGCATCCATGTGGGAGACCCTGATAAAGCTCCTGATTCTGGGCTTCAGCCTGTGTCAGCCTCTGTTGTCACAGCCATCTGGGGAGTGAACCATAAGATGGAAGATCTCTCTGTGTCTCTACCTGCTTCTCTCTCTCTCGCTCTCTCTGACTGTATCTTTCAGACTTATAAATATTTAAGAAACAAATTTCAGAGTGCTGACATAGTGACATAAGCAGGTTAATCCTCCATATGTGACACTGGCATACCATATCATTGTTGATTTGTGTACTGGCTGCTCTACCTTCGACCCAATTCCCTGTTGATGAACTGGAAAAGCGGTGGAGGATGACCCAAGGCCTTGGGCTGTGCACCCATGTGGGAGACCTACAGGAAGTTCCTACCTCCCAGTTTCAGACCAGCCCAATTCTGACTATCTCAGTCATTTAGGGAATGAGCCAACAAATGGAAGATCTCTCTCTGTCTCTGTCTTTCCTGCTTTTTCTCTGTAACTCTGACTTTCAAGTAAAATTAGTTTGTATATGTGTGTGTTAGGGTCAGGGTTAGGTACACACACATAAATATATATATACATTTATTTTTGCTTTCAAGCAAATATATAAATAGATTTTGTTTTCAATCAAAATACATATATATGTATATACCTATACATATATATATATACAATACATATTTCAGCCACTAGTTTTGTCATCACTAATATACTCATTGCGTTATACTTTTAATCCCACACGTAATAGTTCCTTGTATCCTATATACCATTCTCACACGAAATGATTTTAAAAATTCGATTGACAATGTGTTCTGCTGTTTGGGTGCAATTTAAGTGATAACAACTCATTAGATTATTTCTCCAGAATACCCTGTTTCCTTGAATTCCCCACTCATATATCTGTTTAAGCTCTGTACTCAAATATATAGTACAAATTTCAACCATAACATAGACTAAGCTCCTAATCCTCCCCACTTCAAATCTGAAATGTATAGCCTTTGTCTACTTCTTTTTTAAAAAAAGATTTATTTATTTTTATTGGAAAGTCAGATATACAGAGAGGAGGAAACGAGGAGGAAACACAGAGAGGAAGATCTTATGTCCAATGATTCACTGTCAAGTGAGTGCAACGGCCAATGCTGCACCGATCCAAAGCCAGGAGCCAGGAATTTTTTCCACGTCTGCTATGTGAGTGCAGGATCCCAAGGCTTTTGGCCATCCTCCACTGCTTTCCCAGGCCACAGGCAGGGAGCTGGATGGGAAGTGGAGCTGCCAGGATTAGAACTGGCAACCATATGGGATCCCAGTGCTTTCAAGGCAAGGATTTTAGCCTCTCGGCCACCACGTTCGGCCCTGTGTCTGCTTCTCTTGAAATTTTAATTAACCCTAATTTCCAGTTACTGAGATAAAAAAAATTGTAATGATCCATTGGACTTTTCATTAGTTGTTTAGTCAAAATTCTCAAACTCCACATTGTCAAATAGCCTATTACTTTGGTGATTTAGATTCTGTTACATATGGTCATTTGTACCTCTTGATTACTTTAATATAGGCCCACATCTTTATCTTGACCCTCAAAGTGATCACCACAACATGATCATTTGCTTCCAAAAGGCATCTTAAGACTAGAACTTCTTACATCTGGGATCCCGTGGTCATTATATGATTTATCTCATATGTATAAGGCTTGTCTCCTGGAGAAGAGAAAATTGTGACATACAAGTTGTCATTCATTATCTCCATCAGCCACTCTTTTTGTTGTGCTGGATGATAGTCATGTCTCTGATGGTAGGACACAGGTGACAAGTCCCAAATTCCTTTAAGAATTGACTCATCCTGCTGTTGTGGGTTATTAAAGAAATAAAATAAAAATGATTAAACAAAAAATACTCTAGCTTTATTAATATAAAGCTTTAACATCAAGCCACCTGCATATTCTCCTACTGTGATAAGCTGGAGTATACCTAGACCAACATCATGGTATAGTGGTTAAGGTGCCACCTGTGTCACCAGCACCTCATATGAGTACCACTTTGTGTCCTGGCTGCTCCACATCAGATCCAGCTAATCCTCCTGGGTGAGCAGCGGAAGACAGCCCAAATTCTTGGGGTCCTGTCACTCACTTGAAAAACTAGGATGAAATTTCTGGATCCTGGTTTCAACCTGGCCCATCCCCAATCATTGCAGCCATTTTGTAAGTGAACCAGCAGTTGGAAGATTGATGTGTGTGTGTGTGTGTGTGTGTGTGTGTTTGTACATCTACCTCTCTCTAACTCTGCCTTTGAAATAAATAAAATTAATCTTTAAAAAATGATGGAATATAGCATTCATGTCCCCTAAAGAGTCATTTTGAACCTATATTCTAATCCTAAAATTATAGAAATTGAATAACTTCCATTGCCTTTTTCTCCTAGGTCTGTCTTTCAATTCTCACTTCCAAAGGCTTATCCCTCTGATAATAGCAACAACAAAACACTAAAATGGGAATATAATGGGGGGAAAAAAACACCAATTTTTACAATATCAGGCAACTGGTCCCCTTTCAATGAGGGTGAAAAAGCTCTCCCAAGTAGGACAAGGTCCCAGCCCCATTTTAATATTTGAATGGTATTGAAAGAGAAAAAAAAGTATTTGGAAGCAATATTAAATGTGTCCACAAAGAAAAGCAAAGATTACAAAAATGAGACATATGGGCCCAACGGCATGGCCTAGCGGCTAAAGTCCTCGCCTTGAACGCACTGGGATCCCATATGGTTGCCAGTTCTAATCCTGACAGCTCCACTTCCCATCCAGCTCCCTGCTTGTGGCCTGGGAAAGCAGTTGAGGATGGCCCAATGCTTTGGGATCCTGAACCCGTGTGGGAGACCCGGGAGGAAACTCCTGGCTCCTGGCTTTGGATCGGCATAGCATCGGTATTGCTCTCACTTGGGGAGTGAATCATTGGGCGGAAGATCTTCCTCTCTGTCTCGCCTCCTCTCTGTATATCTGACTTTGTAATAAAAATAAATAAATCTTAAAAACAAAAGCAAAAATGAGACATATGAATCAGTTTGTTTCTCTCACCTAAAACATTATTTTACAATTTTTTGGCTCACTTGTACTCTTGAACTCTTGGACTCAGTTGTCCTTGAATTATATCAACACTCTTCTTTATCAAACTCCTACAAGCTCTTGAATAGAGTGATTGTGCATGTGTGTGTGTGAGATGGGGGGGTGTTTTGAGCTCTCTTCAAGTTCAAAGTTGGACTATATCACTGCTATTAGCTGCCTTTTACTCCTTTCTAGGACATGCACTACATCACTTGCATATTATACTAAATGACAAAGTTTTTCTCCAGAGAGAATTGTCAGACTTGATCTATGATTTTTCCCTGGATTGATTTTTTTAAAAACCACTGTGGTGTTGTGGAAATTATAGTATTATAAGAAAAAAATCAAATCAAAGCATTTTTAAAAATTATTTATTAATAAAAACTGAACAATTAATTTATTTCATATATACAATCCCAAGAACATAACCATACTTTTCTCCTTCAATTTCCCTTTCATTTTTCCCATTATAAATCAGAATCTTTGGTGATGGGGTTGAGGAATGGATTGTTTTATAGCTCTTAGGTGATTATAATATGAGAATAGATTTTTATAATATTCAATTGTCTTATTCTATAATACCAATAGTAAATGCCAGAGGGGGAAAGTACCTTACTCATAATCACAGTGAACAGATGACCAAAAAGTATAAAAATCCGGGTTGCAGATTCCTAGGCCAGACAACTCTAACTTTTCTCTCTACCAAATGCCTTCTTTGGGCTTTTACTTTCCTTAAATAAAGATAATAAAGTCCAAATATGTTGTAAGAATCATTAAAGCACAAACATTTCTAATGTACAAGATTGCACATAATCTTATACTTGAGTGAATTCATGCCTAACACATGTGATGTTGGCTCTCCCATGTAAGTGGGACTGACTCTTCTAAATAACATAATAAACGTTTTAAAAATTCTGTATCAAGGTGTTATAGCTATACATATTTATAGACTAATGATTTTTTAATTTTTATTAGAGAGAGAGGAGGAGATGGAGTGGGAAGAGAGAGGAAGTCAGCTAAGCAGGGAATCCTAATCTGTTGGTTTACTCCCTACATGATCGAGCTCAGCCACACTTAAGTTGGAACTGGGAAATTTCCTACATGATTAGTAGAAACCCAAATAGCTGAACCATCATTGCTGCTTTCCAGGGTCTGCATTAACAGCAAGATAGAATTTGATATGGAATACAGGCATCCTAAATAACAACCGTCTTAATTGCTAGACCAAATTCAAGCCCAGAGTTAACAATTCTTGAATTTTTGAAATAATTAAATCAACTCTTATTCAACCCATTGCTTCAAACATTTAAAATGTCAAACATTTTATATAATCTTGCTTAAAACACCTTAGAATCACCCTCTCAGACACTGAAATGACAGTACTTAACTATTAGTTATATTCCTTATGCTGTCTGATGACAGGTATCAATATTCATCATGTGTATAGGTTGCATATGCCTTGAAACTTAATTTGGCCTTAGTGAAAATCAAAAAGTAGAGTACAGGGGTCATAGCTTTCTTTCTTTTTTCCTTGCTGGGATAGAGATCACAGGAAATGTAAAGTCGATGGGATAACTAGACTACGTATAATGTCAACCCACATTAGCCGTAGTACCTAAATAGCCTATGGTTTCTATGGAACCTAAATATCTCATTCCCAAGGTCAATCCAGTTTGGAAAAAGGAATTTTATTTTTCATGATACAGTTCCATAGGTTCAGGGATTTCCTCTTTCACTCTCCCTCTTCCCCCTAACCCCCTCCCCCCAAGTTTTCCCTGTATTATTACAATAGTATTGTCCTTCAAAACCAGTTACAAGTCCATCATCCTGCTATTTAAATGTAGCATAACATTGTAGGTACAGATAATGATAGAAAGCCCAGCATCTTATTGTCAAGATATATATATATTTTAAAATAATAAAAAATGGCTGTTCAGAAAGGTAATGTCCAAGGAAAGTCAAAGGGTAGGATTGCCCACTAAGAGGGGCTTCTAAAGGAGGAAAGGATCTTTAAACTTGGCTGATTTGAGGAAATAGATTATGTGATGATATTCTACCTATAGACTAATCTGTAACACATTTCCTGAACTCCATGGCCCCAGAACAGCGTATTGATATTTGTTCCTCCCTTAACCATCCTAGGGTTAGAAATTTTCAGAGTGGGTCACTTCTGTTACCCTAGGAGTAAATATATCTATCTACTTGTTTATTTCTTTTAAAACAATGGGATTTTGCTTCATTTATAAAAATGAACTTTCTCTTGCCAGCACATACAGAAAGCAGGGCTGAGGGGTGGGCCTTATGGGGATTATTTGGGATCAACCCAAATTGGCTGTAGTACCTGCCAATGTGTGTGACAGCTGAGCCTAGGGGCAAGCTGGGCTGGGCTAGGTCACAGCACCTGCACAGCACCAGGTAGCTGCATCTACTAGTACATGCATTAGCTGATGCAAAATCAAACCTGACTGTGCACTAGCTGGTGCACACAAAAGTCTAAGGGACTTCCCAGGTGAAGTTTCTTGGGAAACCCCAAATAGACCACTGGGCTCAAACCACAGCCTCAGGGAAAATCACAAAAATATGTGTTCTGACCTTGGAGTACATATGTTAGGGCTAGGCCTCCTCAGTTGCTGGTGCCTGTTCAATAGAGAACACACTTCAGATGCACACACAAGACAAGGCAACCAGCTCATGTAAGCCAACAGAGGAAATTAACTGCCTCATCAGAGGATGGAAAGTAGAACAGGTTGGATAATCTCCAGGTCAAGATTTGCAACATTTTTCTTTACCATTAGCCTGGAATTCCAATCCTTTCACTTTCAGTTTCCACGTTTCTTTGTTGGTGAGATGTGTCTCCTGTAAGCAACAGACAGATGGGTTTTGTTTTTTGATACAGTCTGCTAACCTATTTTCCAGAACTGAGACCTCTTTGCTTCACCCTGGCTAATGATTCTCCATCTGTTTAAATACGTCCTCACCCTATTCCACCATCTTATTTTTCAGTTATTCTACATTTTCATCTAAACAGATAATTGTGGTTGGAAGGAAACCAAAAAACCACAAATGTTAAGTGGTTCTTCAATACAAACAAGCTTTTGTACTTTATTTCTCTCTTCAACTTATTTTAAAATAAACTCTTCAAAGGGAGTATATTTCTCTTTCTTCACTCCTCCAACACCACTACCTCCTGCATACCTCTACTCCCAGCTTATGACCCTACCACATACTACCAACAAAACCATAGCATTTTTTGTGTGGAACTCATTTGAGCCAGGAATTTTAACCAATCCTGCATTGAAATAGCTTTATTCAATATCACCAATGATTTTATCTTCCTAAATCCAATGGTCAATTTTCATTCTTCATCTTATTCAATTTACCAGCAGCATTTGTCTTAAGCAATCTTGCCCTTGATTTTAGTGTTATTTTCCTCTCCGGAAAGCCTAGGAAAACCTGAGGCAAGGATTTGCACAGAGTTATTTCAGGAAAGTGATTCAGGAAGTAGAAGAAAGGGACTGAGAAACGTGAACCAAGAAAGGAAGGGACATCAATTAAAAAGTATGTTATTGATCTGTTTACCATTATAGTCAACTGTGGATTATTCCCAATGAAGACTCTTTAAGGAGCCACATAGAATATGCCCTAGAATTTTCTACCAGACATAAAAGAGAGCATCTATCAGATAACATCTCTCATTGATCAAGTGTAATCTTAGAACATGCTAACTCATTGGAAATTGCAAGTTAGTACATGATCTACAATCGTTGAGCAGGCTCCTACAGGTGACTTACATGGTGGTAGCAGAATTAGGGTTAGGATTAGATAGTAGGGAGAAATAATATTAGATGGAGTCAAATGAAGTATCAAGCTATACTTGCATACAGCTGTTGCAGCAATGACCTAAACAATAGGGTAGTTTAAAATCACTTTAAATAGGGATTAAAATGTATTTCACACACCCTCCTTATTGAAATAACTCTTTTGCTTCTAACACACTAGACTCCTAATTTTCTTCTTACCATATTAGTGACTTTTTCTGTAAGTCCTTTGATTATTCTTCCTCATTTTCCTGAATTTAAAATATTAGCATGCCTCAGGTTTTATTTCATATTTTTCTCCTCTACCCATACTCAGTGATCTCCTCTAATCTCATCAACTAAAATACCACTTATATTTTCATAATTCCCAAATTTATATTTTTACCTCAAATTTCTCCCCTGGTTTTGGTACTGCTTACTTAAACTCCCAACTCAAAAGTTTAACACTTAATAAATTATATTTTAAGGAGAAGTTTTGATTTCTATACATTTCTGTTATCCTGAACCTCAATAAATAACAATTCCATTCTTGTAATCACATAAGACAACTATGGAGATATCCTTGATTTCTATCTTTTTCACATAGCAACTGGTTAACAAATCCTTTTGCCTCTACTCTCAAACTATGTCCAGACTTAAACTACTTCTCACTGTCATCACTGCTCTACCTACTGTACACTATTTATCTCATCCCTGGATATTTGCTGCAGCTTCCTACTCTAATTTTTGATTCCTTGTTGTAATACTGAAGGCCAGATTTGGTCGTTCTTCTGTGTGACATCTGCTACTGACCTTCCAACTGACTCAGAAGCCATTTTTTTTTTAGCTGTAGTTAAATGATCCTATGTATTCTTCCCCTGATATCTATGTTAAAAACTCTAATATGGAAGTTTGCTCAAGTGTCACTTCCTCAAAGAGGCTTCTCTGATCACCCTAAACCACCATTGCTCATCCTTCTATCCTCATGTTTCTTTTCTTTTTTTTTTTCCTTTTAAGATTTACTTTTATTGGAAAGTCAGATACACAAAGAGGAGGAAAGACAGAGAGGAAACCTTCTGTCCATTGATTCACTTCCCCAGTGGTCGCAATGCCGGAGCTGGGTCAATCCAAAACCAGGAGCTTCTTCCAAGTCTCCCACACAGGTGCAGAGTCCCAAGGCTTTGGGCTGTTGTTGACTGCTTTTCTAGGCCACAGCAGAGAGCTGGATGGGAAGTGGGGCCACCAGGATTAGAACTGGTGCCCTTATGGGATCCTAGCATGTTCTAGGTGAGAACTTTAGACACTAGGCCACCACACCGGACCCTTTGTCCTCATGTTTCAATTCACTTTTTTCTCCATAGAATTTCTTACTACTTGACTATGTTGTATATTGCCATTTAATGAATAAATGAATATTAGTAATATTTAAATTGGATAAATCTCTCTTGAAGTTACCAAACTTCAAGGGTATAGTGCCAAGCACTACTGTATATAATGCTGCACTCTGTTCTGTTCCAAAACTCTTAACTTGTTCCAGAACCTATTTCATTTCTCCACTTGCTCAGTGAAATAAAACTCTGAGGTTATACCACTTTCCCTTCAGTATTCTCTATTTTAGACTGTCCATTCTCCCATATATGGCTTCACTTCATTTCCAATGCAGCACAGATTTCAGGAAAGTAAGATTTGAGTATCTTCTACATGGAAAGTGTGCGTTGAAACTGAAAATGTATAATCAGTCTCTGGCAGAAAGTATAAACTGAAGAAAAGCAGACCAGCAAAATCTTTCCTTTGTAGTTATAGCTGCCATGATTAGCGAAAGGATAGAGTTTTTTTGGCAATAATTTCAATCACATAATGAAAGCAAATTCACTGGCTGTCTTTACTGTGAAAGTATTCATGTGTACTTCTAGAAGAATATGTTTGGAAACAGCTATTATTACAACAGCTAAAAATTATGTTAATTATTGAGTTCATACTATGTTCCAGGCATAAAATTAGCATTTACTCTTTTGACAACTTTGTGTTGGCATTATTATCACGTTTGGTACCTCCTTTCCTCCCTTAGAGGAAACTCCTTTCCTCAGTTAAGCTACACTATTCTGATTTCCCTTGCTATTTACTTGGCCAATTCAGTCTTTTTATCCGGTCTTTTCCTTTATCTCCCCCTATGTACTGCAAAGCTCAAGATTCTTTCTGCTTCCTTTGTTGTTCAGTTCTATACACTTTTCCCAATAAACTCTATCCAATCTTATTTCAACTGTACTAATGACTCCTACATTTTTATCTCTAGCACACACTGTTTTTCCAAAATAAAAATTCAACTGCATACTCTCCAAATGCCTATATCAGAGATACGCCTAATTCAACATGTTCAAAATTCAACTAATTAACTTTTTCCCCCTCAAACATGCTCATCTTCCAGGTTCTCAGACTGAATAAATGCTAACTCAATTGCTCAAGTCATAAACTGAGAATCATTCATATCTTATCATTCTCTGTCATCTAACATATTCATTGACAAAACGTTAATTCTACTTCCTAAAATCCGAATTAACTTTTCTACATTTCTCCAATCTTGATTTACTAACAAAAAACTATTAAACAATGTCAGATTGTACAGCTTCAGTTGACTTTTTACGAGTTCCACCATAAAATGCTTTGCCCTGACTGCAGAATTTTTTCCACAGACTTTAAATTCTAAAATTTGTGTCATATACCATTTGAAATGCTTGAATTATTCAGTCAATGGCAAAATGTTCAGAAATACCTTTTCTTGGTTTTTTCCTACTGTGATTTTTCAAATGCTGTGGGATCAAACAGGGTTGACTTATCTTGAAAAATATACTCATTTGAACTTCACTTATTTTGACTTTCAAATAGTAGTTCCTTCTCACTCTCCCTCACACACACACACACACACACACACACACATACACCTTTTCTCTCGGATACAAATCAAGTCCCACGCAATTATATGCGTTCTGTGAGAAACTTCCTTTATTATAAATACACAAATAGATTAAAAGAAAATATGTGCAAAATGATATATAATACAAGAAATTTAAAAAAAACTGTGGTGGCTTTGTTAATATCACGTAAGGAAGATTCATGAACAAGAAATTTTTTTAGAATTAAAGAATAAAATGCCATAAGTATAAACAGATCAACTTAAATTGTTATATTTGTATATTTCAGCAAGTTTCCCAGTGGTTGATATAACAAGTACACAGAACATCAGCAAGGCTATAAATGTTTTTGAAAAACTTGCTTAACCAACAAGGACTCATCAGTACCTAAAGAAAACTCTAACAATAACAAAATAGATGCTCTTTTCCAGTGTATTTGGAATCTTCATTAAAAATAGACCATACAAAAGAAATCTCAACAAATTTTAAAAAGCAATGGCATACAAGACATATTCTCTGATCACAATGGAATTAAATTAGGAACTTATAACTAGAAGGTTTTTAAAATTACCAAATATTTTAAGCTTAATAGCACATTTATACATAACACATGAGTCTAAGAAGAAATCACAAGTTAAACCAGAAAATATTTTGAACTGAAAAAAACTAAAACAGGGAATATAAAAATTTGGATATAGAGCTAAAACAGTGCTTAAAGAAAATTTTGTGATATTAATTTTTTGTATTATAAAAAGAAAAAATG
Organism: Ochotona curzoniae; assembly: GCF_017591425.1. Taxonomy (NCBI): domain Eukaryota; kingdom Metazoa; phylum Chordata; class Mammalia; order Lagomorpha; family Ochotonidae; genus Ochotona; species Ochotona curzoniae. The sequence continues at coordinate 1,697,001 of NW_024465471.1, forward strand.
ATTCAAATCAACAACGTAAGTTTTTGCTTTAATATTTGGAAACAGAAGAACAAATTCAACTGAAAAGAATGAAGTAAATACTAGAGAAAGAAAATTAATGAAATTAAAAACAGAAAACACATAGAGAAAAATCAGTGAAACCAAGTGCTCTTTGGAAAGATGCATGAACCTTTTTTTTTTTTCAAAGATTTGTTTATTTATTTTTATTACAAAGTCAGATATACAGAGAGGAGGAGAGACAGAGAGGAACATCTTCTGTCCGATGATTCACTCCCCAAGTGAGTGCAATGGCCGGTACTGCGCCAATCCTGAGCCAGGAGCCAGGAACTTCCTCCCGGGTCTCCCACGTGGGTGCAGGATCCCAAAGCATTGGGCTGTCCTCGACTGATTTCCCAGGCCACAAGCAGGGAGCTAGATGGGAAGTGGAGCTGCCGGGATTAGAACTGACGCCTATATGGGATCCCGGCCTGTTCAAGGTGAAGACTTTAGCCACTAGGCCATGCCGTTGGGCCCAAGATGCATAAACCTTAATAACTAACCTCAAGAAAAAGGAAAAAAATACAAATTATGAACATCGAAAATGAATGCAGGAGCATAATGGATGCTACATATATTAAAATAATATTAAGAAAATATTGTCAACGAACAACTTTATGCCATGAGATTTTACAAAAGATGAAATCTGCAATTTCCTTGTAAAGTTGCCTCACAAAATAGAAACCCAAATATGTTTTCATTTTATAAATAATATTGGATTAACAATTTAAATAATTTAAAATACTACATGGCGGCCAGATGGTTTCATTGATGAATGCTATCAACCATTTAAGAAAGAAATAACATAAATACTACACAGAATTTTTTTAGAAGTTAGATAAAAGGATTCTTCTGAAGTAATTTCTAGTTCAGGTATATTCTAATTTTAAAACCTGAATAAGGTAAAAATAAAATCAGCATATGAAATAAAATACTTAAAGAGTATAAAAAACTAAGCCATTTTATTCACATGTAACATTATTGTATTCGTGAAAAAAATCCTAATGAATCTCAAACAACTCTTATAATCATAAGGGAAACAAGTCACAACATACAAGAGTCAATTGCATTTCTATAAATTAGCACTTAAATTGGATATTGAAATAAAATAGCAACCATGTTTAAAATGGTATCCAAAAATATGAATTATTTAAGGCTGCATTTAACAAAATATACACAAAATGAAAATATACATTTAAAGCTATAAACTTCATTACCAGATATTTTAAAAATTCTATATTTTTATTTATTTTTTAAAATAATCTTACTTAGTTACTTAGGGTACCAAGGGTCAAGAGCTACAAGAAAGTGGGTAATACCAATGTTTCCATACTAACATCATTTTTTCCCTGTATCTGGTGTCAGGGGAGAAACAAAGGGAAAAGCCCCATCCAGCCCCCCACCCATCCCAGGTCCCCGATGTGAGGCACGCTCAGAGGGTCCTGCTCTAGCAGTTTTGATAATTCAACAGGTCTGAATTGCTGCCAATCTCGCCGTTCCAATCACGATGAAACCTATTCAGAATCCACTGGCTGACATAGTCTCTTCATGGTTGGGGTTCTGAGATCAGTAGTTCAGTTGGAGGGATCTCTAAAGAAACTTTATCTGAGATGATCCCAAAACTTATTCTTGTGTGAGTTTGCCAGTACAGGGTCTGGCACAGTCCATTGCCCCAATCAGCCTATGAACATGCTGGTTGTTGCAATTACTGTGTCCATTCTATTTCTAGCCCTGTCTTCCACTTGAACCAATGGGTGTTATAGTCCAGCTTGATCCTACCTACTTCATACTCAGTCCTCACGCAAACCAGTGGGAGCTGCAACCTAGTTGGGGCGATTCCCCATAACCTTCACCAGGCCTGCTCCCTACCCTGGTTCCTATGCATGCCAGTATGTACTGCAGGCTTGTTCAGTTTGTCCCACATCCCATTTAGCTCTTGTGCTTGTCAATGGGCATTGAAGCCTAGTTCAACCCACCCAACCTACTATCCAGCCCACACACATACTGGCAGGTGCCTTTCTGTCTAGCCACCCCTGCCCCTGTCCTAGTTTTTGTACTCTCCAGTGGGAATGGTTACCCATGAGGGAGGTGCCCACTATCTCCCTACTAGGCTTCTCCAACTTACAGATTATGCACTCTCCAGGTGGTTCTGGCATTTAGCTTAACAGAAATTAGTCCCCAGTGCCAGCCTCTGCCATCTGAGTCTGCAGCAAAGTCCAACCAACCCTCATCCACTCTAATTTTTGCTTGCACCAGTCAGAACAGTCAACCCAATCTGGACCTTCCTCAATCTAGCTCACATGAGGCCTACAGGTGTTGTAGCCCTGCCTGGTCTGGTCTGCCCCCATCCCAACTCATTCTCTCCAATGGGAGTGGTTGTCCAGCAGGAGAGCCCACATTCCCTGCCAGTTTTGCCTCATGCCCCTGATTCACACATGTGCTGTTTGGGTGCTGCAACCACATCTGGTACGGCTCACCTCACCTTGGCATTCCTTAATGTGCATTGGCATGTGTTGCAACTGAAACTGGCCTGACCCACACTGTGCTGGAACTCAGATTCACCCGTGCTTGATGTGAATGGGTTCAGCCTGGTCTGCCTCCTATCTATGCCATATGTATGTTGGTGGGTATCTTCCTCTGGCCTGGTCTGGGTTGCTCCATATTGTGATTCTTGCGCTTACCTATAGGGGCTGTGTTCTGACAGAGGAGTTTCCCAAGCTCCTCCTTCAGAATCTCTCCCTATGCCAGATATTTTGCGTACTGGTGGTTCCATGGGTCAGCCCTTATTGCTGGCCTTCCATCCATTCCTGTTTTTGGTGTTGGCTGTTTCAGCCCAGCCAAGGCTTGTCCATACCCAGACACTGCTTACACATGGCTCAGTAGGGGCAGAGACTCAGCCTAGTCTGTCTTACATCTACCCAGGTTCTCCAGAGTGCCAGATGTTGCTGGTGTCTAGCCCAGCTTGGTGCACCCAACCCCAGTCCACAGTTGTGCTTAGGGAGATCATAGCCATATCCAGACCAGAACACAGCCCCTGCACCCGCCCGTGGGAATCCCAACCCAGCAAGGGTGTACTCTCACAGCTCCCCAACTGAGTCTATTCCCAACCCTTTAGCCCCTCACCTGTCTCAACCTTTACCTTCGATGCTGTGCTGTAGTATCCCTGCATCATGAAGACCAGTTGGGGAAAAAGCCTAGGTTGGAATGACATGTACTCTATCCTGATTTCTTTTTTTGAGTTGAAGTTTGCTTGGCCCTGCCCAGTCCACCCCCTTCCAGTTGCAGCTCGGCCCACCCCACATCCTATTTTAGGATGTTTATTCGGGTGCTGCTGCCTTGGCCTGTCCAGATTGCCATTGGTTTCTTTACCCGTAAGTGATGGCAGGTGCCATGGTCACTCCTAGCTTAGCCCATCACCACCCCAGCTCACGAGCTAACCAGCAATACTTGAATTTCCACAGGATTGGGCCCACACTTCCCCCACAGAGAATTTACCCCTGGACCAAGTTCTCTTGCATGCTAAATGTGACCACTCCACTATTCCACTACCCAGTCAAGAAATGGTACCTAGCCTTGCCAGACAGGCCCTCATCCATAGCTTTGGTGTGGACTGGTATGTGGCCATCAGTGATGCTCTATGCTAACAGCCCATCTCAGGACTCCCATGCAGGCTGGTGAATCAGTCTGGCCCAAATAGATCTTATGGACACTGCCCTCCAAACCATCAGGTCTCAAGTCCCCATGCTTGTCTGAAAGTTTCATGGCCCTGTTACCAGGAATCACCTAGAATTCATCTCTAACATCTACTAACACTGTCCTTACTCATGGATGTCCCTAGGCAGCAATTACATATCCTAAAAACCCCAGAGTTTGCTGCCAGGCGGCCAGCAGGAAGATCCTAGCACTATTTGGTGTTCTGGCTGCCCAAAGCCAAGGACTCAGTCACTGCCTTTTGGCAGTGGCTTTGCCCTGAGTCCCCAGCCTTGGATCCGGCCCAGCAGGGGCACCCCCCACAGCCACCACACTGTAGGGAGCTGCAAGCCGCCCCCAACCCCAAGGCTCCGACCCCTTATAGATTTAACTTAAACTCATCACTATCCAACAAATTTTTGAAACATTGATGTTTTGATACTAAAAACATATGTAGAAATGCAAAAGATTTGGAGGTTGGCTCTGTGGTGTAGCATTCTGAATTTCTGCCTTTGGTGCTAGTGTCCTATATGGATACTGTTCTTCTTCCATTCCAGCTCCCTGCTTATGACGTGGGAAAGTAGTGGAAGATGGCTCAGGTTTTTGGACTCTCCACCCCTTGGGATTTCCAGAAGAAGCTCTTGGCTCCTAGCTTCAGATCAGCTCAGTTCAGGCTGTTGTGGGCATTTGAGGGATGAATCATCAAATGAAAGATTTCTTTCTTTCTTTCTCTCTCTCCTTCTCTCTGTAACTCTGTGTTTCAAATAAAAATAAATAAATCTTTTTATGCAAATGAGGAAGAATTTTCCAAAGTAACAAATGGGAAAGACTTGCACTTATCAGATACCAAGACTTACTATGCAGATATAGAAATCAAGATAGTTTGGTGTTGGCAAAAACAGTCATATAGGAAAATGGAACAAAATAAGACAACTAGAAAGAAACCCACACATTTATGGTCAACTGATTTTTGACAAAGATGCCAAAATAATTAAATGAGAAAATAATCTTCACAGCAGATAATGCTGGATTGAGATATCTATTTACAAAGAATAAACAGATTGAAGCAAGAATAGAAAACCAATTCAAGCACACAAAAGATAAGCTCATTGACAAAAAAAGTAAGATAAAGTTTTTACAACTTTGGAGAAAATAAACATTTCTTAGGAAACAGAAAGGCACTATCCAGAAGAGGAAAAAAGAAGTCTATAGACTGCTCTTCATCAAAATTCAAAAGAAAAATGTCATAAACTGTGAGGGAAAGGTTGCAAAACAGATATCTGACAGAATTTACTATATTCAGAGTGTGTAAAAAACTCTAAAAACTCAATAATAAGTAGCAAAAAGAAAAATAAGAAGAAAAGGTGGACCAAGAAATTAAACAGGCTGTTTATGAAAATGCTTTTTGTAATTTTTCACCTGTGTATAAAATAAAACATGTAAATGGCAATAAGTACATGAAAGGACCCTTTACAAAATAAATCAATATGGAAATAAAAATAAAACCACAATGTGTTATCACCATACCTACGCTACAATGTGGGGATGGATAGTGGAGGCAGGTAGGAATGTGGAGATGCTAAAACTTTCACATCTTATCAGTAAGAACATTAAATGGCACAGCAATTTATAGTCCAGCAGTTTATTTTGTAAAATTCAAAATATGCTTTCTATGTGAGTCTATGATTCCACTCTTTAGTATTTATATCAGATAAATATAAATATATTTCAACAAGATTTGTACTTGCCAAGTTTCCAGCAACAAATGAATGAAAAAAATGTGGTATATTCATACAATTGAACATTACTCAGTAATAATAATAATTATTATTATTATTTTTAAAAAGACTAAATTGGGCCAAGTGCAATGGCCTAGCCTTAGAGTCCTTGCCTTGAATATGCTGGGATCCCATATGGGTGTCAGTTCTAATCCCGGAGGCCCTGCTTCCCATCCAGCTCCCTGCTTGTGGCCTGAGAAAGCAGTCAAGGATGGCCCAAAACCTTGGACCCTACATCTGCATTGGAGACCTGGAAGAATCTCCTGGCTCCTGCCTTCAGATTGGCTCAGCAGCAGCCTTTGTGACCACTTGGGAAATGAACCATCCAACAGAGGATCTTCCTCTCTGTCTCTACTCCTCTATATCTACCTTTCCAATAAAAATAAATAAATCTTTAAAAAAAGTCTTTAAGTGAAAAAGCAGACACAAAATGGTTAATACTGTACAATTACATTTTTTAAAAAAGATTTTATTTTTATTTGAAAGGCAGAGTCACAGAGAGGAGAATCAGAAAGATCTTTCAGTTGCTGGTTCACTCTTCATATGGGCTCAGTGGTTTTAGCTGAGCCAATCCGAAGCCAGTAGCCAAAAGCCTCTTCCTGGTCTCCCATGCTAGAGCAGAGCCCCAAGGACTTGGTCCATCCTCTACTGCTTTCCCAGGCCATAAGCAGGGACTGGATAGGAAGCGGAGCAGCTGGGAAATGAACCTGCATCCATGAGGTGCCAGCACCACAGGCAGAGGGTTGGCCTGCTGCACTAGCCCCAGTGGTTCCATTTTTATATAATTGAAATGAAAAACAAACCACAGAGACTGTTTGGCTGTCTCTCCATTGCTCTCTCACTCTTTCTAATTAATTAATTAATTTTTATTTTTAAAATTAATTACATTGCATTATGTGACACAGTGTTATGGGCACTGGGATTCTCCCCACCCATCCCCGAACCCTCTCCCCATGGTGGATTTCTCCACCTTGCTGCATTACCACAGTTCAAATTCAGTTGAGGTTCTTTCATTAGAAGTATTTACCAACCATAAAGTCCAGCGTCTTGTTATCCTAGTGAGTTCAACGATTTCTTGGTGTGACCATCTCTGGTCTGAAGGTAAAGCCAGCAAAGTATCATCCCCATCAATTAAAAGTCCCAACATAACATCAACAACAATTTACAACCTTATGGCATTAATTGACATGGTATTGATTAGCAATATGTTAATAGGAAAATGCAGGTTCTTAACTATATCCTGTGACTTCTTCATAGACATTTCAATTTTTGGTTTATATTCAACTGGATTACATACACCTTAAAATGGCTATAGATTACTATTCCGCTGTCTCGTGTCTATTTTTATTTTAGTACTTAGCTGTTTATAGTGTTGAAGCTTGATTTTGCTGAACTTAGTTGTTTTCGGATGGTCTGAACTGGCTTATAACTCTAGCAAGACATGTGTCCTCAGTTTAGGTACAGAACATTTTTTTTTGGAGGGATGTGCAGAGAAATCCTCAATACCCCAGTGAGGAGTAATTAATCTTTGTGTCCTACCTAGTGAGGCATGATTGAATCCACTCTGGTCATTTCCTGTCTGATTCTAAGCTTCCCTTGTTGTTGTCTGTCATTTCTAGATGTTTTGTTTGTATGTTTGTTAGTTTGTTTTGAGGGGTTTCTAGAGCGATCCTAATGGTCACCGCGAGGGAGGGTGGGGACCAGAGAGAGCTCGCCTCCCTAGTCCCGAAGGAAGTTTATTATTCCTCTGTTTCTGCAGATTGCTCAGGGCTTCTGGCCGTCGTTCCGATGGTGCTGGTTTTTTCATGGCAGAGTTTGGACATCTTCCATCCCCTGTGGATGTTCCAGATGGGGGTGGGTGACCTCAGACTTCTCGGCCTCCAAAGTCACTCCTATTCCCCGTGGCCTTCTGTTGGGATGTAGTCCTTGGTGTCCATACTGATAGTCCTTGGTGAGGATCTGGGAGTCTTCAGGGTTGGGATATGAACCTCCCCCTGACCTCCCGCTCCACTCTGGGTCTCCCCCCTGCTCCATACGCACCTCCTGTGAAGAGGCTTTCAGGGTCGCTCCCGATTCCCCCCTTATGCCTGTGTAGCTTTACTATTTTCTAGTGCTGACTCGAGTCTGTTGTCTATGAGTTATCAGATTTGATCCTGATAGGCTATATTTCATGTCTTCCTCACACTTTTTAGGAAGATGGAAGATTTCTCTGCATTCCCTCCCCATTACGAAGTAACATAAGGTATTAAGAGTGTTTTAGGTTTTACAGTTCCTTGATGTAGATCATAAGCATTCTGACTCACATTAATTGTTGTTTTATACATTACAATGCATTATCTTATTGCACTGTATACATGCTATTTGAGATTGCAATAATATTACAATATACAGGTATTATTTTCCAGATTAACAACTTTTCATCTCAGATTAAGGCAAACATGTGGTATTTAATCTTTTGGGATTGGCTCATTTCTCTTAGCATTATGGTTTCCAGTTGGGCTCATTTGGCCACAAAGAACTGCATTTCATTTTTTTTTAATAGCTGAGTAGTATTCCATGGAGTATATGAACCATAGCTTTCTTATCCAGTCCTCTGTTGATGGGCATTTTGGTTGCTTCCATGTTTTTGCAATTATTGATTGTGCTGCTATAAACATAGGGGTGCATGTTGGTTTCTTGTAGAACAGGTGTATGTCCATAGAGGCTGTACAAATTTGCAGTCCCACCAGCAGTGGAGTAGGGTTCCATTTTCCCCACATCTTCGCCAGCAAGTATTGTTGCTGTTTTTTTGTATGTGTGCCATCCTTGCTGGCGTTAGGTGGTACCTCACTGTTGTCTTCATTTGGATTTCCTTTATTGCCAGGGAACTTGACATAGATCAATGAGACAAAAGCTCAACAGAGAAGCTACAGAGCTCACACAAACAATAGAACAATTGGACTTGGTAGACATCTATAGAATATTTCATCCTAAGGCCGCAGAGTATACAGTTTTTTTCAGCAGTGCATGGCATCTTCTCTAGAATAGACCACATGATAGGACACAAATCAAGTTTAACTACAAAAAAGTCAGAATCATAACATGTTCCTTCTCAGACCATCACGGAATGAAACTGGAAATCAACAATTCAAAATGCCCCAGGAAATATGTAAACTCTTGAGGGTTGAACAATATGCTATTAAACGAGCAATGGGTTAGAGAAAAAATCAAGGATGAGATAAAAAAAAATTATGAAAACTCAGACACAACGGTCCAAAACTTGTGGGACACCGCCAAAGCAGTATTACGTGGTAAGCTTATTGCAATTAATGCTCATGTCAAGGCACAAGAAAGGAATCAAATACAGGAATTAAACACACACCTCCAGGAATTGGAAAAACAGCAACAGAATGACCCCACAAACAAGAGGAAACAAGAATTTATCAAAACAAGGGAGCAAATAAGTCAAATAGAAATCAAAAAGACTATACACAAAATCAATTAATCAAAAAGCTGGTTTCTTGAGAAGATAAATGAAGTAGACACCCCACTGGCCCGATTAACAAAGAGAAAGCAAGAGAAAGCGAGAATTAGCAGCATCAAAGACAACAAAGACAACATAACAACAGACACTGCAACCATTAAGAAAATAATCAGAAATTATTACAAAGAGCTGTACTCCAACAAATCAGATAACCACTTGGAAATGGAAAGGTTCCTAGACTCCTACCACTTACCAAAACTCACCTCAGAAGCAACAGAAGACCTGCATAAACCTATAACTGAAGCAGAGATTGAATCAGTGATTAAAGATCTCCCAACAATGAAAAGCCCAGGCCCAGATGGCTTTACTGCAGAATTCTACAAAACATTCCAAGCAGAGCTAACCCGAATCCTCTACAAGCTTTTCAAAACAATAGAAAAGGAAGCAACCCTTCCAAACTCATTCTAGGAAGCCAATATCACTCTAATCCCAAAACTGGATAGAGAATTAACAGAGAAGGAGAACTACAGACCAATCTCCCTGATGAACATTGATGCCAAGATTCTCAATAAAATCCTAGCCAATAGAATTCAAAAAAACATCATACAGATCATACATCCAAAATTACAAGAAAAGAGTTATTTTAAAAGAAATTTATTTTTTATTTGAAAGGAAAATTTACAGGGACAAAAGGAGAGACAGAGAGAGAGAGAGAGACAGAGAGAGATCTTTTATTCACTGGTTCCTTGGTTCAGTCCCCAAATGGGTGTAATGGCCAGAGCTGGGCCAAGCTGAACCCAGGAACCTGTGGCTTCTTCTTGAACTTCCATGAGTGTGCAATGCCCCAAGGATTTGGGCCATTCTCTGCTGCTTACTCAGGCCATTAACAGGAAGCTGTATCAGAAATGGAGCAGCCAGGTCACTGACACCCATATGAGATGCTGGCTTTGCAAGCAGCACCTTTACCTGATACACCACAACATTGGTTCACATGACTGACAGCTTTGATTAAATAAAATTATGGGACTCAGGATGGGTGGCAGGAATTGTGCCTACAATGAGCTTGAATAATTTAAAACTACTATGAACCAATCCTCCAAATCAATGTATATAATTGAATTTTCCTATATTATAGGCCACTGAGTAATTAAAATCTCTTTGAATTAACTTCCACATAGAACTAAAGGATAAATGGTTAGAAACAATAATTTGGAGGTTACATATACATTTTTAAAATAATTGCTAAATTTCAATAACAACTCAGATGTTTAGAATGTATCACAAATAACATATTATAACCAATAAAGGGGTAGAGCAAAGCCTGTTAGCCAAATATTAAAATAAAAAATATGTGCATACATTAATCTCAAACTAAATAAACTCTCACACTAGATAATATTGGGCCTAGACAGGATTATTACTTAACAAGTGATCACTCTAAAATTAAAAAAAAATATGTTTAGACATATCAGCACTTAATAAATAGCATCAAATACTGAAGCAAAAAATGATAGAGTTACAGCAAGAAGTTTGACAAATGCACATCATACAAGATATTAACACACTTTTCTCAATTAGGTGAAGAAAATGAAAAGTCATTAGAATATAGAAAGTAATTTTATCCAATAAGAAGTTTGACCTAAACTGCACAATACCTACTCAAAACAGTCTTTAAACTATGAAATGAATTAAAGCAAAATAGAGAAATATTACAATAAGGGCCCAGCACCAGGGCTCAGTGACTAAATCCTCACCTTACAAGCAACAGAATCCTTTGTGGATTCCGGTTTGTGTCCCAGCTTCTCTACTTTTCTTCCAGCTCCCTGCTGTGGCCTGGGAAAGCAGTAGAGGATGGCCCAAAGTCTTAGGACCCTGCACCATGTGGAAAGCTCTTGGCTCCTGGTGTCAGATCAGATCAGTTCTAGCTGTTGTGGCCATTTGGAGACTGAATCAGTGTACAAAAGATCTTTCTGTCTCTCCTTTTCTCTGTGAATCTGACTTCCCAATAAAAATAAATAAAGTATTTTTAAAAATACATTTTATTACAATGAAAGTGCCCCATTCATACAGGCAAATTTGACTACATTCAAAGGAGATTATCTTGATTTAAAAAAATATATATATATAAGGAGGAATGCTTAACTATTTGAAAGAAGCATAACCATCACACAAAGCAAAAATACCATGTGAAAGAAAAATGGCATGTCCATGTCATTTATGATTACAAACACATAAATCTTACATGAAGTATTACTAATGGTTGATTATATGCTAGGGATGCAAGTGTGTTTTCATATTAGCAAAATGTATAAAAGTAATTCATCACAATAACAAAGTAAAAAAAATGACATAATTATTTATTCTGGAAAAATTCTTTGATAACAAGTTGACCTTGAGACCAAGGATCTGCTTTCTAATAGATAGCAGCAAGGAAGACTATAGTCTGGATGAGTGCCAGCAGTCATTCTATAACTTTAAAGCAGAGCTCACTTTGGGGTGAATTTGAAACCATGGATGGCAAAATTCAAGACATATTTTAACAGAAGATAGACATTTTGAATGCACTAATGTCATCATATAAAGAGTATTTAAAAATATGTGACTGGCTGAGGAATGGACAGGAGTGCAGATTAGAAAGAAATCAATGAGCATTAAAAATCCACACAGTAAACCATATGGAAATCACCTAAGACTTACATAAAAGTGCCAGAGGAACAAAGTGATTTGAATTCAGTGGTCTTGATAAAAGAATAAATTATGAGTTCCCTGAAAATCAGAAATTCATAATCAAGGGTCCATAAAAACCTACAAAAACTTGCTCAGATATGACAGTGTTGGCTCCCTTAGATTTCTCTAATCCAGAAAAGAATGGTCTTTTTGAGACAAAATAGGTCAAAATTCCCCTGATTCAAAATATGTCACCTTGGTTTATAGGAATAAACTAGATAGGTCTTAGGACAGAGTTAACCTATGTTATGCCATTTTGTAGGTTTAATTTTCATTATTGCTTATACATGGAATCAGGGATGAAGGAATAAACAGGTTATAATTATCCCTGAATGTAGTCAGAAAGATTGGCTGAAGTAAGTTAAGAAAAACTAAACTGCAATTTTCTATCATATGTGTTTCCAAAATTAACTGCCCTATGGATATCTTATGTAAAATGGTAGCCAGAGGACAAAGATGAATTAGAACAGTTCCACAGGGAAACATACGGTCCCTGATATATGTTTATTTTTAATTATACAACAGAAGGGTTAATTATAGGAGGTCAAAGAAAGAGTGACTGCTCCAGATTATCTCTCTTATATGTGTAAAGATGATGAGTTGCAATAGTAGATGCACTTTCCCTACAACAAAAATCTAAGCCCTATACTTTAAGTAGAACACGACTTAACTGGAATTGGTCCAGATAATAAGGAGGGTGATAGAATGAGAAGCCCAATAGATACAGAAAGGTTTAACCTGAAAAAGAAATGATCCTAGGCTGACAGGATCACTCTCTACAAATACTCACAAAGTTGTCGTGTAAAAAATGAGAGAGAATTGATTTGTGCATCTACAGCAAGAAAAGAAGCCTATTCTTGATGTCATCGAGTTGCTCATTAATAATTAACATAATACACAGTTACCTCTCTAAATAATGAGCTTCCTGTCCAAAAAAACTTTTAAGAATATACAAAATGATGCTTATTTGGGATGCTGATGATGATATTATACCGCTGAGTTGTTGGATAAGAAAAAGTTTGATTTAATTTATTTTTTTACTTATTATTATTATATGATGTAGTTCATAGGCTCTAGGATTTCTGTAACACCCTCCTCAAGTCACCTCCCCACACACACTGATTTCCTCTGTAGTATTACAATAGCATAGTTCTTAATAAGCAGTCACGGGTCCATCATGACAGACATGGACAATGCAGAATCCAGCATCCTATAGTCAAAATACAGTGAACAGTTTCATTGGGAGTCCATTTTTTATCTGGAAGTAAAGCAGGATACTGCATTGTATCCTCACATCTGGATATAATAGTCTTCAAGTCACAGTTACTATACATCGCCTTAAATGAAAAGTCACAAAACAAAATCAACAACAGGAAGAAAAATCGAAATTTACAACGCCGTTAGGTTAAATAACATGCTACTGAATGACTAATGCACCATTGAAGAACTGAAGAAGAAAATCAAGAACTTGCAGAAAATGACGCTATTATATGGTCTTTGAATCAGTGAAAACTATAATATGAGGAAAAAAAACTGTTTTGAGGGCCCAGCGCGGTGGCGCAAGTGGTTAAGTCCTCGCCTGGCACGCCCGGGATCCCATATGGGCGCCGGTTCTATCCCGGCAGCCCCGCTTCCCTTCCAGCTCCCTGCCTGTGGCCTGGGAAAGCAGTCGAGGACGGCCCAAAGCTTTGGGACCCTGCACCCGCGTGGGAGACCTGGAAGAGGCTCCTGGCTTCGGATCGGCACAGCATCGGCCCGTTGCGCTCACTTGGGAAGTGAATCATCGGATGGAAGATCTTCCTCTCTGTCTCTCCTCTCTGTATATCCGCCTTTCCAATACAAAAATAACAAAAATAAATCTAAAAAAAAAAAAACTCTTTTGAAGCAATGAAAATAAAAACATCAAAGTCCATGAGATATAAATCCCACTGATTTTTGTTGATAAGATATATATCTCCTGTAGGCAACAGATAAATGGGTTTTGTTTTTAAATCCAGTTTACTAATCTATGATTGATTGATGGGTTTAAGCCAATTACATTCAGGGTTAATACAAATAGGTGGTAATTTGGTCCTGTCAATTTAGCAATGGGTTTATAATTGATTTAGATTTGTTTTTATTTTACTGGGATGTTCTTCATATTCACCTTTGGTTTTGGTGGGTGCTATTCCTCTACTCTGTCAAGAGAACATCTTTAAGTATTCTTTGTAGGGCAAGTCTGGAAGAGGCAAGTTCTTTTAACTTTTCCTTACTGTGGAAGAGTTTTATTTCATTTTCAAAGACAAAGGAAAGCTTTACTGGGAACATTATTCTGGACTGACAATTTTTTCCTTGTAGAATCTAGACTACGCCAATTATTTCTCTTCTGTGATGGGTCAGCTGTGAGTCTCATTACCAGTCTTCTGTAGTCAATTGATTATTTTTTCTAATGCAGATTTCAGTAACTTTTCCTTCTGTTCTATTGAAAAGAGCTTGATTATTATGTGTCATGGTGAAGATTGTTTTTGATCAACTCTTTGCCCCTCCTGAATGTTGTTTCCCAATTCTTTCTCTAGATTAGGGAAATTTTCCCTTAGTATTTCACTGAATACAACTTTAAATCCAGCCTCTCTTTCTGCACCTTCTGGGACTCCCATAACTCTTATATTTGGCCTTTTAATAGTGTCTTTAAATCCTTACATGCTTGTTTTAGCTTGACTGAGCTCTGCTTCCACCTTTTTGTTTGTTTCCCCTGGAGACAAGAAATATCTCCCAATTTTTGAGATTCTTTCTTTTACCTCCTTCATTCTATTTTGGAGACTCTCCACTGTACTTTTAATTTGTTCCATTGCATGTTTCCAATAATACGGCTTGACTTTCTTTCAGTGTTGTTATTTCCTGTGTGACATATATCTTTCTTTCTTTTTTTTAAATGTTTTTTTCTCCTTCTCTGAGCAACTCTGCCTTTCTTTTTTATTATTATTATTACTTACGTTGTATTATGTTATACAGTTTCATAGGCTCTGGGATTCCCTCAACCATTTCTCGTGCCCTCCCCCCATGGTAAATTCCTCCACCTTGCTGCAGTATTACAGTTCAAATTAAGTCAAGATTCTTTCTTTGCATACCTATATCAAGCATAGAGTCCAGCACCTTATTGTCCAGATAAATTCAACGGTTTCTTGGTGAGACCATCTCTGGTCTGAAGGTAGAGCTGGCAGAGTATCATCCCCATCAATTAAAAGTCTCAACATAACATCAACAGCAATTTACAACATTATGGAATTAATTGACATGGTATTGATTAGCAATATGTTAATAGGAAAATGCAGGTTCTTAACTACATCCTGTGACTTCTTCATAGACATTTCAATTTTGGTTTATAGTCAACTAGGTTCTATACACCTTAAAATGGCTATAGATTACTATTCCGCTGTCTCGTGTCTATTTTCATTTTAGTATTTAGCAGTTTATACTGTTGAAGCATAATTTTGCTGAACTTGGCAGATTTTAGGATAGTTTAAACTGGCTTATAACTCTAACAAGGCATATGTCAACAGTTGAGGTGCAGAACAGTTTTAGGAGGGATGTGCAGAGAAATCCTCAATACCCCAGTGAGGAGCAACTAATCTTTGTGTCCCACCTAGTAAGGTATATGTGGATCCACGCTGACCGTTTCCTGTCTGATTCTAAGTTTTCCATGTTGCTTTCTATCTATTCTAACTTTTTTTATTTGTATTTTTTTGGGGGGAGGGACTCCGGAGTGACCCTGATGGTCATTGTAAGAGAGGGAGGGGATCCAAAATTGGAACTAATTAAGGACCAGTGAAAGCTCCTCTCCCTAGTCCTGAAGGAAGCTTACTGTTCTGTTTCTGTGGAGCGCTCAGGGCTCCTGGTTGTTGTTCCAATGACCTTGGATCCTGCAAGGAAGGATTTGGGCTTTTTCCATCCCCTGTGGTAGATTCAAATGGGGGGTGGATGACCTCAGAGTTCTTGGCCTCAAAAGGCACTCCAATTCCCCGTGGTCTCCTGGCAGTTGGAATGTATTCCTTGGTGCTCATACTGATACTCCTTGGTGAGGATCCGGAAGTCTTCAGGATTGGGATACGAGCCTTCTCCTGTCCACCTGCTCCACTCTGGGGTCCCCCCCCCCTACTTTGTGCATATGACCTCCTGTTAAGAGGTTGTCAGGATTGCTCTTTATTCCCCCTATATGACTTTGTAGTTTTACTATTGTCTAATACTGATTCCAGTCTGTTTTCTATGAGTTACCTCTTATGTTCCCGCTAGGCTATACCTCACGTTTTCCTCACACCTTCTAAGGAGATGGAAGATTTCTCTGCTTTCCTGCCCCATTAACGAGTAGCTTACGGACAAAAGTATATTAGGTTTTACAATTCTTTGATGTAGATCATAAGCAGTCTGACTCTTATGTATGTTCATTGGTTACATCACAATATCTTATTGCATGAGATACAGGCTGTCTGGGGTTGGAATAATATTACAGTTTATAGGTAATCTGTTTTTCAGATTGGCATCATTTCATCTTAAATTAAGGCAAACATGTGGTATTTAATCTTTTGGGATTGGCTCATTTCCCTTAGCATTATGGTTTCCAGTTGGGCTCATTTGGCCACAAAGAACTGCATTTCGTTTTTTTTTTTTTTTTTTAATAGCTGAGTAGTATTCCATGGAGTATATGAACCAGAGCTTTCTTATCCAGTCTTCTGTTGATGGGCATTTCAGTTGCTTCCATGTTTTTGCAGTTATTGATTGTGCTGCTATGAACATAGGGGTGCATGTTGGTTTCTCGTGTAACAGGTGTTTCGGTTATATTCCTAGGAGTGCTATTGCTGGGTTATATGGTATGCTGATTTTCAGTGCTGAGTGTTGTCCATACTGATTTCCATAGAGGCTGTACAAATTTGCAGTCCCACCAGCAGTGGAGTAGGGTTCCATTTTCCCCATATCCTTGCCAGCAAGTACTTTTGGTGGTTTTTTGTATGTGTGCCATCCTTGCTGGCGTTAGGTGGTACCTCACTGTTGTCTTCATTTGGATTTCCTTTATTGCCAGTAACTTGAACATTTTTTCATATGTTTGTTTGCCACTGGGGTTTGTCCCTTTATGAAATGTCTGCCCATTTCCTGTGCCCATTTCTTAAGTAGTTTGTTTGTTTGTTTTGGTGTTTTGGTTGTTCTGGAGATCTTTGTATATTCTGGAGATTGACATATTCCTTAAATTCCTTGAACTCTTGTAGTATGTACTTCTCGTCGTTGGCAAGAAGCATTATAATGAGTTTTCTGAATTCTGTATCCCATATTTCCTTGATGTATTCCTCAGTAAATCTAATGGTGGCAAAGGCTTTTGCTCCTTTGAAGGGAGTCTTCAGTAATATCCATTGTGCTTCTGTCTCTTCTTTTGCTCTTGGTCATTGTACTTCTGGTTAGCAGATTCTTTGCCTTGGAGCAGGTTTCTAAGTTCTGTCACCCTCAGGTCTACACTTCGATTTTACTTATTGCAGTTGGTACACGGTTCTTTGTTTGGAGTCACTTGTCCCACTATCCCCAGTGAAATTCAGGTCTGGGCTCTTGTGATAGCCTTCCACCATGCTTTATAGCCCCAGCTCCTGGCTCACCACTCTGCCTCACCACTTTGCCTTTTGTGATCCCATGCTGCAGTTGCAATGTTTTCTGTACAGCCTTTCTCCAACTTCCAGTTTGAGACACCAGGTACTGTCAAATAGCGAGACACCAGGTGTCTTAAAGAACTGGGTTGTTGGTGCTGCTGATCTTCCTGGAACTTATTGACCATTAGCTCTGAGGCCCACTCAGACCTAGTTTGACTTGCAGGGTGTCAAAGTCAGTATTATTTTCCCTATGTGGCCAGTGTAATGCACTGGACTGGAAGTGACTTTGTTCGTAACTCTGCACATATGCACAGGCTTTGCCAAACTATACAAAATGAAGCCTATCATGCCACTGATGGAATTCTTGATCTGCTAGCTATTAGGTCTGGGGTCTTCCCAGACCTATTTTGGGTGAAACCTGTAGTTTGCCAAATCGGTGCAATGCACTGAGCCAGAAGTGAGTTCCTGCCAACCTAGTGTGTGCACAGTCCTGTCCCACATCTTTTTCCTACCTACGGAAAATGGTACCTGATGTGGCTCTGGTGAGGGTCTTGGCTGAGATCCAAGCTATTCCTACACTGCCTGCTTGGAATCTACTACTCTGTTGCTGCTAATAGTCAAATCAAACAAATCAGCAGAACAGGAACTTTTTTGAGTCCACCTCCTGTGCTCCCAGTGAACTGCCATAACCACCTGGCTTCTGGTGGAGTTCTCTCCACTAATGGAGCTCAGATCACAACTCATTGAATGCTTCTGGGGTATCTGGTCACTGTAACACCACACCATTGTCTCTGCTGCTTACAAATGAGCATATGTCTCTTGGTGCACCTCTACCATGAGTCTGTCCTTTCATATTTTTTGGAATGTGTCCTTTCTGCTTCATCCTGGATAATGATTCTTGATCTTTTTAAATGTGTCCTGGAGTCAAAATGGCAGAATAAAATAAGGACAGGTTTAACAGATGTAGAAACATTATCCAGTGTGAAGCAGAAAGGGCACATCCCGGGGAAATATGAGAAGACAGAACAATAGCACAGAAGTACCTGGAGACTGACAGACACAGGAAAACAGTGGAAATAATGGTGTGGTGCTGCAGTTACTAACACTTCAACAGCACTCAGCAAGTAGCAATCTAAACTACACTGGGAACCAGAACTTCACTAGCAACAAAGCAGGAAGGAATGTATACCAGGAGATAAGGCAGTGAATCCACACCAAGAACTGCTCTTCTTGCTGTTCTGTTTGATTTGACCAGCAACAGAGACAGAGTGCCAACTCCCAGATGGGCAGTGCTGGAATGAATATGGTGGATTCCACAGCCAAGTCTTCTCATAGAGCCTAATCAAGCACCATTTTGTTCAAGGAAACAAAGGTTAGGGAAAGAACTGAGCATGCACTGAGCTGGAAGTGAACTCATTTCTGGCTCAATGAACTGCAACAACGTGGCATCCTACAGGTTGCACCCAAGACAGGTACAGGTAGCACTCAGACCTGACGGCCAGCAGATCAAGAACCCTAGTACTGGTACATCAGGCACCATTTTGTATAGCGTGGCAAAGCCTTTAGGACTGCAGGGACAACAGTGAGCTGCACATGCACTGAGCTCGGCTAGAACTCACTGAGTTCAGGGCATTACACTGGTCCCATAGGGAAAATAGTACCAACTTTGGCATTGCACGGGCCAAAATACATCCATTAGGCCCTCAGACCTAATGGCCAATAGGTTGCTGCAAGATCAGCAACACCAACAACCTAGCTATATAGGACACCTGGTGTCTCTCTAATCCTAGGACCTGCTCAAACCAGAAGTGGGAGAAAGGTTGCACAGACAACAGTGCAGCCTCAGCATGGGATTACAGGAGGAGGAGAGTGGTGAGTCAGGAGCTGGGCCTATGGAGATCATGGTGGAAATCTAACATAACAGCCCAGACCTGGAACTCAATGGAGGGAGTGGCACAAGTGGCTACAAACAAAGAGCCCTGACCAACCACAGTAAGTAAAATCAAAGTGTAGACCTGTGGGTGACAGAGCTTGGAAACCAGACCAAAGGAAAAGACTGCTAACCAGAAGTACAATGACCAAGAGCAAAAGAAGAGACAAAGGCACAATGGATATTACTGAAGATTCCTCTGCAAAGGAGCAAAAGCCTTTGCCAACCTCAGAGTTCACTGAGGAAGACATCAAGAAAATAGGGGATACAGAATTCAAAACACCTATTATAAAGCTTCTTATCAACAATGAGAAGTACATACAACAGGAGTTCAAGGTATTTAAGGAATATGTCACACAGGAAATGAATCAAATGAAAGCTGATATATTAGAAATGAAGAATATAGTGGAGCAAATTAAAAGTACAGTGGAGAGTCTCCAAAGTAGAATGAAGGAGGCAGAAGAAAGAATCTCAAAAATTGGGAGATATTTCTTGTCTCCAGGGGAAACAAACAAAAAGGTGGAAGCAGAGGTGGATCAGTCAAGTTACAATAAGTATTTAAGAATTGAAACACACTATTAAAAGGCCAAATATAAGAGTTATGGGAGTCCCAGAAGGTGCAGAAAGAGAAGCTGGATTTAAAGTTGTATTCAATGAAATAATAAGGGAAATTTTTCCTAATCTAGAGAAAGAATTGGGAAACAACATCCAGGAGGGACACAGAACTCCCAAGAGGCTTCAACAAAAGCAATCTTCACCATGAGAGTTCTCTTCAATCAAACATAAAGAAAACATTCTTAAATGTGCATATAAAAAAAAAACCAATTGACATACAAAGGAATGCCAAGTAAATTCACAGGAAACCTCTCACAGGAATCTCCACTGGCCAGAATGGCATGAATTGGCATAGTCCAGATTCTAAAAGAAAAAAATTGTCAGTCCAGGATAACATACCCAGCAAAACTTTCCTTTGTCTTTGAAAATGAAATAAAACTGTTCCACAGTATGGAAAGCTAAACGAATATGTTTCTTCCAAACCTGCTCTATAAATTATACTTAAAGATGTTCTCTTGACAGGGAAGAGGAATAGCGCCCACCAAAACCAAAGGTGAATGTGAAGAACATCTCAGTAAAATAACAACAGAAGACTAAATCAATGAACAGCCCATTGCTAAATTGACAGTACCAAATTACCACCCATTCATAATAACACTCAATGTAAATAGCTTAAACTCATCAAACATCATAAATTGGTTGACTGGAATAAAATAATAAAAGCCATCTATTTGTTGTCTACAGCAGACATATATCACCAACTAAGATCAGCAGAATCTATATCTCATGGACTTTAATTTTTTTTTTAGTTTCATCTCTTTAAAACACTTTCTCATTAAATTCTTCAATGAGCCTCTATAGATCATACAGTAGCATGATTTTCTTCAAGGAGGTTCTTGATTTCTTTTTCATTTCTTCAGCGACACATTAGTCATTCAGTAGTATGTCATTTAATTTCAAGGTGTTAACTTCTTTTTTCTTTCTGTTGGTGATTTTGTTTTGTAGCTTTTTAAAAAGATTTATTTATTTTTATTGCTAAGTCAGATATACAGAGAGGAGGAGAGACAAGCAGAAGATCCTCTGTCTGATGATTCATTCCCCAAGTGACTGCAATGGCTGGAGCTGAGCTGATTCAAAGCCAGTAACCTCCTCTGGGTCTCCCACATGGGTGCAAGTTCCAAGGGCCATCCTCATCTGCTTTCCCAGGCCACAAGCAAGGAGCTGGTTTGGAAGCAGGGCTGCTGGGGGTTAGAACAGGTGCCCATATAGGATCCTGGCATGTTCAAGGCGAAGACTTTAACCATTAGGCTACCACACCAGGCCCAGTTTTGTGACTTTTTAAGGCGATGTATTGTAACTGTGTAATGGAGACTATCATATCTAGTAGCATGTTATTTAACTTCATGGCATTGTAAATTTCTATATTTCTTCCTGTTGCTGATTTTGTATTGTGGCTTTTCATTTAAGGGTTATATATTAACTGTGCAATGGGGACTATCATATCCAGGTATGAGAATACAATGCAGTATGCATCTCTATATCCAGACCAAATATGGACTCCCAATGAAACTGTTTATTTTATCTTGATAATAGGAAGCTGGACTCTCTGCCATTGTCCATACCTGCAATGATGGATATATGACTGTTTATGAAGAATTATTCTCTAGTAATAATATAGGGGAACTCAGTGATGGGGTTGGGGTTGGGAGTGGGTAATGAAAATTCAGGGCCTATGGAACTGTATCATAAAATGATAATAATAATAATAAATGAATAAATCTTTTTAGAAACAAAAAATAAACAGACAAGATTAGAACAATCAAAGCTCTGCTTTCTTATAAGAGACAGCAACAATGTCGGCTACTCAGATGAATTCCAATTTGTATTTTCACATGCCTTGTATGTATCTGCATCTATGTTCCTCCTAATGCTTCAAAACTGAACATGATAAAAAAAATTAAGTCATCACCTTGTTTTTTGCTCAAAACAATGTCATTCTCTTGTATTCACTATTTTGTCTCCCTGGCATAGTTTGGCACAGCACACTGTACTATCTTTATTCATACTTGTCAGAGTTGGGAACTACACTTATTTATTTTGGTTATATCCTGTTTCTGCCCCCCTCACAATATTGTATTATACATGTGGACAAGAAGTATGTCTGCTTAGTGAATTATTCTATTTCCAATATCTAGTACAGAGTAGAAACTCAATAAATTTTTGTTGACTAACTACATGACACCATGTTCTATCTAATTACTTAGTATAAAACGTGGGCATTTTCCCTTCTCACTTGTCATATTTCCACTTCCAATTGAGTCATCAGTTCTTATCGATGTTACCTTCTCATCAATTCTCATGTTTATCTCCAGTGCTGCTATTTTAATCTCACATCTTTTCTTTTAAAGGCCTGTATCAAATTCTTGAAAAACAATACCTTGGTTATCTTGCATTATGGTGGAAATTTATTCCCAGCATATTTGGAGATGATTTTTTAAAATTTCCATTACTTTATAGCTTATAGCATACCTCCCTGAATCTGCACTAATAGGGAGTTTGAATTAGATGTGAAGCTTTATGCTGAATTCAAGTACTCTGACATGGAATGCAGGCATCCTAACAGATATGTTTAACCATTAGGTCAAATGTCCACCATTATGTCTTGATTTGATGGCCTTATTTAATAGAATGCCTGGATTTTTCACAAATACAGTTCCTGACATCCTGATAATATCTATTCCTTAATTTCTCAGAAAACAAAAATTTTCCTGAATTAATCTACTCACTTGGCACATGGACAATCCTTAATTACTTCTTGCTTTCAAATATTTAATAAATTAGCACTCTACAATCTTCTAAACAGGATCCAAACATCTTACTTTATAATTCTTTTTTCTAAGCAACATCCTTTTATCTTTAATATAATTTTGAATTTAAATACCAATTCATAGAAATAACAAAGACCTATCACCATTATCTCCCCTTGTAATATTCTTTCGTTCAAATCTTTAAAAATGGTTCCTATCTCAGCTATTGATGTTATTGGTGGGATCTTTCCTTTAATCTGTGTACACTGATATAATCATAGTTGTCACAGATAATACAGTACTTAGAAGGGTTCAGTCTTAGGTGAAAGTCTTAGGTGACGATGAGTCAGGAGCTTAAAAATGACCCACCCTGTTGCCAGTATTGCTACTGAATCTCTTGGTGAAGAGCCCAGATCCCTTCCAGTAAGCTGCTCAAAGCGTTAAGATTCCATTTTTTTATTTGGTTGCCAATTTATTAAGTGGTTAACCTTGGACTGCATCTATCAAGCATTTAATTAATTAAGACTCATTTGAAATACCTTTAGAAATCTTATTAATTTCAATATTCCAATCTGGCATACTTATAAGAATTCAACAATTGCTGAAAGACTAAATCATCTACACTAAAATACAATAGTTGCCAGCAGAGCATTAATCAATTCACAAGCTAATTGTTAAAGGAACAAAGACAATCCAACATTTCTTTGCCTTCTCCACATAGTTTTGAAGAAATAAGATGGTAAGAAATACAGTTCCACAGAATTTCAAAAATTGAAAGGCTCCAACAAACTATTGAATCTGTTCTCCTAGTAAAATGGAGAAAGACAGACACTAACCTAATAGCAAAATTAGAATTAGGTCTCATGACTTTAATATATAAATATCCCACTTTACCAAAATGTATTTTATTGAAGAAAATTACCTTGCATCACTACATACCCCAGTTTTAATTCTCCAGAAAATATTTGAAGGCGAGTGTGATAGTATCAAACAAAATCTGTGCACCTGAAAAAACTACTGGCCTACTTTTGTTGTTGTTATTTTATTCTCTCATCTTGGTATAGAACCTGGGAAATAATTGTGAAGGTCCAATTTTAAAGCCATGTATTACTGCTCCTACAATAAAATTAATCATTTTTCTCACTGTTTTTACTCACCTCTCATGGGTGCAATATCAGATCATAGTGATCCTTATAGACATTAAATTACAAACAGTGGTTTAACCAAACAAAAAAAAATCTCTGGCATTAAGCTCCAGGTTGTGAGTTTGGGGAAGCACTAAATATCATTAATATTACTCAAAGCCAAACAGAATGATAATTTTCCTTCTTTGAGTCCATATCAACTAATCATATGGCTCTGCAAATGGTAACATCAGCAGAAAAGTAAAAATGCAATGTTTTTAAATATTGAGAAACCAGTTTTCTCAAATACATTAATGGTACATGATAGAGAAAAACAGAAAGGGAATCAAATATAAAGTAATACTGGACTAGGCAATAATCATAAATGTTAGTCATGCTCAAATTGCAGTATGTTTAAAAAACACTTGACAAAACTTGTTAAAAATGGGCTGATAGAGAAAGAGATAGTGCTGGCTTCCAAAACAAGCCATGTGTTTAAGTAGATTGTTAGATACAGATATCTGAAATTAACCTGTGAACATTCTCATTTACTCACTTTAAAGTGGAACTTAGGAAAAATTATATAAATGATTGTGATAAGTGCCAGTTTTGAGAACCATAGGAATAAAGGACTTAAAGTTAATTGTAGTCATTACACTTTCTCCATAGGGGGGAAACATAGTATTGCTCTGTTTTAAAAAATTATAGAACCCAATATTCTCTAGAGAAATGAAAATTGAAAGCAACCTGAGATACCACAATTTGCCTTCTAAAAAGATTAAATTGTAAAAGATAGCATAATAGGAAGCTCCATTCTTTAGACTCCACAAAAACACAGAAACTAAGCAAAAGGTTGAAGTGTCTGAGTGGAGAATAGAAATAGAAAACACACACTAAGCAAAGTTTTTCTTTAAAAAAAAAAGCCTTCACTTTATATACCTATTCTTATTTTAAGGATTTGTTAATTTTTTTTAATTGAAAAGGCAGATTTTACAAAGAAAAAGAGACAAAGATCTTCCATCTGCTGGCTCACTCTCCACAAGGTTACAACGGCTAGAGCCAAGCCCATCCAAAGCAAGTAGCCAGGAACATCCTCCAGGTCTTCCAAATGGGTGCAGGATCCTAAAGCTTTGGTCCATCCTCTACTACTTTCCCAGACCACAAGCAGGGAGCTGGGAGTGGAGCAGCCGGGACATGAAGAAATGACCATGTGCGATGCTGGCATCACAAGTTGGGGATTAACCAGTTAAGCCATTGTGTCAGGCCTTACACTGTCTTAACACAAGCAAAAATGGAAATAAAACATACCAAAGCACATGAGAGGCAGCAAAAGTAACATAAACAGGGAATTTTATAGTGATAAATGACTACATTAAAAAAGAAGTGTGATCACAACTGAGAAGATTCATTTTATGCCTTTAAAAAAACTAGAAAAATAATTAAACCAAAATTAATAGAAAGGCTAAAACAAAAAAGGAATAGAAAATAAGAAAAAAATCAGTTTTCTGAAAAGTTAAAATTACTAAATCTACAACTAAACCAAGAAAAACTCAACTAAAATCAGAAATGAAAGAGATGTGGCAAATTAGATATTGCAGGAAAAAAGACTTATAAGCAATAATCGTAAACAAATACATGACAAAAATTGGACACTGAGACAAACAGATTAATTCTTAGAATTATGCAAACTACCAAGATGAAATAAAAAAGAAATTGGGGGCCATTGCTGTGAGGTAGTAGCCTAAGCCTCCACCTGCAGCACCAGCATCCTATGTGAATACTAGTTAAATACCTGGCTGTCACACTTCTGATCAAACTCCCTGTTAATGTACCGGAGGAGGCAGGGGAGGATGGCCCACCCAAACTCTGCCCTTGCACCCATGTGGGAGATCTGGAAGAAGCTCCTGCCTCCTGGATTTGAATCAGCTCAGCTACGGCTATTGCAGCCTTTTGGGGAGTGAACCAGTAGATGGAAGATATATATCTCTCTGTGTCACTGTATCTTTCCAATAAAATAAAATAAATCTTTAAAAAATGAGAAATTGAAAACTTGAATTGCCCAATCAAGTAGCAATTTGAAAAGTCAAAACAAACAAACAAACAAACAAAAAATTTAGGACTAATGTTTTCACTGGTGAATTCTATCAAATATGTAAGAAATAATCAATAGCAATAACTTTTAAATGATTCCCAAAAAATATGAAAAGAGAAAGCACTGACCAATGTGTTCCATGAGACAAATGGTAAACTGATGCCAAAGCTAAAAACAACAAAATAAACTAAAACTACAGGAAGAATTACATAACAAAAAATATAAAATACTGATGAAAGAAATTAAAGATGGCAGAAATAAATGGAAAGACATCCCATGTTCTTGGATTTATATAATAAACATTTATAAAAGAGGTCTATACTATTCAAATGATCTGTTTTCTTTTTTTTTCTTTATTTATAATTTTTTTTATTTTGACAATCTTTACATAGTTAAATTGGGGGAAAAGGGTCAAGGGCTACAGGAAAGTGGGTAAGACTATTATTTCCATATTGTTTCCTTCATATATCTGAGGTAGAGGGGGATATTGAGGGAGAAGCCCCACCCGGTTTCCCACCCACCCCAAGTCCCGCATGTGGTGCATGCTCCGAGATACTCATTGAAGTGGTTTCAATAGGTCACCAGTTTTGAAACTGCTGCCAATCTTGCCTCTCCAAACACAATGAGATTGTTGAAATATGCATTAATTGACATTGTCCATCATATCGTCTATATTTGCCCGGTATTTTGTTGCCAACCTATAGCTGAGGTGGTTGATTAACTTGTTCTATCTTCTGTCCCTTCATGGTTTGGGTTCTGAGTCTGGCATTTCAATTGGGGAGATCACCAAAGAAACTTCATCTGAGGTGTTCCCAGGCCAGATACTTGTATGCACCAGCAAGCACAGGGCCCAGCACAGTCCATCACCCGGTCAAATGATCTGTTTTCAAAGCCATTTCAAACAAGAGTCAAGATGGCAGAATAGGGTAAGGAAATTTTTAAACAGAGAAATATTACCCAGTTTAAAGCAGAGAGAGCACATGCCAGGAAATAGGAGAGGACAGAAGGACAGCAGAGAGCTACCTGGAGACTGATGGACACAACAAAGAAAGCCACAGACACAACGGTGCTGCAGTGACTGATAACCCAGTAGATATCAGTAAGCCATGACCTGAATTGCAGCAGCAGATGGAACTCCAATATCAAACAGGTGGGAAGGTTTGTTCACCGGGAGCTCAGCAGGTAAAACCAGATGAAGAATTGCTCATTTGCTGGTCTGGGTTTTGTTTAAGTTTATAAATTTATTTTTCATAAATCTTTCGAAGAAACAAAAAAATTCAATTAATAGATCTTCAGAGTATTTCCCCTCATTAAGTCTTGGTTAATTCCACAAGGACTCAGATAGATAATTAATCATGCAACTTTAGAACATATATTGCATCACACATTAACAGTAATCAAATTTCACAGATCTTGTTTGATCTAATATTTGCAAACTTTCATCTTGAAATACACAGATAAACCAGGCTCCAGTCAAACTCATGCACATAACCAGAATTCAATGGTTGTTTGATTTGACCAGCAACAGAGACAGAGTACCAGGTCCCAGATGGGCAATATGGAAACAGGATGGATTTCACAGCCAGATCCAACCCTGAGAGCCTAATCAAGAACCATGTTGTTCAAGGAAACAAAGGTTAGGGAAAGAACTGAGCATGCACTGAGCTGGAAGTGAACTCATTTCTGGCTCAATGAACTGCAACAACGTGGCATCCTACAGGTTGCACCCAAGACAGGTACAGGTAGCACTCAGACCTGACGGCCAGCAGATCCAAAACTGCACAACGTGGCATATCAGGCACCATTTTGTACAGTGCAGCAAAGGCTTTAAGACTGCAGGGACAACAGTGAGCTGCACATGCACTGAGCTCGGCTAGAACTCACTGAGTTCAGGGCATTACACTGGTCCCATAGGGAAAATAGTACCAACTTTGGCATTGCACGGGCCAAAATACATCCATTAGGCCCTCAGACCTAACGGCCAATAGGTTGCTGCAAGATCAGCAACATCAACAACCTAGCTATATAGGACATCTGGTGTCTCTCTAATCCTAGGACCTGCTCAAACCAGAAGTGGGAGAAAGGTTGCACAGACAACAGTGCAGCCTCAGCATGGGATTACAGGAGGTGGAGAGTGGTGAGTCAGGAGCTGGGCCTATGGAGATCATGGTGGAAATCTAACATAAGAACCCAGACCTGGAACTTGCTGAAGGAAGTGGCACAAGTGACTGCAAGCAAAGAGCCATGTACCAACTGCAATAAGTAAAATCAAAGTGTAGACCTGTGGGTGACAGAGCTTGGAAACCAGACCAAAGGAAAAGACTGCTAACCAGAAGTACAATGACCAAGAGCAAAAGAAGAGACAAAGGCACAATGGATATTACTGAAGATTCCTCTGCAAAGGAGCAAAAGCCTTTGCCAACCTCAGAGTTCACTGAGGAAGACATCAAGAAAATAGGGGATACAGAATTCAAAACACCTATTATAAAGCTTCTTATCAACAATGAGAAGTACATACAACAGGAGTTCAAGGTATTTAAGGAATATGTCACACAGGAAATGAATCAAATGAAAGCTGATATATTAGAAATGAAGAATATAGTGGAGCAAATTAAAAGTACAGTGGAGAGTCTCCAAAGTAGAATGAAGGAGGCAGAAGAAAGAATCTCAAAAATTGGGAGATATTTCTTGTCTCCAGGGGAAACAAACAAAAAGGTGGAAGCAGAGGTGGATCAGTCAAGTTACAATAAGTATTTAAGAATTGAAACACACTATTAAAAGGCCAAATATAAGAGTTATGGGAGTCCCAGAAGGTGCAGAAAGAGAAGCTGGATTTAAAGTTGTATTCAATGAAATAATAAGGGAAATTTTCCCTAATCTAGAGAAAGAATTGGGAAACAACATCCAGGAGGGACACAGAACTCCCAAGAGGCTTCAACAAAAGCAATCTTCACCATGAGAGTTCTCTTCAATCAAACATAAAGAAAACATTCTTAAATGTGCATATAAAAAAAAAACCAATTGACATACAAAGGAATGCCAAGTAAATTCACAGGAAACCTCTCACAGGAATCTCCACTGGCCAGAATGGCATGAATTGGCATAGTCCAGATTCTAAAAGAAAAAAATTGTCAGTCCAGGATAACATACCCAGCAAAACTTTCCTTTGTCTTTGAAAATGAAATAAAACTGTTCCACAGTATGGAAAGCTAAACGAATATGTTTCTTCCAAACCTGCTCTATAAATTATACTTAAAGATGTTCTCTTGACAGGGAAGAGGAATAGCGCCCACCAAAACCAAAGGTGAATGTGAAGAACATCTCAGTAAAATAACAACAGAAGACTAAATCAATGAACAGCCCATTGCTAAATTGACAGTACCAAATTATCACCAGTTCATATTAACCCTGAATGTAAATACCTTAAACTCACCTTTAGAAGAAAAGATATAGGGCCTATTACAATATCCTCACTTTGCATGCATTGACTATACCATGTAGGCTCTGGTTTATGTACCGGCTGCTCCACTTCTCTTCCAATTCTCTGTTGTGACCTAGAAAGCAGTCAAGGGCATCCCAAGGCCTTGGGACCCCGCACCTGTGTGGGAGAACTGTAAGAAACTCCTGGCTTCAGATCAACTCAGCTCTGGTCATTTTTGCCACTTGCGGAGTGAATTAATGCACTGAAAATCTTTCTTTCTCTGTATAACTGCCTTTGCAATAAAAATAAATGTTTTTAAAAAGAGAAAAATTATTTTAAAAATCATAGGGACCCTGAAACACTCTAAATAATAACAACAAAAACATGAATGTAATTGGAAGTGTCACAATCACTGATTTCATCATATATTAGTAAGTTGCTGTAATCAAAATAATAAGATCTGATATAAAGACAAATGTATAGGCTAATGGAAAAGATAAGAGAACATAAATAAACCAATACATATATGATAACTGATCGTTCACAAGAATACATAAGAAGTGTTGGATAACCACTTCAATAAATGTTGTTGGGAAAGCTGGAGATTCACATGCAATGGTATGAAGCTGGTATTTTTACCATTACACAAAAATCAACAGAAAATGATTAAAAACTCAAAAATGAGTTTTAAAATTTTACGAAGTTCCTGGGAGAAAGCAGAGGAGAAAACTTTCTGGACATTGAACTTCATAATTATTGAATATGACATCAAAAATTCAATAAAAGCAGAATGTACAAGTGGTATCAAATGATTCTAAAAAGCTTATCAGAGCAAAAAAAACCCAGCAAAATGAAAAAGTAACCTATGGAATGGTGCAAAAATATATGCATACCGCATATCTTATAAGCAGTTAATATCCAAAGTGATGAATGACTACAATTCAATAGAAAAATAACAAATACTAACATGGGTAAAGTAGTTGACTAGAAATTTTACCAAAGACATAAACACTGTTGACATGTATATGAAAAAGACTAAACATCATTAAATCAAGAAAAGAAAATTAAAAAGAGAATGATATATTACTTTATACCTGTTAAGATAATTAAAATAGGGATAACAAACATTGGTGAGGAGATGGAGAAAAGGAAACCATATTACATTTTGGTAAGTATGTAAACTCTTAGCTCAGAGCAATAGCCTAGCAGCTAAAGTCCTCACCTTGCATGCACTAGGATCTCATATGGTTGCCAGTTCTAATCCCGACAGCCCTGCTTCCCATCCAGCTCCCTGCTTGTGGCCTTGGAAAGCAGTCAAAGATGGCCTAAAGCTTTGGGACCCTGCACCCACGTGGGAGACCGGGGAGAAGTTCCTGGCTCCTAGCTTTGGATTGGCACAGTTCCGGCCATTGCAGCCACTTGGGGGAGTAAATCAGCAGATGGAAGATCTTCCTCTCCTCCTCTATGTATATCTGACTTTCCAATAAGATAAATAAATCTTTTAAAAATGTAAAATGTTGCAGGCAGTATGGAAAATAATATAAATATTCCTCAAGAATATTTTTAAAGTCATTATTAACTCAGTAATCTCAATTCTAGGGGTGTATCAAGGGAATTGAAGTTATGTTGAAGAGATATCTGCACTGTCATTTTCACTGCAGTATGCATTTAAAAATATGGTGTCTGTGTAGAATGCAATGTTATTTAATCTTTTTAAAAAAGGAAATCCTGGCATTTGTGACAAGATGAATGGTACTAGAGGACGTTATACTAAGTTAAATAGCCTTTATATCAATGATTCAAAAAAGCAAATACTGTGTGATCTTACTTTCACGTGGAATCCAAAGAGATTTTACTTAAAGAAACAGGCAATAGAAAGGTAGTTGCCAGGAGTTGGAGTATGAGAAAAGAGAATTTTTCAAAGGGTACAAATCTTTAGTTATTGGTACATTCTGAGGATTAATGCACAACACAGTAAACATCATTGATAATTATGTATTATATAGTTAAAATTTATGAGTGTAGATTGTACATGTTCTTCCTATATGCAAAAATAATAGTAACTATGTGGGATTATGAATGTTTATTGTAGTAATCACTTCACAATGTATATGTACAATGAAAGATCACTGTTCCTGAGTTTTTAAAACTTCTGTTTAATGTGAAAGAAAAGTTACATAGCTGAGGAAAATGTAGAATACGCATATATGTTCAGTGAAATAAGCCAATACCAAAAGGACAAATATCATAGGTTCTCTTTGATACAAAGCAACATTCTTATGTGCTTACTTTTTGATATATCTGTGTAGAGATAGGAACTGGGGGCTGCTAGTTAACCATCTTGCTGACATCACTCTTACATTTTACATAATTTTTATACAGCAATTGGGCTTACACTTTCTTGTTAAAAAACAAAAGGAGCTAAAAATACTGATATACTCAATGACCTTTTGATGTAAAATGTGTATATCCTGTGGTGTTCCTTCTAAAAATACACAAACTGAATCTAAATATAAGGAAACAATAGGAAATTGCAAATTCAGGAACATTCTGTACACCAGTTTGTCTGTGGACTTTCAAAAATATTCATTTCATGAAAGACAAAAATGAACTGAGGAACTGTCCATTAGTAAAGTTCAGAATGACATGAAGGCTAAACATAGTGTATCATCTAGGCTTTATTTAGTTGTAAAATACATTATTGAATCAATTGGAAAAATCTGAAGATTGTAGATTGATAATAACTTTTTATCAATGTTAATTTTCTGGCTATTTTAACTTATCATGAATATGTAAGAAAATGCCCTTGTTTTAGAGAGTATTAAAATAATTAGGTACATTTCTGTATCTTACTCTTGAATGACTCAGAAATGAGTGGCTCAGAAAATAAAAATAGATAAAAAAATTATTGTATAATATATGAGAAAAGATAGTTTTATCTGATGGAAACATCAGTTTAAACAATAATTCACATATTAAAGTATATTCATACTAACTAAAGAAATAAAATGAGAAACTATAATATCTGAAAACAGTTTTACACTGCACTACCTGCATAGGTACAGAGAGATAACTGTAAGATCAGTACTGGAGCCTAGAGTCTCACTGTGTCATTTGCTTTTTTAACATTCAAGTTTTCACAACAATTTCAGTTAAACTCTATTTAGGGTTTCTTAAATCATTCCTGCCTAAGATTAGAATTGAACATGAGGAGAAGGTTTTACTGTGTGTGTAAATCACATATTTTTACAACAGAGATGTTCTGGTCCATCCCAAACCACAATCAGAACCTCCAAGTGCCCAATACTTGTCTCTGGACTGATTTACAGAGAGAGGAAGGATCTAGTCATCACAAATTATATCAGTAAAAATTAATTTTAGTTCCCAAAGACCATTCTGTTTTCTTTATACTGTTCTTCCCCTACTTGACAACGCACTTGATAAGAGTGGAAACTGGGAAAGAGCAGGAATATGACTGCTGTTAACTATACAGATTCATTTATTTAACAATTATTTATTGAGTGACAACTATGGGACAAACACTGTTATAGGAAGTAATTACATTCATCTTAATAATGAAAGCACATGATAAGAATTCGATAGAAAGAAATACAATCTGGACATCATAAGGTAGTGATAAATGTTATACGACATTGATTGGAATCAGCACAGAGTGAGTCCTCAATTCTTCGAATCTTTTCTTGATTGTGATCAAATTTAGCCCAGGGAAATGAAAATTCCAGAGCATTATTTCCTTTCTCATGTCACAAACATTTTCTTTTAATTTTCACATCAACCTGTACTATCTCTCTGCTCACCATAGTGAAACTTCTTGGATGTATTTTTATCATTTTATTTAATTTAAAAATTATTGTATATTTCTTCATTTTTATGGAATATCATGCAACACTTCAATGCATACATAAAATGTAAATCAGTCAAACTGCACAACTAGGTTTCTATTTCATTGTCTTTTCTTTGTATTTGGAGCCTACTATCTCCTCTATTCCAGCTCTTAATAAAACACATAATACATTATTGTAAGCTAATAACCATCATACTCTGCTATGGGACACTACAACTTGTTACATCTGATTATGGTTTGGTTTTTTTTTTTTTTTTAGGATTTATCTCATTTTTACTTTAAAAACTGAGTCACAGAGAAAGGAATAGATAGAGAGAGATCTTCCATCTGCTGGTTCATTCCCCCATGGCCACAATGGCTATAGCTGAGCAAATCTGGAACCAGGAGCCAGGAGATTCTTCCTGGAATCCCACATAGGTGGAGGGTCCCAAGGCTTTGGGCCATCCTCTGCTGCTTTCCCAGACCATAAACAGGGAGCTGGATAGGAAATGCAGCAGCTGGGACAGGAACTGGCACCTATATGGCCTGTTGGCACTGCATGCTTAACACACTACACCACAGTCCTGGCTCAAAGAATTTCTTTATTTCTATGGATCAGTATATCTATCTATGTTTATGTCTACATCTATCTATCAATATATCTATCAGCGTATCTATTTCACCAAACCCAACCTGACCCACTCTGTTTTGGTGCTCAGATTCTCCAGCGGATGATGTGAACTGGTTCAGCCTGCTCCGCCCCCACCTATGCCAGATTTATGCCAAAGGTAAGCCCATGGGTACTGTTCCTTGACCTGGTCTGGGATGTTCCCTTTCTTGGTTCTTGCACTCACCTGCAAGGACTGTATCCCAACAGAGGTGTTTCCCAAGCTCCTCCATCAGAACCTCTCCCACTGCCAGATCTTGCACACACTGGTAGGTCCATGAGCCCTACTTAGTCCACTTCCTGTCCTGGAACAGTGGCCTTTTCTGACTGGCCTTCAACCCATTTTAGTTCTTACTGTTGGATGTTTCAGCCCAGTCAGACACAGCTCACACATGGCTCATTAGGGGCAGAGACCTAACCTAACTTGTCCTACACCTACCCTCAATCTCCAGAGCACCAGTTGGTGCTGGAGTCTAGCCCAATTTGGTGCACTCAGCCCCAGTCCACACTTGTGTCATGGGAGCCTGCATCCATGTCCAGACTAGAACGTAGCTCCCACCTTGGCCTCTGCACTCACCAGTGGGAACCCCAGCCCAGCCAGGCTGTCCCTTTAGTTCCCCAACCAGGTCTGTTCCCAGCCATAGATCATGCACATGCCAGATCTGACCCAGCTTGGCATAGCCTCTTCCTTATCTTGGCCTTTGCCTTAGATGCTCTAGCTTGGCCTGACCCAGCCTGTCCCCCATCCTGATTCTCGCTGGCGGGTGATGGAACCTGGCCCTCCTCAATCTACTTCCATCTCTGCCTCATGCAAACCAGCAGGTGTCAGTGCCTAGCTCTCATGACCTGTGCTCCAGCCTAATTTCTGTTCTTCCTGGTGAGCTAAGGTTTGCTCAGCCCTGCCTGGTCCGCCCCTTCCATAACCAACCTACACATTAGCCAACAGTTGGAGCTACTTTGCCCAGCTTGCCCAACACCCAGGCCTGGACCATGCGATCATCAGCTATAGTTATGACCCACTAGGGGAGTTTCCCAAGTTTCCCCACTTGGGCCACTCCCAGACCCAGATCTTATACATGTCAGCAGGTGTTAGGCCTTTGCCTGGCATAGTCTACCCTTCCATCTTGCCTTGTATGAGCTGGTGAACATTGGGCTCGGCCCACCCCACACCCTGTTTTAGGGTGCACATGTGGGTACTGCAGCCTGGACCTGCCCAGACTGTTATTGGCCACTGTACCCGTGAGTAACAGCAGGTTCCATGGTCACACCTAGCTTAGTCCATCACCACCCCAACTTTTGACCTAAACAGTAGGCTTGTATTTCCACAGGGTTGGGCCCACACATCCCCCAAAGAATCTATCCCTGGACCTGGTTCTCTCATGTGCTGGTTGGTGTCATGGCTCTGCCCAACGTGACCCATCCCCTGTTCCAACATTCTGTCAGGTACTAGGATCTAGCCCTGTTAGACAGGCACCCAGCCCTAGCTTTTGCATGGACTGATGTGTGGTAGTCAGCATTGTTTGGTGATAACAAGTCCTACACATGTAGGTTGCTGTATCAATCTGACCCATACAGTTCGTCCAGCCTCTCCCCTCCAAACCACCAGATCTCAGTCCCCTCGCTTACCTTCAAGTAAAGTGACCCTGTTGTTGGGAGTCCCTCAGGATTGATTCCTCACCAACATGCACAGTGGCACAAGGCAAGGACTTTCGCCACTAAGCTATCGCACTTCATCCATTTTTAGTTATTTTTTTATAGGATGAGAGTTAGGAATTAAGATTCAATCTTCTGTGTATGAATGTCCAGTTTTTCCAGTACCATCTATTGAAAGCTGTTCTTTTTCCAATATATGTTTTTGGTACCTTTATCAAAGACCAGTAGCTGTAGATATATGGATTAACTTCTAGTATCTCTATTGCACTAAAAATTTTAATAAATACTTTGCTTCTGGATAAGTCATATATAAATCTTCAAAATATGATTGATCATTTGAAAAGCCTAGTAGATGAAAGTCTATTTCCTATCAGTATAATTTTTCAAATCAAACAACAGAAACTAGTTCTGACATAAAACATTCTATTGGTGAAGCTTTTTTCCTTAGGGCACTCAACTTACCAAAGTTTTCAGAGATGAGTAACTTCATTCAAAGTTGATGGTAACTGAAACATTCATTGAAGAGCAATGGTAACTAAAATATTTTTTAAAGCAAACATTTACTGAACTGTGTCTCACAGTGTAACTTTAAAACTGACTTGCTGCTTTTTAAATTAAATCCATATGCATGTGGGAACTCAAAATGTTCATTTTATTTTCATTTTCACAATATTACAAGTTTTCAGGAAAATTTTAATTCACCTATTATTTATCCTTAAACCAATATTATTATAATACTGAAGGAGAGAATGTTACATGCAGGACTATGAAAGTTTATTTCAGCCCTTTCAACATTAATTTTATTAGGGGAGAGAATAAAAAAGCACATAGCAAATGAATGCAGGAAATACACATGTATAATACAAGACCTCCCTCTTGTGGTTCAATAAATCCATTGTTTCCCCTTAATATTAAAAACAAAGCTACCAGAAATATTTTCTGTATTTATTACAGTTATTTGTCCAAGCATTCCTTCCTCACTCTTTCTTTACTCTCTTCCCTTCCCAAACTAACACAAAATGCAATAGTCCTTCTTTTCTGTTTCAAATATTTTATTTTTTCCTTGTTGAGTAGTGATTTATTTTAAGATATATTTTAAATATATTTTTTAGTTTACACATTTTATTACCAATTTTAATCATATAAGAAATGCATGAATACCTGCCCATTGCAAAAACAAATGGAAGTAAGAGTAGTATAAGAGAGCTTTAAGATGACAGAATAATCCATATCTTGATTGTGGTGGCAATCAAATACATCTAAACATTTGCTAAAATACTTTTTCCAATTACTGTAAATCTGTAACTATATTTTAAGAAACCTTTTAAAAAGGGATATTGAACAATACAAAAATACATTAGGAAAAATGATATTATCATTCAGAAGTCAAAATAATACTGGTTTTTCATAGAAAATCACTTCAATGATTTGTCACTTAAGAAAGGCACCTCTTATTGAAGCTTGAAATTTAAAGCCTTATAGTGTTTTAAAGGGTTAGAGTGTACATTTTCTGTCTGAACTGAGAAATCTTTGTATGAAATATGATAACTTAGTTCAGCACAGTAGACTTAAACAAAGAGTATTAATGATAAGTTTAAAAGCAAAAGAGTTGGGATAGCATGGGGCCTAAAGAATTGTCTAAAAAATAGGGATCAGCACTGACCTGCCCTCATAGGCCCTCAAGCATTTATTCAGTATCTAGCAAGTGGCTCAAAATAGAACCATATATCAAAATAAATACATTTGCCAAAAAAATTATACAAAGATCATATCTTTTGATTAGCTTCATAAGTCAGTTCATTTATGTGCCATTCACTGTGCTAAGTCCTTGGCATACATTGATGAGTAAGACACAAATAGTCCTTGCCCTCAAGGAAATCACAATTTCAATGAGTTGTAGGCAATTATATTGTAATAAGTAATGCAATATAAGTTTGGAATTTCCCTATGGATCATTTTGTGTAAGTTTCATGCAAGATTTTCATATAAGTTTCTCAACTTAGGCCATTTTGGTGGGGGCCACTAGGTGAGTCTGAAACTGAAGGTCCAGGTGCTCAACTCTCCCAGCCATGTGGGGCTGCTGGGAGGACCCAGACTGGGTAGCCCATGCACCCATAGTGCCTGGATGAAGTCCGCGGGCTGCCCAACAATATGTTCTGGGATCTTGGGGATGTGAAGCTTACAGGGAGTGAGAGATGGCACAGGTGTAGATCAGCAAGGACCTTAGGGTTCAGGTTCAGGTGAGGAATGACTTCTCTGGAACTTCCATGGACAAGACCACTCTACTTGAAGGGCTACAACACGAACCCACCAGAAAGTGTCAGGAAAGGGAACTGGTACTGTGGGGTTGGGCCATGAAGTTGACAAATACGTGAGTGAATCAGGTCTGGGGGTAGAATCTGCAGGGAAATATGTGGGCTCAGTCATGTGGAACAGCACTATCCATTGGCATGCTCAAGTACTATGGCTGAGAATAGGCCTGGCTGGGGAGCTAAGGGGATGTCCCAGCTGGGCTGGAATTCCCCTTGGTGCATTGCCAGAATCAGTGCATTGTTCTGAACTGAACATGGCTTCAATCTCCTTCAGCATGAGTGTGGCCTGGGTCTGGGGAAGGCTGGGCTGGGCTAGACTCCAGCACCCATTGGTAGTCTTGAGAGTCAGGGTGGGTGTAGAACGGGCTGGGCTAGGTCTCGTCTCCTGTTGAACCATGTGAGACCTGTGACTGGCCACGGGCCAGGCGTGGATGGGCTACAACACTCAACAATAAGAAAGGATATGGGCCAATTGGATAAGGACACCATTCCTGCCAGGAGAAAAGGTGGACAAAGTCAACCTGGACCAGGGACCCACCAATATGCGCAAGATCTGCCACTGGGAGGAGACCAGATAGAGGAGTTTGGTGAAGTCCTTTGTCAGATTGCAGTCCCTGCAGGTAAGTGCAAAAACCAAGGCAAAGAGCAGCCCAACCCAAACAAGGTTACAGTACCTGCCAGCATTCATGTGGGTCAGGTCAGGGGGTAGGCCAGGCCAGGCCAGTTCATACTATCCACTGACAGATCTGAGAACCAGGATGGGATGCGGGAGGGGATGAGTCAGGCTGCATCACCAGCCAGTTCACATTCAAGCCAGGATGGGGAGCTGACACTGCAGCTGAAGTACCTACTGCTGGATGCTGAGAAACCATGAGCCATGTCAGTTTGGAGGTGGTGGGTGCCAGGCCTACGAGGCCCAGGGGTGGGGAGCCCAGAGACCATGGGTCTCCTGGCCAAGTTCTAGAGCCCACCTACATGGTAGATGTCAGGTCCATGAGCCCTGGGAGTGAGGGGGTCTGGCTTGGCCTTAGGTCCCCTTGGCCCAAGTCTCCAGGGCCCACCTATATAATGGATTTCAGGTCCATGAGTCCCAGGGATGTGGGGTTTAGCAGAGATTGGGTCTCCTGTCCCAGGCCACTGAGTCCACCTATGTAGTAGATGTTGTGTCCATGAGCCCTGGGGGTAGGAGGTCCAGTGGGTCCCAGGTTGCATAGCCCAGGGCCTTGGGCCCACCTGTGCAGTGGGTGTTGGATCCATGAGCCTCAGAGGCAGTAGGTCTGGTTTGGCCCAGGTCCTAGGGCACACCTAGGTAGTGGGTGTCAAGTCTGTGAGCCCCAGGGGTAGGGGGTCCAGCAGGGCCTGGGTTTCCTGGCCCAGGTCCTTGTACCTACCTGTGCAGTGGGTTCTGGATCCATAAGCCCCAGGGGTGGGATGCCCAGAGGGGCCTAGGTCTCCTGGTCCAGGTTACCAAGCCCACCTGAGTGGTGGATGCTTGGTACATGAAACCAGGGGTGGGGGGTCTGGTGGGTCCTGGGCTGCAAGGCTTTGAGCCTTGGGCCTACCTACATGTGGGTGTTGAACTTGTGAGCCTCAGGGGTGGGGGGTTCAGCAGGAGACCATGAGTCTCCTGGCCCAGGCGCTAGAGTCCACCTATGTGGTGGGTGTCTTGTCCATGAGTTCCAGGAGTGGGGAGTCCAGTGGGGCCTGGGTCTCCTGGCCCAGGTCCTTGGGCCTGCCTGTGTGGTGGGTGCTGATCCATGAGCCCCAAGGGTGGGGGGCCCAGAGGGGCCTGGATCTCCTGGTTCAGGTCACCAAACACACCTGAGTGGTTGGGACTGGGTTCTCCTCATTGTAGAAGGTGGAGTGCTAGACAGCAGACCATGGGGCACATGAAGGACATGGTAGCTCATTGGGGCCTGCAGAGGACATCCGGTACTGTAGCAGAGAATGGAGAACAGAATATATGAACAACCACCCCAGCCAAATGATGAAAACCAATATCTGGGCAATTGGAGACTATAAGGTCAATGGTGTCAGCCAATGAACATTGGAAGGGATTTCTCATCCAAAGATTGGTGAGATTGACACCATTTCAAAAACTACCACATCTATCTGGGCAGAGCCTTCAGAATATGTGCCATTGTGACTCTGGGTTGATATCAGGTGGCCCTTCTCCATCCTCTGGTACAGGGATGGTTGGGAGGCTGGATATGGCCTATTTCCCTATCGCCCCTCTCCCCCTAGAAATGGGAAGAAATAGAAAGCTTAAAAATAATGATCATACCCACTTCTCCCTAACCTTAGATCCTCCCCATCCTAATTGACTATGTAAACATCAACTAAAATAAAAAATTTTTTTAAAGTTTCTCAATGTAGTTTAATTGCCATTCTATACTATCCATTCCTGGTGTGGCCAAAATTTTATACAAGATAAGATAGGCTTATATAAAACCCTCTTTCTATCATCTTGTGGAGTCTCTTTTGATGGACTTGAGTTCTTACAAGCACTATTTAGCACTGGAACTTAAAAGTGATACCAGGTAATGTTGGTGGGCAGAGTCCAAGTGAAGAATCAATCCTGAAGGGACACCCAATGACAGGGCCACTGTACTTGCAGGTAAGTGAGGGAACTGAGATCTGGTGGTATGGAGTGGAGAGACCCGAAGATATTTTGGGGTCAAACTGATGCACCAGTCCACATAGAAGTCTTGGGTTGGGCTTGTTAGCATGGAACATGGCTTATCACCACATGCCAGCACACATGCAAACTATGGCTGGGGGCCTCTCTAGCAGGGCTAGATCCTAGTACCTGAAAGTGAGTGTCGGATCAGGGGATGGGTCACATTAGACTGGGCCGTGACACCAATTAGTATGCAAGAGAAATAGGTCTGGGGGTGGATTCTGTGGGTTACTAGTGGACCCAACCCTATGAAACTACAAGTCCCACTGTTTAACTCAAGAGTTGGGGTGGTGATGGACTAAGCTAGGTGTGACACAGAACCTGCCATCACTCACGGGTACAGGGACCAATAACAGTCTGGACAAGTCCAGGTTGCAGCACCCGCATATGCACCCTAAAACAGTGTGTGGGGTGGGCCAGGCCACAACGTTCACCAGCAAATACAAAGGCTGGGATGGATGGGGCAGGTCATGTTGGGTAAGGGCCTAACACCTGCTGACATGCGTGAGATCTGGGTCTGGGAGTGGCCCGAATGGGGCAATCTGGGTAACTCCCCCAGTGGATCATATTTCCTGCTGATGAGCACATGGTTCAGGCCTAGGTGTTGCACAGCGTAGGTAGAGTAGCTCCAACTATCTGCAAGTATATGTTAGTTTTCAAAAGGGGTGGACTGGCAAGTGCAGAAACCGTGATGGAGTGCAGGTCATGCCAGGCTAGGCTGCCATACCTACTGGTTTGTATGAGGCAGGGATGAGAGTAGACAGCAGGGCCAGGTTGCAGCACCCATCAGTGAGAGTTGGGACTGGGAGCCAGCTAGACCAGGCCAAGCTGCAGCATCTGAAGGCAAAGGCCAATACAGGGGAAGGGCTATGCCAAGCTGGGTCAGAGCAGTCACTGGCACACACAAGATCTGTGTCTGGGATTAGGCCTGGTTGGGGAGCTAAGTGGACAGCCTGGCTTGGTTGTGGGTCCCATTGGTGAGTGTGGGGGCCAAGGTGGGGGATGCAGTCTGGTCTGGACATGGATGCAGTCTCTCTTGACACAAGTGTGGACTGGGTCTGGGGCATGCAAGACTGGGCTAGACTCCAGCACCCATTGGAGCTCATGAGAACCAGGATGAGTGTAAGATGGGCTGGGCTAAGTCTCTGTCCCTGTTGAGCCATGTGTGAGCTGTGTCTTGGTATGGACCAGGCTTGGCTGAGCTGTAGCATCTAACAATAAAAACCAGAATGGGTGAGGGCCAGTCAGGAAAGGCCACTGCTCTGTCTAGGACAGGAGGTAGACTGAGTTGGGCTGGCCCATTGACCCACCAGTGTATGCAAGATCTGACACTGGGAGAGGTTCTGACTCCTGGGAGAGGAGCTTGGCAACTCCTCTGTTGGGACACAGTCCTTGCAGGTGAGTGCAAGAATCAAGAAAGGGAACATCCCAGACCAGGTCAAGGAACAGTACCCATGGGCTTGCCTTTGGCTCACATTTGGGACAAACCAGGTTGGGCCAGTTCATATCACCTGCTAACAAATTCAAGAGCCAGAATGGTGGGTGGTTCATTCCCGGTCAGGCCACAATACCAGCCAGTTCTCACTAGGGCTGGGACTGGGAGCTGGCTGGGCTGGCTAAGCTGTAGTTCTTATCAGTGTGAGCTGGAACTGGGAGCCGACCCAGTGGCAAATGTCAAGATGAGGTGGGCCAGGCCCGGTGCGATGGCGCAGTGGTTAAGGTCCTCGCATTGCATGCCCAGGATCCCATATGGGCACCG
Organism: Ochotona curzoniae; assembly: GCF_017591425.1. NCBI lineage: Eukaryota > Metazoa > Chordata > Mammalia > Lagomorpha > Ochotonidae > Ochotona > Ochotona curzoniae. The sequence continues at coordinate 1,739,145 of NW_024465471.1, forward strand.
GTTCTGATCCTGGCAGCCCCACTTCCCATCCAGCTCCCTGCCTGTGGCCCGGGAAAGCAGTCGAGGACTGCCCAAAGCTTTGGGCACCCTGCACCTGCATGGGAGACCCGGAGGAGGCTCCTGGCTTTGGATCGGCATAGCATCGGCCATTGCGCTCACTTGGGGAGTGAATCATCAGACGGAAGATCTTCTTCTCTGTCTCTCCTCTCTGTATATCCGCTTTTCAATAAAAATAATAAAATCTTAAAAAAAAAAAGATGAGGTGGGCCATACCAGACTGGGCCACAGCACCCAACCAGCACATGTGAGTCCCAGACGAGAGTGGGTGAACCCAGTTGGGGGCTGCAGGGTGATCCCTTGCTGGTTCACTATTCCTACTAGTGAGCGGGAGAGCTGGAATTGGGGGCAAAGTCCAGGCAGGGCCACAATACTTGTTGGCCTTCATGTAAGCTAGATTGGGGAAAAGCCAGGCTGGTGTACTGTACCTACTTACATGCTTATGCCAGAGGGGGTAAGGGTTGTTTGGACTTTGCCACATCAGCTAGCAGATATTGGCACTGGGAGCTAATTCTGTCAAGTTAAACTGCAGAACCATCTGGAGAGTGCATGATCTGGAGTGGAAGTGGACCCATTAGGGAAACAGTGGGCACCTCCTTCTTGGGTTACCACTTCCACTGGTGAGAATAAGAACCAGGACTGGGACAGGCATGGCTAGTTAGAAAGTGGCATCCACCAGCACATGTGTGGGCTGGATAGTGGGGTTGATTGGGTTGAACTAGGCTTCAACGCCCATTGACATGTACAAGAGCTGAATGGGGTGTGGCACAGACTGGACCAGTCTGCTGCACATACTGGCAAGACGGGAACCAGGGAAGGAGGTGGGCCTGTTAGGGCTTATTGCAAGTCTCTCCAACTAGGCTACAACTCCCACAGATTTGCATGGGGGCCGAGTGTGTGATGGCAGAATTAGGCACGACTGCAACACCCATTGGTTCATGTAGAAGACAGGGCTGGAAACAGAACTGACTCAGCAACTGCAGCCACCAGCATACGCATAAGCTGATTGGAGCGACAGACTGTGCTGGACCCTTTATTGGCATGCACACACAACAATCAGGTCTGGGATCATCTCAGATGAAGTTTCTTTGGGAATCCCAACTGAACCGCTGGACTCAGAACTCCAACCATGTAGTAAATTGCAGGTTCCATGGTCTGATCGTGGTATGCATGTATCAGAGCTGAGCATCCTCAGAGGCTTAGACAGAGCAATGACAACATACCCAGGTGTGCATGGAGGATATGGCAGCACATTGGAGCCTGCAGAGGGCACCTGGTATCACAACAGAGGACGGAGGACAGAAAAAATCGGTCATCTACCCCAGCTATGTGTTGGCACTGAATATCTAGGCAAACAGAGACCAAGGTGGACTATATCATCCAATGGAGTCTGGAGAGATTTCATCGTGATTAAAGTGGCAAAATTGGCAGCAATTCAGACCTGTTGAACTATTAAAACCACTTGAGCAGGTTCCTCAGAGCATGCCCCACATCAGGGATCCTAGGATGGTTAGGAGGCTGGATGTGGCTTCTCCGCTTCTCTCTCCCATTCCCCTAGATACAGGAAGGAAAATAATGTCAAAACAATGGTCTCACCCACTTTCCTAAAGCCCTTGACCCTTTATACCCTAATCAAATACGTAAAAAGTATCAAAAATTAAAAAAATTTTAAAGACAGAAAAGTGATACCAGGTAATATGGAAAGGCAATGGGAGAAACTGAAAAGAAAACTTGTAACTATTATAACTACGATCCCAGAATGATTCATTCATTATTTCAACAGACATGTATTGTTTATTATGAGGTAGACATTGTGCTAGACTCTGGACAAATATAATATTCTGTTTCCTAAAGGGAACAATCAGCACATGAGTGATGTGACTAATTTTCTTAATCATCGGAATTCAGAATTTAAAAATCAAGAAATATTCATTTTTTGCCTGTTTTCAAATATGCTGTGTGGAATTATGTAGTGCACATGTGCCCCTCATCCTACCTGTGATTTCATTGGCATTATGATGTGTTTCCTCTTTTTTTTACCTCAGAGAATTTTTTGGAGTCAAAAGACTTTTCTCAAGCTATGTATTGGCATTCCATTAATATGAAAGAGCTAATACTTCAACCCTTAAACACTTTCAGTATTGTATTTTGAAGGTGACTGAAATCTAGATGTTTTCACTGTTCCATCTATTTAACCTGAGGGGAAAAAAAATGTTGCTCTGTCAAATGATAGCAATGCAGTTCAATCAAGTTTTGGCTTGTTCTGCTTGATCTTCCTGTCACAGAGGCCATAATCATTTTTACACTAAAAGAATCCTCTAGAGAATAAGCAGAAGAAAATAGTCTCCATGCTTAATTTTACCTCAAATATCTTGAAGACATAAGTTAGTTTATCGTAAGAATGATTCTCCCTCTCTCTCTCCTTTACCCCATATTGAATTCCAGACAACACCACTACCTGTAGTTCTGAAGCTCAATAAGCATCTAGAAAGATGTCATATTTTCCTTCTTCAATATCTTTCAGAAAGTTAGTTTGTGAAAGAAGGTGCCGCTTCCCTCCCCAATCCCAATCCCAATGAAAAAAAATCCTTTCTTGCATTATGCTTTCATTTCAGATGACGAATTCTCAATAAATGACTATCTCTTATGTTGTCTATATGGCAAATGCCTGCTGGACCAGTTTAGATTTCTTTTATGAATGTCCTAACACTCTTTTTCAGAATTGGTAGGTATATTTCATTCACTCTTTTTAGCTTTGATGGCTTAACCAAAATGTTAAGATGCAGACAAAAATCCATTCCATATTATATTATGGGCTTTCCTATAGCAAGCAAGAAATCCTTGTGTGTCAGTTTTGCAGCAAACACACTGTGTTGATAAATCTTGTTTTAAATATATGCCAAACAAATTGTAAAGAATAGGAGCTGACATTATGATACAGCAGATTAATCCATGGCCTTCAATGCTGGCATTTCCTATGGGTACATGTTTGAGTCATGGATGCTCCACTTCTAATCCAGCTTCTGCTGACCTATACACATTGGGAGGTAGCAGTGATGTCCCAAGTGCTTAGGCCCTTGTCACTCACATGGGGCATCCAGATGGAGTTCCTGGTTCCTGACTTCAGACTGGCCCATCCTCAGCTGTCAAAGCTATTTTGGGAGGCAATCAGTGGATGGAAGATTCTCTCTCTCTCTCTCTCTCTCTCTCTCTCTCTCTCTCTTTCTCTTTCTCTTTCTCTTTCTCTTTCATAAGTGGTAGGAGTATGCATGTGTGTGTGTATATGTGTTGCAAATAAATTATTTTTAAAAAATGATTATATAGTACTATAACTTTAATGATCTATGACTATTCTAAAATTTACTGGATGAACACATTTGGTACCACAGAAACTGCTTCCTCCAGGTGCCCACTCTAATATACTGTCACCCTGCATCGATTCTCATCTCCCATGTGTACAGACTGCTTGAGGTAAGTTGACCCTAGAGCAGAGATTTTAGAGACAGCCCAGAAGCTACTAAGGGTTCTTCTTGAGGATTATCCATTCTCTCCCTGCCTTGACATCAACTCCTTGTGAACACTTGTTGGTACAAGGATACAGTATTTGCAGAAGAGTCAACAGGCTGAAGACTGAATATAAAAATGTTAGAATGTTATTGCTTTTGTTGCTGCTATAAAATGGTGATGGATACACAAGATACAGCCATGCAGAGACTGGCAAGGCCAAATACTGTCGTGATGTAAAGAATCTCTGTAGCTGAGCCTGGGACTAGGAAATTTCTTGACAATTTCCTCTTCTCCAATCATCAAAACACTAAACTTTATCTCTTAGCAGCATGGAGCAGTCAGATGAGTCATCACCCTGTCTCCCATAAAGAAATGGAATGTAACTATTGACAGTGGGTAATATGTAACCAGTATAAACACAAGCAAACAAGATTTGCCACTTAAATGTAAAGCCAGAAAGCTGATGCTTCAGGACTAGACTGTTGACTTCCCACTTTCCCAGATTTTATGGGATGTATTTCCTTATCCCTTATCTCAAATTTATTTTCCATAGCAGGGGAACATAGACTAGATTTCATCTCAACACCTGTGGACTTCAAGGAACACCAGGGGAGGAATGCATTATCATCGATCTAGCAACCAGAAATCTGCAGCTATTTCGTGACTTCACCAAGACAATAGTGCTTTTTTTGTAATCCTTTTATACAACTTTAAATGCCCTCAACACTCTCATCCACAGAGAAGTCAGCTATGCCTCCATCTGTTAACAGATTAAATTTATCTTTCCTTCACCTCTCCCCTAAATTTATTGAAAATTAAATGTAAGTGAAAAAAATTAAATCTTAAAGGTTATATCTATTGTAAGACCAGAGGTTTCGAAATGTAAATTTGTTTAAGGAGAGAGCCTGGATTGCCCTGCATACTCAGGGTTGGCACAAGATTTTGTCAAAGTGCTCCAAAATCACTGAAGCTGTGAATTCCAGTGACCTTAATTTATGGCACAATTTATACAAGTAGCAGACCTGAATTGTCTTTGTAAAATACTGGGTTTGTGGGCCCAGTGCAATAACTTAGCAGCTAATGTCCTTGCCTTGCACGTGCCAGGATCCCATATGGGCACCAGTTCTAATTCCGGCAGCTCCACTTCCCATCCAGCTCCTTGCTTGTGACCTGGGAAAGCAGTCGAGGATGGCCCAAAGCCTTGGGACCCTGCACCCGCATAGGAGACCCAGAAGAGGCACTGGGCTCCTGGTTTCCGATTGGCACAGCTCTGGCCATTGAGGCTGCTTGGGGAGTGAATCAATAGATGGAAGATCTTCCTCTCTGTCTCTCCTCCTCTATATCTGACTTTGCAATAAAAATAAATAAATTTTTTTTAAAAAATACTGGTTTTGCAAGTGTACAGAATGCAAGAGTTATGGGATCATGATGGTGTCCAAGAAAATTTCAAAGTAAGGCCCAGAAAGCATTATGTAGGTTTGGAAGCCCCACAGACAATCTTTGCCCAGACAGAGAAAAAGTGGAATTGTGCAAGCTGCTCCAAAATGGAGGACACAGGAGGATAGAGGTAGCAACACATCAGCTATCATATGGGATGTAACCAGCAAAATACAGGGGCAGGGCTACCCAAGCCCTTGGGAGCACATCCCCCACTGCGGGATGCCGAAAATACCAAATTTAGAGTTCTAACATTTAATGTTTTCCATGTTGGGTTTTGGTCTTACTTTGGCTGATTCCTTATTTCTGTTTATGTCTTCCCTTGACAATAGGTATATTTATCCTATACACTTCCCACAACTGTATCTAGAAAGTATGTAACTCTTTATTTTATTTTTGGTGATGTCAACATAGTTGAGAAGGATGCACATCCATATGGACCACTAAGTAGAGTAGGAAGGGTCAATTGTTTCCAATTTTCTTTCAATTCTTCCTGTACCTGGGGTAATGGGAAAGAGAGGGGAGAAGCTGCAGCCAGCATTCTAACCACATAAGTACCAAGGGATGGGTACCCTGCTGTCATAAGTGCCCATAAGGGTACACATAATTACCTGCTGTCATCCCAGGGTCCCAGATTTAGAGCATGCTCCGAGGGTACTGCTCAAATAGTTTTGATAGTTCTGTGATGCTGTGATTTCATTACTCCAAGGATGAAGAAATCCTTCCAAGGTCTATTGGCTGACATAGTCCATCTTAGAGTCTCCATTGCCCAGATACTTGCTGTCAACGCTTGGCTGGAAGAGATGTCCAATTTGTTCTGACCTCCATCCTCTGCTATGGTCCTAGATGGATGCAAGCCCCAACTGACTGCCATATCTCCCATGTAAATATGGGCATGCCATCCACTGCATGATTTTCAGCAACTGAGGAGGCCCAGTTCTGACACATGTACTCCATGGTCAGACCACAGATCCTATGATTGTCCCCATGGTTGGAGTTCTGAGTCCAGCAGTTCAGTTGGGAGATCTCCAAAGAAACCTCATCCCCAAAGAAATCCCCAAAGTGACCCCAAATCTGACTTCTGTGTGTGCTAGCCAGTATAGGGTCCAGCTCAGTCTGTCACCCACATCAACCTACATACACATTGGTGGTTGCAGTTGCTGGATCAGTTCCATCTCCAGCCCCTTCTCTTACAAAAATCAATGGATACTGCACCCAGCCCAGTCCTGCCCACCACACATTCAGCCCTCATGTACATGAGTGGGAACTACAGTCCAGTTGGAACGACCCCCAGTAACTACCACCAAGCCCACCCCACCCCCAGCCCTTGTTCCTGCATGCCGGTATGTGTAGCAGACTGGTCCTGTTTGTCCTGCATCCCATTCTGCTTTTGTACACACCAATGGATGTTGCAGGCTAGCTCAGTCCAACTGACCCCACTATCCAGCCCACACTTATGCTGGTGGGTACTATTATTTGCCCAGTCAGGTCCACTCACAGTCCTGGTTCTCATGCTCCCTGATGAGAGTTGCAGCCCATCAAAAGGATGCCCACATTTTCCCCACTAGGCTCACACTCAGCCCCAGATCTTGCAGTTTCCGAGCTGGTTCTGTAGTCTATCTTGACAGAACTTGCCCCCATTCCTAGCACTTGCAAGCTGGTGCTGCGGCAAAGCCCAACCAGCCTACATTTACTCTGGCTCATACATACACCAGTGGGTACAATCAGTTAGCCCAGGCTGACCCCCTGCCCCGCCCAAACCAGCTCACATGTAGGCCAATGGGTATTGTACCACTGCCTAGCCTGGTCTGTCCCTGGTCCCAGTTCTCATGCTCACCAGTGGGAGCAGTGGCCCATCAGGGGAGTCATTGCTGTCCTCTACTGATCTCCTTTCACAGGTCTTAGATGTGCTGGTAGGTGCTGTGACCCAGTCTGGCATGGCCCAGCTCACCTCAGCATTTACCAACAGGTGCTATAGCCTGCCTCATCCTGACCTGCCCCAGTTTCAGCTCATGCTAATGGGTGCTACAGCCTAGTCCAGCTGAACCCAGAACAGCCTGGACTGCCCCCAATCTTGGCACTAATGTGAACTGACTGGTATTGTGGCAAAACCCAGCCTATTCTGCATCCTGTCCTGGTTCTAAGATCTGCCTATGGGTGTAATGAACTGGCCCAGCCTGGCCCTCCCCCAGACCTTACCCACACATATGCTGGTGGGCACTGTAACCTGGCCTGGTCTGGGCTGGTCCTTGGCTTGGTTCTTGCACTCATCTTCAGGGACTGCATCCTGACAGGAGCTCCCCAAGCTCCTCTATCAGGTCACCTCCCACTGGCAGATCTCACAGACATTGGTGGGTCCTTGGTCCATCCTGACTTGGCCTACCTCCTGTCCTGGCAGGAACAGCAGTCTTACCCAACTGGCCCACATCCATTCTGGCTTTTAATTCTGGGTGTTACAGCCCAACCAAGCCTGCTCTACCCCCAGACCCAGCTCTCACACATTTCAGCAGATTAGGGTTAGGATTAGGGTTGAGACCTAGCCCAGCCTGTCCTATACCCACCCTAGCTTTCATGACCACCAGCAGGTGCTAGAATCTAACCCAGTCTTGCACACCCCAGACCCAATCCACACCCATGCCAAGGTATACTGCAGTCATGTTCAGCCTAGTGTGCCACCCCCATTCCAGCTCTCACACTCACCAGTAGGAATCACAACCAGCCAGGTCATCCCCTTAGCACCCCAACCAGGCTGGCCCCAATAAAGCAGTAACATCATAACTTGCTTTGGGGGCAGCAGGATTGGGCTTCAGCACAGAGCAGCAGCAAGTGCTTTCAAGAGTTTTGCTGCAAGTGGGGGATCTAAGGTGTTCCTTCCTTAAAGCCTCAATCATGCTGTGCTCAGGATGTAAAAAAGAGGCATTACTGCCGCAAATTTTAACCCATGAATACACCATAGCATCTATAGGATTTGGCCAACTGATACTGTGGAATGTCTATAGACCAAAAAAAAAAAAAAAATAGTGGTGAAGCTTCCTTATAACAGACAGCAATATACTCTCCTCAGCCTCCACAGATAAAATTGACAGTGGGGGATAGAGAAATAGGCTAGAGCGTTAAAAGGCTGACCATATCCTAACTACTACAGTATCCCACATCACCAGGATGGTTGAGAAAGCTGCTAGTTGGGCCCGGCGCGGTGGCGCAAGTGGTTAAAGGTCCTCGCCTTGCACGCCCGGGATCCCATATGGGCGCCGGTTCTAATCCTGGCAGCCCCGCTTCCCTTCCAGCTCCCTGCCTGTGGCCTGGGAAGGCAGTCGAGGACAGCCCAAAGCTTTGGGACCCTGCACCCGCGTGGGAGACCCGGAAGAGGCTCCTGGCTTTGGATCGGCATAGTATCGGCCCGTTGTGCTCACTTGGGGAGTGAATCATCGGACGGAAGATCTTCCTCTCTGTCTCTCCTCTCTGTATATCCGCCTTTCCAATGAAAAAATAATAAAAATAAATCTTTAAAAAAAATAGAGAAAGCTGCTAGTGGCTTCTAAAACCACATGTCGGGTTTTAGGGGCTGATCTTTTTCACTCTTTTTAAAATAAAGGTTTATTCAAAGGGACAAATACCAGTTGATTTGTAGTTTCCTGTTTTCTAATTCAGGCCAAAAGTAAAGTATGTCACTGAAATTTGCCAATTGGATATAGTTTGCTTTAATTCAGTAATACATGCATTTAACATTTTTCCTGTGTTTCCATAAGTCATTTCATATTAAAAGGTAAACGGATGGCTTTTTACAAGACTTTCAACAAAAAAGGATATAGAAGGAACATACCTCAAAATAGTAAGTTATATATTGTTAGTTTTTAGCTGTAATAAATCCTTACATGCAGCTAATTTCCTGCAGCAAAGTCTTCTTTTACTGCAGAGCAAAAATACCAGACATGAGGAGGTATCTAGGAGGTTCTTTGGGTAGGAACAGGAGTCGGGGTGGAGGAGGAGAGAACAAGAAAGGAAATGTCTCCTGCCATGGTGGCAGGTTGGGGGACTGCCAGGGCAGGGGAAGGAGGCAAGATGGAGGAGGACAGGGGGAGAGCCAGGTGAGCCCTGAAAGTGTGTTGGGTGTGGGGAATTGATTGGGACGGGTTGTGGGTAGACACCAAGGGATTGGTGACTGAAATTATTGGAGCCACGGAAGTTTGGGAAGTGAGTGGGGATTAGGGGAGGGGCCATAAGTGATTGGGGGTGGGGTTCTCAGCTAAGACTCCATGAGGTCACATCTCATTGGTGGAGAACCAGAATGGCACGAATTTTGCGAGGTAAGGATACGAGAAGTAGATATCTAAAATAGTACAAAGTCCAAATATGGCTAAGGCCTTCAGGGCAGATGTTCGATGTTCAAGTCACTCCTCATATTTATGCCAATCCACAAGTCAATACCATACTGAATAGGGGGACAAGCTGAAAATATTTTCCCTTTGATTCCCCTTCGATTCAAGTCAAGAATGCTCATTTGGGCCCGGCGGCGTGGCCTAGTGGCTAAAGCCCTCACCTTGAATGTGCCAGCATCCCATATGGGCACCGGTTCTAATCCCAGCAGCCCCACTTCCCATCCAACTCCCTGCTTGTGGCCTGGGAAAGCAGTGGAGGTCGGCCCAAAGCCTTGGGACCCTGCAACCGTGTGAGAAACCTGGAAGAGCTCCTGGTTCCTGGCTTCAGATTGGCGCAGCTCTGGTCATTGCTTGGGGAGTGAATCACTGGATGGAAGATCTTCCTGTCTCTCCTCTCTGTATATCTGACTTAGCAATAAAAATAAATAAATCTTTTTTTTAAAAAAAAAAAAAAAAGAATGCTATTTTCACCACTCTTAATCAATTTGTTTTGGAAGTCCTAGCAAGAACAATTAGGCAAAAGGAAGAAATAAAGAGCATTCACATTAGAAAAAATGAGATAAAAATATCTGTGTTCATACATTGCATGATTTTGTGCTTGGAAAAATCTGAACATTCCGCCAAAAAGTCGTTAAAACTGATCAGTTCAATAAAGTTGCAGAATATAAGTCAAAATACAAAAAAGGTAACATTTTTACATTCCAATAACAATCTTGCTGAAAAGGAAGTAAATAAATCAATATCATTTATAAGAGCTATAAAAATATTTTTTAAAATCTTAATCAAAGTAAGATTTATGTAATGAAAATCATAAAATAACAATGAAAGAAATCATATAGGACTCACCAAAATCAAAAGATTCACTCTTCATGGGTGGTAAGAAGTATTAAAATGTCTATGAGATTCAAAGCTTCAAATTACCGATGACTAGCATAAATTAGGGATTGAAAAGGGAGCTATGCAAAATGAGTAAAGATAAGATTTTGAAAGCAGGGAATCCTCCCTCCCAATGCCTCTCCCAGCAGGTTTTATTCATTCAGGAATCACACTTCATGTTGATTTGATTCATTTGTGGATCTTTTCTTTACTGGAGGTCCTCAGGTGAATCATTCTATGCAAGGATATGAGCAAGGGGAGGAAGGTCAGCACCTGGCAAATTTGGTCAATTATCTTACAAATGTGTGCTGCCTGAGACTCTTGTATCTATTTGGAGAGTGAACCAGTGAATGGAAAATCTCCATGTATGTGTGTTCCTCTTTTTTGCCTTTTAAAATTGTACTGATATCTGGATATTAGGAATTCTACAAAAAAGAAAAAGAATATTTTAATAGCTAAGGAAAGGAAGTATTTGGAAATAATGAAGATAAATATAACTGGAAAAAAGTAAATTCCTCAACCTGATAAGGTGCTTCTTCAAAAATGTACATCACGCCATTGAGCCATATATGTAATTCCCAGTCCAACTGCAGAAGTTGAGATAAGATATCCCAACTCCAGGAGTGACATAGAAAACAGTGGGTGAAATTTCTCTCTGTTCTCAGCGTTTCGGCTGAGATAAAGTGTATTTCGGGCACTCCCTCACTGTTCTGAATGATACGCACTCTGGAGAGGGCAACCTACTTTACTAAGTCCACCAATTAAAACACTAATTTCATTCAGAAATATTCTCACAAACACATAAAATCATAGCCACCATATATAATAGGCTTGAACACAGAGTATGAGTGGAAGAACCAGAATATGAAGAAGGGGAGGCAGAGAAAGACCAGATCATCAAGTTGAGTACATATTTTTGAGTACCTTAGACTTTATCTTCTTTATAATGGGAAACTTATAAAGATTTTATGTGGAATTTTGAAGTGGCCAGTGGAGAGATCACGCCAGACAAGTCTAGAGTGTACTAAGAAGCCTTTATTAACCAAGCTTGGTGATAACAGGGCCCACTAGAAATTAGTAAATGAAAAGTCATCAAGATAATTCAGTCTGAATCGAAACCTTGAGAGGAACAAATGGTCATTACCATGAAATCAGTTCATTAAACTGAACATGGACCTATGTTCCAGCTTCCCCAGCAATATAAATTATCCTAAGAGACATGCAATGAACATCCTGGACACACTTACAAAGCTGCAAACATTCACCTTTTCCTGGCTTCTCTATCCACATTCCATTACTGCTAGGCCTCATCGCTCCTGGAACTCTTGAAAATACAAAAGTAGAAATAAAAAACATCCTAGCATTTTCATCTTTGCTGACTCGCCCAAGCAGTGAACACAGGGTGAGGAATACAGACATATGTGAACCATGTTCAGGGGCTACCTGTCCTCAGAGTCTGTCCATGGGAAGAAGGAGAGCAAGCAGGTACTGGGGAGTGGGGAGGGCAAGAGTCAGAGCTTGCAAATGACAGAAACCACAGAAGTAAGGACTAGGAGATAGAGTCCCTCCCTATCATTGGTCTTTATCAGGGCATGAGAGGGGAGGGGAGTGGCTATGCAACAACAAAATAACAGCCCTTTCTGGTTCCAGGTGATGATAGTGTCATTTGATTCACAGATGGACAGAAAGGATCACAAAGGTGGGGGAGGCATGACTTCCAAGTTTGTAACCCTGTACTAGCTGCCTAAGACCATAACACAAGTACCCAATTTATTTTAGTTCCATTTTATGAATATACTTGAATTTGTCCATAGTTTCCCCAAAGCTGAACTCAACAACCAAAATATGGTATATACTGCACATATTAGAATATAATAATGCATCAGTGCCTTGTGACCAGTACTAAATTCTTGGAATCAAGTGAGGTAACTTGCACAAAATATTTTACAATTTCCCATGTTTCTTTTTCTTTCCATATAAACATAAATGCTAAAGTATACATAAAGTAAACATAAATAAAAAGTAAATGCTAGCTGTCATTATGACCCGATGAAGTCACAATGAAGGATTAACTAATGACAAAAAATGTTTGTTCAAAAAAATGCTCAATAAATAGTTACTGTCCCAACTGCTTATTCTCTGCCTTGCAATATTGATCATTAACATTGTGACATTTCTTGATACTACTATGGTTGTCATTTTAAAATGAGGAAACTGAAGCTGACAAGTGAGATAACATATTTAAGACGATTAATATGGCTTACTCATTGTTTCAATGTGAGTGTTAAGGAAATAATAGCATTGAAAATAATTCCCAGCTTTCTGCATTGAATAGATGCAGGATAGGGAAGAGAAGAAAGCAGGAATGTATTAGATTAATTGAGGATTATATTAAGTTTGAGGTGCATCAAAGAAATTACCAGTTGTCAATGAATAATTGGTAGGATTACAGTTTTATCTGGGCTTCCTATGCATGCAAATCATTAACATACAGATTGCAATCAAAGCTATTGGACTGGTTAATTCTAGCAAGAAGAGTGTGAAGAGTGAGAGTATAGGGCACAGCCCTATGGAAATAGGAACATTTATAAAGAAAAATGAAGAGCTGGCACAGAGGTGAGGCGATATGGACAGAGTAATGTCTGGAAAAGAGCTAAGAGAATAATGGTCTTCAAAATTGAGGAAATTATTTTAAATGCCATAGAGTTGAAGTATAGTAGTTATTATAAAATATCTATCATAGCATTACTGCTGAGAAATTTGGTGAGAATGGAGCAATGGGAAAAAGACCACTGGGTTAAGTCTGTGTGTGAAGAGGCAGGGGATATGGAATGGAGAGTGGTGACTGGATTGTTTCAGAAGAGAACATATGACAGTCTTTAAATATGAATAAGCCGAGAGCCATTGAGTCGCGGAAAGGATTCACCATTGAGAAGACAGACTCCGAACTGGCAAAAAGGAATAGGGATGTAAGAGTGAGGTGTCAGATTGAATGAAAGTAGTTTATTATTGTTACTATTGAATGAAGGAAAAACAGGATTTGTGAGGGTCTGAGGAAGTGAGAAAATTTCACGTCGAAAAGTAGAGAGTACGTTAGATGAATTCTGTTTTCTCTAAAGTAGCAGGAGACTAACCGCTGAAAACCAAGGTGGCAGATGGCAAGACAAGCTGGTCAATTCATTTATCCTGCCCACTCAACGCTGACAGATTCTTTTTGCAGTCCTATATTCTCTAGCCCTCCGGTATCCTTGTGCTGCATTTAACATTATTTGCAGCAGGAGTTGTTCAGTAAACGTGTCAGACTCGGGACTACTCCAGTTGGAACTACGATTCCCGAAATGCAGTATGGCTCCTGGGAAATACGAGTGGTTAGGAACGCAACAGACCCCGCCTCCACCCCTGCTCTCATTGGAGGAAGACTCACATTCCCAGGAGGCCACGCTAGGCGGAGCGCTTTACGCGGAAGTAAACTGCGTCTGCCCAGCCTTCTCTGGGAACGGGCAGGCGGCGACCCAAAGCAGATCTGCACCTCTTAGTCCTGAGACTGAACTCCCTGAAGGGGTGCCTAAACAGGTAAGTCGAGCAGGGCTCGCTTTGCTGGAGGCGGAGAAATAACGAGAGAAGGCAGAGGTATCGACGAAAAGGTAGTGGGGGAGTGAGGAGGCAGTGCAAGGGTGACGGGTTTCTCTGATGTCGACTGTTCGATTGTTGGGCAGGTCCTGTTTTTGCAGGAATGCTTTGTAGACCTCTCAAAAGACCTCGAGTTATGGAGCATCACAGTACGTTACTTAAGTTGTCGTTCGAGTATAAGAAAATGCGAACTTTTTCTCAGTACTCATTCTGCAAGACCTTTCTGTAGCTTTTTAATTCCCTGAGATCGCCCGAGACTTGACTCCCTTGCCCGGTGACGTCATGTTCGGCTTCACTTTTTGCTTCTGGCTGTTCAGGCTCCTTTGTGGGTTCCTAGGCCCCTGTGCATCTTTCTTTCACCACCAAGTATTGACCTTCTGTTCTTTCTCAGCTGGCTAGAAATTATTTATCTGCCCAGAGCTCTTGCCTCAGTATCAAATCTGCAGATTACTGTTATTTTTATTAATGGCTAATATTTATCATACACTATACTGTTCCCTCCCCCATCATTCCTACAATCGTTTTCCAATTAATTTTCTTATTAATTGTTCTCAACCACCTGTGCCTCCATTCTCTCACATTTGGTCCTACAGAATGTGATCAGATTTAGGACAGTCTTTTCATTTGAATAACTGTAGCTGAGAACAAATCTATTGCTATATGAGTGTTTAACAAATATTTATTGAAAAGCTGCTATGTGCTAGACACTTCTAAATGTAGGGATTATAGCTGCCCAGAAGACATGCATCACCACTCTGGAAAACTTAATCTGTTTTGAGGATAGGGATAAATCAGGAATAATTAAGATGATGTTGTATGTTGGCAAATGCAAAGTAAAACAAGCAATTGACTTGACAGGATAGGATTTTTAACCTAATAAAGTTAAAGGGATTGGATTGAGTCTCAGAATTCTCAAAAACAATATGTGTAGTACCAACAGAAGCAATCCTGATCTAACTTTTGTAAACACCTTTACATTGCCGGTTTTAGCCATGTTTGCTCTTTTTTTGTTGTTATTCCCTCGGAAAACAGAATTAGAATTTGTGGTTCATTGATCATTGACTTATTTCCTCCTGAAAATTCAAAAGAAGAGTTGAGGATTGTATTACTGTCAGTCAACTGCTTATCTGACTTAAGGAGATAGTTTGGTATTGAAAATATTCTGCCTTCCAATCCTCATTATTAATATTAAGCTGTGTCATCTATACTGTATTTAAAACAAAAATATACTCATTTATTTAGAAAACATTTGAGGCAGTAGGAAAATAGGGTAAAATAGACACTTTGGCCTCTCTTCTAAGGATAAATTATCTTAACACTATACTAAGGAAATTCCTAACACATAGGAATTCTTTCAGAAATCTGAACAATTTGAAACATTGTTAGATCATTCACTCTAACTCCATTGCCTGTATATGTGTATGTTTATGTCTGTCTTCCCCCTGTTTTACCCATTAAGCTTTTACATTGACAGGTTGTAGAACATTCCATTGCATCAGGCGAGTTTATTTACCTTTACTTTGTTCTCACCCCCATGCCTTCTCTTGTTCCACATCTCCCTCCTACAATGAATTCCCATCTCTCATGTTCAGCTTGTATAACCTTTTCCATTAATTTGATGGGACAGAATATGCTTATGATACAAGAATGGAAAATTCTTCCATTGTGTATTTTCTATTTTCCCATGAACTGTTGCAATAATTAACATAATTCCTTTCAATAAACGAATAATGATACAGAATCTTTAATTTTGTGTTAACTGTAACTGTGTACTATAAGATAATTCTTCACTTCTCCCACTCCTTTTGAACAGTTGTAGACCCTTTGTTCATACAGCTGTTATAAAATCATTTGGCTCCCACTTGGTACAAATAGGTCTATGAGTATTATTTTCTTCTTACCCTGAGATACTTTGATTGTTAGTGTTATTCTGCCACAGTCATTTTCAGAATGACAAAGTCTTGATTCTTAAAATTAAGGTCTTATTCAAGGTAGGTATTTTTTAGTTATAAGTTGACAACTCTTAGAGACGTTTGGTCTTTATAATGCATGAATACACAGTGGGAATACAAGAATGCTTGAGTTATGATTGCTTGTGTGATTTAGAATTTCCAACTTAAGATTGGCCAGGTATGCTTTCAAAACAGAAAAAATTAAGCACTATTGCTTTAGGGAGTTTCTTAGCACTTATGCCTTCCTAAACCTGAATATAAATACAGCGCTGACTTGTATACTTGTACTCATTTATTTCATGCAGGTGATCCAGAATATTCTTTACATACTTTAATGTTGTGAAAATAAAAATGCAGAATTAAAAAATTTGTTAGAATACATGGATTTCAGTATGAGAAACGTTGACTTAATCTTTCCATTACACTGCCTTCCTCCATACTTGAAGGGTGTTCCACTGAGAAGAAACATTTGTATCTGTTATTTTGATACTAAACTGTTTTTACTACTGTGGTTGAAATACATTTTTTTTAAAGATTTATTTATTTTTATTGGAAAGTCAGATATATAGAGAGGAGGAGAGACAGAGAGGAAGATCTTCCGCCCAATGATTCACTCCCCAAGTGACTGCAACGGCCGGTACTGCGCCGATCCAAAGCTAGGAGCTCTTCCAGGTCTCCCACATGGATACAGGGTCTCAAGGCTTTGGGCAGTCCTCCACTGCTTTCTCAGGGCACAAGCAGGGAGCTGGATGGGAAGTGGGGCTGCCAGGATTAGAACCGGCGCCCATATGGGATCCCGGTGCGTTCAAGGTGAGGACTTTAGCCACTAGGCCACGCTGCTGGGCCCAGTTGAAATACATTTTAACTGTCTTCCAAGACTTCGTGTATGGAAATCCAATCTCCATTGTGAGATATTAAGAGAGTAGAACTCACAGGATTGAATTGTTATTAGTGGCCTTATAAACAGAAGGAGAGACATGTAGGCATGTACACTCTTTGTCTCTTCCTACATAAAGGTGCACTCTACCACCTTGGGAATGCCAGATGAGGCCCATATACCTTATACCTTCAGAACCATGATCCAAAATAAACCTTTTTCTGTATAAAATAGCCTGCCTTTTATATTTCGCTATAGTAATGAGAAATAGACTGATACACTTTCAAATGGATATATTCTCAAAGTTCCTTTGTAAGCTTATTGTTTGTAACTCTGTATGCATTTTCCTCTATCAATAAAGCTGCCCATGATATCAACCAGTAGCATCTTAAATAATCTTTTAATCTGATGGACTTCAAAGCCCTTTCCACAAATTTTTCATAGTCTATTGTCTTAAAACTACATCTAGAATTCTTTTTTGTATTCCTCCAGTAGCCTTCTTTTTTAACCCTAATGGCTGCAACAAAATGCCCTTTTCTTGGAATCTTAACACTGTGGGAGCAGGCCTTTCTAATTCCAGACTGTTATAGGATTTGGGAAAAATACTAAGTTTCTAAAATGGGAGTTTGCTATGTATTTTTAGATTGTGCCCTCCAAACAACTTATTGAAGTCAAGCCTCCTAGTTCGTGAAGATGGGATTTTCTTGGCAGATGTAATTAAAATGTAAGCTGAAATGAGGTCATACTAGAGTGTGCACTTGATTCACTTATGACTATTGTCCTTATAAAAAGAGAAAAGACAGTCCTGGCACAATGGCTAAAATTCTCCCCTGCAATTATTAGGATCCCATTATGAGTGCTGGTTGATATCTTAGCTGCTCCACTTATGACTAGCTCCCTGCTTGTGGCTTGAAAAAGTAGTGGAGGATCACCCAAAACCTTGGGACTCTGCCTGCATACGATACCTTGGGGAAGCTCCTGGCTCCTGGCTTTGGATCTGCTCATGTCCAGCCTTTGGGGCCATTTGAGGAGTGAACTAGTAGATGGAAGATCTGTGTCTCTCCTTCTCTCTATTAATCTGATCTTCCTTTCCAATAAAATAATATACAAATAAATCTTTAGAGAGAGAGAGAGAGAGAATAGAGAGGATACTATGTGAAGACACAAATACAGAGAATGCAATGGGATGCCATAAGCAAAATCTAAAGTGCTGCAGCTGCAAGCCAAAGTACACTAAGTGTTGCCAGCAAACTTTCAGAAACTAGAAAGAAGAAAAAAGGGATGTTCCTTTACAGATTTCAGAGGGAGTGTGACCCTACCAACACCTTAGTTTTGGACTTTTGGCCTTCAGAACAATAAGATGATAAATTTCTATTGTTTCAAGACATCAGTTTTTAGTACTTGGTTATAACAGCCGAGAAAACTGAAACCACATTGTTAAAAATTTATCTTTTTTTATTCATTTGATAGGTAGAATGACAGAAAGGATACTAATCTTATATCTACTAGTTCACTTCACAGTAGTCAGAGGTGGGCTAAGCTGAAGCCAGGAACCATGAACATACCATCCAGGTCACCCATGGGAGTGACAAGGATCCAAGTACTTGAGATATCACCAGCTGCCTCCCAGATCGCCTATTAGCTGGAAGCTGAGTCAGAAGTAGAGACAAAACTCCAGGTACTTCAATGTGAAATGCAGGGTCACAAGTGATGTTTTAACCCACTGCCCCATGACACCCACCTGCATTATATTTCTTGAATAGTATATTTAACATTATGGGATCTACATATTGCTAATAATTAGCAGATCTAGGTTTTTTTCTGCCACAGTTGTGTCTGCTAACCTGATGGCCATTAAAATGTTACAGGGTTTTGTTTTTTTTGTTTATTTTTGTTTTTTGTTTTTGGCAACAAAGTTATGGTGAGGACAAGTGAGACTCTGTTGTAGGTGGGATATTTGACAGAAGAGAAGAATTTCTGTTAGTGATATCTAAAAGGGAAGTAAAGGTTCTGTTGCTATATACCTAATGTAATAGTGTGCTTCCCTATAACATAGCCAATGATCGTAATTATATTTTGATTGATGCAGGTAAGTATACCTTGTATAAACTGGAAAATTGTTCTTGTATTCCTTTTAAATTTTTTTAAATGATTTATTTATTTTTATTGGAAAGTCAGATATATGGAGAGGAGAAGAGACAGAGAGGAAGATCTTCCGTCCGATGATTCACTCCCCAAGTGAGCGCATGGCTGATGCTTTGCCGATCCGAAGCCAGGATCCAGGAACCTCTTCCGGGTATCCCACACGCGGGTACAGGGTCTCAAGGCTTTGGGCCATCCTCCACTGTTTTCCCAGGCCACAAGCAGGGAGCTGGATGGGAAGTGGAGCTGCTGGGATTAGAACTGGCACCCATATAGGATCCCAGTGCATTCAAGGCAAGGACTTTAGCTGCTAGGCCATGCTGCCGGGCCCTCCTTTTAAATTTTTTTAAAGATTTATTTTATTTTCATTGGAAAGGCAGATTTTACAGAGAGAAGAAGAGGCAAAGAGAAAGACATTCTCTGTCTTTTTTATGTTAAAAAATTTCTAGTTGCTCTATCCATTCTTCAGATGACATCGTCTCTTGGTTTTACCCATATTGTTTCTTGGCTGACCAGTCTTGAAATGTTATAGTTACAGCTGAATTCATTATTGTTTTTTTTTAGATGAATCTTTTAAAAATTTCTTTTAAATTTTACTTATTATCATTTTATGAAACAATTCCATAGGTCCCAGGATTTCCCTTATTCCCTCCCCAATTCCCTCCCCCTTCACTGGATTCCCCTATATTATTACTATAGTATAGTTCATAAACAGTCATATGTCCATCATTGCAGGCATGGACAATTGCAGAGTGTTCAACATCCTATTGTCAAGATATAGTTAACAGTTTCATTGGGAGTCCATTTTTTATCTGGAAGTAGAGATGCATACCACACTGCATCCTCACATCTGGATATGACAGTCTGCATTACACAGTTACTGCTATATGTTCCCATAAATGAAAAGCCACAATACAAAATCAACAACAGGAAGAAAAATAGAAATTTACAATGCTATGAAGTTGAAGAACATGCTACTAGATATGATAATCTCCATTGCACAGTTGCTATACATCCCCTTCAATGAAAAGCCACAAAACAAAACCAACAACAAGAAGAAAAAAGGAATTAACAACACCATGAAGTTAAATAACATGCCTCTGAATCACTAATGTGTCACTGAAGAAATGTAAAAGAAAATCAACTTTCTTGAAGAAAATGTTGCTATTGTATGATCTGTGAGTCACTGAAGAATTTAATAGGAAAGAAAGTGTTTTAGAGAGATGAAACTAACAAAAAAAAAATCAAAATCCATGAGATATAGTTTCCACTGATCTTTATTGGTGAGATGTCTCCTGTAGGCAACAAACAGATATTTGGTTTTAAGATTTATTTATTTTTTAAAAAAGATTTATTTATTTTAATTGGAAAGTCAGATATACAGAGAGGAGGAGAGACAGAGAGGAAGATCTTCCTTACAATAGTTAACTCCCCTTGTGGCCGCAGCAGTTGGAGCTGAACCAATACAAAGCCAGGAGCCAGGAGCATCTTCCGAATCTCCCATGAGGATTCAGGGTCCCAAAGTTTTGAGCCATCCTCGACTGCTTTCCCAGACCCCAGGCAGGGAGCTGGATGGGAAACAAGGCCTCTTGGATTAGAACTGATGCCCATATGGGGTGCTGGCACTTTCAAGGTCAGGACTTTAGCTGCTATGCTATCGCGCCTGGCCCAAGATTTATTTATTTTTATTGCTAAGTCAGATATATAGAGAAGAGGAGACACAGAGAGGAAGATCTTCTGTCTGAGGATACAGTCCCCAAATGACCGCCACAGCTGATGCTGGGCCATGCAAGGCCAAAAACTCTTCTGGGTCTCCCACGTTGGTGCTGGATAGCAAGGCTTTGGGCTGTCCTCGACTGTGTTCACAGGCAACACGCAGGGTGCTGGATGGGAAACAGGGCTGCTGGTATTAGAACCTGTGCCCATATGGAATCCCAGTGTATATAAGGTGAGGACTTTTTTTTTTTCTTTTTTTTTTTTTAAGATTTATTTTTATTATTATTTTTTCATTGGAAAGGCAGATATACAGAGAGGAGAGACAGAGAGGAAGATCTTCCGTCCGATGATTCACTCCCCAAGTGAGCGCAACGGGCCGATACTATGCCGATCCGAAGCCAGGAGCCTCTTCCGGGTCTCCCACACAGGTGCAGGTTCCCAAAGCGTTGGGCCGTCCTCGACTGCTTTCCCAGGCCACAGGCAGGGAGCTGGAAGGGAAGCGGGGCTGCCGGGATTAGAACCGGCGCCCATATGGGATCCCGGGCGTGCAAGGCGAGGACCTTTAACCACTTGCGCCGGGCCCATTTTTGAGTATTTTTTTTTTTTTTTTTTTAATAAGGTGAGGACTTTACCACTAGGTCACCGCACCGGGCACGTTTAAGTCCAGGCTACTAAAATCTGATGTTTGATTGATGAATTTAAGCCTTTCACGTTCAGGGTTCGTTTGAATAGGTGGTGATTTGGTCCTGTCATTTAGCAATGAGTTGTGCTATTCCTCTTCTCTGTCAAGCGAACATCTTTAAATATACTTTGTAGGGCAGGTTTGGAAGAAGCGTGTTCTTTTAACTTTTCTTTACTGTGGAAGAGTTTTATTTCATTTTCAAAGACAAAGAAAGCTCTGCTGGCTATGTTATCCTGCACTGACAATTTTTTTCCTTTAGAATCTGGAATATGTTGCTCCATTCTCTTCTGACTTATAGAATTCCCAGGGAGAGGTTTCCTGTGGATTAATTTGGCACTCCTTTGTATGTCAATTGATTTTTTTTACATGCACATTTAAGAATGTTTTCTTTATGTTTGATTGAAGAGAGCTTGATTTTCATATGTCATGGTGAAGATTGCTTTTGTTGAAGCCTCTTGGGAGTACTGTGCCCCTCCTGAATGTGATTTCCCAATTCTTTTTCTAGAGTAGGGAAATTTTCCCTTATTATTTCATTGAATACAGCTTTAAATCCAGCTTCTCTTTCTGCACCTTCTGGGACTCCCATAACTCTTATATTTGGCCTTTTAATAGTGTGTTTCAATTCTTAAATACTTATTGTAACTTGACTGATCCACCTCTGCTTCCACCTTTTTATTTGTTTCCCCTGGAGACAAGAAATATCTCCCAATTTTTGAGATTCTTTCTTCTGCCTCACTTTCCTCACTGCCACCCCCTGAGTTCCCCTATATTATTACTAGTATAGTTGTTCATAAATAGTCATATGTCCATCATTGCGGGCATGGACAATGGCAGAGTCCAGCATCCTATTGTCAAGTTATAGTAAGCAGTTTCATTGGGAGTTCATCTTTGTCTGGAAGTAGAGATGCATACTGCATTGTATCCTCACATCTGGATATGATAGTCTCCATCACACAGTTACTATACATCCCCTTAAATGAAAAACCACAAAACAAAATCAACAACAGGAAGCAAAAAAAAAAAAGAAGAAATTAAATGAATGACTTATGTTTCACTGAAGAAATGAAAAAGAAAAGCAAGAATTTTATTCAAGAAAATGATGCTGCTACATGATCTATGGGTCAGTGAAGAGTTCAGTGAGAATGAGTTTTGAGACAATAAACCAAAAAAAAAAAACACCCATGAGATATAGTTTCCATTGATTTTGGGATATTTATTTTACCGGAATGTTCTTCAAATATCTTCCAATATTCTTCCAAATATCTTCCAAGTCTGAGATTCTTTCTTCTGCCTCCTTCATTCTATTTTGGAGACTCTCCGCTGTACTTTGTTTGCTCCACTATATTCTTCATTTCTGATAGATCAGCTTTCATTTGATTCATTTCCTGTGTGACATATTCCTTAAATACCTTGAACCCCTGTAGTACGTGCTTCTCGTTGTTGATAAGAAGCTTTACAACAGGTGTTTTGAATTCTGTATCCCCCATTTTCTTGATGTCTTCCTCAGTGAACTCTGAGGTTGGCAAAGGCTTTTGCTCCTTTGCAGAGGAATCTTTAGTAATATCCATTGTGCCTTTGTCTCTTCTTTTGCTCTTGGTCATTGTACTTCTGGTTAGCAGTCTTTTCCTTTGGTCTGGTTTCCAAGCTCTGTCACCCACAGGTCTACACTTTGATTTTACTTATTGCAGTTGGTACATGGCTCTTTGCTTGCAGTCACTTGTGCCACTTCCTTCAGCAAGTTCCAGGTCTGGGTTCTTATGTTAGATTTCCACCATGGTCTCCATAGGCCCAGCTCCTGACTCACCACTCTCCACCTCCTGTAATCCCATGCTGAGGCTGCACTGTTGTCTGTGCAACCTTTCTCCCACTTCTGGTTTGAGCAGGTCCTAGGATTAGAGAGACACCAGGTGTCCTATATAGCTAGGTTGTTGGTGTTGCTGATCTTGCAGCAACCTGTTGGCCGTTAGGTCTGAGGGCCTAATGGATGTATTTTGGCTCGTGCAATGCCAAAGTTGGTACTATTTTCCTGTGGGACCAGTGCAATGCCCTGAGCTCAGTGAGTTCTAGCCGAGCTCAGTGCATGTGCAGCTCACTGTTGTCCCTGCAGTCTTAAAGCCTTTGCTGCACTGTACAAAATGGTGCCTGATATGCCACTTGTGCAGTTTTGGATCTGCTGGCCGTCAGGTCTGAGTGCTACCTATACCTGTCTTGGGTGCAACCTGTAGGATGCCACGTTGTTGCAGTTCATTGAGCCAGAAATGAGTTCACTCCCAGCTCAGTGCATGCTCAGTCCTGTACCATAACCTTTTCCTCTCTACATAAAATGGCACCCAATTCAGCTTTAGGGGACAGACTGGGTTGTGAAATTCACCCTGTTCTTGCACTGCCCATCTGGGACCTGCCTCTAAGCCCCTGCTCCTGGTCAAATCTAACAGACCAGCAGGACAAGCAGTTCTTTGTCTGGGTTCACCTCCTGAGCTCCCGGTGAACATCCCTTCCCACCTTGTTGCTGGTGGAGTTCAGGTTGCTAGTGTAGTTTAGATCACCACTTGCTGAATGCTGCTTGGGTATCAGTCACTGCAACACCACACTGCTTTCCTGTGTCTGTCAGTCTCCAGGTACCTCTCTACCATTGTTCTGTCCTCTCCTATTTCCTGGAATGTGCCCTCTCTTGCTTCACACTGGGTAATGTTTCTCCTTCCATTTAAAAGTCTCCTTACCCTATTCTGCTGTCTTGATTCTTGAATTCATTATTCTAGATGTGTTCCTACCTGCATAGAATGTAATGGCAGTAGTACTTAAATAAATTGTGACTTTTTAAAAGTATTTTTTTATTTGACTGGCATTTTTGTGTAGTGGATTCAGTCACTGCATGTGGCTCCAGCCTATTATATAGTTGCTAGTTTGAGACTTGGCTGCTCCACTTCAGACACAGCTTCCTGCTGATGCACCTGGATGTGCTTGAGCCCCTGCACCAATGTGTGAGTACCTGATGAAGCTCCTAGCTCCTGGTTTCAGCCCGGTCCGGCCCTTGCTTTTGGGGCCATTTGGGAAGTGAATAGGCAGTTGAAAGACCTCTGTATCTTTCCCTCTGTGTTTGCAGCTCTTCCTTTCAAATAAAAATGTTCTGTATGATAGATTTATTTGACAGGGTAGAGAGAGAAAGCAATCTCTCATTCACTGGTTCACTCACTAAATGGCCACAGTAGTCAGTTCTTGGCCAAGCCAAAAGTAAGAGCTAGAAACTTCATCCAAGTATCCCACGCAGCTGGCAGGGACGCAGGTAGTTCTGCTGCCTTCCCAAGCACATCGGCAAGTAGTTGGATCAGAAGCAGCTGGGACTCAAAGTAGTATTTACAGGGCATGTTGGTATCACAAGCTGTGGCTTAACTTTCTGTGCCACAATACTGGCCCCTAGAGAAGTGATCTGTGTATTTTGCAACATAGGCTGTTGGTGATCTCACAAATTATGCCTTTTTGGAGGGTTGAGGGCAAACGCCAAATTATAGTAAGTTGAACAAAGAGAGGGAAAAAAAAGCAGCCGTAATGTGTTGACAATTATTTTAGGGAAATAAAATATTTTTTAAGCATTGTATTACCAAGGCAGCTAAAGTATGAGGCAACTTGCCTCCATGCGTGTAAGGAGAATCCTGAAAAGAGGGTGACTAAGGAAATCATTCTGGGGAGCACCTCATTTCTAGGTCTATGTGCTATGATTCCAACTAGGACTTAGCAGGTTCTTGGACTTTGAGCACTGTATAGCCTACTACTGTGTGTCACACAAAATATAGTTGTGTCAATCAATAGCACCCTAAAAGGTTTGTTTTAAATACATTCCAGAGCATCACCTCAAGCCTTTGGAATCAATTTTAGAGGATGATACCAAGAATTTGAAGTTAACAGGTGACTCTCACTCTTCCACTTAAGATTTATGTTCTTAGTATAATTTGAGAACCATTGATCTACTGAGTGAAAGTAAAAGTGTAGCATTAAATTGAAGAATTAATTGAAGACTGGTAAGGCAGTTATTCATTCTCTCTCTCTCTCTCTCTCTCTCTCTTTTGTATTTATGCCCTCAAATAAGAGAAACTGTGTGAAAAAAATAGGACATACTCATATTTTTAAGAAAGAATCTTACTATTAATTTGTATAACCATGCTTCTTGTGAAAAGTTTAGATTATTTTCACTTTCTTTTTATAATAGACCTTCATACTACAAACACTGTACTGTGTAGAGAAAAGATTGTTTTGAGAATTTTCTTGGTTTAAATCGCGGCTCTATCACTTGCTAGTTCTGTAGTTTTAAATAGCTTAAGTTATCTCTCAGTTTCCACATTTATAATAGAAATATCAAAATACTGTATAATCTCATTGAGTTGTGAGGATTAAATGAACTAATGATTGCAAGTACTTAAAATGGTACCTGACACAGAGTAAACACTTCATATGGGCTATTATTGTTAATAACCATCTTGTGTATGTATAATCTAATTTCTTTTGAACTGTTTCTATAGCATAACTTTTCAGAATGGGATCATTACTTTAAGGATGAAAACCATCTTTATGTTCCTTTTCCATCTTTGTCATTGCTTTTTAATCATTTTTGATGAAAAATTTTTAAATTTAATTTACCAATTATGTATGTATGTGTGTGTTTTGTGGTTTTCTTTATATGTAAGCATATAGAAAACAACGACCTTGTTAAGTTTACTATCTCCCAGTAGATGTTGGTAAGTGGTAGTAATTTTCTTTTGAAAGGTCATGTCAAGGAAATACTCTAAATCTGTATCTTTTTTTTCTTTTGATAGATTGAAGCCATGGCCATTCTTTTTGCTGTTGTTGCCAGGGGAACCACTATCCTTGCCAAACATGCTTGGTGTGGAGGAAACTTCCTGGAGGTTACAGAGCAGATTCTGGCCAAGATACCTTCTGAAAATAATAAACTAACTTACTCACACGGCAAGTGAGTTCCACTTCACCTGTAGTAGAGGGTGAAAGAAGGGGATTCTCTTATTGTAATTAGAAGTGTGGGAAACTAGAAAATAAGGTTCTAAGTGGATACTTTCAATATGATGACATAACCCTAACCTTTACCAGCTTAGAAAATTATCTGTTTTATTACTTAAAAATTATTATTCTGTAACTTATTTTAAATTATCTTATTCTGTTGAAATGATCTTATTTTAAATATATGGACATGTTAGATGTAAACATGACTGTTACAGGTTCTGTAGAATGATAACAATTAGATACATAATATTCCTTTGTGCATTTTTTCAGTAAATATTTACTGAGTGCTTAACTATTGCCAATTGTTTTGTTTGCTACTAGTGATATAAGAAGAAACATGATATTTGTCTTCATAGAGGTTATAGCTTAATGAAGGATACTACCAAATTCTTACATAATTATAGTAGGGGAAGGAAGACAATAGGTAAGGGGATGACATTCCAGGTCGAACAAACAGGAGATAAAGAAGTATTAGAGCACAAAACCCCAGGGCTTATAGAGAACTGTAGGTTCCTAAAAGGTTGAATGTTACCCTGAGAACAGTAGGGAGACTATGAAATTTTTCAGCAAGAGTTTGACATGATTAGGTTTTGCTTTAGAAGGATCGCTGTGGTGACTTAAGGGAGACAACATAGATGGTAAATTTAAGAACTCAGGTAAAAGGTAACTCAATCTTCCTCATATATATTTTTGTCACTTAACCCATCTTTAATTGCATTATTTTTTTATCTCAAAAGAAAGTCCTTAAAAGAAGTACTTTCCAGAATGTATGCCATATACAGTTTAGGATCTAGTCTAAACCACTGGGAGAGAGAGAGAGACCCCAAGATATAATGTTAATTAAAAGGAGATAGTGAGCCCAGTGCGGTGGCCTAGCGGCTAAATTCTTCGCCTTGAACATGCCATCATCCCATATGGGCGCCGGTTCTAATCCCAGCAGCTCCACTTCCCATCCAGCTCCCTGCCTGTGGCCTGGGGAAGCAGTGGAGGATGGCCCAAAGCCTTGGGACCCTGCATGGGAGACCTGGAAGAGCTCCTGGCTCCTGGCTCCTGGCTTCAGATCAGCTCAGCTCCGACTGTTGCAGTCGATTGTGGAGTGAATCATTAGAAGGAACGTCTTCCCCTCTGTCTCTCCTCCTCTCTGTGTATCTGACTTTGCAATAAAAATCAATAAATCTTTTTTTTTAAAGGAGATAGTGCAAAAATGAGCAGTTTTGGGCTGAGGTAATTTGGCTAAGTACTTTTTACCTCTTGCCAAGCTCATCTCTGAATTCTTGCTCAGTATTTCCAGAAAATAGAATAAGTTGCTACAGAAAAAGTTAAAGGTTATTAGAAGATGATTTGCAGTATTCCATTCTGCTTTCTAGCCACCCAAATATATGAACTCTTCTTCCCGAACAAAGAACATGATTCTTCTCTGAGGGAAGTAGTTCCAAAGACTTATTTGGTCACTGTGTCTAGGTCTAAGTCCATAGTATCTGGGATCCAGAAATGGCTCTCATGGCTCACAAATCCTCAACTAAAAAATTAGATGTTTTATATGCTTCCCTAACTCAATTCAGTAGGCATTGGAGGAATAAGAATAGAATCACTAAAAGGAGAGTTGAAAACTCCTGTATTGAAAAGGAAAAAGTAGAAATGCATAGAGGCTGTTGCTTCCTAGCAACGATCCAGTAACTACTCAAGAACAATTTCAGAAATTCCCTGGTCTGGTTAGGAAATGATTAGGGATCTGCTTTTGGAGAAACTACCTCATCTTTTCGCCATGATTCATGACTACGCTTTCCTTCCTGATCCATTATATATTCTGACCACATCCAAGATGGATATTAAGGAGTGTGTCATTTTGGAACTGTGAAGATTCTGTAGTCTATTTCTTGCCATTGTATGTTTGAGAGCCCAGAGATTGCTTTAGGGTTTAATAAGCTCTGCCTCATAGGAGTATGACTTTGAAGTTTCTGCAAAAATTTATTAAGCTTTAATGTCCAGGGAAGGTATATACGATCTGTTTAGAGCATGATACAGAAATGGGATGTATGTCTTCTACTCACATTTTATGAGCCAGAACTTAATAGCATAGCCACATCTAGCTACAAGGGGTGTTAGAATATGTAATCTAATTGAAATGTGGTCATAGGTGGAGATGTCTGCTTGCTGTATCTTTCCACCTGTGTTCTGATGCAATCTTCTATGTCTTCTGGGGTGATATTACATTACTGAGATTTTTCTTAAGATTTATTTATTTTTGGGCCTGGCGTGGTGGCGCAGTGGTTAAGGTCCTCACCTTGCACGCCCGGGATCCCATATGGGCACCGGTTCTAATCCCAGCAGCTCCATTTCCCATCCAGCTCCCTGCTTGTGGCCTGGGAAAGCAGTGGAGGACAGCCCAAAGCTTTGGGACCCTGCACCCGTGTGGGATACCCGGAAGAAGTTCCTGGATCCTGGCTTTGGACTGGCATAGCATCGGCCGTTGCCCTCACTTGGGGAGTGAATCATCGGACGGAAGATCTTCCTCTCTGTCTCTCCTCTCTGTATATCTGCCTTTCCAATAAAAATAATAAAATAAATCTTTTAAAAATTTATTTATTTTTATTGGAAAGGCAATATTATAGAAAGGTCTTCCATCCACTGGTTCATTCCCTAATGGCGTGATGGTCAGAGCTGAGACAATATGGAGCCAGGAGCCTCTTATGGATCTCCCATGTGGGTATGTGGGTACATGTTCCCAATTTTTGTTTTTATTGCAAAGTCAGATATACAGAGGAGGAGAAACAGAGAGGAAGATCTTCCGTCCAATGGTTCACTCCCCCAGCGGCCACAATGGCTAGAGCTGAGCACATAGGGGATCCTGGTGCGTTCAAGGTGAGAACTCTAGCCGCTACACTATAGTGTTGGGCCCTATTCATTTTTATTTTTAATGTGCTTTAGAAGATTCTTCAAGATCAGCTCATGACCCCATCTGTCAGGACTTTAGCCTGCAGTTTTGTTCTCTAGCTATACTTAGTTATTTAGACTTAAATGCTGGATTCTTTCTTCCTAACCTTTGCAATAGCTGTGGCCTTTTAATGGAATATATTTATCATATTTTTTAAAAAAAATCCAATTCTGTCTTCTTGAATTTAATGTTTCCCCTTATGAAAACTCTGAACTCCAAGACAGGTCCAGTACTTCCTTTTTGTATTTCTATGTAGCATCTAAAGCTACATAGAAATTCATATTATGGCACTTACCACACTGTGTTATAACTGCAATCCTGATTCTTTGTGCTCTGGCCATAGACCATGTGACAACAAGGGATCATACTGTTTTGTCTTTTTGTGGCCTGCATACATCAAATGAATCCTAAGTCTGCTTAAAGATGAACAATTTTATAAAGAGAATGATTATTTCCATTTTGGATATTATGCTTAAGTTGGCTGTGGTGTGTCTAGTTGGATGTATAGAGTAAACAGTACCATATTTAGGTTTGGAACTCAGGAGATACTAAATTTGGAAATCATCAGCATATTGTGATGACTGAAACAGACATCAAAAACAAAATGTGAGTGTGCATGCTACCCTCTAGGGAGAGCATGAGCAAAGCAGGGAAGGTGAAGATGCTAGAAGGCATAGAGGGAACACAACTACAGTCCAAAGTAGATGTATTAATCTGGTTGAACTACTATAATAATACCATAAACTGAGTAGATTAAACAGCATATACGATATGTCTCACAGTTCTGGAAAGTGGGCAAGGTGCCAATTTATCTCCTAGAGAAGCCCCTTTTCCTGACTTTCTGTTGGCCACTTTCTTGATGTGGACTCACATAGTGGTGAAAGAATGATCTTTGTTTTGATCATGAGGTCTGTATCCTAGTCAGCCAACTCTAATTTACCTTATAGAAGCCCTGTGTTTGAATATTGTCATCCTGAAGGTAAGGACTTCAACATAGGGAGTTTTAGAAGGGCACAGTTCTGTTCAGTGTACCAGGCAAACCTGATATCAAGAATTCTGGTACGTAGAGAATGCATTTTTCTTTTTCTTAAGATTTGCTTACTTTTATTAGAAAGGCAGATTTACAGAGAGAAGGAGAGACAGAAAGACAAGGATCTTCCTTCTGCTGGTCCACTTCCCAAATTGTCACAACAGCTGGAACTTAGCCAATTCAAAGCCAGAGGCTTCTTCTGGATCTCCCAAGTGGGTGCAGGGGTCAAAGGACCTGAGTCATTATCTGCTGCTTTCCCAGGCCATACTTGGAGAGCTGGATTGGCAGTGAAGCAGCTGAGACACAATCCAGTGCCCATATGGGATGTCAGCACTTTAAGGTGGAGAATTAGTCTGTTGAGCCACAGCACCAGCCCCAAGAAAGTATTTTCTAGAATAAGGAAGTGAACTTCACTGAGGACCACTGTATATGCCAGTATATATTGTCATAGATGTGATTGGTGTGGACATTTTCAGATTAGTGGAGAAAAGCATTTTGCCTGAGTTTCTATACTTCTTTATAGTTCTTATAAGGCTGTTTTATGAGCATTAATAATACCATTCAGTATATATTCATGTCTGCCTTCTTGCCCAAGGTTGAAATCTGGGAGGCAAAATTTGGTTATCCTTCTGTCTTGTCCCATGTAGCCAGTCACCAAGTTCTGTAAATGTTTCCTCCTATCCCACTTCACTGTGCATTTTTATTCATTGCCCATACTACTTTCATATTCCTCCTCATTTCTTATCTGTAGTCTCCTGTTAGGTCCTCCTTTGAGTTGCTTCTTTACATTCTAGCAAAGCATCTTTTTTTTTTAAGATTTATTTTATTTTCATTGGAAAGGCGGATATACAGAGAGGAGGAGAGACAGAGAGGAAGACCTTCCGTCCGATGATTCACTCCCCAAGTGAGCGCAATGGCCGATGCTGTGCCAATTCAAAGCCAGGAGCCTCTTCCGGGTCTCCCACACGGGTTCAGGGTCCCAAGGCTTTGGGCAGTCCTCCACTGCTTTCCAGGGCCACAAGCAGGGAGCTGGATGGGAAGCAGGGCTGCTGGGATTAGAACCAGCGCCCACATGGGATCCTGGGCGTGCAAGGCGAGGACCTCAACCACTGCGCCATCGCACCGGGCCCAAAGCATCTTTTTTTTAAAAAAGTGCAAATTTAATCACTTTCTTTCCAGGTTAAAACTGTTTAATGCTTGTTTATTGTTCTTACATCTTGTGCATAGACCTGGTTTTTGTTACTTGTCCAGCCTCATCTGCTCAGGCAATTTGGTTTTTTCCCCCTTACATTCTATCCAGTTGTACTTTTCTATATTTAATATGTTGCCTTTTTTCTTACACTTGCTGCTTCATACTGTAAAATACTGTGCTAACTTTGAATTTTCATCTCTTCATATTCTTCAGGTCTGAAATCAAGACAATACATCACTTATTTCAGGAAGTCTTTCCTTTTACCCTTTGCCATGTCTCTGTTATGTCTTCCTCTTTGTCCCCAGAGTACCATGTACTCCTTTTAATTTCCTCATCATCCTGTTTGCCAGGCTGCAATATAATTCCCTCCACTATAATCTCCATGGAGGCAGGGACTTGATAGTTTTTAATTTCAAATATTCTCAGCATCCAACACAATAACTGGCTCAGTGTAGATGTAGAAACAAATGTTAATGTTGAGATTTTGGTAGAAAATGTATTTGCTTTGAGATTTTATGAAAAAGCAAGGAAGACTACATGCACCCATTGGGAGTTAATCTTAGATATGTATTGTTCCTAAGATGTCATCTTTTATTCAGGCCTTAAGAGCCCAGTTAATGCTTTTGTAGCTATCATTATAATAGTTATCATTATAATATCATGTACATACCATTGTACTGTGTAGCCAGAGTAGAAATTTTCTTTGAATTTCTTATTTACTCCTCTTAGTTTGACTTGAGGGAAACATGTGTGGAGGGAGGGGATGAGGAAAGGAAGAATAGGCTTACTTCTAAATAAGTTGGTGACATTGACAATACTAAACTTATATAACAGATAGAAGGTAGAGATGAAATAGATGCTGTTTATAACTACAATAAGCCTTATATCTTTTATTCTGCAGTTACTTGTTTCATTATATCTGCCAAGACAGGATTGTGTATCTTTGTATCACTGATGATGTAAGTAACTTGGAGACATTGCTTTTTATGTACACTGGTAATACAGTTTTTAATCATCTGTGCCTATGGTAAGTAAGGATAATGGAAACTTTCTTTTAGCAGTTTTTTGCATTTGTCATATAGTTTAACACATGACAGGAAAACATGACACCTGATTGGTTTTGGTAGAATAGTAACTTGTAGCCATTTCTGTATTTATCCTTGTATAGTGAGAACTGATGTTCATAATTATGATTGTTTGGTGTCGCAGCCTCCCAAAACTCATTTAACTTGAACTAATAGATGACTTCATTCCTCCAAGAAATACATTATGAATCTTAGATGTATATAAGCTTTGGATAGACAAAATCATAGTACCTTATAATCAATTATGTAAACCTATACTTTATATCAGGTAAGTAGGTTTTGTTTATTTTCTTAATGTTTGTAGGCTGTGGACCCAAATGTTAACCTAATGACGTTATCAAGATCCTTTCCTCTGCTGTACTCAGTGTTGGTTTCATCTGGACAGGCTTCTCTTACTTGATTGCATGAAGCTTCATGCCTGTTTATTCATGCACAAAGAAGAGTAGCTGCCTTTTTGAGTCTCTTATTGTATGAATGAATAAACTTTACCAGAACATATCTTCTGCCCCCTCGTTTTCAAAGTGAACTTTAACAGGCTAATGGCCCATAAATAATGTTATAAATATCCAAATGGCCGTTGACAGAAAAAAGATTCCCAACTCCTACTCTGTTTTTTATAAATTGCTCCCTGACAAGAGGCATGGAATTGCTTGAGGTCATAGATGAAGGTTTTTAGTTCATTGTGTCATAAACCTCTTTGTCACCCATGAATTCAGTATATTTAAAATAAAGTATAAAGTAGCTCTTCTGGTTGCAGCAGCGCGAGCAGCCATGAGCAGCAAAGTTTCTCGAGACACCCTGTATAAGGTGGTGCGGGAGGTCCTGCACGAGAACCAGCACGAGCGCCGCAAGTTCCTGGAAACGGTGGAGCTGCAGATCAGCCTCAGGAACTACAATCCCCAGAAGGACAAGCGTTTCTCGGGCACCGTCAGGCTCAGGTCCACCCCTCGCCCCAAGTTCTCGGTGTGCGTCCTGGGCGACCAGCAGCACTGCGATGAGCCCAAGGCTGTGGACATCCCCCACATGGACATCGAAGCGCTCAAGAAACTCAACAAAAACAATAAACTCGTCAAGAAGCTAGCCAAGAAGTACGACGCCTTCCTGGCCTAGGAGTCCCTGATCAAACAGATCCCTTGGATCCTGGGCCCGGGCCTCAACAAGGCAGGCAAGTTCCCCTCCTTGCTGACACACAATGAGAACATGGTGGCCAAAGCCAACGAGGTCAAGTCCACCATCAAGTTCCAGATGAAGAAGGTACTGTGTCTGGCTGTGGCTGTTGGCCATGTGAAGATGACCGACGATGAGCTTGTGTGCAACATCCACCTAGCTGTCAACTTCCTGGTGTCATTGCTCAAGAAGAACTGGCAGAATGTGCAGGCCTTGTACTTAAAGAGCACCATGGGCAAGCCTCAGCGCCTGTATTAGGCTGTCTAATAAACCTGTGTGTGTCTGAAAGAAAATAAAATAAAGTATAAAATAAAATGCACATGATTCTGAGCATAAGCAGTAACATTAAAATATATGCATAATATTTAAAAATTTTAATTGATGCTTCCTTTTGAATTAGCAATATCTAGTCATGGATCTAGTTACTAATAATTCTGAGCATAAATTATATTTCAAGGTATATATAACTGATAGCATAGAAAAAATATATTAGTTATAGCATTACAGATATTGTTTAATACTACTCTGGTTACCTGTATTTGCAGTTGAGATTTAAAGTAAAGATTGGTAAAAAGCAATGTAATTTATTTTCTATTTGAGTACCTCTTGACTTTCTACCATTGATCCCATTTAAGAACTTTTGCATTAGACCAAGCATCCTGAATGTAGACAGAAATGATGGTCACTTATATTGATCATCACAATGATTTTTATCTTTGATTTCAGAATACTTTATAAAATTAGAAAAGGAGATCCAACTAGGTTACAAAGTGACTGATATGAAAGAACTTGGATTAGATGAAGGTTGTGAAGCCTGAGATGGAGAATTGAACCTCATGTTTCTTGAGCTGTAATTTGAAACACAGGCACTTACACACATAAACATACATACATAGTTTTTGACTGTCTAGGACTAGACAAGAATATATCACTTGATCTTTTCAAATGTGCCTTTGTGATTGATGTTATCAAACTATCAAAGTTTAAGCCAATATTATTTTTGTGTGAAAGACTATTATTTATTGGTCATTTTTGTGTCTGAAACTTTTCATAGATCTATGAAAAAATGTGGAAGAAGTAAGACCCAATTCTTGATCTCAGGAAGCTGATAACACACTATTCTTTGGCAGTAGCCAGACATATCTGGATTTAACAGTCATCTCTTTAATTTGCTACTTGCTTGATCTTTGATAAGTTATTTACCTTTTCAGGATCTTTATTTCTTTCTCTGTAAAATGGAAACAATGCTGGTTCTTCCTGATAAAGTCAGTGCTCGGTAAACATTAGCAGTTTTTATTATTATTGTTAGCCACCCATATCATATTTTTTAAATGTGAGCTCAACCTTGATCTCTTTCTAGGATTTTGAACGTTCCAGAGCCTTTAATTTTCTGAATGAGGTAAAGAAAAGATTTCAAACCACTTATGGTTCAAGAGCCCAGACAGCCCTTCCATATGCCATGAATAGCGAGTTCTCAAGTGTCTTGGCTGCACAACTGGTAAGATTTTTCTTGGGATGAAGTGTTGTGAATCATACCTTCTTCTCTATTGCCTTAGATCACCACACATATAGAAAGCCCTGGCCTACAATATGCTTTTTGGCTTGTTTTACTATAAGCCAACATGACAAAACTGCCCTGATAAAAAAGGATGGGGTATTTGGGTATTTGGGTATTTTAGAGTGGATAACTAATAATCAGTATTTTAATAGTGGCCAAAGTGTCTCAGGACAGGGAACAATATTGGAGGTCATCTAATTAAACTACTCTTCTAAGGATTAAGTCCACTCCACATTTCAAATGACATTTTAACCTAACTCTACCTTTCTGTGAGGCAAATTCCATTTTTGAACAACTGAGACGAAATCATTTGAAAGTCTGTTCATCTGTGTGACTCTCAAATTGTTAACCTAATGAAATTTCACCTAAATACTAAAAATCTTCAAAAAGTTAACAGAAAGGGATTGACTCATTTCCCTTCGCATGATGGTTTCCAGTTGGGCCCATTTGGCTACAAAGAACTGCATTTCGTTTTTTTTAATAGCTGAGTAGTATTCCATGGAGTAAATAAACCATAGCTTTTTTATCCAGTCTTCTGTTGATGGGCATTTCAGTTGCTTCCAAGTTAGGGTTAGGGTTTCGGTTCCCAAAAGGTCAGATACCACGTTTGCCTTAATTTAAGTTGGAATGCTGTCAGTTTGTAAAAGGGTACCTGTGAAATGTAGTATTACATTGTTAATTAATCCCATAATGTTGGAAATGGTTGTTGATGTTGTGTTATGGCATTTAATTGGTCGGAACGATAATCTGCCAGCTATGTCTCCAGACCAGAGTTAGTCTCCTTAAGAAACTGTTGAATTCAGCTGGGAAACAAAATACTGGACACTATGCAAGGCACATGCTTGCATTGAAAGAAACAAGACTAGATTTGAACTGTAATACTGCAATAAGGTGGAGCAATCCACCATGGGGGGAGGGCAAGAGGAGGGGAAGGGGGAACATCAGCACCTATGAAACGTTGTTATAAAATGAAATGTAATAAAAAATATATGTAAAAAAACAAATAAATATAATCAATCTAGTACTCAAAAAAAAAGTTAACAGAAAGGGAGTGTAGATTTTAAAAAGTTGGGGGTACCAATATAGGCAGCTTTAAATTCTGTGTTCCACTAACTTTTAGAAGTCTTCTATATCTCTTTAAAGTAACAGTTTAGTGAAGACCAAAATCATTTTCATTACTCTAAAATTTTTCTCACCTTCTTTCCCAGTTTTCTCTCCAATACTCTGCCCCAGGATACCAGTGCTCTTATTTTCTGTCACTATCAATTAATTTGTCTTTTCTAAAATTGCCTGCAAATGAAATCATATGGTATACACTTTGCTGTGTCTTGCTTTTCTCAGTGTAAAGCTTTTGAAACTCATCTGTGCTGTATAAATCAATAATCTTGCTTCCCTCTTTGCTTAGTAATACTGCATTTCTGTACCACGATTTGTTTATCCATTTCCCTGTTGCTAGATATGTAGGTTACTTCCAGCATTCAAAAATCATGCGTAAAGCTGCTATGAACATCCACATACAAGTCTGTGTGGATGTGTTTTTATTTCTCTTTGGTAAATACTTGGGAGTGGATTTGCTGAGTCATATGGTACATGATATGTAATTTTTTAAAAATCACTTTTTCCAAAGTGATTTATCATTTTATGGTCTTAGCACCACTGTTTGTTTTTTTTTTTTAATTTTAGCCTTTCTAGGGAATCTAGCATTTTTCTGAGTATTATACTTCTAAATATACGTGTATATATGTGTGTATGCATTTGTCTGAGATGAAGTTCCTTCAAATTAGTTCCGTTTAAACTTTATGCAAATATTTCACTTCATAATCCTTACTAGAAAATGTCATGTAATGTGAAAATGTACAAAATTTCACCAATGAAAAAGGATACCAATATATAATTAAAAGTATTCACAGTTACTTGGCAGCAAAATATTCAATTTTATTTATTGTTAGTTCCAGAACTGTGTGTGACTCTGGACAAATTTCATCTGCAAATAGAAATAGTAATAGCATTTTTATCACAAAACTTTCAAGTAGATTAAATAATATCAGCTATTTGAAACATGTAGCACACTGAAGTGACTGGAATATTGTGTATTAAGCAGCTGGAATAGTATGACTCCATAGTTGTTAGCTATATATAATAATTTCAAAATAGGTATTAGGGTCCTAGGTTCTGTAAGAAATCCATGAAAATAGCTGTCCATATTCTCCCTTATGTGTAATCAATTTTTCCAGTGAAGTGACTATGTTTTTAAAAATTCATTTATTTTTATTGGAAAGTCAGATATACAGAGAGGAGGAAAGACAGAGAGGAAGATCTTCCATCCATTGGTTCACTCCTCAAGTGGCCACAACAGCCAGAGTTATGTCAGTCTGAAGCCAGGAGCCAGGAGCCTCTTCCAGGTCTCCCGTATGAGTACAGGTTACCAAGGGCCTGAGCAATCCTTGACTGCTTTCCTGGACCCCAGGCAGGGAGCTGGATGGAAAGTAGGGCCTCAAGGATTAGAACTGGTGCCCATATAGGATCCTGGCACATGCAAAGCGAGGACTTTAACCACTAGGCTACCGCACAAGATTTATTTATTTATTTGAAAAAGTTTCAAAAAGGAAAAAAAAAAGGTGGGGGGTGAGGGGAAGGAGAGGGAGAGAGAGAATATCTCATCTGCTGGTTAGATTCCCAAATGGTCACAATAGCTAGGACTGGACCAGGCCAAAGACAGGAGCCAAGAGCCATCCGGGTTCCTCACATAGGTACAAGGACCCAAAGACCTGGGCCATCTTCCACTGCTTTTCCAGGTACGTTAACAGAGAGCTGGTTTGGAAATGGAGAGGTTGGAACATGAACTAGCACCCACATGGAGTGCTAGCATCACAGACAATGACTTAACCCACCATACTAGAATTCCAGCTCCTGCGGCATTGTATTTTATCAGTAGAGATAAAATTTTGTAGAGTTTTCAGAGTAAATTTTCATTCCTCTTGTTCTTATTTTCATATTATAAATAATATCTAGGTGCTATAAGTTTAAATTTATTTTCTTATAGAAGCACCACTCTGAAAATAAGGGTCTAGACAAAGTGATGGAGACTC
Organism: Ochotona curzoniae; assembly: GCF_017591425.1. NCBI lineage: Eukaryota > Metazoa > Chordata > Mammalia > Lagomorpha > Ochotonidae > Ochotona > Ochotona curzoniae. Next base: position 1,777,466 of record NW_024465471.1, read on the forward strand.
AAGCCCAAGTGGATGAACTGAAAGGAATCATGGTCAGAAACATAGGTAAGTTTCAGTGGCATAGTTTCAAACATGTGGGCAAAAAATGGCAAAAGACTACTCTCTTGGGTTCAAATTATACTAGAGAATAGAGTAGTCTGAAACAACACTTACTTAGTATTGGAAGTTAATTATTATGAGAGATGTGATTACCTACCTAATTCCATATGAATGGTTTCTTAATATTGGTGATTGTTCTTCACTCTGAATTTGTTTACCTTTAACAAGACAATGTTCTAGGACCTTAGGATAGTTTGGCAATTTAGGGTAATTTGTTCAGATTTCACGAGAAATACCCAGACAGCTAATGTTTCTGTAGATTATTAAAATATAACTGGCCTCTTTAGAATGTCTGGTTTTTGAATGAGAGACTCTCAGAAAGATCTTGAGGATTCTTTCACAATAAAATAAAATGAAAGAGCAGGTATGGATTTTTCTTAGATGTTCTATATCAGGCTGAGAAAATCCCCTTGTATTTTCTGATTACTGAATATATTTACCATTAAAAGATACTTGATTTTGCTATGTTTTGAAATGATCATCTGATTTTTGTTCTTTATTAATGTGAAGTAATTTTTGGAAAGTAAACCATTCTTGGTTTTGAAATAAATCCCATCACATCATGGTGTGTAATCCTTTTTGTTTTTCATTTAGTTTTTATTTTTCATAATATGATTTCTTATGCCCCAGAGATTTCTCCTTCCACACACCCCATTCTGCCTCCCCCCATACTATTTTCTCCTGTATTATTACAATAGTATTTCCCTTCAACACTAGTCAAAAGTCCGTCATTCTTGTATTTAAGTGTGTCATGTCATTGTAGGTATACACGGTGGTAGAATGTCCAGCATCCTATTGTCAAGATGTATTTAACAGTTTCATTGGGAGTCCATCTTCTTTTCAGTAGAGATGCATATTACATTGTATCTTCATAGTGTACTTGCCTACATTATACAGTTCCTCTAGATAAATATATGTATATACATGTTTGCGTATGTATCTATTGATCTTGTATTTTGCATGAAGGTTGGCTTAGGTCAGAGAGAATATATGATATTTGTCTTTTTGGAATTGGCTTATTTCACTGATCATAATGGTCTCTAGTTGCAGTTTTGTCTGATCTTTGTGAAATATCTCTCCCATAAGCAGCAGATAAATGGGTTTTGTTTTTTGATCCAGTCCTCTAATCTATGGCATTTGACTGATGAGTTTAAGCCATTTCCATTCAATGTTAATGTGGATAGGTGGTAGTTTGGTCCTGTCATTTTAGCAATGGGATTATTCTTTGATTGAGTCTTCTGTTAGCCTTTTAATGGGATGTTCTCCACATTTGCCTTTGGTTTTGATAGTTGGTATTCCTTTTCTATTTCATGAGAACATTTTTTAGTATTATTTGTAGGGCAGATTTAGAGGAGGTGAATTCCTGGAGTTTTTCTTTATTGTGGAAGAATTTTATTTCATTTTCAAAGGCAAAAGAGAGCTTTGCAGGATTCGTTATTCTAGGCTGAGAAATTTTCCCTTTTAGAGTCTGGAATATGTCACTCCAGTCTCTCCTGGCCTGTAGTGTTTCCTCTGAGAGGTCAGGCATGAATTTGATTGGGATTCCTCTATAGGTCATTTGTATTTTTCTCACGTGCTCATTTAAAGATTTTTTTTTCCTTATGTTTAACTAAAAAGAGTTTGATTATCATGTGTCGTGGTGAAGTTCGCTTTTGATTAACTCTGTTGGGAGTTCTGTGACCCTTCTATATATTGTTTTCCAGTTCTTTCTCCGGGTTAGGACAGTTTTCGCTCATTTTTTCTTTTTCTTTTTTTTTTTTAGATTTATTTATTTTTATTGCAAAATCATATATACAGAGAGGAGGAGAGATAGAGGAAGATCTTCCATCTGATGATTCATTCCCCAAGTGACTGCAATGGCCAGAGCTGACCCAATCAGAAGTCAGGAACTTCTTCCAGGTCTTCCACGTGGGTGCAGGGTCCCAAAGACTGAGGCTATCCTTGACTGCTTTCCCAGGCCATAAGCAGGGAGCTGGCTGGGTAGTGGGGTTGCCGGGATTAGAACCGGCGCCCATATGGGATCCTGGCATGTTTAAGATGAGGCCTTTAGCCACTAGGCCACCACACCATGCCCTCATTTATTATTTCATTGAATAAACCTTTAATTCCAGTTTCTTTTCTGCACCTTCTAGAACTCCCATAATTCTTATGTTGGGTCTTTTAATCGTATCTTTTAATTATTGGATACAAATTTTTAGCTTGGCCTAGCTCTGCTTCCAGCTTTTTGTTTGTTTACCCCTGGTGACAGGAAATATCTTCCAATTCTGAGATTCTTTCTTCTGCTTCCTTCATTCTATTTTTGAGACTGTCCACTATACTTTTAACTTGCTTCACTGTATTCTTAACTTCTGAAATGTCAGCTTTCATTTGATTCATTTCCTGTGTGACATATTCCTTAAATTCTTTGAACTCCTGTATTATGTTATTGTTGGTCAGAAGCTTTAGAATGAGTTTTCTGAATTCTGCATCCCCCATTTTCTCAATGACCTCAGATCTCAGTTAACTCTGAGGGTGGTAGAGGCTTTTGCTCCTTTACCAGGGAGTCTTTACCATTGTGCCTCTGTCTCTGCTTTTAACTTTTTACGTTGCAATCCTGTCTGGCAGATTCTTCTCCTTAGTTCAGATTTCTAAGATATATTAGTTATAGGTCTACAAGCCAATTTTTACGTTAATTCAATGTCCTGGATTAGGAAAATGCCAACTGTCCCAGATAACTGGTTTGTTGGTGGCACTGATCTTGTCTAGACACACAAGATGGCACCTAGAGAGGCACTGCCGGAGAGCCAGGGCTGTTGGCCTTTGGACCTGGGGACCACACAGATCCTGCAGGACACAAAGCTGGCGCTGTCTTCCCCGTGGGATCAGCCCAGCATGACTAGCCGGAAATACGCCCACTCTAGCCTTCTATCCCTGTGCCATGAGCTCCAACCCTTAATAGTCTGCCTGGCGGAGTCTGCTGCTCCATTTCCGTTTGTTGCTGGGCCGAAGTATTTGGCAAGATTGACTGGTCCTAGTCTACCTTCGTCTTCTGAGCTCCCCATGCGAACCCATACTCCCACCTGGCTGCTGCAATTGCCAATTTGTGGCCACCGCTAGATCCCTGGTTGTTGATGGAGTCTGGGTTGCTGTTCACCCGTGGCTGGTGGGTTTTCTGTTTCCTGTAAACCACTCTGCTGTTGCCACCTCTTCCCTGTGTTCAGGGGGTCTCCATGTTCCCCACTCACTGCCCTCCGTTGACTGCCTGACCCTCTATCTTTTCCTATAATCTGCTCCCTGTGCTGTACCCTGTCTAGTGATTCTCCATCTTCCTGAACTATCTGCACCCTATGCTACCATCTTGATTCTATGCCATTTGTTTATTTTGGCTTTGGCTGCTTGTGCTTTTCGTGACTTTTCTAAGAAGTTTTTACCAATGCCTAAATCTTTTAGAGTGCTTACTCTGTCTTCCTCTAATGGTTTGATGGTTTCTGGGTATAGATTTAGGTCCTTGGATCCATTTAGAGTTGATTTTTATATAAGATGAGAGGAGAGAGTTTTGATTCTTATCTCTTCAGGCTGCTATCCAGTTGTGCCAATGGTACTTGCTGAAGAGACCAGGCTTTTCCCCTGGATTGTTGTCAGTTTTCTTGTCAAAGATTAGTTGGCTATACATGTGTGGTCTCCTTTCTGGGGTTTCTGTTCTGTTCCACTGATCTTCTGTTTTTGTATTGGTACTAGACTGTTTTGACAACCAATGCCTAGTGTATGTTGAGGTCTGGAAATGTGATTCCTGTAGCTTCTTTTTTATTCTTCAGGATAGCTTTGGCTGTCCGTGATCTCTTGTGTTTCTAGAAGAATTTTCCTATCATCTTTTCTATTTCTAAGAAGAATGTTGTTGAGATTTTCATTGGGATTATATTCGAATCTGTATATTACTTCGGTAATATAAGTATTTTGATGATTTTGATCCTGCTGATCCAGGAATATGGTAAGTGCTCTGTTTAAATGTATTATTCTAATTTTTAATGGTTTGTAATTTTCATCATAGAGGTCTTCCACATCTTTGATTAGGTTAATTGCAAGGTATTTAAGATTTGTCTCTGCTATTTTAAAGGCTATTTATGAGTTCTTTCACAGATATGGAGTTATTTGTGAATACTAGGGCCATCTATTTATGTTCATTAATTTTGTATTTGCTACCCTACCAAACTCCTTTATGAGTTCCAATAGCCCCTGATCGAGTCTCTTGGTTCTTCACATATAGTATATAGTCTGCATGTAGGGATAATTTTATTTGCTCATTTCTGAATTGAATTCCTTTAATTTCTTTTTCTTTCTTTTTTTTTTTTTTTTACTAATAGTTCTATCTGGGACTTCCAATACTGTATCAAATAGCAGTGATGAAAGTGGGCATCCTTGTCTAGTTCCAGATCAGTGGAAAAGCTTCCAGTCTTTCCCTATTTAGTGTGATGTTTGCATTGAGGGTTTTTTGTTTTTTTTTTAAGCCCATAGTAAGTTTATTCATATTTGAGTGCTTCAAAAAAACAGAACTACAATATTTCAACATGTTATAGAACCAACTGCTTTTGCTGAGACCATTTAAAATGGTATTTCTTTTTTTTTCTTTTTTTTATTAATAAAATTTATTTTGACATTCTTTACATACTTAGTTAGAGTAAGAAGGTTCAAGGGCTACAGGAAAGTGGATAATACTAGTATGTTTTCCATATTGTTACCTTCATGTTTAAAAGGCGGGTATTAAGGGAGAAGGCCCACCCAATTTCCCACCCTCCCCAAGTCCCGGGTGTAGGGCATGCTCTGAGGTTCTTGCTCAAGTCGTTTTGATATTGCAACAGTTATGAATTACTGTCAATCTTGCCACTCCAAGCACTATGAGGTCTTTGAAAAATCCCCTGATTGACATAGTCCATCATAGCTGAGATGGTTGGTTGACTCATTCTGTCTTCTCTCTTTTCTTCGTTAGGGTTCTGAGTCCAGCATTTAGATTAGGAAGATCTCCAAAGAAACTTCTTGTATGTGCTAACAAGTACAGGGCCTGGCACCGTCCATCGCCCCAATCAGCTGGTGGTTGTAATTGCTGGGTTGGTTCTGTTTTCACTCCCGACTTCCACTGGAACCAATGGGTGCTGCAGTCCAGCCTGGTTCTGCCCCGCACATACTTGGCCCTCACCTAAACCAGTGGGAGCTGCAGCCTAGTTGGAGTGACCCACAATAACCCCCACCAGGACCGCCCCTACCCTGGTTTGCCAGTAAGTGTAGCAGTAATCCGGTCTGTCCCACACCCCATTCCACCCCAGCCGCTGTTTAGTTTTATGTCCTCCCGTGGAAGTGGTAACCCAAGAGGGATGAGCCCACTATTACCCTCCCAGGCCTCTCCCACTCCCAGATTCCAGTTGATGCTGCCCAAACAACCCTCGCCCACTTTAATTTTGTTTGCACCAGTAGGAATAATCAGCCCAGCCCGGCTTTTCCCTGATCTAGTCCACATGAGGTGCACAGGTGTGGTAGCTCTGCCTAGTCTGGTCTGCCCCCATCCCAGCCCATGCTCTCCTGCGGAAGTAGCTATCCTGCAAAGGAACCCTCCCTTATTCCCCTGCTGGCTCTGCCCACTTCCTTTCTTGTTCTCAGGCTGGTTGGGTGCTGCGGTCCCTTCCAGTACAGGCAACCTCACCTCGGCATTCCATATTGTGCACTAGTCTTTGTTGCGACTGACCCTGGGTCGACCCACACTGGTGCCTGGATTTGCCAGTGGATGACGTGGACAGATTCAGCCTGGTCTTGCCCCCACGTCTGCCAAGTGTATGCCAGTGTGTAGCTTTCCATGGCCTTTTCTGGGCTGTTTCCTATCATGTTTCTTGCGCTTACCTGCCTGGTCTGTGTCCTGCCAGAGGAGTTGCCCAGGCTCCTCCATCAGAACCTCTCCCAATGCCAGGTTACACGCTTACCAGTGGGTCCATGAGCCAACCCTACTCAGTCCACCTCCTGTCATAGCAGGAACTGTGGCTTTTCCTGACTGGCCTTCCACCCAATCTGGTTCTTGCTGTTGGATGTTCCAGCCCAGCCATGGTTTGTCCATACCTACGTATGGCTCACACATGGCTCAGTAGGGGTTTGAGACCTTGCCTAGTCTATCACACATCTGTCCTGGTCCTCCAGAACACCAGGGGGAGTCGGGGTCCGGCCCGGTTTGGTGCATCCAATCCCAGTCCACACTTGTGCCAAGGGAGACTACAACTGTTTCCAGATCAGAACGCAGCCCCTCTTCCAGGCCACGCGCCTCTTTGTGGGAACATCAGCCCAGCTAGGGTTGTCCCCTTTGCACCCCAACCGGGTCTGTTCCCAGCCATAGATCACTCGCATGCCAGTGGTTGCTCTGATTCAGCTTGGCACAGCTCCTCACCTGTCCCGACCTCTGCCTTAGACACTGTGGCTTAGTGTCCCTGGCTCCCGCAGACCAGTAGGTACAAGAGCCTAGCTTGGAATGACCTTTGCTCCCTACTGGTTTCTAGTTTTACTTGTGGGCTAAGGTTTGCTCATTCGTACCAGATCTACTCTGTTCCATTACCAGTTGACACATTAGCCAGCCGTTGGAGCTACTTTTGCAGGACAAGCCCCAAGCCCAGGCTTCTGCATGGACTGGTATTTGGTGCCCAGCATTATTAGTGATTACAAGTTTTACAAAGGAAGAGTTACTGCCTGTTTCAGGTCCGAGAATCACAATGGGTTCAACCTGGAGCTAATTAAGCAGCGACTCAAAGAACCAAATACCCAGAGCTCCCCAGCCAGGCGGCCAGCAGGCGGAGCCTGGCACCAATGGCGCACTGGCCGCCCGGGAACGGCTCACCATGTGCCCATGGCGGCCGTCTGGGATCCAGGCATGAGACGCCCTGTCCTGAGACCCACCAGCTGCTGGGAGGCTGCTGGAGGTTTAAATTCCCAGGCCCAAGGTTGCGCCCCTCCCAAATCCCCTTCACCGCCCAATGAGGGTGGCGGGTGGGTGCCGGACCTGCCCAGTCCCAGAGGCCTCCCCCCCTCGGTCTACTCACCCCAAAGGAAGCAGCCTCTGGAACCCAGCAGGCCTGGACACGGCTCACCATGAAAAGCTTCCAGTCTTTCCCTATTTAGTGTGATGTTTGCATTGAGGGTTGTTTTTTTTTTTTTGTTTTGTTTTGTTTTGTTTTTTTTTTTGTATATTGCTTTGATTGTGTTGCAGGTTGCTCTTTTTACGCTTATCTTGCTTAAATGGAGTTGGATTTTATCAAATGCCTCCTGTGCACTTAATCAGATGATCATGTGGTTTATTTAAAGATTTAGTTATTTTTATTGGAAAGGCAGATATACAGAGAGGAGGAGAGACAGAGGGGAAGATGTTCCTTCTAATGATTCACTCCCCAAGTGGCCACAGTGGCTGAAACTGAGCCAATTTGAAGCCAGGAGCCAGGGGCCTCTTCCAGGTCTCCCACGTGGGTGCAGTGTCCTAAGGCCTTGGGCCGTCCTCCACTGCTTTCCCAGGCCACAAGCAGGGAGCTGGATGAGAAGCAGGGCCACCGGGATTAGAACTGGTGCCCATATGGGATCCCGGGCATGCAAAGCGAGGACTTTAGCCACTAGGTTATCGTGCCAGGCCCGATTTTTATTTTTCACTTTGTTGATGTGGTATATCACATTTATGGATTTGCGTATGAGAAGCCATCCTGCATGCCAGCAACAAATCACACCTGGTCTGGGGGAACGATCTGTCTAATATATTGTTGGTTTCTGTTGTATAATATTTTATTAAAGATTTTTGCTTCTATGTTCATCAGGGATATCAGTCTACAGTTCTCTTTTTCTGTTGTGTCTCTGGCTTTGGTATTAAGGTAATGTTCGCTTTGTACAAAGAGTTTGGAGGGATTGCCTTGCTTTCTATTTTTTTAATAGCTTGTGGTGGATTGAGGCAAATTCTTAGTGAAACATTTTGTTGAATTCAGCAGTGAAGCCATCCAGTCCAGGGCTTTTCTTGGTTGGGAGTGATTTAATTACTGATTCAATTTCAGGTTCAGTTATAGGCCCATTTACATTATTCAATCGTGATTCAGTTTTGGTAGATTGTATGTGTCCAAAAATCTATCCATTTCTTCTGAGTCTTCAGATTTGTTGGTTTATATAATGTTGTCAGTATGGTTTTCCTGATAGGACCACTGCAATGCATTGAGCCAGATGTCAGCTCTCTCCTGGCTTAGTGCACAAGCAGCTCACTGTTGTCCCTCCTCCAGAGCCTCTGTTCTACTTTACAGATTGGTGCCCAATGCTGCACTGGTGGGGTCTGGAACATGAAATTCACTATATTCATACACCCAATCGCATGGGCTCTGTCACTCTGTTTCTGCCCATGTTAGAATTGAACAAGTCAGCGGGACTCGTGATTCTATGGCTTAGTTCACCTCCTGAGTTAGTGAACTCCACTTCCCACCTGGCCACCAGTGGAGCTCCTGTCACCAATCACCACTGGAGTATCTGTTCACTGCAGCACTGCTCTGCTGTCTCTGCTGCTTCCCCACATCCACAGGTGTCCAGGTGTCCCTCTGCCACCAGCATGTACTCTCCTATTTCTTGGGATTGTGCCCTATCTGCTTTACCTCAGCTAATCCTTCTATGTTTAAACCTGTCCTCACTCTATTTTATAGAATCGTTTCTGTATCTTGCCAGATACATGCTAATAGTATTTTACTGAGACTTCATTAATATCTGTTCAAAAGAGATGATAATCTATATTTTCTTGCATTATATGCCTTTTATTTTGATACTGTGGCAGTACCAGCCTCAGAAAATGAGTTGAAACTTATTTCCATCTCTGATTTATCGAAGAGTTTGTGAAAATTGGTTAAATTTTCTTGAAATATTTGCTATAATTCACCAACTATGCCTGGACTTTTCTTGGTGCAAAATTTTTAAATTATCAATTCAGTTTATTTATTTATTATATGTTTATTTTTTTCCTAGAATTTGTTCTGGTAGTTTGTTATCTTTCTAGGAATTTGTCTGTTTCATGTAAGTTATATAAGATGTTGACACACTCTTGTTCTTAGTATTCCCTAAGGATCCTTTTGATTTCTGTGAAGTGGGTAGTGATGACCCTTCTTTTATTTCTGATTTTAGTCATTTGAGTCTTCTCATTTTTTTTATTACTCTGCAAAAAGATTTGTTAATTTTGTTATTTTTCAAATAGCTAACTCCTGCTTTCTTTGATTTTTTTTCCTGTTTTTTTTTTCTGTCCTCTAATTTTTCCACATTAATCCAGCTTTGGATTTAGTTTCCTCTTTTTTCCTATTTCATGAGATCAGAAGTTAGACTATTAATGTAAAATAATTTGTCTTAGGTAGCCATGACAAAATGTCATTGACTGGGTTGTTTGAGCAACAAAGTTTATTTTTTTCCGCAGGGCACCAGCATAGTCAAGTCATTATGGTTTGTAGATGACATCCACTCCCTATGTCTTCATATGTTCCATGAACATGAAGTGTCTTTCCTTTTGTCCCTTCAGTTTCTTTTAAGAAAGCTTTTGCAGTTTTCATTACAGAGATCTTCCACCTCACTTAATTTATTGTTACATTCCTTTTGTAGCTATGGAAAGTGAGGTTGCTTTCCAGATCTTTCAAACAATTCACTACCAATATATAATAACAACTGATTTTGTACATTGACTTTGTATCCTGCCACTTTGAATTTTTTTTTAACATTTATTAATTTTTATTGTAAAGTCAAATATATAGAGAGGAGGAGAGACAGAGAGGATGATCTTCCATCTGATGATTCACTCCCAAGTGGCTACAATAGCTAGAGCTGAGCCAGTCCAAAGCCAGGAGCCAGGAGCTTCCTCATATCTCCCACATGGGTGCAGTGTCCCAAGGTTTTGAGCCGTTCTCCACTGCTTTCCCACTCCACAAGCAGGGAGCTGGATGGGAAGTGGAGCTGCCGGGATATGAACCAGTACCCATATGGGATCTTGGCACATGCAAGGCAAGGACTTTAGCCACTAGGCTACCACATTGGACCCACTACTTGGATTATTTTGGTTATTCTAACATTTTTGCTGCCTGTTTTTCTACATAAAGATTTCTTGGAATGTAATCATTGCCCATACATTCAAACATTCACTCTGATAGAATTAAGTACTTGCAATGCAGACTGTGTAATTTGCAAAAACTAAATTTAGTGTCTGTCTCTTTACATGAAGAATGCTACTGTCTACTTCAGTTAATAAGGCTAAATGCAGAACCTTTTATTTTTACAAGTGTAAGTTTTTCTGTCATAAATATGAATTGCCAGGAGTAGTAACTGCCAGAGACCCATTCTGGCTGACTCGAGAGCTTGCAAAGGATGCGTGGATCAGTGAGAAGATAAGAAGGGGAGAGATGGGACGTGGACCATTACAGCATGATGCTCATAATGGACAACTCAGAAAAGTTGCCTTCTTTATTTAGACACAAATCATCACAAGCTTTTGCACAACATCCAATTGTTTCATTTTTACTTCATTATAAAAGAATGATTACAAAATCAATCCTAAAAAACATTATTGTTATTTTACTTCAGAGAAAGTATTTTCAGCAAGCTATTACTCATTCAAACCTGCTGTGACCTAGCTGAAGCCAGGAACTCCACGGTTTGTAGCACATGCAGTTACGTAGTGACAAGTGGTTTACTTACATCCAAAATCACTTTTCACTAAAACATAAGCTAACTACTATTATTTAAAATATCAAGAGTGCAGAATTAAAAGAGAAGCTCATAAATGAAAGGAATTTATAAAAGTATATATCATAGATTCTTTAGTAAATCTTATAATCAATCATGCATTAATTACCGCCACCTTCACCTAGTGTTGATTCAATTGTTTTTTGATCTTTTGTTAAAGGGCAGTGAAAGGGATCAGGGCAACTCAGCCATTCTACAAACAGAGGGCCTTTACAAGAAACTTCTTTTTATCTTTATAAACTATTTTGTTTCCCTAAATATAAGTGCCAATATAAGGTAGAAGTTTTAAGCCATTTTTGGGGAGAGTTCACAATATTTTGGTTCCCTTAGAAGATGCCCCATATACTTTCTGCTTTCCATGGTGAGAAACCAAAATGCATCATGTCATGTGTTGTAACAGTTCAAGGTGCATGGTAAACAAACTCTTTGTACCTCCATGATTGCCATCTGTTCCAAGATATTATCAAGCCATTTCTTAAGGAAAACTTTACTTGTATTAACACAAGCTTCAGGACAAAGGTGGGCACATAACAGGATGTTTGGAGACATTGTGGGCTCAATTGTACTATTGTATGATTTTAGCTGTGTGTCATTGCCTTACACCCCTAAATATGTTTTCATCATAACATGATTGATCAGTTTGAGGTGTTAATACCAGTTACAGGAATTATTTCACATTTGCAGAAAAACAACACCACCACCCTCAGGAGAATTCTGTGAAACATCAGATAGGTGATCAAGTGTCGATACAATGGGGTGAGGCAGCAATGAGGTGACCAGAGACATTCTGCCAGACCTTGCCATGCAGCCAGAAACTCCTCGTAGCCTAGCTAACTGAGGAATAGTGCTCATCACACACCCATGCCATCTGGCCCAACAACATGACTTCCCGCAAATAAATATGAAAAATTTTTTTAAGATTTTAATTAACACAAAGATAAAAGCAAGCAAGTTTGTAATATAAAACATTATCTTTTCTGTTTTTCCAACATAGATCTGGTAGCTCAACGAGGAGAAAGATTGGAATTATTAATAGACAAAACAGAAAATCTTGTGGACTCAGTAAGTATGGAATGTGATCTTTTTTTGTTCAGAATATGAAGCAAAGAAACTAAAAATGATGATTGACATAATAGTGAAATTCACAACTGTGAGGTTTTCTTTTTTTCCTTTCTTGTCACCAGTTTGTGATTATGTTACATTGTGATAATTAGGGCAACAGGGAAGAAAACATTAACGAGGCTTTGGCTTGAAAAACATACTATACAGGGATAATTTTCTAAAGCTTTTACTGATTCCTACATAATTTATTATCTCAGCTGAATATACCAGTCTTACCTGTAAAAAATTATAATGCATGAAGCGAATGTACAAACCAGTTTGGACTCAGGGTGAGCCTTGGAAACTGAACAATTAATTTAATTTACAGTAGTAGCTTGAAATTTCCTTGCATCACACAGGAGACAGGGATTGTAAAGACCCATAAGCTTTCAAGGAGACGTTGTAACTTTGTGAGCCAATTATGGTAGTTACATATATCTACATTTTCCCATGTGATATATATAGGAAGGTTTTGAAGAAGGAAAGATGGACGAAAGAAAGGAAGAGATCAACTACAATTTGGATGATTATAATTCCAAACTTAAATGTAGAATAGGAGAGAATCAAGATGGCAGAATAGGGTAAGGACACGTTAAAATAAATGAAGAAACATTACCCAGTGTGAAGCAAGAGAGGGCACATTCCAGGAAATAGGAGAGGACAGAACAATGGTAGAGAGGTACCTGGAGACTGACAGACACAGGAAAGCAGTGTGGTGTTGCAGTGACTGATACCCAAGCAGCATTCAGCAAGTGGTGATCTAAACTACACTAGCAACCTGAACTCCACCAGCAACAAGGTGGGAAGGGATGTTCACCGGGAGCTCAGGAGGTGAACCCAGACAAAGAACTGCTTGTCCTGCTGGTCTGTTAGATTTGACCAGGAGCAGGGGCTTAGAGGCAGGTCCCAGATGGGCAGTGCAAGAACAGGGTGAATTTCACAACCCAGTCTGTCCCCTAAAGCTGAATTGGGTGCCATTTTATGTAGAGAGGAAAAGGTTATGGTACAGGACTGAGCATGCACTGAGCTGGGAGTGAACTCATTTCTGGCTCAATGAACTGCAACAACGTGGCATCCTACAGGTTGCACCCAAGACAGGTATAGGTAGCACTCAGACCTGACGGCCAGCAGATCCAAAACTGCACAAGTGGCATATCAGGCACCATTTTGTACAGTGCAGCAAAGGCTTTAAGACTGCAGGGACAACAGTGAGCTGCACATGCACTGAGCTCGGCTAGAACTCACTGAGCTCAGGGCATTGCACTGGTCCCACAGGAAAATAGTACCAACTTTGGCATTGCACGAGCCAAAATACATCCATTAGGCCCTCAGACCTAACGGCCAACAGGTTGCTGCAAGATCAGCAACACCAACAACCTAGCTATATAGGACACCTGGTGTCTCTCTAATCCTAGGACCTGCTCAAACCAGAAGTGGGAGAAAGGTTGCACAGACAACAGTGCAGCCTCAGCATGGGATTACAGGAGGTGGAGAGTGGTGAGTCAGGAGCTGGGCCTATGGAGACCATGGTGGAAATCTAACATAAGAACCCAGACCTGGAACTTGCTGAAGGAAGTGGCACAAGTGACTGCAAGCAAAGAGCCATGTACCAACTGCAATAAGTAAAATCAAAGTGTAGACCTGTGGGTGACAGAGCTTGGAAACCAGACCAAAGGAAAAGACTGCTAACCAGAAGTACAATGACCAAGAGCAAAAGAAGAGACAAAGGCACAATGGATATTACTGAAGATTCTTCTGCAAAGGAGCAAAAGCCTTTGCCAACCTCAGAGTTCACTGAGGAAGACATCAAGAAAATGGGGGACACAGAATTCAAAACACCTGTTGTAAAGCTTCTTATCAACAACGAGAAGCACGTACTACAGGGGTTCAAGGAATTTAAGGAATATGTCACACAGGAAATGAATCAAATGAAAGCTGATCTATCAGAAATGAAGAATATAGTGGAGCAAACAAAGTACAGCGGAGAGTCTCCAAAATAGAATGAAGGAGGCAGAAGAAAGAATCTCAGACTTGGAAGATATTTGGAAGAATATTGGAAGATATTTGAAGAACATTCCGGTAAAATAAATATCCCAAAATCAATGGAAACTATATCTCAAAACTCATTCTCACTGAACTCTTCACTGACCCATAGATCATGTAGCAGCATCATTTTCTTGAATAAAATTCTTGCTTTTCTTTTTCATTTCTTCAGTGAAACATAAGTCATTCATTTAATTTCTTCTTTTTTTTTTTTGCTTCCTGTTGTTGATTTTGTTTTGTGGTTTTTCATTTAAGGGGATGTATAGTAACTGTGTGATGGAGACTATTATATCCAGATGTGAGGATACAATGCAGTATGCATCTCTACTTCCAGACAAAGATGAACTCCCAATGAAACTGCTTACTATAACTTGACAATAGGATGCTGGACTCTGCCATTGTCCATGCCCGCAATGATGGACATATGACTATTTATGAACAACTATACTAGTAATAATACAGGGGAACTCAGGGGGTGGCAGTGAGGACTTGGGGAGTGGAGAAGGAAAATCCCAGGGCCTATGGAACTGTATCATAAAATGATAATAATAATAATAATAAAGTAAAAAATAAATAAATAAAACCGAAAAATATAGAGTAGAAATTTACACCTTGAAATAGTTCAGTTATCAATCATGTTCACAGATGCAGCAAAATTATAATGGCTAAGTTGTGACCTCTAAAACCATGTTACCGGGCCCGGCGCGGTGGCGCAAGTGGTTAAAGGTCCTCGCCTTGCACGCCCAGGATCCCATATGGGCGCCGGTTCTAATCCCGGCAGCCCCGCTTCCCTTCCAGCTCCCTGCCTGTGGCCTGGGAAAGCAGTTGAGGACAGCCCAAAGCTTTGGGAACCTGCACCCGCGTGGGAGACCCGGAAGAGGCTCCTGGCTTCGGATCGGCATAGTATCGACCCGTTGCGCTCACTTGGGGAGTGAATCATCGGATGGAAGATCTTCCTCTCTGTCTCTCCTCTCTGTATATCCGCCTTTCCAATAACAAAATAATAAAAATAAATCTTTAAAAAAAAAATAAATATAAAAAAAAATAAAACCATGTTACCTAGATTTGAACCTCACTGCTACCATTTATTAGTTCTGGGACCTTAAACAAGTTGCTTATTAAACTGATCTCTCTGTGCTTCAGTTTTCATCATCAAAATGGAGATGTACTTACTTCATAGCATTTTAAGAATTAAGTAAGATAATGCATACAGAGTACCTAACACAGAATCTGGCATCTACTAAGAAGTATTTAAGTATCTATTGTTAGTTTTAGTTTTATAGGTGCATTTATTAACAGCAGGGTTTTTTTCCCAAAACTTATTTCATTTATCTGAAAGGCAGGAGCAAGGGGTGGGAGGGTTTGGGAGAGAAATAGAGATATCTATAAGTTCACTTTCTTTTTTTAATTGTATTTTTGATGATGTTTACATAGTTGATTAGAGTGGGAAGGGTTGAGGATTAGGGTGGTGGGAAGGGTCGAGGATTATGGGAGAGTGGGTGAGACTATTGTTTACACATTTTCTCTTCCTGTATCTGGGGGAGTGGGGAGAGAAGGGGAGAAGCCTCACCCAGCAGCCTAACCGCCTCAATACCCAGGGGTGGGGAACAGCCACCAGATGTCATCCTGTGGTCCCTGATACGAAGCGTGTTCTGAGGGTTCTGCTCAAGTGATTTTGATAGTTCTAAAATGCTATTATTCTCGCAGATCCAAGCATGAGGAAATGCTTCCAAAGTTCGTTGGCTGAAGTAGTCTACCTCAGAGTCTCCATTCACCCAGAAATTTGCTGTCCAGCTTCGCTGGGATAGTTGACCAGTATGTTCTGCCCTCCTTCCTCTGCTTCCGCTATGCAAACCAGTGGGTGCTGCAGCCTAGCCCAACCCTGCTCACCACACACTCAGCCTTCACATACAGCCTGGGGAGCTGCAGCCCAGTCAGAACAACCACCAATAACCCTCAGTGTACCAGCCCCCAGCTCTGGTTCCTGTGCCTGCCAGCATGTGCAGTGGACTGGTCCAGTCTGTCTTGCATCCCATTGAGATCTCATAAACATCCCTGGGCATTGAAGCCTAACTCAACCCAACCAGTTTCATCCTCCAGCCCACACTCATGCCAGTGGGTGCCAGCACCTATCTAGCCATGCCCACCCCCAGCCCTGGTTCTCATGCTCACCATTGGGGAGTTGCAGCCCATCAGAGAGTGCCCACTGTTTCCTTTCTGAACCCACTCCCTGCTCCAGATCTTGCACTCTCTGGGTGGTTCTGCAGTCTAGCTACATAGGACTTGTCCCCAGTTCCAGCACTTGGCAGCTGTTGCTGATGCAAAGCCCACACCCACCTGCCCTTACACTGGCTCATACCTACACCAGTAAATACAATCAGTTAGTCCAACCTGGCTCACCCCCTAACCAAGTTCACATGCAAACCAACAGGTTCTGTAACCCTGCCCGGCCTGGTTTCAGCTTTCATGTTCACCAACAGGAGCAGTGGACCAATAGGGGAATTCCCACTGCTCCCCTCCCAGGCTTGCATGTGCTGGTGGGTGCTGCGGCCTAGTCTCACTTGGCTTGTCTCACCTCAGCATTTTCCGGCAGGTGCTATATCCTGACCCAGCCTAGTTGGCCCCTGTTCCAGCTTGTGTTTGTGGGTGCTGCTGCCCAAACCAGCCCAGCCTGCCCCCATTTCCAGCCTTAATGTGAACTGGCTGGTGCTGCGACTGATCTGGCCTCTCTGTACCACATCTTGGTTCTCACATATGCCAGTGGGTGCTTTGGAACTAGCCCAGCTTGGCCTGCCCCCAGGCACGACCCACGCACATGACAGCGGGTATTGTAACCTGTCCTGGCCTGGGCTGCTCCTTGCCTTGGTTCTTGCGCTAACCGGCACGAACTGCATCCTGACGAAGGATTTCCCCAAGCTCTTCTGTTGGGTCTACTTGCAGTGGCAGATCTCATGCACATTGGTAAGTCCTTGGCCAAGGCTGACTTAGTCCACCTCTTGTACTGGCAGGAACAGCGGCCTTCAACAGCAGGTGTTAAAAAGACTACAGACTACTGTTGAATTTTATATCAGTTTGTAAATAATTTTTTCATCAAAGCATAGGATAATTGGAAGAAGGGTGGTATCATACAGGAAGTCAAAACACCTGAGTTTAGATCTCACTTTGTGATGCATTCTTTACTAGAGAGAACAGGACAAAGAAGTATCCGATCTTAGATCTGCAGATCAGTTTCTTTGATACTGCCAGTCTGTAAGTATTCCTGAAGATTATCCCATTTATACTAGTCTGTACTTTTCAAAATAAAATCTTAATTGTGTGACTGTATGCCCTGTGATAACAAAAGTACAAAACGTACTAATGATACTTAATGGCAGAATAACATGCATACAGTAGGATGTTTCAAATATACTACTTTTAGATCTACAGCTGTTATTATTGATATAATGAATACCCATATAGTCACCACCCAGATCAAAACACAAAATATCTCCTACGTTCCAGAAGACATGGCACCTTGAGTTTATAGATGTAATCATGTTTCTAACTTTTATCACCATAGGTAATAGTTTCCCTATTAATTTTTCTAGAAACAGATTCATATGTACTTCTTTGTGTCTGTCCTCTTTCACTTACTGTTGTGTGTCTATAAGCTTTACCCATTTCATTGATTATTGAAATAATTTATTTTTTATTGCTTTCTATTGTTTCCCTGTATGAATCTACTTATTACAGTTTATTTATACATTCTCTGCTGTGGAACTTCATTTCTGGATTTTGTGTTGTATTCCATTTATTTGTCCACCTTTATACTAATACCACTCTGTTGATTACTGTGATTTCATAGAATTCTTTTTTTAAATTTTTACTTTTTTTTTATTATTATCATTTTATGATCCAGTCCCATTGGCCCTGGGATTTCCCCTATCCCCTCCCCAATTCCCTCGTCCCTCACTGAGTTCCCCCATATCATTACTATAGCACAGATCTTCATACACAGTCATATGTCCATCATTGCGGGCATGGACAATGGACAAAGTCCAGCATTCTGTTGTCAAGTTATAGTAAACAGTTTCATTGGGAGTCCATCTTTGTCCAGAAGCAGAGATGCACACTGTATTGTATCCTCACATCTGGATATGATAGTCTCCATTACACAGCTGCTATACGTCCCCTTAAACAAAAAGCCACAATACAACATCAATAACAGGAAGAAAAATAGAAATCCACAATGCCATGAAGAAAAACAACATGCTGCTAGACATGATAATCTGCTACACAGTCACCACACGTCCCCCCATATAAAAAGCCACAAAACAAAATCAATAAGAAGAAAAAAAAAAGAAACTAACAACGCTATGAAGTTAAATAACATGCAACTTAATAACCAATGTGTCGCTGAAGAAATGAAGAAGAAAATCAAGAACCTTATTGAAGAAAATGATGCTACTGTGTGATCTATGAATCAATGAATAATTTAATCAGAAGAAAGATTTGAAGAGATGAAACTAACAAAAAAATCAATCAGAATTCATGGGATGTAATTTCCACTGATCTTTATTAGTAAGATATGTCTCCTGTAAGCAACAAATAGATGAGTTTTGTTTTTAATCCAATCTACCAATCTATGCCATTTGATTGATGAGCTTAAGTCATTTACAGTCAGGGTTAATATGTGTGGATGGTAATTTGGTCCTGTCATTTTAGGAATGGGTTGTTCATTGGTTTAGTCTTTTGTTGTCATTTTACTGGGATGTTCTTCCCATTTGCCTTTGGTTTGGGGGTGCTATTCCTCTTCTCTGTCAAGAGAACATCTTGAAGTATCGTTTGTAGGGCAGGTTTGAAAGAGGTATATTTTAACTTTTCTTTACTGTGGAAGAATTTTATTTCATTTTCAAAGACAAAAGAAAGCTTTGTTGGATATGTTATCTTAGGCCGACAATTTTTTTCTTTTAGAATCTGGAATATGTCACTCCATTCTCTTCTTGCCTGTAGTTTCCTGTGAGAGGTCTCCTGTGAGTTTAATTGGTATTCCTTTATATGCTAATTGATTCTTTTTTAACATGCATATTTAAGGATCTTTTCCTTCAGTTCAATTGAAGAGAGCTTGATGATCATGTGTGGTGGTGAAGATCACTTTTGATCAAGCCTGTTGGGAGTTCTGTGTCCCTCCTGGATCTTGTTTCCCAATTCTTTCTCCATATTAGGGAAATTTTCCTTGATTATTTCATTAAATACATTTGCAAACTCAGCTTCTCTTACAATGGGGTATTTATTACCTCTTACATGTTAGGATGGATATTTTCAAAAGACAAAAGATAATAAGTGCTAGTGAGTATGTAGAAATAGTGGAAAATGCCAGACACAGACAAATACTACAGTAACTCCTTTATATATGGAAGCTTAAAATGTAAATGTAGGGCCTGGCACGGTGGCTTAGTGGCTAAAGTTCTCGCCTTGAACACGCCAGGATCCCATTTGGCCACTATTTTGTGTCCCAGCTGTTTCACTTCCCATCCAGCTCCCTGCTTGTGGCCTGGGAAAGCAGTGGAAGATTGCCCAAAGCCTTGGGACCCTGCACCCATGTGGGAGACCTGGAGGAGGTTCCTGGCTCCTGAGTTCGGATCTGCTCAGCTCCTGCCGTTGCGGTCACTTGGGGAATGAATCATCAAACAGATCTTCCTCTTTGCCTCTCTTCCTCTCTATATATCTGACTTTGCAATAAAAGTAAATAAATCTTTTTTTAAAATGTAAATGTGCAAGTATAGAAGCAAAAAGTAAAAAAAAATAAGTTGTTGCCAAGGGTCAGGAAATTTGGGTAAAGAAGCGATATTGATCAAAGTATACACACTTACACTTAAAGTTCTGCAGACCTAATGTATAGCATATAGCACAATGACTGTAGTTAATAATAATTATTCAGTAATTAAAATATGTTCTGAGAATTCACCACACAAATGAAAAGTAACTGTGTGGTGATGGATATGTTATTTAATGATAATCATTTCACAATGTATACATATATCAAAACATCACTTTGTATACCTTGAGTGTATAGTTTTCATTTTCAGTTATACCTCGAAGTAGAAAGAAAATTAAGTATAACAGGAACAAATAAAAATTTGAAATTTTGGAATGTTACTGAGAGATGAGAAATATGTGCCATTTTTTGTTATGATTGCCATGTATGGGATGGATCAATGTAAATATTCAAGTCATTTTTTGTTTTGGGATGTGTTCTCCTTTTGGTCCCTTGGTTATTGCTTCTTCTGTTTTTGCTATATTCACTCCCTCTGTAACTGTTAATAGCTGCTTAAATCAATATCAAGCACATATTTAAGTATCATTGATTATATAAGTGTGTCTCAGATTTGCCTGATAGTTTTTCCATTTATCTTACATTTTACATCATACATTTATTTTACATTTACACTTACATTAATTCACATCTTAACCATATTTTGTTACGTATTCTGAGGAAAATTTTTATTCTCACAACTGTCTAGTAATTTATGTACTGCATTCTATAATTTTTAATTAGGCCTCATTTTATTAACATATTGTCTCATTATCTAAATTTAGCTTTTTTTCATGTGCCATCACCTGTGACTTTAACTCAGTGCCATGATGTCTTGTGTCTGAAGGTGCTTGTTAGAAATGTTATTACTATTCTCTCCATTAAGGGCTGTTTACTTCTATTTCTTAGCTTTCTATTCTCATTTAGCTCCTGTTTGTCATATGTCCTAGTTAATATACATGTTTTATTCAGTGCATGCGTTTAGGGCTAGATGTAATTAATTTTGTTATTTAGAGTCTAGGCACTTGGACGTTGGGTTCCTGCCTGCGTTGAATATCTTATGTACTAAAGTGAAATCCAAGGGTTGGTGTGGAAAAGATGGGTGGAGTTGAATGTAGCATTAAAGGATACACACACACACACATGCATATATATATATGTTATATAGAGAAATGTATGTAACGTATATGGAGAAAATTCTGTTGACCATTAAGAGTATGGCTTGTATTTTCACAAAGTGAACATAGCTGTGGAACCAACGCCTATGTTAAGGACTAGAGCACAACTAACATCCCAGAAATCCTTTTCTGCCCTTTTCTATTTACTATAACCCTCTGCAGGTGAGCACAGTCCCAAATCCCCTGCATAGATAAATGTGGCATTTCTTTTATGTCAAAGGTCTTTTACTCAAAATTGTGTCTGTGGGATTGATCTCATTTAGATTATTGTCATTGGTACATTGCATTTTATCATGTTACTCTCACATAATCTATTTGTTGATAGGTCTTTGAGCAGTTTCCAGACTGAGGAATGCAGTTTTAAGTTTGGGCAGTCACACAAGTAAATGTTATCTTCCTGCAGAAAAAAAATAGATTTTTATGTCTCAAAATCATAGTATTATAATGAGAAAAACAGGTGAATGTGCTTGCAGCCAACTGGTGTAAAAGGAGCCTTTCTTAATGGAACTGTAAAGAGGAAAATGTTTTCCGCTAATGAAAAGTACCACCTTAAGTGCTCAATATCATGCACTTTGCTATAGTGGAGAAAACAAAACAAAACAAAAAGGAAAGTGTTTCCTTTGGGTAGGACTCTGTTTTGATGAGCTAATGATTATGAATGGCTAGTTTCTACTTATAAAGATGAGGGAAAGGAGTAAGAAGTATTGCTACTTAAGCAGAGTTTATTTTCAAGGTGTTACTATAAATTATTCATGCAATCACTGTCAGAGATTAAATAACTCATACTTTTTTCCAGTCTGTCACCTTCAAAACTACCAGCAGAAACCTTGCTCGAGCCATGTGTATGAAGAATCTCAAGCTTACTGTCATCATCATTGTTGTATCAATTGTAAGTTTTTGTGTTCTAGTGTGTGCTTCTGTTTTTCGTTTCTAAGAAGTTACAGACTTAGATTCTTTCTCAGTAATTAAGAGTCTTAAATGAGCTATGTATATCTTGCTGGTGAAACCTGTGACCAAGCACTTCCACTTGAAGTTACCATGAACTATTATCTCATGGTCAGCGTGTACTATAGAATGTTGAGTCATCACCTACAATGCCAGAATCCCTTATGGGCACTGGATCACATCCCAGCCAGTCCAGTTCTCATCCAGCTGCCAGCTAATCTGCATACTGGGAGGCAGCAGATGCTGGCTCAGGTGCTTGGGTTTCTGCCACCCATGTGAATTCCACCAGATAGAATTCTTGGCTCCTGGCTCCTGGCTTTGGCCTAGCCAGCCCTTCCTGTTGCAGCCATTTGGGGAGTGAACTAACCAACTGAAAATCTCTTTCTCTCTCCCTCCCTCCCACCTTCCTTGTCTTTATGTATTTTGAAGCAGTAAGTGCAATAATTAAAATATTTGTATATATTATGTCCACTTAAACCTTTCTTCTGCTGAGAATTTTTATATATAATAAAATATACAAACGTCACCTCATAGAAAGATATTTTTAATAAAATCCATTTAATTTGTAAAACGTTTTAATTAAATGTGTTTTCTCTGTTTTGAAAAGGTGCATTCACACATAGATGGGGAGGGAGAGACCTTTCATCCTCTGGTTCACTCTCCAGAACCTATAGGAGCCAAAGCTGAACGAGGCCAAAGCCAAGATCCTGGAATTCATTCCATATCTGCTGTGTTGGTGTCAGGGACCCAATTATTCTTCCATTAGCTGCTGCCCCCCCCCACGGAGTACCCATTAGTGGGGAACTGAGTCAGAAGCAGAACTGAGACTCAGATGCAGGGCTAACTTAACCACTGTTCAAAATATCTACTACATCTATGTCTAAGTTTTAATTATTTTTATTTATTCATTTGGTTTTTAAAGATTTACTTATTTTTATTACAAAATCAGATATACAGAGAGGAGGAGAGATAGAGAGGAAGATCTTCCATCCGATGATTCACTCCCCAAGTGGGTGCAACAGCTGCAGGATCCCAAAGCATTGGGCCATCCTCCACTGCTTTTCCAGGCCACAGGCAGGGAGCTGAATGGGAAGTGGAGCTGCCGGGATTAGAACCGGTACCCACATGGGATCCCTGCGCGTTCAAGGTGAGGACTTTAGCCACTAGGCCACACCATCGCGTCTTAATTATTTTTATTTGTTAATGTGAAAGATTTTCAGAGAAAGAGAGAGACAAATAGATCTTCCATTGAATGGCCACAATGGCTTGCAGTGGGCCAAGCTGAAACAAGCAGCAGGTCTCTGAAGTGTGTGGCATGGGCCCAAACATTTGGGTCATCTTCCATTGCTTTTTCCAGACCATTAACAGGGAGTTAATTGAAAGTGGAGCAACCAGGACTCAAACAAGCACATATATAGGATGCTGGGATTACAGGCCACGACTTTACCTGCTCTGCCACAATGCTAGCCCCAAGTTTTAATTTCAAAAATGGCAAATACTGATGTTTATCATTCACCTAGGCAAGAGTTCTTTGGAGACCTCATTAATTTTAAAGAGTATAATGAGGTTGTAAACTGAAAGTCTTAGAACTATTGCTAAAAGTGGTGGAGTGCTTTATCCTGGTGTAGTTCATGGCTAGGTAAAGCTGCTTCTCTCTCTGTTCACCAGTCACTTGCAGAAGCCCAAAATTACCTTCAAGGTCTGAACCACTTCTCTGCAACCTCTGGGTGAGGCTTGCCCACTTTCAACAGCTGAACCTATCTAACAAAAAACAAGCAATCATAGCTGCATAAATTTTGTAATGAAAATAGCTGCCATGAATGTGAGTGCTTTCTTGCTCAGGATCATCAGGTGACAAAGTCTAGACTGCTTAGTCTAACTTCTTATTCTTTGGTTTGGGAATTTAGATTAACAGCTGAACTGTAGTTAAACTTGAAATATATGTACAGATTACCTATCACATGCAGAGTACTGCTCTAAATGTGGTATTGACCTTCATAAAAAGTTGTTGTCATCAAACATGTGATACTTACGCTTAGCAAGTATCCCGTTTTAAGGCTATAACAAAGTCAGCTTTCTATCATTGGCAAACTTTCGTTTGGAGAATATAGGTATGTGTGAGTGTCTCTGTGTGATATGACATGAGTGCTTTAGCCTATTTATCAACAATCAGGATTTTCTGTAACACCCTACCCATTCCCCTGCAATATTTATGAGGAAGACAAAATACTTCCTAATTTAGGAGGGTTGGGGACATGTAACTCATGAATGCATTTTCCAAGCATATGAATAAGTAAATAGATCACTTTGATATCTCAAAGTTGTTATTTAAAGCAAAATAAAAGACTAATTTAATGTAGTAAACTTAATGTTTAAATATAATTTCAACATCATGAGCAACTGCCTAGTGTTTTTTAAAAATGTCTTAAATTTTTTTTAAAAATGTCTTAAAATTCTTACTATGCCCCATAGGATTGGCCTTATGGCATAATGGGTTAAGTTGCTACCTGCAATGTTGGCATCTCATAGGGTTCCAACTCAAGTCCAGGCTGCTTCATTTATGATCCTGCTTCCTGTTAATCCACCTGGAAAAGCAGAAGATGGCCCAAGTGCTTAGGGTGAAGTTGCTTATTTTGGCCTGCCTCAGCCCTGACCAGTTTGGCTCTTTGGGGAGTAAACGAGCAAATCAAAGAGCTCTTTGTCTCTCCCTCTTTCTGTATTTTTGCCTTTCAAATAAATAATATCTTTAAAAGAAAAAATTAAATTGTAATACTAGAATTAAAAATATAACACATCTGTAATAGAAGCATTTTTCAACTTGACATCATCTTGATTTGATAATCATAATTTTTATGCCATCTTAAGTTTGTAACAACATTGTTGCTCATAGTTTATATAATTTTTGTGTATTCTCATCCTAGTGAAAACCAAAATATATTTTTAAAATCCAAAAATATAGTTAACTATGGAATCAGGTTTCAAAAATTATGATGGTTACCAATGCATTAGTAAGAGCTGCTTTTAGCCCTGAATCTACCTAGCTAGTGGTGAGAATTGAGAACTCCACTGCTTTTTGTCCCATGGTGGAATTGAAGTAGGCACAAGTTATATCAGAAAGGAAATTTTTGATTTTATTTATTCCTTTGAAAACAATAGTGTGATGAGTTAGTACAGAAGTACTAATCTAGGACCTGGTGCAATGGCTCATCTGCTTAATCCTCCCCTTCCAAGCACCAGAATCCCATAAGGGCACTGTTCCACTTCCCATCCAGCTTCCTGGTTTTAGCCTGGGAAAGCAGTCCCAAAAAGGATGACCCAAAGCCTTGGGACCCTGCACATGTGTGAGAGACCTTGAAGAAGTTCCTGGCTTAAGATCAGCTCAGCTCCGGCCATTGCAGCCACTTGGGGAGTGTACCAACAGATGGAACTCTTTGTCTCTCCTTCTCTCTGCAAATCTGCCTTTCAAATAATAATAAATCTTTTTTTAAAATGCTACTCTAGGGCTCAGTGTGGTGGCCTAGTGGCTAAAGTCCTTGCCTTGAGCATGCCAGGATCCCATTTGGATGCCGGTTCTAATCCCGGAAGCTCCACTTCCCATCCAGCTCCCTGCTTGTGACCTGGAAAAGCAGTGGAGGACGGCCCAAAGCCTTGGGATCTTGCACCCATGTGGGAGATCCAGAAGAGCTCCTGGCTTCAGATCCGTGCAGCCCCGGCCATTGTGCTCACATTGGGAGTGAATCAATGGATGGAAGATCTTCTCTGTCTCTCCTTCTCTCTGTATATCTGACTTTGCAATAAAAATAAATCTTTAAAAAAAAAGTGCTACTCTAGTGGAATCAGCAATGCTTCTTAATACAGCATATATTTATATGTAAGCATATATATGTAATCATATGTATATATGTAAATATATATATATAAAATTTAGCAGTAGGTGATACATAAAAGAAAATAAACTTACCTTTTTCCTCTACCAGGTGTTCATCTACATCATTGTGTCAATGATCTGTGGTGGATTTACATGGCCACACTGTGGGAAGAAATAAGAAAGAATAAGTTACCACCAACCAAGGATGTGTGAGGACAAGAAGTTAAAAGCAATCCATGTGACTCAAACCTTTCACTGCTGACAGATGGTGTCTGCCAGTCTCTTCACTCTTTTCACTTAAAAAAAATCTTGTTCAATGCCTCCAGATCTGTATTTGTTCTAACAGCTGATTTATTCCAGTGAACTTCAGATTAAATCATTCATTGCAGCAGTAGCCTTAAAAAGGGCTTTTTTGTGCATTGCTTTTGTGAACTAGTGCCATCTACTTAAAGAAACATTTCTGTTTGTAATCGCACAAAACTGTCACCAAGACGGAAACCACCAGTCTTAGAGCTAATAGAGTTGTGGAGGAACATCATATGTGTACTCAGAAACAGTTAAGACACAGATAGTATTGCTAATAGCTGTATTGTGATGTTGGAGAATTTTAGGTGCTTCAAAACAATATAAATGGGGAATAGATGTTATTTGAGAATTCATAATCAAATTATTGGTGCTGCTTATTTCTAGGAGCCCAGACAGATAAAATTACATATTTTTATTTCGGTCAGATAAGTACTATTTTATTAGCCCTTTAGAGGCACAGAGAATTCTCCTTGTCCTTCTAGATTCTGTATTCACTTTCAGGAATAAAGTTCAGTGTGCTGATCACTCACAATACAGTAGATAGCTTGATATTCTCTACTTCTCTATTGCAATTGATGTGAGAGAATTATTGTTTAAGCATTGTTGACAGTTGTGCTATGTGTGTACATATATAAACATACATATGTGTGTGTGTGTATAAACTGCTGATATTTAGGGTAACTGTAATGTTAATTAAAGGGATGTTAGAGTGCAGAAGAAAATTTCTCTGATTCACCAAAGAAAAAGAAAGGAACCACAGTTGATATGCTAGCATTTGAGCAGTAAAAGAGGGATAGTGTGGAAAAATTTGTTCATTCTGAAAAAGCCCTAACTAAATATAGTCAGCAATCAGCTCCAGAGTTAGTGTTTGATTCCTGTTGCATAGTTTGAGCATCCTTCATTGCTTAATATTGTTTTTAATCTGCCTAACTTTTGGAGTTATTTTGGGAAATCTGAAAGAAACAGTATGATGTATATAAACAATAGACAGTTTAATATCCATTCTGCATTGTGAGAAAATTTGACCTTGATCATGCTGTTTAGCTTCTCTAGCATCTGTTACCTGGTATTTGGTG
Organism: Ochotona curzoniae; assembly: GCF_017591425.1. Taxonomy (NCBI): domain Eukaryota; kingdom Metazoa; phylum Chordata; class Mammalia; order Lagomorpha; family Ochotonidae; genus Ochotona; species Ochotona curzoniae. The sequence continues at coordinate 1,804,613 of NW_024465471.1, forward strand.
TGTAACTGAAAGGAAAACATATTTTATCAATAAGTGCCATTAAGTGGAAGTTACATTACAAGTTACTCTTCCCAATGAAAGAACCAGTAAATGTATGTAACTTAGTCGCCTGTTTAGCCTAGTCATGTACTTTGAATGTGTCCCATAATCTTGCTTGTGGTTCCTGTTCTTTTGACCTTTAAATTCATGCTTTCTTAATCATTTATTTCATATATTGCTTTACATCCACTACAAACTACTTTTCTTCTGGATCTTACATACTGCAAATATTGTGTCCCATCTTTATCAACACTAATGCCTTGTAACTCTTTATCAGCATTTTCCTTTTGTAAAGTATATTTGTCAAGAAAAACATTTGGCATTCCTAAGTAATAATTTCCAAATTTGTCTAATCAAAGGAAAAACAGTTTGTTTCCCTTTCTTATACACACCTGAACAAATTTGATGTTGATGTGCATGTTTTAAGGGTCAGCTACTTAACTGTTCCTTGGTTTATTTATGTATAATAATGCTTTTTAAAGCACATGTCTTATTGTAAATTATGCACAAAAACATTAATAAAACTTAAGAGTAATACAGTGAGTTTCTTGTTCTACAAATTCTTTTGACATTTTTACCACAGTATATACAACAAAAACATTTTGTTTATGTTGGAAACATATTAAGAAATGTTGTCTGGATCCTTTCAGTAAAGATTTATAACATAGACTGAGGTTGGGGTTCAGGTTCGGGTTCAGGTTCGGGTTCGGGTTAGAGGTACGGGTTAGGGTTTGGGGTTCAGGGATTGGGGTTAGGGTTAGGGGTTCGGGGTTGGGGTTACGGTTAGGGGTTCGTGGTTAGGGTTGGGGTTAGGGATAGGGGTTAGGGTTAGGGGTTGGGGTTGGGGTTAAGGTTACAGTTAGGGTTAGGGGTAGGGTTAGGGATTAGGGTTAGGGGTTAGGGTTAGGGGTAGGGGTAGGGTTAGGGGAGAAAGGGAGGCCTCAGAGAGACTTCCACCATCACTGGTCTCCAGTTGGTGCCTCAATCTCAGACCCTTGTTGTGTCCCATGTTCCTGGAGCAGCCGGCCATAACAGAGCAGCTTCCCGGTGGATGGGCTGCAGAGAGGGCTTCATGTATTTTTACATGTGGGGTGGAGTTTCAGAAGGCCGACTCCACTCGGCCTTCCTCTGCCTAGGTGGGTGGTGCCTGGGCATGGGGCTCATAAGCCAGGAGCAGGTGGATGGGTAAGTAGGCACCAGAGGTCACCAGCCATCTGGAATAGGAGGTCCCAGGTCCTAGCTGCTCTGAGAGCACCCTGGAACATGCAGTCCTGCTGCCCAGCAGGTATGACGGTGGCTGGGGAGCCACCAAGGCCTGCACAACAGAGGGCTTTCAGGGCCTGTGCTCCCTGCACAGGAGAGGGTGCGCAAAGCTGCCCTTTCTACCCCTAGCTAGCATTTGAGGGCTCAGGCATCCCTGTCATGTGCTTTTGAGGCAGGAATTTGGCCCCACAGCCTCCAGCCAGATGCTGCTGCCCTCTCGTTCACCAGGGAGTGCTTCACCCTCCTCCAGGGATCATCCTGGACTCAAGACTCTTTCTCCTGCAGGTCAGCTGTGCACCATCGGCCGCCACTGATGTGCCACCTGCCACAGGACACCCCAACAGCTGACGTCTGTTCTGCACAGAGGTCCTTCTCACCAGGACAGGTAGAGTAGCAACATGCCTGGATTCCTCATCTGTACCGGCCGCTCTCACAGCACGCAATGGCATATGTTGTGCAAACCAGGCAGGCAGGCAGGAACCTTCTCTGGTCTTAGTGAAGGAGCTGCTGAAGGAACCGTCAGGGGCTAGAGTCGGGTGGTGCGTAGTGGCGCAGGGTGTTGTCCCAGTGGGTCAAGCCTCAGCCTGCCAGGCAGATGGGCTGTATGGGTGCTGTTTCAAATCCTGGCTGCTTCCCCTGCGGTCCAGCTCCCTGCCGATCAACCTGGGAGAGTAGCAGAGGATGGTGCAGGTTGAAGGTTGAAGTGATTCTGGAAGTGAGCTTGGTGACAATGATAACTGATGTAGAAGGAGCCTCTGTGCTTGTGGCTTTGGCAGTAGCCATGGGAGTAATGGATGTGGTGAAAGTAGAGACAGTCACCATGATGGTGAAAGTTACAGTAAATCTGGCCATTAGAACAGGCGGACATCAGATTTTGTATCCATAAAAGGAGGAAGCTTTGGAAGCAGAAATCCTGACACTTTGAAAATAGCAACCAGTATTTTGCCAAACCATGAAATCAAGATGGTTATGGTAGTTCAAGCAGTAGCTGTGTCAGTCGCAGTTTTTAATGGCTGCCAGAAAATAATAGAAGTGGCAGGGAAGATACAGGTTGTAACAGATTTATGAACTCAGTTAAATCCAGTGGTGGTATAATACTCATATGTATAGCAAAGAAATCTTAAGTTCTGAATTTGTGATTAATATATAACAACTTATTTTAGTTTCTATTTTGGTGAAAGCATGTCAACAAAACCTTTAATGTAGTTTTATGTTTTCTGTATCATGCTATTGATGGTTAAATGTAATAATGTTATCATGGCACTGACTAAAGGTGTCTTTTGAAAAAAAAAAATTAGGACTAAGGTGGGATTATATGAAGAAATCACAGGACCTATTTAACAAGTCAGTAGTTTCATAGGACTACTATAACAAAATGCTTGTCAGGCATTCCTAATCAAAAATCTGAAATCCTGCTGAATCCAGAAATTTTTGATGTTGTGTCTTAATGTTTGGGTGAGAAGGTGAGAATGCCATCCTTTCTTTGGAACTCTCCTTACTGGTGCCCCCACCATCTTCATCATCCCATCTGTCACACTCAGTCCTGTGGCTTCTCTGAACTTTTGTTCCTTTGTGTGCTTCCCAACTCGCTGCATTTGTGTTTCCGCATCTGTCTTTCCTTTTGTCCTTCACTTTTGAGGTTATAAAGCCGTATTTGAAAATAAGCCTATGTGTGTCTTAGTCTCCATTTTTCCATTTTCACTTTAATATTTACTTATATAAAGTTTATCTTTTGTTTTTAGATTGTGCTACTGGAGTAGAAATTAGTTTCCAGTAAGAGCATTTCTAAAGATGAACAGAAAGGAATGAAAATGAAAGAAACAGCAAGGAATGATCTGTGGTATTTGTCATTAGAAGAGGTCTGCACAACTGAAGACCAAGTGGACAGGTATCAGCAAAACCAAGAGAGACCTTTGAGGCAGGTGGTATTCACCCAGAAGAAATTACTTACTCAGGAGAGAGTCTCTGGAAGTGGTGAATATGGAGGAAACTGTCTCCTTCCTGCTCAGCTCGTACTGAGGGAATATTTCCATAGACATGATTCACATCCTAAAAGTTTACACCATGATTTACTTTGTAATGGTTATCAGGAAAGCTGTGCAGGTAACAGTAATAAATGTGATCAAAACTTCAGTCAAAACTTTCACCTTATCCAATACACAGAAGACAATGCCTGCAAGTGTCTTGATCAGGATAATTCTCTTAGTCATGATTCATCTCTTGTGATATCAAAGGTCATACACAGAGAAAAACCATATGAATGTAAAGAATGTGGAAAGTTCTTCAGCTGGCGCTCTAATCTGACCAGGCACCAGCTCATTCATACTGGACAGAAACCCTATGAATGTAAAGAATGTGGGAAATCTTTCAGACAGAGCACACATCTCATTCTTCACCAGAGAATTCATGTGAGAGTGAGGCCCTATGAGTGTAATGAATGTGGAAAGTCTTACAGCCAGAGGTCTCACCTTGTTGTGCATAATAGAATTCACACTGGACTAAAACCTTTTGAGTGTAAAGACTGTGGGAAATGTTTTAGTCGAAGCTCTCACCTTTTCTCACATCAGAGAACCCACACTGGAGAGAAACCTTATGAATGTCATGATTGTGGGAAATCCTTCAGCCAGAGTTCTGCCCTTATTGTGCATCAGAGAATTCATACTGGAGAAAAACCGTATGAATGTCATCAGTGTAGGAAAGCCTTCATCCGGAAGAATGACCTCATTAAGCATCAGAGAATTCATGTTGGAGAAGAGACCTATAAATGTAGTCAGTGTGGCATTATCTTCAGCGAGAATTCTCCATTTATAGTACATGAAATATCTCATACTGGAGAGCAGTTCTTAAAGTGCAATCAGTGTGGGGCAGTGCTCGTTAAGAGCCCTCACCTTACTAAACATCAGACAAACCACTAATGAAGACCTTAATACCACAAATAAAGAAAACTCCCGAGGAATGATGTTTTTGTGTTACAGATGTTCTGGAGAGAAGCTGTAGAAACACGATGTGTGTGGAAATGCTTGTTATTACTGTAGTGCACATTGGAGAATTTGTCTTGGGGTGGGGAGCTGCACAAACATTTCAGAAACACTTCAGATTTTCTATTTTCATGAATATCTGCTAAAGTAATTGGGATGGGAATGTTCTTAACTAAACTTTTAAGTGCTAAACCTGAGAAGGAATCATAAAGTGGATGTTGAACAAATGTAACCCAGCTTCAATACAATGAGTAAATGTGTCACTGAAGGGAACACTTTGCTGAGAATTAATAAATTGGTAGCCATTACTGCATCGAGAGAAGTAGCCGTCCAGTGAATTATTATGGCATTGTGCCTTTCTTCTGGGGCACTTGGTGCTTGGTTTACGTGTCTTGTATCAACCACATCTTGATGAGAAGCACTGGAAATGCCTATAATATAAAAACATTTACATTTACACTTGTTAAAAATTCCATGTTTAAACATTTGTGTATGGACATTTGGCATAACATTTTACACTTGTTGGACTGCTATGTCCCATATCAGAGGATCTGGGTTTGAATCCTGGCTCTTCTACTAATTCCAGCTTCCTATTGGTACATAGTCTGAGCAGTGAGGGGTGATGGCTCTCTTAGCTGGGTACCTGCCACTCACATGGGAGACCTAGGTAAGTGCCTGGCTTTTAGGGGCATTTAGGGATTGCACCAATATGTGGAATGTATCTCTTCCCAGCTTTCAGATATGTTTGCATGGGAGCAAAGATTGAAAGTATAAAAAAATGAATTGAGAGTTGTTAGAGGAATTATGAGTTTTACATTCTAGTGCTGCTGTAGTAATTATTTTAAGATGTTTTCAAATACTCAGAAGGTGATCTGATATTGTCTATACTATTAAGGAATCTCGAGAACCACCTGCTGGCAAACTTGGGCCACAGAATTAGTCTTTTGAGACCTGGCACCCAAGGCTCTAGGAATTTAACAGTAATTGATTCTTGACACCTAGAGGAGTATTGGGCATGTGGATAGATCAAGGCTCAACTTGAGTGGAATTTGGTGCCTGGAAATGTTGAACTATGGTGCTCAGGAGGTAGCAGCTCTGTCCAAAGGCATCCTTTTTCTCAAGGCTGTCTATAGAGGAAATACTGGGCTGAGAGTAGAGACCTGAGCTACACTTCTCAGGGTTAAATCCTGCCTCTGCACCATGTAGCAGAGTGATCTTGGGCATGCTGCTTGATTTGTACTTAGCCAAAACTTTCCATGAAGTAGAAACAATGATGTACTTACTTCCTGTGCTGTGGTGGCACTGAATGACAAGAGCTTAGATTAGCACCTGATGCACAGAATGACAGCTTTATAATAAGTTGCCATTTAGTAAGGCATTGCTAGTACGCAGTCACTAGGAGCTACAATTCCTCCTCCATCTCTGTGCTTACACACCCACTCACATACAATTTTCATTGTAAGCAGTAACTTGTTGTAAGAGTATCCTCTTGACATGGTATCTCGGATTTTTAACTTGTGGCTCATTTTCAAGGCCTGTGTAACAAGAAGATATCCAGTATCTACCTCAGAGGGTTATTGTGTGGATTAAGTGAAATAATTTGTATGAAGCATTTGGAAAGTGCCTGGTACAGGGAAGGTGCTATATGTATATGAGCTATTAATGTTGTTGAAACCCTAACTACCTAGCCTGTAATGTGAACAGAGATAGATGTAAATTATTACAGAACCACTGCATGTAAGAGTCCCCCAAAATGTAGCAGTCGATGGCACATCCATGTAACAATATTGTGCAGACATTGAAAGTACATTTGATAGCATAAGTTTGAGCACATAGTAAAAAGGATGGTGTTTGGTGTCACAAAGAAAGTATGGTAAGTGTCAATAAAAATGCCTTGTGGGAAGAAGATTGTTGCTCAGAATTGTTCAAGTATATAGTGACAATTTAAATATCTAACAAGGGCTTGTATCCAAAATGTAAGAATCTTTATGAAGAAAACCATTTTTTCAAAGTGCAGAAGATTTTCAAAAATGGTTCACATGCAAGAAATACCTTTGCCTGATCATTAAATAAAAGGAGAAGTGGTCAGCATCAGGAGGGAACTGCAATTTTTTTTTTAAGATTTGCTTATTTTTCTTGGAAAGTCATATTTACAGAGAATGAGAGACAGATCTTCCATCCACTGGTTCACTCCCCAAGTGGCCATCACAGCCAAAATTCGTCTGAAGCCAAGAGCCAGGAGTTTCTTCTGGGTCTTCCACACAGGTGCAGGGTCCCAAGGCTTTGGGTTGTCCTCAACTGCTTTCCCAGGCCACAAGCAGGGAGCCAGATGGGAAGTGGAGCAGCTGTGAAATGAACCAGCACTGATATGGGATCCCATCGTACATAAGGGAAGGACTTCAGCCACTAGGCTATCACATTGGGCCCATGAATCTTTTTCTTAAATATTTTTACTTGAAAGGCAGAAGCAGAGGGTTCCCTCCCAAAACAACCACAATGATTGGAGATAGGGCAGTCCCAAGCCAGGAGTTTCCTGTATGTCTCCCATGTGAGTGCAAGAATTCAGGAACTTCAGCCATCTGCTGTAGCTGCCTTCCACCACACTGGGTAACCCGTGTACTAAGAAAATCATGGACATGACACTGAATTTAGGATTTAGGGATGAGGGAATACAAGGAAGAAGCAGATGGATCCCTGCTACCCCAGGCCTCTCAGCACCGAGTCCAGTGAAGGTGAGTCCTCTCTGATGGCAATTCCCTTGCCCTTGGCTCATGCTGACGCATTTTCTGTGTATCCATCATGGCTGCCACAGTTTAGCAGGGATGGGCAGGTTGTGCAGGACCATCTACTGCTCACCCAGGTCTGCATGGGGCCACAGAATCAGTCATGAGGTTGGAGCCTCCAGGCTGCAGATCTGTGACGCACAAGTGGCATCTCCATGGATCGGTGGAGGAGCTGACACAAGCCATTCCCCAAGTGACAGGAGTGCATGGGACTGATCCTGCTCTGCCGCAGGAAGAGCTGCCTGACAATTGCAGTGAGGGGTGAGTGGAACAGAGCAGCCCTGTGGCTGTGGCTGTGGGAGTGAAGGGGTTCCTTCATGGGTGGATGTGCCAGCTGGAGGGTCCATTTTCTTATTGTCAGGAAGAACTCAAAACTTGTATCCCACAAGCATAAAGCAAAGAAAAACCCTTTGCATGCAGTTACTGCAAAAAAGCCTTCAGCAGCAAGTGAACTTGCTGGTACATCAGCGAACTCACACACAAGAGAATCTCTGTGAATGTGGGAAAGTTCTCAGTAGTCATGACCAGCTTATTTCACATCAGAGAACTCATCTGGGCTAAAGACTTTGAGTGTAATCAATGTGTAGAAACTTTGGTTTAAAATCACAGCTTATCACACATCAAAGAACTACAGGAGAGAAAGCATGTGAGTGCACCGAGTGTTGGCCCTAATACAAGGTCAAACCTCTGGTCCATCAAAGAATCCATACAGGAGAGAAACCCTGTGACTGTGGTGAATGTGCCGTCATGTTCAGGTAACAGCTCATTGTAGTTTATGAAGAGTACCCTGAAAAAAAACCCTACAGATGCAGTCAGCATGAAAGAGCCTTCAGATGAAGTCACAGCCTACTGTCCATCACAAAAGTCAGGGACAAACCTTATGTGTGTGTGTGTCATGTGGCACAAAACCTTCAAGAACAGGTCTTTCTTGTTACAGATATGAGGACTCCACAAATGCAGTGATGGAAAAGTCTTCAGCTTCAATTCACAGCTCATTGTACGTGTGAGTACAGTGAGTGTGGGAGACCTTTTGGTTGGAAATAACACCGGGTAACTCATTCAGTGAGAAAGCCTTATGAATGTAGAGATTGTGGGAAAGTTTTTTGTTTGAAATTATAGCTTGCTGTACAGAAAACTCATACAGGAAAAAACCATTTGGGTATGACCAGTGTCTGACTTTTAATGCAAAGTCAAACCTTACTGTACAACAAAGAATGCATGGGGGGCTCAATAGCCTAGTGGCTAACGTCTTCGGCTTGCAGGCATCAGAATCCCATATAGGCTCCATTTCCCATACAGCTCCCTGCTTGTGGCCTGGGAAAGCAGTAGAGGACGGTCCAAAGCCTTGGGACCTTGCGCCCATGTAGTAGACCTGGAAGAAGCTCCTGGATCCTGGCTTCAGATCGGCTCAGCTCTGGCAGTTGTGGCCGCCAGGGGAGTGAACCAGAGGACAGAAGATCTTTCTTTCTGTATCTCCTTATTTCTGTATATCTGTCTTCCCAATAAAAACAAATCTTAAAAATCCCTGAAGTCACAGGAGAAGAGATGCCCACAAAACAATATGGGAGAGGGGGCCCAGCACGGTAGCCTAGTGGCTGAAGTCCTTGCCTTGCATGCCTGGAATTCCCATATGGGCACTGGTTCGTATCCCCACAACTCACACTTCCCATCCAGCTCCCTGCTTATGGCCTGTGAAAGCAGTTGAGGACGGCCCAAGCCCTTGAGATCGTATCCTGCACCCATGTGGGAGACCTCAGAGAGGCTCCTGGCTCCTGGCTTCAGATCAGCTCAGCTTCGACCATTGCAGTCACTTGGGGAGTGAATCATTGGATGGGGGAATCTTCCTGTCTTTCTTCCTGTGTATTTGATTTTGCAATAAAAATAAATAAATCTTTAAAAAGAAATTTGGGAGAGAAACTAGTGGGAGTCACTCTATGCGTATCAGGAAATGTACATTGAACAGAAAGCTCAGAGGTGTGGCATATGCAAGGGCACATACAGGCAGCTGTTTCACACACACAAAGCAGAAAATACAGAACTCTGAATTCAGCCACCCTATAAAAATTTCCATAAATAAGTCATATGTTTTAAAAGTTTATACACATAGGGCCCGGCACGATGGCCTAGGGGCCAAAGTCCTCACCTTGAACATGCCAGGATCCTATATGGGTGCTGGTTCTAATCCTGGCAGTCCCGCTTCTCATCCACCTCCCCGCTTGTGGCCTGGGAAAGCAATCGAGGACACCCTAAATCTTTGGGACCCTGCACCCACATGGGATACCCGGAAAAAGCTCCTGGCTCCTGGCTTTGGATTGGCTCAGCTCCAGCCATTGCGGCCGCTTGGGGAGTGAATCATTGGACGGAAGATCTTCATCTCTGTCTCTCCTCTTCTCTGTATATCTGCCTTTCCAATAAAAATAAAATAAAATTGTATTCAAGTCTGACCTGGCCCACCTTGGAAACCTACGTGGTCGGTCTGCAGCACAAGAGTCATGTGTCCCCGCACGCAGGGGCGAGGCCAGATCGTGGGGGCCGGTGTTGACGACAGGTGCCTAATGTCTTCCTCGGTGCGGTGGTCACTAGGGCTCAGGCCCTAGGGTCGGAACCCCTCCCTGCCCACAAGCAGAGCCCTTTTTGGGGCATTCAGAACCGTGCGCGTGTGGATTCCAATAGCGCCTTCTCCGGGGAGGCTGGGGACGGGGAGCGGGTCTCGGGGAGCAGCGCCCAGCGCCGGGAAACCGGGAGAGGGGCGAGCGCGTGGGGCGAGCGCGTGGGGCGAGCGCGCCTCTTCCCGCCCGCCCCGGGCAGAGGGCTCCCACCCCAGGCAGCTCCACTCCTTCCGGCTGCCCCTGAGCGCCCCCGCCCCGCCAGTCTCCCCCTCGTGATTGGCCGCGGGTGGATACATGGTAGCGACCACTCCAGTCCTGGGCCAGCGGGCGACCGTGCCTCCGGTCCCGCGGGAGTGAGGAGCTCGTGCGGCACGTCCGCGCAGCGGAAGCGGGAAGTGGACGGTATTGCAGGTGAGTCGGCGTGGCGGGCGGGAGCCCTGGACGCCCAGCACGGGGTGTGAGCCTGGGCCTCCACCCGGGGCTGCACCCGGCCGAGAGCAGCGAGAGCAGGAGAGCAGCGGGCGCGGTAGGGCAGGTCGGTGAGCCCGGTGGAGGCCCCGCCCGGTGCGCGCGTCCTTCCTTGCCGTCTGTCTTCCGGAGCTCCCCCACCTCCACCGCCCTGGTCTCCCGGAGCCCCGGTTTCTCGGAGGACGCGGGTCCAGGGCTTGGGACGCTGGCGCCAGGAGTGAAGACCTGTGAGAAGGTGACCCCGTGAGGGGGCGTCGGGACCCTGAGGGGCGTCGGGACCCTGAGGAGGCTGACCGGTGAGGGGGCGTCGGGAACCTGAGGGGGCGTCGGGACCCTGAGGGGGCGTCGGGACCCTGAGGAGGCTGACCGAGTGAGGGGGCGTCGGGAACCTGAGGGGGCGTCGGGACCCTGAGGGGGCGTCGGGACCCTGAGGGGGCGTCGGGACTGAGGGGCATCGGGACCCTGAGGGGGCTGACCGGGTGAGGGGGCGTCGGGACCCTGAGGGGGCTGACCGGGTGAGGGGGCGTCGGGACCCTGAGGGGGCTGACCGGGTGAGGGGGCGTCGGGACCCTGTGGGGGCGTCGGGACCTGAGGGGCGTCGGACCGGGTGAGGGGGCGTCGGGACCCTGAGGGGGCGTCGGGACCGGGTTGGACCGGGTGAGGGGGCGTCGGGACCCTGTGGGGGCTCGGACCAGGTGAGGGGGCGTCGGGACCGGGGTTGTGACCGGGTGAGGGGGCGTCGGGACCCTGTGGGGGCTGACCGGGTGAGGAGGTGCTGGGACACGGGTTGAGGATATGTGAGGAGCTGCTGGGACTCGGGGTCGGGACCCAGTGAGGAGGCGGTGAGGGGTCAGGACCCCGTGAGGAGAGAGCTGGCACTGTAGTGAGACCTGGCGGTGGCACAGGGCACCAGGCGAAGTGGAGGCCTAGGCTTTAGCCCGGGAGTGTTTTTGGTAGGCTCTGGGTACAGACCCCGTTGCTCATGGCCGCCCTTTCCGGGCTGAACCTGTGGAAGCTGAGCGTTTTCCGTGAGCAGCAGCGGCAGTGGGCAAGTGCCCCGGAACGCCTTGGGGGCCTCCCCGAGGAAACAGAATCAAGTTTATCTCGTGCGGAAAAGGGAGGCTCAGGGAAGTCAGGTGACTGGGGGCAGGCTCTGGAGTAACAGTTAAGTCTGCTGGGGATCCCACCTATCGTTGTGAGGTATCTGGGTTCAAGCCTGGCCCCCAACTGCACCCTGGGAGGCAGGGAAGCAGCGGGTGATAGCTCAGGTGCAGGTGGTCGGTTTGTGTTGTCCACGTGGGAGGTCCATACTAATTTTCACCTGGCTTTGCATAGCCTCTTGTGGATATTTGGGGAGTAGACTAGCAGGAGTTCTCTCCCCACCTCATTCCAATGACATCAGTAATAGTGTTGACAAAGAGGTGGACTAGTGCTGGCCACTCTCCCGTGGGGTCACCCTCTCAGGATTCAGACTTTTTCTGGTGGAGGGTAGAAGGAAATTTTGCAGGCGTGTGGTCCTTGGCCATTCCCAGTTGGGCACCACAGCTGATCTGGCATGGAGGTTGCAGTGTGGCCTGCTGTGTGCACATGGTCTGATCTTGGTCTTTGTTGGCAGAGTGGCATGATGCAGAGCTTCTTGATGTTGCTGAGGGAGCACGGGAACACCCACCCACCCCCGGCGGAGCTGGTGCCCCTCGCGGGCAGCCTATGCCATGACATCCAAGATGACCTCACTCAGATGCAGCCTTTGGTTTCTGCCATTCTGGACAGCCAGCTGTGCCCGCACCTCCTGGACAATGCAGATGTGGCCCTGGTGTGTGCCCGTGTCCTGGCCCAGCAGGAGCAGCAACAGGCGGCCTGCCGGCTTCTGGAGGTACATGTGGGCTCAGTGGCCATTGGAAGGAGGGGCAGGGTGCACCATTCAAGCATTATCCATATGCCGGGAGCTAGCAATGAGTTGCTGGCCCACATCTCACAGACCAACCCCTTAGGGCTGCCTGGGAGAGGTGTTTTATACAAAGATTAGTTCCGGTAATTCTCACTTGAGTGAGTTACAAGCAGCTTGGGGATCTGAGTACTGGATGTGCATCAAGTGGTGCCAGCTCATAAACACAGCAGGTGGAGTGAAACCTGATTTCTTTCTGGCTTTGAAGCGCTGACAGTGATCAGATGGCCAGGTACACCCGTCATCACCCTGGTCCCCAGTCTGGTGGCACCTGGAATCCCTCTCAGTATGTCATTCCCTCTGCAGGAGGCCAAGACCTTGCTCTGTGCAGTTGATGCCTCCCTGGCCGCTTGATGTCACTTGTTCCAGCTTCTAGCTTGTGCCTGTTTATTCCTTTCCCACTGTAGCCCTCAGCACTGCTAACCGTGGGTCCATCCACACCTGGTTCTTCCTACCAACATGTGGCTTTAGTGGACTCTCCTTGACAGGGTTGTCGGGTGCCAGGAGGCAGCCGTGAGCTGGTGCAGCTCTGGAACGACATTCACTACGACCTGGCCAGGAGGAAGCTGGGTGTGGCTGCGCTGACCCCGGTGCAGAAGTTCCGCTGCAGGAAGAGGTACTGCTGGGCTTTAGCTCTGTGTGTCAGGGGCTCCTGAGGGGTTGGCCATGCCCTTACGTTATTTTCTGTTGCCAAGCAAGGCTCACAGGTCTTGTTCTGAGTGCTACCCCACCCCTCCCTGTGGCTCCTGGAAGAAGAGATGGATTGTACTACAGAGGCTTGCTTGCAGGGAGGCCAATGTGAGGCAAGTCCTTCAGAGTCCAGCAGTCAGTGAGCCTGGGACCGCTAGGGCTGTGTGACCCACCACACAGAGGCTGACAGCCTGCCAGTGGAAGCCCAGCAGAGGCAGCCACTTGGTGACCAGTGTAGGGGTGGCATCCTGTCACTCAAGCTGTTTGGGGAGCACTCCCTGGGTCTGGATGCTGGGGCACCCTAGGCTTTGCTTTCCTGCAGGTGGCACTGACATGAGACCACGAAGTGCTAGCGGATCGATCATCGCTAGCAGGCAGGTCTCTGCAGAGACCGTGGTCTGAGGGGGCTGGGCTGTGGGGAGGGGCTTCTTCAGTGTTGGTAGTGCAGGTCTGTCCCAGCCTTGGAAGGAGACCCTACCTGAGGGATGGTGGTGGTCTTGTGAGCACCAGTGTTTAAGGCAGAGGGAGTGGCAACCTCAGAGGTCTGGCTTAAGACCTCTGGTTTAGGGGATGTCCGCTGGCTGAAGGGGTGTTCACAGCCTTTGGAAAATGCAGCAGTGACCTTCGCCTGTAACCATAGGGACAGGTGGTGGCTGAATTTTCACCTGCGGGGAGAGTGACTGATGAACCACAAGGAGAGCCCAGGGCTGTATTCTGATGGTGCTGGCTGACCCTGAGGGCTGTCAGGAAGGGTGGTGTCTCTTTGCGGCTCAGGCATTGTCCAGGACCCAAATCATGGCCCAAGAACAGTTGTATGCAGTGAAAAGGGAAGAGATTCCAGGGCTTTTGGCCCTGGGTTGGAACCAGGAGTGTGGTGGTTCTTGTTAAGGCACACAGGCAGGGGTGGGGTGAGTGGTTCCAGGGAGATGAGCTGCATTTGGGATGTGTAAGGTGCCCACTGCATTATGTACGTCCACATAGGCTTTGCAGCTGAAATCTTCAACTGAAGTGATATTTGTCCTCAGTAGAAATGAAGATATATTCAGTGGTGGCGAAAAACTGTGACCAACTTGGACATGTCCCCTGCCTAGCTCCAGGAGGCTTCAATCTCAGGAGTAGTGCTGGGGATGTTGTCCAGTGGCCTGAGCAGCCTAGCTGCTCCTCATACCCCCTGCAGTGGTCAGCTGAGGAGTGGCCAGGGGGTGAGGGGAAGTGCGGGGTGTGGCATGCAGAGAGGGAAGTCCAGGGTGATAAAGGAGAACAGCAGTGACCCTCTGCTGCCCGTGGTGAGGGGAGGAGCTGGCTCAGTGACCCTGGGTGAAGCTAGAGAAGTTTTACTGGGAGAGCCCTGACTGAGGCAGCAGCCGGAGGGCTGGGGGAGGTGAGAGCCGCTAGAATGTTTACCAGCCCCGATGCCTCTGGTGCAAGAAACACTTGAATTGGAATGGAATCTGGAAAGTCCTTAGGGAGGCAGGGAAGTGGAGCCAATACACAGAACATCAGCTGCAGCCTCATTGCCGGGGTCCCCATGTGTTTGAGGGGTGCAGTGGGCTGGCAGGCGCCATGGTGGCAAGTCAGTGATGATAACTCAGTGAAATCTAGGGAGGAAGTGCTGGGCAGAGAAGGGCGCAAGGGTATGGGGGTGGGGCTGCACTGAGAGATGGGTGGGAAGGCCAAGGACTTTGCCTCATAAGTCCCATGGGCAGACAGGGAGGACAGGGAAAAGCCACATGGAAATGTGAAAACATAGGGGTGGGAACCCAGATCCTGGAGCCCTCTTTGGGGGTCTTGGGGCTGAGCTCCCCGCCATGGCCTGCAGGTGTGTGGGTTAGACGCTGATTTTCACTTGTGGGACAGCCTTGCCTCAGAAATGTTGCTGTCACAGGGCAGGGGACCGCTGGGCCCCCTCACTGTGCTGTTCTCATCTCCTCCAGGAATCCCCCACCCGCAGGCCTCTGCCCGGATGGCCTCAAGAGTCGGAACTTCCCCAGAGAGGTCCGCAGGAGGCTTCAAGACTTTGCCTTGGCCGTGAGCATTAACCCCAGCAAGGCTCAGCGGGTAAGAACAGGTGGAAGCCTTACCTCTGCCTCAGCTGCCCGTCCCTGGGCCTTTGCCCCCACGCCTGTTCTTTATCCTCTTTTGGGAGGGCGTGCCCTGTGCCTAGTCTACAGAGGGCAGTCCCAGTCGCCTTCTTAGGTTCTCAGTGTGGCTGTAGGCATGGAGGCTGAGATGGCTGGTACTGGGTGTGGGTTGAGGGTAGGGGCATTGGCCCACAGTGCCTGGTTCCTGCTCCCTCAGCACATCCGTCCCGCGGTCGCATGGCTCCTCCTGGTGGCCTCTCCTGTCTGCTGCTTACTGGGCTGGGTCCCCCCTCTCTGCTGGGGCTTTTGCTCAGGGTCGCCCCATGTGTGGGGTGCATGGTGCTGGGGGCGGTGACTGCACACAGCGGGCCCCTCCCGAGGTTCAGGACACTGTGGGCCTGCTCTGCAAGGTTCAGGACACTGCGGGCCTGCTCTACAAGGCCTGCTGAGGCTCGGCTCCCTACGACGCTTGGCCTGGCCTGACTCCCGAACTGAGCCTGGGCCTGGGAGGTGTTGTGTCTTCTCCAAGCAGGTGGCTAGGAGAGGCCCTGGTCAGCCACCAGTGCAGCTGGTGCCGATTCTGCTGCCTTTGGAGAGGTCAGCTTGGTTTCTGTGGAAGTGTGGGCACGGACCAGGAGTTAACAAAGCTAATTGTGCTGTTTTCGGACAGGAGAGTTTGGCTTTGGAGACAAGCTTGACTGCAGAGCAGGTCTACAACTGGTTTGCTAATTACCGGCGGTGCCAGCGGTCCCTGCTCCAGCATGTGCAGCCAGCCCAGCGGGTGGTGGCCGAAGACCCCAGTACAAAGGAGAGACGTCTGGACCGCTGGTGTCATTGGTCCGGTGGGTGTCTCCAAGGCCCTAGCATCATGGTATCTGGAGGTTTGCTTTCTGACAAGCCCCCTCGTTGCATTAACTGTTACGGGACACTGGAACAGGGGCACTGTGGCTATAGGTGCAGACCTCACCAATGTTCAGCACAGTCAAGACCTCACCTGGTGGCCAGCTAATCCTGAAGGTAGAGAGAGTCAGACTGTGCCGAGGAATGGTGTAGGTGAGGTTGTAGGTGCCCGGCCCCCACCCGTGTGCCCAGATTGCCATGTGGAGATAGATGGGCATCGGTGTGGGGATCAGGGAGTAGATGTGGGTCTGGGATAGCTCACAGCAAAGATTGATGACCCAGTGGCCACACCCTGCTCTACTTGCTGGAAGGGAGGCCGAGATAGAGTCACGAAGCCTCTCCTTCCCTCTGTTTTTTCCAGCCTGGCCCAGGGACGGCGTACCTCCGCAGTCTCCAGACGCCCTCCAAAGACCTTGGGAGGCCCTGGCCCTGGTCACAGACCTTCCTGGAGCTGAGACGATCTCAAGGCCCCTGGCTCCCAGGTACTGTTGTCCTCACGTGCTATGGGGCCATCTCACCTGTTCGTTCGCCTTCTCAGCTGAAGGTGAGGATGGGGAGTGGGCATGAGTGTGCTGGGGCCACCGCACAGGTACCAGGTCAGTGACTGCTGATTGATTGGAGGAAGGGGAAGCCACGTCAGAGACAGAGCAGCTGTGACTCTGGAACCTGACATGGAGTGAGGCCCACCTTCATGTGTGTTTGGGAAAAGGGGGGAGATTGACTTCGCCTGCAGACGACCCCAGCTTTTGTGGTTTGTGAGTCTGCTGTAGTCTGTCTGTTGTGCATTCCGTGCAGTCAGCACCTTTCTCCTTTGCAGAATGCTGTCTGAGCACTCTGCTTTGTGTACTGCCAGGAAGACCTCGCAGAAGTAATGTGGGAAGGAAGAAGCTGAGCACCTGTAGCAGGCATTTTTGAACTTTGGAGAAGAAGTATATGGCTTTATTACAGGAAAACCAAGTGCACTTTTTAAAACAATATATTTGAAAGGAGAACAAGAGATTTTTTTTTCTATTTTATGGTTCATTTCCCAAATGGCTTCAACAGTTGGAGCCAGGCGAGGCCAAAGCCAGGAACCAGCTCTTTCCGGGTCTTGCACTTGGGTGGCAGGGGTCCAGGCACCCAGGGCATCTTTCACTGCTTCCCCGGTATATTGCTGGGGAGGTAACTTGGAAGTGGAGCAGCTGAGACTGCTGGGTCCAGTATGGGATGTCAGAGTTGCAGGCCACAGCTTAACCCAACACACTTCAACACCAGCTTCGAAAGAGTGTAAGTGAACCAAGAATCCAAGCTCAGACCAAGGCTGAGGCTGAGTCCTGAGGGCAGCTGGGGGTGTGGTTTCCTAGTGGTGAGGTGTCCAGAAGTCACCTAGGGGGAGGCCATGCTGCTGCTAAGTGAAGGATTTTTAAGCGTGTAGTGTTTTTTCTTGGCTTGTTTAGTTAGTCCTTCTCACAGTAGGCAGATAGAGAAAAGGAGGAACAGGTCATGAAAGAGTTTTAGAATTTGATTTTTGCTGCTTTTCCAACCAGCCCATATTTGCTGCCTCATAAAGATGAGGAAAGTACAGAGAGCTCAGTGTTTGTCAGCTGTGGGCCTGAGGTTCATGTCAGGTCTGATCGTTAGGTCACACGCTTGTGTTGCATGTGGTCCCTCCTGAGGACATTTGTACCTGGGCCTCTGGTAGGTTCGTATGACCTCGATTCCAGCTGTAAAATGGTGTGTTACTGAAGTCAAGGGAGGGGATGCAGTGAGCGTTCCTTGAAATGCAATGCTTCGTTACCAACTTCTGCCTTGTATGCCTTTAAAATCAACTGGCATTTATTTTCTGGACTATTGGGCTTTTGCTAATCATGTTAAGTTGCCAACACTGCATTGAAGCTCATTGTAAATAAACTATGAATGCTTTTGTGGTTGGTCTTCATGAAGTATCTCTGGAAGCCAGGTCTGGTGTAGTCTAGCCCTGGGTCTGGCGTTGCAGTGTGGTGCGTAAAGCTGCCCCTGCAGTGCCGCCATTCTGTGTGGTTGCTGGTTTAAATTTTAGTTGCTTCCTGCTGATAGCCTGGGAAAGCAGCAGAGGATGGACCAACTCCCTGGGTCTTTGCACCCATGTGGGAGACCCAGATGGAATTCCTGGCTTCAGACCAGCTCAGCCGAGCCATTTGGGAAATAAACCAGTGGATGGAAGATTTGTCTCTATGTGTCTTCTTTCTCTTTCTATAACTCTGCCTTTCAAATTAATAAATCTTTTACATAAACATCTTTTGTATTTCTAGATTTTTTTCTTAGGAATACAGTCCTTGTAGTGGCAGTCATAGGTTTAGAATAGGGGCCTGGCGCGGTGGTGCAGTGGTTAGGGTCCTCGCCTTGCACGCCCGGATCCCATATGGGCGCCGGTTCTATCCCGGCAGCCTCGCTTCCCTTCCAGCTCCCTGCCTGTGGCCCGGGAAAGCAGTCGAGGACGGCCCAAAGCTTTGGGACCCTGCACCCGCGTGGGAGACCCAGAAGAGGCTCCTGGCTTCGGATCGGCATAGTATCGGCCGTTGCGCTCACTTGGGGAGTGAATCATTGGACGGAAGATCTTCCTCTCTGTCTCTCCTCTCTGTATATCTGCCTTTCCAATAAAAAAAATAATAAAAATAAAGAAAACCCTTCTTCTTAAAAAAAAAAAAAAAGAATAGGAGCAGTGTGTTAGTGCTGTGCTGGGCCCTGCAGCCTTTGTGGTTGAACCTAGACGAGCCTACATTGTGTAGCCCCCACTGTCGACTGAGGGACAGTCTTTGCTATGTTTTCCAGGTTCCTGCAGGGTGGTGAGATGCACCAGGAAGAGCATGGCCATGATCCCGCCTCCGTCCTCACCATCTGCCCTGGCTCTGGTCTCTGCACTCTGCCTGCCAACAGTAGTGTTGTGGAGCCCTCTCTGGTGGCCTCTGAATCATGGTTGATGTCCCTTGCGCTAGCATCCTCCAAGGATATTTCCTGCACTGGTCCCCAGTCACAGGCAGGACTTTGTGATGCACCCTTTAGATGATGCTCTGGCTGTGTCTGTTGCTGCCCTCAGCGATCCTAACCTTACAGGTGAGTCTACTTGGAGCAGACCGTGTCTGCACCCGGTACTGACCTACTTAGATCCTGTTTGTTGGTGGGGAGAGCCAGGCTCTTCTGCTGGGACTCCTGGTCTTTAATTAGACCCAGACTCAGTGCCACCATAGCAGAGACTGCCCCACAGGCATCCTGGATCACTCATCCTCTCTTGTAAAGAATGTGTGCCCAAGCCTGAGAAGCAGGAGAGTTTCCACCCTTCATTCCCCTCTGTGGTGCTTGACTCAGCTGGGGCACCGACTGCTGGAGGAGGCCTGAGCTGCATAGACCCCTCTGTTAGCGTACTAGTGTCTCTTACTACCACTTAGCTGTCAGTGACATTTAAGAATATTTAGACATGGTTTGTACTCATCAAATGTAATGGAGTTGGAGTCCCTACCTTGTGAATCACAGTGCATTCACCCCCCTTTCTTACTGCTCAATGCATGGGTACCTCTCTGCAGTGTCTATTTGTTGGGAAGGTAGATTGGCAGAGTGAGAGAAACAGAAAGATGGCTTCCACTTGTCAGTTCATTCCCAAATGGTCACAACACGAGCTCTGGGCCACACCACGGCCAGGGGCTGGCAATTCCATCCTGGCCTCCCACAGGAGTGGCAGGCAGCCTGGCTTGGGCCATGTTCCCTACCTTCCAGGCACATTAGCAGGAAGCTGAATGAGAAGCAGCCAGAATGGAAGCTGGCGTTCCAGTGTGGGACACCAGCAGGTGCTACAGGCTGCCTTCTGAGCTACTGTGCTGCAGCACCAGACTTGCTTTTGTTTCTTACAGTTGTGCTTTATTTTAAAAAAACATTGTCGGACCTGGCAGCGTGGCCTAGTGGCTAAAGTCCTTGCCTTGAACGCACCAGGATCCCATATGGGCACCGGTTCTAATCCCGGCTGCTCCACTTCCCATCCAGCTTCCTGCTTGTGGCCTGGGAAAGCAGTCGAGGACGGCCCAAAGCCTTGGGACCCTGCACCCGTGTGGGATACCTGGAAGAAGTTCCTGAATCCTGGCTTCAGATTGGCATAGCATAGGCCGTTGCGCTCATTTGGGGAGTGAATCATCAGATGGAAGATTTTCCTCTCTGTATCTCCTCCTCTCTGTATATCTGACTTTCCAATAAATAAATAAATATTTTTTAAAAAAATTGTCTCCCTTTGTAACAGGGATACTGTGTTTCATACCTTCTGTTTGGAAACTCGTTGCTGGGAGCCTCCTTTTGCCCTGTCATTTTTAGGTGAAGTGTCTGCAGGCCTGGTTGGAACCATGGTTCCCAGAGCTCTGAGCAGCTCCAGGACTGCTGGTTCACTGTCCAAATGTCTGCAACAGGAACCAGGAGCCAGGGGCTTCTTTCAGGTCTCCTTTGGGGCTACAGGGACCCAAGCTTGTGGACCATCCTCTCCTGTTTTCCCAGGGACTTTATGAGGAGCTGAATCAGAACTGGAGTAGCTGGGACTTGAACTGGTGCCCATATGGGTTGCTGGCATCACAGGCAGAGGCTTTACCCACTATGATATAAACTGGCTCATTTATTTGTTTTAAAGTGAGAGTTACAGAGAGATAGGGAGAGGCAGAGGGAGGTTTTCCGTTCACTGGCTCACTCCCCAAGTGACTAAAATGGCCAAGGCTGGGACAGGCCAAAAGCAGGAGCTTCATCTGGGTCTCCCACATGGCTACAGTGTTCCAGCCACTCACACCATGCTCTGCTTTCTGCAGGCCTTTACAGGCAGTTGGATTGGACTTAACTTTATTGCTACTCCAACATGCCTGCTCCCACCCTCCAGTTGCAGGTTTAGTTCTTTTCAAGATTTTTTTTTTTTAATTTAATAAGAATGGTATCTGCAGACCTGGGCCTTTTCAGTAACAGTCTGCTCTGCTCTATGTCCCAGCTCTCTCTCAGACACCAGTTGCCATGTGACACACCAGTCCTGGCCAATGTGCCAAGACTTTCCACTTTTGTCTTGAAGAAGATGGAACCCATGTTTCCACTATGTCTGAGCCCTGATATCCAGACTTTCCCCAGCTGGTCTGGAAGGCCTCCTTGGTCTGGGCAGGTAGCTACCAGGTAGACAGGAAGGAGGGCAAATGAGCCTCCCTGCAGGTTCTGAGATGAGGGCTGTTCGCATGCTGCTAGACCCGGGTCAGAAAGGATCACCCAGAACTGACCAATCCATCATAACTATTTTTTTTGTTTGTTTTATATAGTCTTATTTATTTGAATGTCTGAGTTCCAAAGAGGGGCTGGGAGAGAGGTGGATCTTCCTTTAGCGGGCTCACTCACCAGTGACTGCAGTGGAGCCAAAGCCAGGAGCCTGGAGCTTCACCCAGGACTCTCACGTGGGTGCAGGGGTCCAAGATTTGGGCCATCATCTGCAGCTTTTTCAGTTGCATGTTCAGGATGCTGGATCAGAAGTGGAGCAGCAGGGATGCTAACTGATGCTTATATGGAGGGACAAGTGGCTGAGCAGTACTGGGGAGGGTGGTGTAAGATCTTACATGACAAACAAACCTTTGTGTTTGTCTCCTAAGGACTAATAAGGCAATTACCAGTTGTGGTTGCAATGTTTTTTTCCTGAGTTTTTATGTTGCCACCCCAGCTAGCTGTGCTGGACTGTGTCACTTTCTCCACTCAGCTGTCTTTGTGTCCTCTGTGGGCTGAACTTGGTTTCTCTGCAGGATTTACTGACCCATCCAGTGGCAGTCTGCCGAGTGTGTACCTGGAGCAGGGCCCTGGCTCAGGCAGTGGAGGGGCAGTCCAGGTCGGTGGTTTCCTGGTGACGCAGCCCCTCATGCCAGCTCCTGACTTCTTTCTCCCCCATAGGTAAGTGCCCCAGTCACAGGCTGAGTTGATGCCTGGCGTGTCGATGGGCATCAGCAGCTGGGGACTTCGGAAATTCTTCTACTGAGACTTCTGTGTGCCGCAGAAACCTTTGCTGTCGTTTTTTCCCAAGCAAAGGCTGTCAGTTTCTAAGTAGGATCAAGATCTGATTTTATTCTCCCAGTCGTAGGTTTATTTAAAAAATTTTTTTTTTAAATTTATTGGAATGGCAGACATACAGAGAAAAGGAGAGACAGAAATATTTCTGTCCACTGGTTCACAGAGAAAAGGAGAGACAGAAACATCTCTGTCCACTGGTTCACTCCTCAAGTGGCCACAGTGGCCAGAGCTGAGCTGATCAAGAGTCAGGAGCTTCTTCTGAGTCTCCCGTGTGGGTGCAGGGTCCCAAGGCTTTGGGCCATCCTTTACTGCTTTCCCAGGACACAGCAAGGAGCTGGAAAGGAAGTGGGGCAGCTGGGACATGAACAAGCACCCATATGGAATCCCAGGCATGCAATGCAAGGATTTAGCCACTAGCTATCACACTGGGTCTCTGAATGAGTTCTACAGGGACTTCGGGGAGTCTCTTAAGTACCCTGTGAGACTTTGCTGGTGGCATCAGTGCTGTGGACAGGTGGAAATGGAGAACAAGGCTGCCAGGGTCAGCAGGCTTGTGACTGGGTGTGCAGTCCTCCAGTGGAGGAGGGAGCAGCACTGCCTGTGGTGCCACAGAATGGCAGCTCCAGGACCATGTCTTCAGAGTACAAGTATTGTAATCTGACCAGTGAGAGCAGAATTACAGGAGCCCCGAGTGTGTATGTGGCTGTACTCACTACAGCACTCAGGTTGTGAGAAAATCCGTACCTCAGAGGTGGATGGGAGCAGAGATGTGGCAGAGGCTGCCACCAGCAGTCTGTCCACATGGCCGTTGTGACACTTCTTCGTTCCTCTGACTCCTTACTTCTTCCTGTATAGAGGATTGCGAGTCCCTTGCTGAGCTGTGATTGGTGTGTGTCACACTGATGTCTGTGGCTTCCCTGGGTTACCTCTGTCCACCAGGAAGCCACAGCTGTGCTGAGAGCTACATCCTGGTTTGGGGCAGTCACAGGCTACTGTGAACAGGCCTGTGCTGTGCCATCTGTGTGTTTGCTGTGGTTTCTCAGGGAGTGTGGTGGTGGATCCCATGGTGGACTTGTGGTGCACATGTTTAGGAGTGCCAGTTCATTTCCTGGTCAGCTGAAGTGCTGGGATGTCACTGTTGTGCTGAGTGACTGCCGGTTGCCTGCTCAGATTCCACTGCAAGCACATGTTGTGTGGCCCTCGTCCCAAATGACTGCCTGTGAATTCCCTATTGTTCCTCCCATCTCCTTCACACACCCCAGGCACTGCTGTCCCCCAACTCTTTGCTCCCAGCTTCTGCTGGAGCCTGTTCTGACCCCTCACAGGTACCCTCTGTGACTAGTGAGTGACTTTGCTGGATGTGTCCTGTTCTGTTAGCTGTACAGCCATGAGGGTCCTGGAAAGAGCATCATGTGTGATGTATGTCAAGCCCTTAGAGTGGCTCCTGATAGGGCCTTTCCCCACCTGTTGCTTCAAAACAGGGCCTTGCCTCACACCCCCTCTTCTAGCCCTCCAGATCTGCTGCCAGCCTCACCCACCTTCCTTGACTCTGGGTCTGCTGTGGAGCTTAGCCAGCACCTGCCCCCCAGCCAGGTGAGGCCTTCCTACAAGCTTTGGGATATGTGATCCCCAGGTCACACGCACTCAGCCAGTGCTGTTTTTGGGGATTTAAAGTGGGCAGAGAGGAACAGGCTGTTGGTGGGCTAGGAGCTGGGATGTGGCATGCTGTGGGGCAGCATTCCCTCCTGAGTTCATGTGTGGGTCTATAGGTGCCAGTTTTCCAGATGGGAAGGCAGCTTCTGTGTGTAAGTCCATGTTTTGTTTCCCCCCGCAGGTGCAGTGCTTTAGTGGCCAAGCTTGGTGAGATGGTTTCTGGGGAGCCAAGATGCTCCTGGAGTTCTCAGGGGGCAGTCTCAGCTGAACTGTCCCTCTGGAGCCAGGCCAGTCCCTAGGACAATGACATGTGTCCAACACAACCAGTTGCAGTATTCTGGATAGAATGCAGAGGGTCCTGTTGGATGCCAAGAGCTGCTTAGCTTGCAGCCATGTGTGAACAGTTTGGTCAGCAGCTCCTTGTGTTGGGGAATGCATCTGGGAAAAGTTGGCGGCTCAGCAGCTGGAGGTGGATCTGTCCACTGAGGCATGGATAGGCTGGACTGGAGCTCCCTGGGTTTCTGCAAAGAAGGACAGTCCACTGCAGCTGCTCTCGCCTTTCCTGCTTCAGGCCAGGTGCCCTCATGTCAGGTAGCTTTGTGAGGAAGGCCTGGCGGGTGATCATGCTGACTGCCTTGTGGTTGTGGAGACTTTTCTGAGTACTGGGGTTTTCTGCAAGGTTGAATGGGGTGTGTTTTCAGATTGTAATTCATTGTTTGCTTAACAACTATTGTGTTCAACCATATTAAAGTTTGTTTTGAACTCCCTGTGTTGTTTACTGAAACTCTATGTCCTGATACGTGTGCTGAGGTGCAGATTTACAGCTGCCTTGTTTGTCCTTGGCCAGCGTTTGGCGGTGGTGTGCTGACTGGTGTCTCAGTCGGCTGATGGATGTTGGGGTTGTTTCCAGCATCTCTTTGATGAGCAGCACTAGGGCGGGCATCTCTTCCTCTGCCCGTTGCTCCTTTTGTGGTTGTTGGCCGAGGGTTCCTTCCTGAAGCCTGCGGTGTGGACTGTGGACCTTGGGAATGTGTATCAGCTAGCCCTGGGCTCACATGCACATGTGCCCGTCTTTGAGGGGAGCTGTGTGTGGATCAGGCTGGGATTCAGAGCCTCGCCTGACTCAGAAGCTTCCAAGCTGGCTTGTGAGGAAGGTGCAGGCAGTTGTGGGCACATGGCTGTGGGAATGAGGAGTCACAGCTGAGAGACCAAGGGCCGAGGGTCAGGAAGTTGGAGAAGCTTTCCTGACGTTGGAGAAGGTCATCCGGGCCCAGGGCAAGGGATGGAACAGCAGGAGCCTAGGGGTGCCCCTCCCAGAAGCCATCACAATTCCATGGGACCCTGCATGACCTGGCTGTTCCCAGGTCTGCAGGAGGAGGATGTTGGCACAGCCCCAGGTCCCCAAGCTGGCATGATGTGTTCGTTTCCCTGTTGCAAGTGCACCAGTCCCCCCCCCATGCCCCTGCCCACCACATTTCCCACAAGGCTGGACCCCTCAACAGCCATAGGAACTGGTATGCTTTGGAGTGGTACAGGTATATGGGGGAAGTTGGGGGTGGCTCTGTGGCCCCAGCTGGGGCTTTCCTGCCATAAGCAGGGCAGGTAAATGGTGGTGGTGGAGTGCCTGTGGGGAGCTGGTTACAAGCAGCTGAGACCACACCAGCCCTGCTGTAGGAGTCTCCTTTTGTGTCTGTCTTTGCTCTGGGGCTTGCTCCTATTTCACTGGGGAGGAGGATTGGTTCTTGTGTCTGCTTCTCCCTCTTAGTGTAGGAAGGAGGAAAGAGGAAGGGAACCACTTCTGGTGCCCACCCATGCCTATGTTCCCACTGAGCCCTTGATCCCAGTCAAGCATATGTTGCTTCCCTTCACAAAAGGGTGTTGAGCCTCACAGACCCAAAACCCAACCCAGCCCCATGACAGATAAGA
Source organism: Ochotona curzoniae (assembly GCF_017591425.1). Taxonomy (NCBI): domain Eukaryota; kingdom Metazoa; phylum Chordata; class Mammalia; order Lagomorpha; family Ochotonidae; genus Ochotona; species Ochotona curzoniae. The sequence goes on from NW_024465471.1 coordinate 1,829,963, forward strand.
CCAGACCAGCAGGAATTCAAGTCCCCAATCCTGATTTTACCTGAGACTAGGGGGTAAACAGATCCCATTCCCAGGATGTCCAGGATCTCTATGAGCTGATTGGTCATTTGTGCTGGAGAAAGACCTACCCCAATCCTCTGCCTTTTTTGTCACAGAGCCTTTTGTTGTTGATTTGTAAGTGTTGTTTCTATGGGGTGGCCTTTGTGTGCCGTGATTTGCAGATGTTTTCCCTGTGGATTATCTGTCCACTCGGTAGCATCCCTGGAAGCATCAAGTTTTTCTCAGTTTATCTGGAATAGTCCATGCTTGTGTGATGCATTTAAGAACCCAGGACCAGTGGAATTGTGTCCCAGGGTCCAGGTTCTGGCATAGCACACTTGCATCCCGTATCAGAGGGGCCTGGGCTTGGATCTGCAGACCCTGGAGGCAGCATTGAGGGCTCAAGTCCTTGGGTTCCTGCCAGCCAGGCGAGAGATCTGGCTCTTGGCTTCAGCCTGGCTGAGCCCAGCTGTTGCAGGCATTCAAGGAGTGAACCAACAGGTGAAAGATCCCATTCTGTCTTGCACAGTCTGTGTGCCTCTGCCTTTCAGATACAATCTAAATACAGAAGAGTTGTAAAAAATCACAAGAAGCCATGGCCAAGCTCAAGGGCACACAGACAAAGCAGCAAGCATGGGGACCACTGAGCACAGTCATTGGGTGCAGAACGTGATTTATCCTCATCCTGAAGCTTAAGTGGGACTTGGTGGTGGTGAAAGAGGGATGGAAGAAGGAACCTTTTAGAACAGGGAATAGCCAGTGCAAAGGAGGTGCTGCCTTATATCTCTCCTATCTCACAGATACCATGCTCCCTCCAAAGAGAGGCACTGGGAAGGACCTGGGCTGGAGTCCTGGCTCAGCCACTTAGGAACTGTGTGATCTGGAGCAGGTTATATCTCACCTGGGTGCCTTGTTGTGTTGATCTGAAAAATGGGATATGCAGTACTACACCCCTCCAGGGCCACTGGGAGCAGCCATGAAGCAGATACCCACATGTTTGGGTTACTGCTACCATCGAATTCCTGTCTTTCCACCGGGTCCCCTGCTTCCTCAGCTAGGCCAGCCTTGGCATCTGTTTGCTTTTAGATCCTTACTCCTATTGGTGGCAGGGGATTGGGACCATGCAAGGATTGAGGGGACTCAGGGAAGGCGGGACAGGAAGGCAGTGACTTGCAAGGAAAAAGCAGGAGGGTGTAAGTTGAGCAGGAAGGGGACAGAAGCCATATGGGAAGAGTCTCCTGAGGCCTGAGGGACAGGGGTACAATTCAGCAGCTGAGGGACCAAATTTTCTCTTCACTGGGGCAGCAAGGGGAGGCAACCTGTGTGAGTAGATGGTGGGCATTGTGATTCTAAATGGACCTAGAACTAGATAGTTCTAGCTTTGCCACTGTGACTCCAGTCTGATTCCTCCCTGTCCCCACCCAGGCTGCAGGATTGGAAGCAGTAGTGGGATTGGCCTCCTTTCGTGGGAGGCAGGCATCCCAACCACATCACATGGAGGGCCTAACTCCTTGAGGAGCATAAAGGTCATAGCCATGGTCAGGGCTGGTGACCAGAACAGAGGCCTCCTGCTCTCTGAGGGATGGAGAAGAGATGGGACAGTCAGGCTTGCTCTTGTAATGTGGCACAGAGTGGGGCAGCTGGGACTCAGTCTCTTGGGAATTCTGTGGAAGGGACCAGGCTTTCCACAAGGTCATGGCCAGGGCTGGAGCTGTGTGAATGGGCCTGTGACTCCTCAGGAGACCCAGCTGCCATGAGGCCTGTGTTGAGTCATTGGTGTGCCTGGCTCTGCTGGCATGTGGAACAAGGACAATAGAAGAGGTCATTATTCCTTTCTTGTGCCATCACCTCCATCTGGCCAGTTGCCCCACATGCAGCCTCCAGGCCCCGTCACACCTGTAAGCAGTGAGGCTGGGAAGTGCTGGCAGGAGTTGGACAGCGGGCCCACAGCCAGAAGAGCCCATATAATAAGCAGCAGCCTGATGCCGATCTACTATTAAGTGGTCACTGGTGGTATTTGTGCTTTAATTTATGCACTGCTCTTTGAGGTAGCAACAAAATTAAGAACTGCTAAAGCTACCAAGGTCAAGGAACAAAAATTCCTGAAAAATCGCAACCACAGTAAACTGTTAGTTGGTCTCTGGAGCCTTATGCAAAGATGGAGACTATGATGGGAACATCTGAAAAATGTGAGTGGGAGACTTTGGGTTAGGGTTAGTGTTTAGTGTGTCAAGCGGTGGCCTGCAAAGTGATTGCCCTATATGGCTGAAGCTTCAGGTCATGGCTGCTTCCGCTGCAGTCCAGCTCCCTGCCGGTACTCCTGGGAGAGCAGCAGAGGATGGTGCAGGGGTTTGTGCCCTCGTGCCCTGTGGCCCTGTGTTCCTGTGGGAGATCTGGAGGAAGCTCCTGATTCCCAGGCTTGTCCTGGCCCAGCCACTGCTGGCTCTGGTGGTGGTCCCTGGGGAAGTGAGCCAGCAGATGCAAGAAAGATTGCTGCCTCTCCCTCTCTGTTCCTCTGTGTTTCAAAGCAAACAGGACAGAGGGAGATTAGGCAGGCAGGCAGGCAGGAAGAGACAAGAAGCTGCCGGGATCCTGGGAGGGAGCATGCTATGTGCTGTGCTTTGCTGTGCTGTGCTGTGGCTCTAGACTGCTTTTTTCCATGCGAATGCAAACCCCGAGGGCATGTGTAGGGCTTCTGTCATGGAACTCCTGTGCAACCTTTGTAAAGAGAGTCTTGAGAGAAAGTGCCTCTCTGGGCTGGGTCTGCTTCCCTTGATCTGGCAGTAGGAGCGTCCTGGAGTGAGTGCTATTGGCCACTAAAGGGGGGGCAAAGCTGCCCTTTGTATCCCGGATGGGCTTAGGCCTTCTGAGCGCTAGACAGCCCGGCCCCTAGCCATCCCAGCGTCAGGTGGGGTTCCCGGGCAGTGCTCCCGGACAAGAATCCTAGGAAGATCAGGGGTCCAAGAACAAACGACCCACATACCAAGGCCAGGTAGGGGATGAGGGCGCCGTGAGATGCAGGCCCGTGCGTTCTTTAGCAAGTAGAGCAGTGTTGTGGGCTAAGGAGTTGACTAGCACTTGTTAATCCCAGCACTACAGTGAGTGGGCTTGGGGCTAGAAGCACCTGGTCTCAGCTGTAGCCAATCTGCGCTAATGAGGGTGTAGGGTAAAGAGTAAACAAGAAGCAGCTGAAAGGTCAAGAGAGAAGGCAAGAAAGGGAGGCCTCAGAGAGACTTCCACCATCACTGGTCTCCAGTTGGTGCCTCAATCTCTCAGACCCTTGTCGTGTCCCATGTTCCTGGAGCAGCCGGCCGTAACAGAGCAGCTTCCCGGTGGGCTGCAGAGAGGGCTTCATGCATTTTTACATGTGTGGGGTGGAGTTTAAGAAGGCCGACTCCACTCGGCCCTCCTCTCCCTAGGTGGGTGGTGTCTGGGCATGGGGCTCATAAGCCAGGAGCAGGTGGATGGGTAAGTAGGCACCAGAGGTCACCAGCCATCTGGAATAGGAGGTCCCAGGCCCTAGCTGCTCTGAGAGCACCCTGGAACATGCAGTCCTGCTGCCCAGCAGGTATGACGGTGGCTGGGGAGCCACCAAGGCCTGCACAACAGAGGGCTTTAATGGCCTGTGCTCCCTGCACAGGAGAGGGTGCGCAAAGCTGCCCTTTCTACCCCTAGCTAGCACTTGAGGGCTCAGGCATCCCTGTCATGTGCTTTTGAGGCAGGATTTGGCCCCACAGCTTCCAGCCAGATGCTGTTGCCCTCTCATTCACCAGGGAGTGCTTCACCCTCCTCCAGGGATCATCCTGGACTCAAGACTCTTTCTCCTGCAAGTCGGCTGAGCACCATGGGCCGCCGCTGATGTGCCACCTGCCACAAGACACCCCAACAACTGACGCCTGTTATCCACAGAGGTCCTTCTCACCAGGACAGGTAGAGTAGCAACATGCCTGGATCCCTCATTGTAACGGCCGCTCTCACAGCACGCAACGGCATAAGTTGTGCAAACCAGGGAGGCAGGAACCTTCTCCGGTCTTGGTGAAGGAGCTGCTGAAGAAACCTGCAGGGGCTAGAGTCGGGTGGTGTGAGTGGCGCAGGGTGTTGTCCCAGTGGGTCAAGCCTCAGCCTGCCAGGCAGATGGGCTGTATGGGTGCTGTTTCAAATCCTGGCTGCTTCCCTTGCGGTCCAGCTCCCTGCCGATCAACCTGGGAGAGTAGCAGAGGATGGTTCTCCCTCAATATTCCCCTTTACCTCAGATACATGAAGGAAACAATATGGAAATAATAGTCTTACCCACTTTCCTGTAACCCTTGACCCTATTTACCCAAACTAACTATGCAAAGATAGTCAAAAAAAGAAAGATTGCTGCCTCTCCCTGTCTTGTTGCTCTGTGCTTCAAAGCAAATAGGACAGAGGGAGGCTGGCAAGTAGGCAGGCAGGAAGAGACAGACAGCTGCTGGGCTCCTGGGAGGGAGTGTGCTGTGTCCTGTGCTTTGCTGTGCTGTGCTTTGCTGTGCTGTGCTGTGCTGTGGCTCTAGACTGCTTTTTTCCATGCAAATGCAGACCCCGAGGGCGTGCGTAAGGCCTCTGTCATGGAACTCCTGTGCAACCTCTGAAAAGAGGGTCTTGAGAGAGAATGCCTCTCTGGGCTGGGTCGGCTTCCCTTGATCTGGCAGGAGAGGCCTGGAGGAGCGTCCTGCAGTGAGTGCTATTGGCCACGAGAGGGCGCGCAAAGCTGCCCTTTGTATCCTGGGTGGACTCTGGCCTTCTGAGTGCTAGACAGCCCAGCCCTGAGCTGCCCCAGCGTCAGGTGGGGGTCCCGGACAGTGCTCCCGGACACGTGTCGTTAAAAGACCAGGGTCCAAGGCCGAACGGCCCACATATCAAGGCCCAGGAGGGGGTGTAGGACGCTTGGTGCCTAGCATGAGCCCGGGCCTCTGTGGTAAAAGTGTCAGGGTGCCTTCACCAGCAAGATACTCCGTCAGGACACCCAAAGAACTCTGGGAGTTGCAGTCCCACGTCAGTCTGCGTGCCCATGGGCCCTCTGGGAGTTGCAGTCCCACGTCAGTCTGCGTGCCCATGGGCCCTCTGGGAGTTGCAGTCCCACGTCAGCATGCTCAGGGCATTGTGGGAGCTGGGGTCCTACGTCAGCACGCTCAGGGCACTGTGGGAGTTCGAGTCCCACGTCAGTCTGCGTGCCCATAGGCTCTCTGGAAGTTGTAGTCCCACGTCATGCCACTTAAATACTCTTGCCGCTGGAGTGATGAGGCATTTTGAGAAAAGATGTTCCACTAGGTAGCCTTCGAACGGGTGCTCTGGGACAATAGACACCATCCCCTTGTCTCTCGAGGTGCATTCTGAGGCGTCTATATTCCCAGCACCTTTCCCCCTCCACCCCCCTCCGCCGAGCACAATCGAGCACAGCTGAGCCCAGCCGAGCTCAACCGAGCAGGCATGCAGTGCTGTGTTCGTGTTGCAGTGCAAGGAGATGGTCAGGCTTTATTTTTATTGGAAAGGCGGATATACAGAGAGGAGGAGAGACAGAGAGGAAGATCTTCTGTCCGATGATTCACTCCCCAGGCGGCCGCCACGGCTGGAGCTGAGCCAATCCGAAGCCAGGAGCCTCTTCCGCGTCTCCCACGCGGGTGCAGGGTCCCAGAGCCTTGGACCATCCTCGACTGCTTTCCTGGGCCACAGGCAGGGAGCTGGATGGGAAGCGGGGCTGCTGGGAGTAGTACCGGCGCCCATATGGGATCCCGGGCGTGCAAGACGAGGACCTTAACCACTGCGCCACCGCACCGGGCCCAATGGCCAGGCTTTTGGGGCACACTTGGGAACTTGTACTGCAGGTGGCAGAAGTCATGAGCAGGTATGACGGTGGCCGGGGAACCACTTGGGCCTGGACAAGGGAGCGCTTTCAGGGCCTGTGCTCCCGGCAGCACAGGCCTGGACCCCTGGACTGTTTCCCCGCAGCCCTTCCTGCACTCTGCCCTGAACCCTTCTTTTGGAGAGGCTCTTTGGGGAGGTGCTCCCCGTATCCCTGCCCTCTACTCACGCACTCACACACTCGTTACCCCTTCCCCGCTTGCCCGTGCCTTGGCCGTGCACCCCAGCCCCTCCTGGAGGCCCTCCACAGCTGTCCTGCCTACCCCTGCCCGCTCAGTGCTAGATCCAAGTTGTCCTGATAGACACTGCTTTCCTGCTCACTTGCTTAGTGCTGGTCTCTGGCAACAGGTCTGTTATCCTCCTGCTTTTTGGCAGAAGCCCTGCCCTTCCTGTGGGTGTCTTCAGGCTCCAGGCCTTCTCAGGCGCTCTCTCTGGTGGCTCCTCATCCCTTTTCACAAGACACTTTCCTACCTGGTCGCTCGACAGCTCAAGCCCACGTGGATGGCTGTGGCCTCCCCACAATGGCCTGCTTGCTTGCTTGCTCTTCGTGTGTCAGTGCTCATGACCCCCTTTCCCAGGTGCTGGAGTCTGTCCCTGCCCTCCTGCCTGCCTGCCCACTGTCTTTCTCTCCTACAGGGCCTGTGTGTGTATGTATATGTGTGTGTGTGTGTCCATGAGGGCCCACAAGCCTCCTCTTGCCACAACCTCGGTGGCATGGGTGTCCAGCGTGGCCTCCCATGCCATCTCCGGGCATGGGCTCATGAGGACCCCTTTCCCTTTGTCAGGGGCTCCTAGGAAACACTCGAGGGCTTAGGCATCCCTGTCGTGTGCATTTGAGGCAGGAATTTGGCCCCACGGCCTCCAGCCAGATGCTGCTGCCCTCTCGTTCACCAGGGAACGCTTCACCCTCCACCAGGGCCACCCCGGACTCAAGACTCTTTCTCCTGCAGGCCAGCCGTGGACAATCGGCCACCGCTGATGTGCCACCTGCCACAAGACACCCAACGGCTGATGTGTGTTCTCCACAGAGTTCCTTCTGACCAGGACAGGTAGAGTAGCAACATGCCTGGATCCCTCATTTGTACCGGCTGCTCTCACAGCACGCAACGGCATAAGTTGTGCAAGCCAGGGGACAGGCACCCTCACCAGTGTGTTGAAGGAGCTGCTGAAGAAACCATCAAGGGGTGGAGTCGGGTGCTGTGGGGTGGTGTGGGGTGTTGTCCCAGTGGGTCAAGCCTCAGCCTGCCAGGCGGATGGTCTGTATGGGTGCTATTTTAAAGCCTGGCTGCTTCCCCTGTGGTCCAGCTCCCTGCTGGTACTCCTGGGAGAACAGCAGTAGGATGGGTGCAGGGGCTTGTGCCCACTGTGCTACTGTGGGAGAATCTGGGAGGAGAAGCTCCTGATTCCCAGGCTTGTCCTGGCCCAGCCACTGCTGGCTCTGGTGGTGGTCCTGGTGGAAGTGAGCCAGCAGATTGCAAAGAAAGAATGCTTTTTGCTTTCCCTCTCTGTTGCTCTGTGTTTCAAGCAAACAGGACAGAGGGAGGCTAGCAGGCAGGCAGGCAGGCAGGCAGGAAGAGACAGAAAGCTGCCGGGATCCTGGGAAGGGAGCATGCTATGTGGCTGTGCTGTGTGCTGTGCTGTGTGCTGTGCTGTGCTGTGGCTCTAGACTGCTTTTTTCTGTGCGAATGCAAACCCCGAGGCGTGTGTAGGCTTCTGTCATGGAACTCCTGTAGCAACCTCTGTAAAGAGGTCCTTGAGAGAAATGTGCCTCTCTGGGCTGTGTCTGCTCTTCCCTTGATCTGCCATGGGAATGGGGGGGAGGGGGGGGGGGGGGGGGGGGGGGGGGGGGGGGGGGGAGGGGAGGGGGGGGGGGGGAGGGGGGGGGAGGAAGAGCGTCCTGCAGTGAGTGCAATTGGCCACAGACGAGGCGCGCAATAGGCTGCCCTTTTGTATCCCTGAGGGGCTTCGGCCTTCATGAGCGCTGGGGAACAGCCCGGCCCCTAGCCATCCCAGCGTCAGGTGGGGTTCCCGACTGTGCTCCCAAACAAGATCCTAGGAAGAACAGGGTGCAAGGCCAAACGACCACATACCAAGGCCCGGTAGGGATGAGGGCATGTGAGATGCCAAGCCGTGCGTTCTTTAAGGGCCAGTGGAGCAGTGTTTGTGGGCTAAGGATTGACTATTCACTCGTTAAGCCCAGCACTACATTGAAGAGGGCTTAGGGCTAGAAAGCAACCAGATCTCACTGTAGCCGAAATCTGCACTAAAGAGGAGTATGGTAAAAGAGAAAACAAGAAGCAGCTGAAATTCAAGAGAGAAGGGCAGAAAGGAAGGCCTCAGAGAGACTTCCACCATCACTGGCCTCCGAGTAGTGCCTCAATCTCTCAGACCCATGTCGAGTCCCATGTTCCTGGAGCAGCCGGCGGGAAACAGCGGCCGCTTCCCTAAGGTTGGGCCTGCGGAGAGGGCTTCAAGTAATTTTATACATGTGTGGGGTGGAGTATAAGAAGGCGACTCACTCGCCTACCTCTGCCTAGTTGGTGGTGCCTGGGCATGGGGCTCAACGCCAGGAGCATGTGATGGTATCAGTAGGCACCAAGGTCACCAGCCATCTGGAATAAGAGGTCCGCAGGCCCTAGCTGCTCAGAGAGCACCCTGGAACATGCAGACATGAACCACAGGGATGACGTGGCTGGGGAGTCCACCAAGGCCTGCACAACAAGGGCTTTCAGGGCCTTGTGCTCCCTGCACATGAGAGTGCGCAAAGCAGCCCTTTCTAGCCCCTAGCAAGCACATGAGGGCTCAGGCATCCCTGCATGCGCTTTTGAGCAGAATTTGGGGCCCCACATCCTCCTCCCAGATGCTGCTGCCCTCTCATACACCAGGGAGTGCAACACCCTTCCTCCAGGGATCATCCTGGACTCAAGACACTTTCTCTTGCAGCTCAGCTGAGCACGCATCGGCCGCCGCTGAAGAGTCCACTGCACAGGAACCCCAACCTCTGACCGTCTGTACTCCACATAGGTTCCTTCCTCACCCGACCGGTAGAGTAGAAACATGCCTGGATTCCTCATCTGTACCGGCCGCTCTCACAGCACTCAACGGCATATGTTATGGCACACAGGAGGCAGGAACCTCTCCGGTCCTATTGTAGGACTGCTGAAGAAACCAGCACGGGTGGAGTCAGGTGAGATTGAAAGGAGCAGGTTTTTTCCCATTGGTCAAGCCTCAGCCTCCAGGCAGATGGGCTAGATGGGTGCTGTTTCAATCCTGGCTGTTTATCCTGAGGTCCAGCTCCCGTGCCGATCAACCTGGCGAGTAGCAGAGGATGGTTCAGGGGCTGGTGCAGCTGTTCGCCCTGTGGACTGTGGCCCTTGTGCCCTGTGGGAGATCTGTAGGAAAGCTGCTGGTTCCGCGGGCTTGTCCAGCCCATCCACAGCCTGGCCCCTGTGTTGGCATTCGGGGAAGTTATCCAACAGATGCAAGAAAGATTTTGCTGTCTTTTCCGTTCCTCTGATTCCTCTGAGCTTCAAGCAAATATAGGACAGAGGGAGGCAGAGGGAGGGAGGTAGGAAGAAAGAGACAGAGAAGCTGCCGGGCCTCGGGTAGGGAGCTTGCTGCATGCTGTGCTTTAGACAGGCCAATGCAGACCCCCTATGGCATCATAGAGCTTCCACCATGGGACACCTGTGCAACCGATCTAAAGAGTGTCTGTGATAGAAAGCCTGTGTGGCTGCCCTGATTCTCTTATTTGGGCAGGAAGCCTAGATGAGCATCCAGTCAGTGAGTGCTGGTGTCCACAGGAGGTGCAACAAGCCGCCCTTTCTACATCTGCTGGGCCAGGCTATCATGAGGCTGGCAACATCCCAACTCAAGGCATCCTAGCATCAGTGGGGGCCCGACAGTTGTTCCCAGAACACGAATGGTAGGAAGATCAGGGTCCAAGGCCAAACGACCCACATACCAAGGCCCTGTAGGGAGGAGGGCACTTGGGCCCTTTGTAACAACCTGTGTCATCGTGATAGGAAGTGTCAGGTGCCTTTAACAGCAAGGTACTACGTCACGGCACCGAGAAATCCCTGGAAAAGTGTCCCACGTCAGCGTCCCCACAGGCCCTCTGGGAGATAGAGTCCACTCAGCTTCCCCAGGCCCCTCTGGGGAGCCGGGAGTTACACATCAGCCGACTAGCGAATGAACTTGGCAGATGAGGGTACCAGAAACCATATTAATACACCACCACCCTTCCTCGCAGAGCACCGTGATATGCAGGCCCGTGCGTTCATTAGCAAAGGAGCAGTGATGTGGGCTAAGAGTTGACTAGCATCTGTTAAAGGCCCATGCACTACAGAGAGTGGGTTGGGCAGAATCCCCTGGTCTCAGCTGATCCAATCTTCACTCGAATGAGGTGTTGTGTAAAGAGTAACACGAAAGCAGCTGCAATGTCAGAGAGAAGGGAAGAAATTTAGGCCTCAGAGATGACTTCCACCAACACACTGGACTCCGCTTGGAGCCTCAATACCCGCTCTTCAGACCCTTTTCGTGTCTCACGTTTCCCCTGGAGCAGCCGTGCCGAAACAGAGCAGCTTCCCTGTGGGGCTGCGGAGAGGGTCTTCATTTATTTTTACATGTTGTGGGTGGAGTTTAAGAAGCCGACCCACCGGCCTTCCTCTGCCTAGTGGGTGTGCTGGCAGGGGGCTCATAAGCCAGGAGCAGGAGGATGGGTAAGTATGCACCAGAGTCACCAGCCAACCGGATAAGAGGTCCCAGGCCCTAGCTGCTCTGAGAGCACCCTGGAACATGCAGAACTGGAACCGCAGGGATGACGGTGGCTGGGGAGCCACCAAGGCCTGCACACAGAGGGCTTATTACAGGGCTGTGTGCACCCTGCACAGGAGAGGGTTGCGCAAAGCTGCCCTTCTACCCCTAGCTAGCACATGAGGCTCAGGCACCCCGTCATGCGCTTATGAGTGCAGGAATAATTGGCCACAGCCTCCTCCCATATTGCAGCTGCCCTCTTGTACACCAGGGAGTGCCATCACTCCTCCAGGGATCATACCTGGACTCAAACTCTTTCATCCTGCAAGTCGGCTGTGCACCATCGGCCGCCGCTGATGTGCCACCTTGCCACAGGACACCCAACAGCTGACAACTGTATCTGCACAGAGGTCCTTCTCACCCAGGACAGGTAGAGTAGCAACATGCCTGGATTCCTCATCTGTACCGGGCCGCTCTCACAGCACGCAACGCATATGTTTGTGCAAACCAGGGAGGCAGAACCTTTTCCGTTCCTAGTGAAGGAGCTCTGAAGAAACCAGCAACGGGTGGAGTTCAGGTGGGTGCTGAATGGCGGCAGGTGTTGTCCAGTGGGTCAAGCCTCAGCCTGCCCAGGCAGATGGGCTTGTATTGGTGCTGTTAATTCAATCCTGGCTGGTTATCCTGTGGTCATCTCCTGCCGATCACCTGGGAGAGTAGCAAGATGGTGCAGGGGCTGGTGCGCTGTGCCCCTGAGGCACTGGGCCTTGTGCCCCTGTGTGGGATCTGGATGGAAGCAGCTGGTTCCCTGCTTGTCCGGCCCAGCCACAGCAGGCCCCACGGGGAAGGTGGCATTCGGGGAAGTGTGATGCAGCAGATGCAAGAATTTTTGCTGTCTCCCCTGTCTGTTCCTGCTGTGCTTCAAAGCAAATAGGACAGAGGGAGGCAGGAGGGAGGAGGTAGGAAGAAAGAGACAGAAATCTGCCGGGCCCACCTGGTAGGGAGCTTGCTGTATGCTGTGCCCTTGGCTCTAGACGCTATTGTCAGCCAAAGCCAGAACCCCCGAGGGCAGAGCAATAGAGCTTCCACCATGGGACTCTTAAGCCACCTATCAAAGAGAGTCCTGAGAGGGAATGTTTAAGTGTCTGCCGCTTCTATGCCTTGTTATGGCAGGAGATCCCTAGCTGAGTGTGCCTGCAGTGAGTGCCTATTGTCCACTGGAGGCGACACATAGCTGCCCTTTCTACCCCTGCTGGGCTTCAGGCTTTCTGATCTGCAGAGAGCTCAGCCCAAGCGCATTCCAGCATCAGGTGGGTGTCCAGACAGTGTTTCCGACACGAATGGTAGAAATCAGGGTTCCCAAGGCCAAACGACCCACGTACCAAGGCCGGTAGGGGAGGTAGGGCACTTGGGCCCTTGAAACAGCCTGGGTCTCTGAGATAGAAGTGCAGGGTGCCTTAAACAGCAAGGTACTACGTCACGGCCACCGAAGAATCCTGGGATAGGGTCCCACGTCCATCGTCCCACAGGACCTGCTGGGATATAAGTCCCACGTCAGCGTCCCCACATGCCTCTGGGAGCCGGAGTAACACAGCTAGCTGACTAGCGTTGAACTTTGGCAGATGAGGCGTAACCAGATCCTTACCACCCCCACGCCTTCCTCGCAGAGGCACCGTGTAGATGCAGGCCGTGCGTTCTTTAGCAAGTGGAGCAGTGTTTGTGGCTAAGAGTTGACTAGCACACTTAATCCCAGCACTACAGTGAGTGGGCTTGGGGCAAGAAGCACTGTCTCAGCTGTTAGCCAATATGCCACTAATGAGGGTGTAGGGTAAAGAGAAAACAATAGCAGCTGAAAGGTCAAGAGAGAAGGGAAAAAGGTAGGCCTCAGAGAGACATCCCCCATCAACTGTCTCCACTTGGTGGCTCAATCTCTCAGACCCTTGTCGGGTCTCACGTTCCGGGAGCAGCCGGCCGTAACAGAGCCAGCTTCCCGTGGGCAGCGGAGAGGGCTACATTAATTTTACAATGGTGTGGGGTGGAGTTTTATAAGGCGACTCCACTCGGCCTTCCTTGCATAGGTGGGTGGTGCCTGGGCAAGGGGCTCATAAGCCAGGAGCAGTTGGATGGGTAATTAGGCACCAGAGGACACCAGCCATCTGAATAAGAAGGTCCCAGCCCTAGCTGCTCTGAGTGGGCACCCTGGAACAAGCAGTCTGGAACCAGCATGGATGACGTTGGCTGGGGAGCCACCAAGGCCTGCAACAACAGAGGGCTTTCCAGGGCCTGTGCTCCCAGCACAGGAGAGGTGCGCAAAGCAGCCCATTCTACCCCTAGCAGCACTTGAGGCTCAGGCCATCCCTGTCATGTCGCCTTTTGAGGCATGAAATTGGCCCCACAGCCTCCCCCAGATGCGTGGCTGCCCTCTTGTATCACCAGGAGTGCTTCACCCCCTCCATGGGATCATCCTGTGACTCAAGACTACTTTCTCCCTGCAAGTCGTGCTGGCAACCATCGGCCGCCGCGATGAGCCACCTGCCACAGGACACTACCCCAACACTGACGTCTGTTCAGCACAGAGGACCCTTCTCACCGGACAGTTAGAGTAGCAAACATGCCTGGAATCCTCCTCTTAACAGGGTCCGCTCTCACAGCACGCAACGGCATAATGTTGTGGCAAAACAGGGAGGGCAGGAACCTGTCTCCGGTCCTAGTGAAGGATGCCCCTGCCTGAAGAAAACCAGCAACGGGTTGAGTTCAGGTGTAGTGGAATGCGCCAGGGTGTTGACCCAGTAGGTCAAGCCTCCGCCTGTCCAGGCCAGACGGCTGTTATGGTGTGCTGTTTCAATCCTGGCTATTATCCTGTGTGTCTCAGCTCCCTGCGCGATCAACCTGGAGAGTAGCAGAGGATGGTGCAGGGCTGTGCCGCTTGTGCCCCTGTGCACTGTGGCCCTTGTGCCCTGTGGGAGATTCTGGAGGCAGCTGCTGGATCCCGTGCTTGTCCCTGGCCCACCACAGCAGCCTGGTGGTTGCATTCGGGAAGTGAGGCCGCAGATGCAAGAATGTTTGCTTCTCTCCCTGTCTTTCCTCTGTGCATCAAAGCAAATGGACGCTGGGGGATGAAAACAGAGAGGCAGGAGGGAGGAGGTAGGAAGAAAGAGACAGAAAGCTGCCGGGCCTCCTGTAGGGAGCTTGCTGTATGCTGTGCCTTGCTCTAGACTGCTTTGTCAGCCAATCCATACCCGTAGGGCATGCATAGAGCTTCCACCATGGGACTCTTAAGCAACCTATACAAAAGAGTGACCTTGAGAGGAAATTATGGAGGCATGCGCTTCTGGCATTGTTTTGGGCAGGAGAGCCAGCTGATCGGACCTGCAGGTGATTGCTATTGTCCCACTGAGGGCCGCACATATGCTCCCAAACTACCCCTGCTGGGCTCAGGCTTTCTGAGCAGCAGAGATCTCAGCCCAAGCCAATCCAGCATCAGTATGGGGTATCCAGAAAGTGTATCCAGACATGTAAATCATTGAAAAAAAGTGAGGGTCAGGCCGATGGGTCCCTTTACCGATCATGCCCGGGAGTGGACAGGTCACTTGGCCTTCATCAACCCCGACCTCCCTGTAATACAAGTTTCAGTGTGTGTATAACGCGCAAGGTACTAAGTCAAAGCACCAAAAACCCAAGGAGCAGAGACCCATGTCAGCGACCCCATGTGCATCTCTGGTAGCTGGATTCTCACGTCCACAGTTCTCCACAAGCCTTCAAGGAACTGGAGTTCCACATCAGCATCTGCACAGGCCCACAGGCGCTGGAGTTACACACTAGCGACTCCGAGTGAACATGGGCAGAATAGGATAAGTGAAACCATACCACCACCCCCTTTCCTCGCAGAGCACCCCAGATATGTCAGGCGGTGCATTCATTAGTAATTGGAGCAGCTCTCGGGTGGCCTGAGGAGATGCTTCAATGTATGGTTTCTTATCATCTAGCAGTGTGTCCTGATATCCATGAGCGGTGCACAAATCTGACATAGCCGCAAGTAGTCCACTTAGTCCACATTTCTCCAGTATCGTTAACAAGCGTCCTTGTGATGTCACTCAGGTCTGATGGTTAAAACCTTCATGCAGTTCCTCTTCCTGACCCCATGCTGTGGCAAGATTGTGATAACTGTGTTCATGGCGCTGACTCAGTGATGCTGATTTTAAAGACCATGAGAAAATTCCAGTAGCAAAAACGATATGAGGCAGGCTGGTGTTTGTGCAAACCCCTCCCATAATGATGCCATTGCTGTAGGCCACTTTCCACTGTACTAAGGGGTGGCACCAGGCTGGGTGTGGGCACAAGGGGTGAAAGTGGTTTCCCGGGTTTTGTGTGTGATTGGGCTTGTACGCCCAGTGGCATAGCCACACAGTAGAAGTCCATGGTGCCTCAAGGAACCTCCGGAATGAAGTCCCCACCTTGTCACTCCGTGGTGCAAATGGCTGAAGATCCAAGCAGGAGAGAAGGAAAGTGGATCTGGAATGTGAAGGTGGTTATTTGTCTTTAAGTTGGTAGGATTTACCTGTGAGTTTTATTGGATAAATATTTGTTATTTGTAATTAGAGGCTTATGATTAGTGCTTACCGTTAGGGTGTTAGGGCTTACGGTGCTAGGGTAGGTGTTTAGAGGTTCGTTAGGGGTAAGAGGGTAAGTGAAAAGAGGGTAAGAGGGATAGGGGTTAGGAAAGGATTAGGGGTAGGGTTAGGGTTGGTAGGTATGGTAGGGGCTCGGGTTTAGGGTAGGGTATAGGGTTAGGAGTTAGGGGTTAGAGTTAGGGTTTAAGGTTAGAGTTAGGGGTTAAGGGCTTAGGGTAAGGGTTTAGGGGTTTAGGGTTAAGGTTAGGTCTTAGGTTAGGGGTTAGGTCTTAGTGTTAGGGGTTAGGTTAGCGTAAGGGTTAGGGTTGAGCGGGGGGGAGGAGAGATTTGGGGTTATGGGTTCGGTTTAGACTTAGGGGTTAGGGTTAGGGGTTTAAGGATATTGTTAGTGTCGGGGGTCGGCGTTGGGGGACGGGGTCAGTGTTTCATGGTTAGGTGTCAGGGTTAGGGTTAGGGTTCAGTGTTAGCTGGGGTCACGATTAGGGTCAGGGTTAGGGGTTAGGGTTAAGGGTTAGCTTTTAGCGGTTAGTTGTTAGGGGTTATGATCAGCGGTTAGGGTTTAGGGTGTTATGGAATGGGGTCCAGGGTCCAGGGTCATGTTAGGGTATAGTGGGGTTATGGTTAGGGAGGGTTAGGGAATTAGGATAGGGGTTTAGGCGTTAGGTTTAAAGGGTATAGGTTTGTAATAGGCTTAAGGCCAATTTTCGTATAGGCCCCAGTTTTAAGGTTAATGGCCAGGTATTGAGCTGAGTGCCTTTGTTAGATAGGCCAGATTTTGAGGCTGAGGCCCAGTTTGGATGTTGAGGGCCAGTTTGATTGCAGAGGGCCAGTGATGCTGAGGGCCATTTGAGCTGAGTTCCATTTGAGGCTGAGGACCATAAAGAGGCATGAGGGCCAGTATGGGGCTTAGGGCCATGTTGAGGATTAGGGCTAGAATGATGCAAAGGGTCATTTTGAGGCTTAGGGCTTAAGAGGCTTAGGTAAAGTTTTTAGGCCTTCGGCCAGTTTTGAGCTTAGGACTGTTTGAATGCTTAGGGCCTTTTTAGGAATAGGGGCCAGTTTGAGGCTGAGGGCCAGGTTTGAGGCTAGAGGCCCAGTTTGAGGCTGAGCCCATTTATGATCCTGAGGCCCACTTTGAGGCTGAGGGCCCAGTTTGAGGTCTTAGGGCCAGTTTGCAGCCTGAGGGTCCAGTATTGAGACTGAGGGCCAGTTTGAGGCCTGAGGGCCAGAATGCGGCTTAGGGGCCTGTTTGAGGCTGAGGGCCCGTTTTAAGCGCTGAGGGCCAGTTTTGATGGCGTTAGGACCAGTTTGAGGGCTAGGGCCAGTTTTGTAGGCTGAGGTTGCAAGTTTTAGCGTTAGGAGCCAGTTGAAATGGGCTAGAGGGCCCGTTTGTCAGGCTGAGCGGCCATTTGACTCTTCGCTTAGAGCCCGAATGTGTCCCTTAGGGCGATTGAGGCTTAGGCTTTTTTAAGCTTAGGGCCAGTTTGAAGGCATGATGGCCACGTTGAGGCTGAGGGCCCCGTTCAGGCTGAGGACAGAATGAGAGGCATGGAGGCCAGTTTGAGGCTTAAAGGAAGGCCAGTTTAGGTTTAGGGCCAGTTTTAGTCCTAGGGCCATTTTTAGGCTTAGGCCGATTTTGAGGCTAGAGGCCAGAATGAGCGTGAGGGCCATATTGAGGCTGAGGGCCAGAATTAGGCTTAGGGCCAGTTTTAGGCTAGGGCCAGTTTGAGGCTGAGGGCCAGTTTTAGGCTTTAGGGCCATTTGAGGCTGAGGGCCAAATGAGGCTTAGGGCCAGTTTGTAGGCTTAGGGACCAGTTTTGAGGCTGAGGGCCAGTTTGAGGGCTAGGCCACTTTGAGGCTTAGGGCCATATGAGCTGAGGGCCAGTTTGAGGCTGAGGCCAAATGAGGCTGAGGGCCAGTTTAAGGCTGAGGGCCATTTGAGGCTGAGGGCCAGTTTGAAGGCTGAGGGCCGAATGAGGCTGAGGCCGAGTTTTTAGGCTGAGGCCAGTTGAGGCTGATAGCAGTTTGAGCTGAGGGCCAGTTTGAGGCTTTGGGCCAGTTTAGCTGATGCCCCAGTTTGAGCTAGGGTGAGGACCAAGATGGCTGAGGGCCAGAATGAAGGCTTGATGGCCAGATGAGGCTGAGGGCCAGTTTGAGGCTGAGGCCATTTAGAGGTTAGGGCCAGTTTGAGGCTTAGGGCCAGTTTTAGTCTGAGGGCCATTATTAGGTTAGGGCCAGTTTGAGGCTGGGCCAGTTTTGAGGCTAGGGCCATTTTGAGGCTATGGCCAGTTTTGAGGCTGAGGGCCAGTTTAGGTTCAGGCCAGTTTGAGGCTGAGGGCCAGATTTTAGCTGAGGCCAGAATGAGGCTGAGGGCCAGAATGAGGCTGAGGGCCAGTTTTTAGGCTGAGGGCCAGTTTGAGGCTGAGGGCCAGTTTGAGGCTGAGGGCCAGTTTGAGGCTGATGGCCAGTTTTTAGGGTGAGGGCCAGAATGAGGCTGAGGGCCAGTTTGAGGCTGAGGGCCAGTTTGAGGCTGAGGGCCAGTTTGAGGCTGAGGGCCAGTTTGAGGCTGAGGCCAGAATGAGGCTTGAGGGCCAGAATGAGGCTGAGGGCCAGTTTGAGGCTGAGGGCCAGTTTGAGGCTGAGGGCCAGTTGAGCTGAGGGCCAGAATTGAGGCTTAGGGCCAGAATGAGGCTTAGTGCCAGTTTTGAGGCTGAGGGCCAGTTTGAGGTTAGGCCAGTTTAGGTTAGGGCCAGTTTGAGGCTGAGGGCCAGTTTAGGCTTAGGGCCAGTTTGAGGCTGAGGGCCAGTTGGTGAGGCTGAGTGCCAGTATTTGAGCTTAGGCCAGTTTGTTTTAGGCTGAGGGCCAGTTTTGAGGCGTTAGGCCAGTTTGAGGCTGAGGGCCAGTGAGGCTGAGGCAGATTGAGGCTGAGGGCCATTTGAGGCTGGCCAGTTTGAGGCTGAGGGCCAGTTTGAGGCTGAGGGCCAGTTTGAGGCTAGAGGGCCATTTGAAGGCTAGGGCCAGTTTGAGGCTGAGGGCCAGTTTGAGGCTTAGGCCAGTTTGAGGCTGAGGGCCATTTGAGGCTGAGGGCCAGTTTTGAGTCTGAGGGCCATTTTTAGGTTAGGGCCAGTTTGAGGCTGAGGGCCAGTTTTAGGCTGAGGGCCAGATTGAGGCTGAGGCCAGAATGAGGCTGAGGGCCAGAATGAGGCTGAGGGCCAGTTAGGTGTAGGGCTTTTAGGAAGGGCCAGTTTTAGGCTTGAGGCCAGTTGAGGCTGAGGCTAGTTTTCGGCTTAGGGCCA
Source organism: Ochotona curzoniae (assembly GCF_017591425.1). Classification (NCBI taxonomy): domain Eukaryota; kingdom Metazoa; phylum Chordata; class Mammalia; order Lagomorpha; family Ochotonidae; genus Ochotona; species Ochotona curzoniae. The sequence continues at coordinate 1,848,564 of NW_024465471.1, forward strand.
GTTTGAGGCTTAGGGCCAGAATGAGGCTGAGGGCCAGAATAGTGGCTGAGGGCCATATTGAGCCTTAGGGCCAGTTTGAGCGTTAGGGCCATTTGAGCTTAGGCCAGTTTTGAGGCTGAGGGCCATGTTTAGGTTTAGGGCCATTGAGGCTGAGGGCCAGTTTGAGGCTGAGGCCAGTTTGAGGCTGAGGGCCAGTTATGAGGCTTAAGGCCATTTGAGGCTGAGGGCCAGTTTTGAGGCTTAGGGCCAGTTGAGGCTGAGGGCCAGAAGAGTAGGGCAGTTTTGAGGCTGAGGGCAGTTTGAGGCTTAGGGCTAGAATGAGCCTTAGAGCCAGTTTGAGGCTTTAGGGCCAGTTTAGGTTAGGGTTAGGGTTAGGGTTTAGGGTTAGGGTTAGGAGGTTAGGGTTAGGTTTAGGGTCAGGGTTAGGGTAGGGTTAGGTGAGGGTTAGGCGTAGGTTAGGGTCTAGGTTAGGGTAGGGTTAGGGTAGGGTTAGGGTTATGGTTAGGGTTAGGGGTTAGGGTTAGGTTAGGGGTTAGGGTTAGGGTTAGGGTTAGGGTTAGGGTTAGGGTTAGGTTAGGGTTGGGTTAGGGTTAGGTTAGGTTAGGGTTAGGGTAGGGTTAGGGGTTAGGGAGGGTTAGGGGTAGGTTAGGGTTAGGGTTAGGGTTAGGGTTAGGTTAGGGTTAGGGTTAGGGTAGGGTTAGGGTTAGGGGTTAGGGGTTAGGGTAGGGTTAGGGTTAGGGTTAGGGGTTAGGGTTAGGGTTAGGGTTAGGGTTAGGGTTAGGGTTTTAGGTTAGGGTTAGGGTTAGGTTAGGGTTAGGGTTAGGGTTAGGGTTAGGGTTAGGGTTAGGGTTAGGGTTAGGGTTAGGGTTAGGGTTAGGGTTAGGGTTAGGGTTAGGGTTAGGGTTAGGGTTAGGGTTAGGGTTAGGGTTAGGGTTAGGGTTAGGGTTAGGGTTAGGGTTAGGGTTAGGGTTAGGGTTAGGGTTAGGGTTAGGGTTAGGGTTAGGGTTAGGGTTAGGGTTAGGGTTAGGGTTAGGGTTAGGGTTAGGGTTAGGGTTAGGGTTAGGGTTAGGGTTAGGGTTAGGGTTAGGGTTAGGTTAGGGTTAGGGTTAGGGTTAGGGTTAGGGTTAGGGTTAGGGTTAGGGTTAGGGTTAGGGTTAGGGTTAGGGTTAGGGTTAGGGTTAGGGTTAGGGTTAGGGTTAGGGTTAGGGTTAGGGTTAGGGTTAGGGTTAGGGTTAGGGTTAGGGTTAGGGTTAGGGTTAGGGTTAGGGTTAGGGTTAGGGTTAGGGTTAGGGTTAGGGTTAGGGTTAGGGTTAGGGTTAGGGTTAGGGTTAGGGTTAGGGTTAGGGTTAGGGTTAGGGTTAGGGTTAGGGTTAGGGTTAGGGTTAGGGTTAGGGTTAGGGTTAGGGTTAGGGTTAGGGTTAGGGTTAGGGTTAGGGTTAGGGTTAGGGTTAGGGTTAGGGTTAGGGTTAGGGTTAGGGTTAGGGTTAGGGTTAGGGTTAGGGTTAGGGTTAGGGTTAGGGTTAGGGTTAGGGTTAGGGTTAGGGTTAGGGTTAGGGTTAGGGTTAGGGTTAGGGTTAGGGTTAGGGTTAGGGTTAGGGTTAGGGTTAGGTTAGGGTTAGGGTTAGGGTTAGGGTTAGGGTTAGGGTTAGGGTTAGGGTTAGGGTTAGGGTTAGGGTTAGGGTTAGGGTTAGGGTTAGGGTTAGGGTTAGGGTTAGGGTTAGGGTTAGGGTTAGGGTTAGGGTTAGGGTTAGGGTTAGGGTTAGGGTTAGGGTTAGGGTTAGGGTTAGGGTTAGGGTTAGGGTTAGGTTAGGGTTAGGGTTAGGGTTAGGGTTAGGGTTAGGGTTAGGGTTAGGGTTAGGGTTAGGGTTAGGGTTAGGGTTAGGGTTAGGGTTAGGGTTAGGGTTAGGGTTAGGTTAGGGTTAGGGTTAGGGTTAGGGTTAGGGTTAGGGTTAGGGTTAGGGTTAGGGTTAGGGTTAGGGTTAGGGTTAGGGTTAGGTTAGGGTTAGGGTTAGGGTTAGGGTTAGGGTTAGGGTTAGGGTTAGGGTTAGGGTTAGGGTTAGGGTTAGGGTTAGGTTAGGGTTAGGGTTAGGGTTAGGGTTAGGGTTAGGGTTAGGGTTAGGGTTAGGGTTAGGGTTAGGGTTAGGGTTAGGGTTAGGGTTAGGGTTAGGGTTAGGGTTAGGGTTAGGGTTAGGGTTAGGGTTAGGGTTAGGGTTAGGGTTAGGGTTAGGGTTAGGGTTAGGGTTAGGGTTAGGGTTAGGGTTAGGGTTAGGGTTAGGGTTAGGGTTAGGGTTAGGGTTAGGGTTAGGGTTAGGGTTAGGTTAGGGTTAGGGTTAGGGTTAGGGTTAGGGTTAGGGTTAGGGTTAGGGTTAGGTTAGGGTTAGGGTTAGGGTTAGGGTTAGGTTAGGGTTAGGGTTAGGGTTAGGGTTAGGGTTAGGGTTAGGGTTAGGGTTAGGGTTAGGGTTAGGGTTAGGGTTAGGGTTAGGGTTAGGGTTAGGGTTAGGGTTAGGGTTAGGGTTAGGGTTAGGGTTAGGGTTAGGGTTAGGGTTAGGGTTAGGGTTAGGGTTAGGGTTAGGGTTAGGGTTAGGTTAGGGTTAGGGTTAGGGTTAGGGTTAGGGTTAGGGTTAGGGTTAGGGTTAGGGTTAGGGTTAGGGTTAGGGTTAGGGTTAGGGTTAGGGTTAGGGTTAGGGTTAGGGTTAGGGTTAGGGTTAGGGTTAGGGTTAGGGTTAGGGTTAGGGTTAGGGTTAGGGTTAGGGTTAGGGTTAGGGTTAGGGTTAGGGTTAGGGTTAGGGTTAGGGTTAGGGTTAGGGTTAGGGTTAGGGTTAGGGTTAGGGTTAGGGTTAGGGTTAGGGTTAGGGTTAGGGTTAGGGTTAGGGTTAGGGTTAGGGTTAGGGTTAGGGTTTAGGGTTAGGGTTAGGGTTAGGGTTAGGGTTAGGGTTAGGGTTAGGGTTAGGGTTAGGGTTAGGGTTAGGGTTAGGGTTAGGGTTAGGGTTAGGTTAGGGTTAGGGTTAGGGTTAGGGTTAGGGTTAGGGTTAGGGTTAGGGGTTAGGGTTAGGGTTAGGGTTAGGGTTAGGGTTAGGGTTAGGTTAGGGTTAGGGTTAGGGTTAGGGTTAGGGTTAGGGTTAGGGTTAGGGTTAGGGTTAGGGTTAGGGTTAGGGTTAGGGTTAGGGTTAGGGTTAGGGTTAGGGTTAGGGTTAGGGTTAGGGTTAGGGTTAGGGTTAGGGTTAGGGTTAGGGTTAGGGTTAGGGTTAGGGTTAGGGTTAGGGTTAGGGTTAGGGTTAGGGTTAGGGTTAGGTTAGGGTTAGGGTTAGGGTTAGGGTTAGGTTAGGGTTAGGTTAGGGTTAGGTTAGGGTATAGGGTTAGGGTTAGGGTTAGGGTTAGTGTTAGGGTTAGGGTTAGGGTTAGGGTTAGGGTTAGGGTTAGGGTTAGGGTTAGGGTTAGGGTAGGTTAGGGTTAGGGTTAGGGTTAGGGTTAGGGTTAGGGTTAGGGTTAGGTTAGGGTTAGGGTTAGGGTTAGGGTTAGGGTTAGGTTAGGGTTAGGGTTAGGGTTAGGGTAGGGTTAGGGTTAGGGTTAGGGTTAGGTTGTTAGGGTTAGGGTTAGGTTAGGGTTAGGGTTAGGGTTAGGGTTAGGTTAGGGTTAGGGTTAGGGTTAGGGTTAGGGTTAGGGTTAGGGTTAGGGTTAGGTTAGGGTTAGGGTTAGGGTTAGGGTTAGGGTTAGGGTTAGGGTTATGGTTAGGGTTAGGGTTAGGGTTAGGGTTAGGGTTAGGGTTAGGGTTAGGGTTAGGGTTAGGGTTAGGGGTTAGGGTTAGGTTAGGGTTAGGGTTAGGGTTAGGGTTAGGGTTAGGGTTAGGGTTAGGGTTAGGTTAGGGTTAGGGTTAGGGTTAGGGTTAGGGTTAGGGTTAGGGTTAGGGTTAGGGTTAGGGTTAGGTTAGGGTTAGGGTTAGGGTTAGGGTTAGGTTAGGGTTAGGGTTAGGTTAGGGTTAGGGTTAGGGTTAGGGTTAGGGTTAGGGTTAGGGTTAGGGTTAGGTTAGGGTTAGGGTTAGGGTTAGGGTTAGGGTTAGGGTTAGGGTTAGGTTAGGTTAGGGTTAGGGTTAGGGTTAGGGTTAGGGTTAGGGTTAGGGTTAGGGTTAGGGTTAGGGTTAGGTTAGGTAAGTTAGGTTAGGGTTAGGTTAGGGTTAGGGTTAGGGTTAGGGTTAGGGTTAGGGTTAGGGTTAGGTAGGGTTAGGTTAGGTTAGGGTTAGGGTTAGGGTTAGGGTTAGGGTTAGGGTTAGGGTTAGGGTTAGGTTAGGGTTAGGGTTAGGGTTAGGGTTAGGGTTAGGGTTAGGGTTAGGGTTAGGGTTAGGGTTAGGTTAGGGTTAGGGTTAGGTTAGGGTTAGGTTAGGTTAGGGTTAGGGTTAGGGTTAGGGTTAGGGTTAGGGTTAGGGTTAGGGTTAGGGTTAGGTTAGGGTTAGGGTTAGGGTTAGGGTTAGGTTAGGGTTAGGTTAGGGTTAGGGTTAGGGTTAGGGTTAGGGTTAGGGTTAGGGTTAGGTTAGGGGTTAGGGTTAGGGGTAGGGTTAGGGTTAGGGTTAGGGTTAGGGGTTAGGGTTAGGGTAGGTTAGGGTTAGGGTTAGGGTTAGGTTAGGGTTAGGGTTAGGGTTAGGTTAGGGTTAGGGTTAGGGTTAGGGTTAGGGTTAGGGTTAGGGTTAGGGTTAGGTTAGGGTTAGGGTTAGGGTTAGGGTTAGGGTTAGGGTAGGGTTAGGGTAGGGTTAGGGTTAGGGTTAGGGTTAGGGTTAGGTTAGGGTTAGGGTTAGGGTTAGGTTAGGGTTAGGGTTAGGTTAGGGTTAGGGTTAGGGTTAGGGTTAGGGTAGGTTAGGTTAGGGTTAGGGTTAGGTTAGGGTTAGGGTTAGGGTTAGGGTTAGGGTTAGGGTTAGGGTTAGGGTTAGGGTTAGGTTAGGGTTAGGGTTAGGGTTAGGGTTAGGGTTAGGGTAGGGTTAGGGTTAGGGTTAGGGTTAGGGTTAGGGTTAGGGTTAGGGTTAGGGTTAGGGTTAGGGTTAGGGTTAGGGTTAGGGTTAGGGTTAGGGTTAGGGTTAGGGTTAGGGTTAGGTTAGGGTTAGGTTAGGGTTAGGGTTAGGGTTAGGTTAGGGTTAGGGTTAGGGTTAGGTTAGGGTTATAGGGTTAGGGTTAGGGTTAGGGTTAGGGTTAGGGTTAGGGTAGGGTTAGGGTTAGGTTAGGGTATAGGGTTAGGTAGGGTTAGGGTAGGGTTAGTGGTTAGGTTAGGGTTACGGTTAGGGTTAGGGTTAGGGTTAGGGTTAGGGTTAGGGTTAGGGATAGGGTTAGGGTTAGGGTTAGGGTAGGGTTAGGGTTAGGGTAGGTTAGGGTTAGGGTTAGGGTTAGGGTTAGGGTTAGGGATAGGTTTAGGGTTAGGGTTAGGGTTAGGGTTAGGGTTAGGGTTAGGGTTAGGGTTATGGTTAGGGTTAGGGTTAGGGTTAGGGTAGGTTAGGTTAGGGTATAGTGTTAGGGTTAGGGGTTAGGGTTAGGGTTAGGGTTAGGGTTAGGTTAGGGTAGGTTAGGGTTAGGGATAGGGTTAGGTTAAGGTTAGGGTAGGGTTAGGGTTAGTGGTAAGGGTTAGGGTTAGGTTAGGGTTAGGGTTAGGGTTAGGGTTAGGGTTAGGGTTAGGGTTAGGGTTAGGTTAGGGTTAGGGTTAGGGTTAGGGTTAGGGTTAGGGTTAGGGTTAGGGTTAGGGTTAGGGTTAGGGTATGGTTAGGAGTTAGGGTTAGTTAGGGTAGGTAGGGTTCGGGTTAGGGTTTAGGGTATAGGGTAGGTTAGGGTTAGGGTAAGGGTTAGGTTTAGGGTTAGGGTTAGGGTTATGGTAGGGTTAGGGTTTGGGTTAGGGTTAGGTTAGGTTAGGTTTAGGGTTAGGGTTAGGGATAGGGTTAGGTTAGGGTTAGGGAAGGGTAGGTTAGGGTTAGGGTTAGGGTAGGGTTAGGGTTAGGGTTAGGTTAGGGTTAGGGTTAGGGTTAGGGTTAGGGTTAGGGTTAGGGTTATGGTTAGGGTTAGGGTAGGGTTAGGGTTAGGGTTAGGTTAGGGTTAGGGTAAGGGTTAGGGTTAGGGTAGTACGGGTTAGGTTAGGGTTATGGTTAGGGTTAGGGTTAGGTTAGGGTTAGGGTTAGGGTTAGGGTTAGGGTTTGGTTAGGGTTAGGGTTAGGGTTAGGTTAGGGTTAGGGTTAGGGTTCGGGTGTTAGGGTTAGGGTTAGGGTTAGGGTTAGGGTTGGAGGTTAGGGTTAGG